>NC_084653.1:17082500-18282500 GCF_019802595.1 Syngnathoides biaculeatus | reverse complement strand
GTTTGAGGATGTAAGTAGCAAAAACGTTGGTAATGACGTAAATACATAAGGGCTTGTCATTGGATTCAGTGGAGATGACGCTGCGAGCAGTAAAATGCGTATGGCACTTGCCAGTTTTTGGAATAAAACCTCAATTTTCAATGAGTTTTACGTATGAGCTGTTTGGTTTTAGAGGGTGAGAAAATGAGTGTTTTGAGCAGTCAGACGTCGATCTATTCTTGTATAAATGGCGCCTGTCAACTTTCGTGTTTGAACTAGTCAGTTCTTCATTTTACTTCAAGTGCGCTGACTTCAATCATTTAAATGACATAAATCTGTGGCAAATGAAAATGAACTACATTGTGTTTGAGTTGAATTTGTGTCATGTTTTTTTTTTTTTGTTTTTAACTGGTTCCTAAAATTGTTGGGGGGGGGGGTCGGGGGGCATAATTAAAATCCATGCAAGTCCATTCTGATGGAACCAACAGTCTACATCAAACATGGATTATTGTTATCTAACTCATTACAGCACCACACTTTTGTGTGTGCTGATTATTGTTTGGATTGCAGAATGAAAACAACATTTTGTTTACGCAGGAAGGCCAGTAATTAGCTGCAAATGATTACTGTCACCCAAAGGTCCGGCAATCTTAAAAGCCATGAACATTGTTTTTTTTTTTTTCTCTCTCTCTCTCTCTCTCTGGGTTGATTAAAATTATGCTTGGCGTGACACAGTTTACTTTAGTTCATTCTGGCAAAAAGCACCTCAGCGTGGTTACAAAAGAGCCATTGTGAAGCATTTTTAATAATTACACTGTACAGTACATCCATTACAAACGGCACATCCGAAGGTAATGAAATCCAAAATATTATATCGGAATTATTGAGTTATATGTCCATCCATCCATTTTCAGAGCCACTTATCCTCATGTGTGTCGCGGGAGTGCTGGAGCCTATTCCAGTTATCTCCTGGCAAGAGGCGGGGTAAACCCTGAACTGGTTGCTGGATTTGAAACCGGGTCATCAGAACTGCAAGACAGATGTGCTAACCAGTCATCTACTATTCCACCTCAACAATATTATAACAGAATTCAGTGCTTTCACATTAGTGGCCATTCAAAAGAAAAAAGTGAACCCAAAAGATGGATGCTTCTTCAGAGATTGGTTTGCTGTCTAATTTTCATTCAGGAGAAGCTCAACGTGGCGTTCTATTTCAGTTATTTCATTCTACCCGACAGTTTTATTATCAAAACAGGCATTTCATCAACTAATGATGAAATTCTGCCAATTTAGGTGTCATTATCTTTCAAAGTGAGCTTATATTTCTCTCTGTAGTCTTCTATCTTCTTCTTCAGTATTTGGTAACTATGCGAACAATCCATTCTTCATTCTGCTTAACTTAATAGTCGAAATTGCCCGTAGGTGTGATTGTAAGTGCAAATGTTTTTTTTTTTTTTTAAATATATGTCCTGCAATTTCCTGGGTAGACCCCACCTCTCGTCCAAAGCTCTCCGGGATAGGCTCCAGGCCCCCACGACTGTAGTGAGGATAAGCAGTACGGAAAATGGATGGGTGGTTGGATGGAAAATGCAGGATACCTCAACTTCAGTTTGAGTTTGAAATTTTGTAACACAGTCAAAGTTTTCCATTGAAATGAATGGAAATATATTATTCCATTACAGCCTTCCCAAATTAAAATTAAAAAAATAAGGTGATTTTTCAAAAAGAAATATTTTATAATATTGTATTGTATGTATTTATAATGGCACAGTTAAATAGATGTAAAGAATTACTGTAATTTCCAGACTATGAAATGCAACATTTTTCACACACTTTCAACCCTGCAGCTTATGCGGTGATGCGGCTAATATGTACATTTTTTCTACCCGGCCGCAAGGGGGCACTCAAGCGGAAAAGGTAAGAGTGAGACCGGTGGAATATATGTGCCGAGGAAGTGACTTTTTTTTTTAACCAGCCCTATTAGCGCTGTGCTAGTTTTATCACTGTGCTAGTGTGTTGCTGCTGTGTTACTTCCGCATCACAGGCACTGTTTGGAAAGAAAAGCTAAGCTATATTATTAAAACTTTGAAAACTCTTTCTGTGTACCATCTTTGTAAACATTTCATTCAATGTTTCAATGTGGGCACATGTGGTTTTTAATCAGGTGTGGCTTGTGTATGTACAAAATGCTTTTTCCTTCAAAAATGTACAGGGTGAGGCTTATATTCAGGTGCGCTCTATAGTCCGGAAATTACGGAATCTAGTTTTTGCCCAGTTATTAGCCTCAATAGTCGTTATGCTGCGCCTTCAGGTGTGGAGGCCTTGGCCACCTATTGGGAGTACAATATAGACAGATGCGCTGTGAGGTCTTCAATCAAGTCATTTTTCACATTGGATAAAGAATTTAGCCCTGTTAGTAGACGACATAACAATATTGTCTCGCTACATGTCTTGTTTCCGTTTGAGGGTTAGAACTGTTAATATCCGAGAGCTTGTCAAATGTGTTTTGCGGTTAGTCAGCACTAACCTAAATGGGCTCTATCGATCCAAACCTACGGGGTTGTTTTAAATACACAGCGTTCTATTTTCACAAGTGTTTTCAGTTTTGATAACACAGCACCACCAACTGCTAACTTTTCATACTTGAAGATAATTGGACAGTGAAACAATGGCATTCAACCCAACCGGGAAGCGGTCCAGATGGATAGGCAGATGGTGGATGTAAGTGGAGAAAAATGAGCATGGTATATGTCAAAAAGTCTCAGAACATTTGGAGTTTTCTGCCAGAAGAGGTACAGCAGAGGTGCTTCTGACTGTTTTCTTCCAAGCCATTAATTTGAAGGGTCTGGAATCAGGCAAAGTAGTGGTAAATGAGTTTCCACTGATGCGCCAGATGTTTACGTCCGAATGGATGACTTCTTTTAGATGACAATTGATTGGCTCCTCAGGTGAAAAAACAGAACACAAAACATTGTTGACTGTCATGAAAAATGACAATAGCTGTTCTTGGATATAATGTATAAAACAATGGCTTCTGATGTAGTTGGAAAAAAAAAAACCTAGTCTCCATGTTTCATTTTCATTGGGGTGACTTAAGCAGATCCAGGAGCTATCAATGAAACAAGAGAGGCCATGAATGCTGAGTGCATCAATATTCCATTTAGACTTGTTTGTTGTCAGAGTGTTATTAGGTGCGGTCTGCATGGGGTCGTTTCAGTCGAGGACCGCCACTTGATTAGAACCATTCATCAAGTGTGTGTCGAGAGGATGCAGACGACGATTCCCTGGCGAGGAGGCTCTGTGCGTTTGTCTTAACACTTCATTTCATCTTTAGATTTGACAAAACCGGTGCCACCGTCCGATCCGTTGTTGCGAAACTGCTCACGTAAGCGAATTAGCGTTCATTTTGCTCCCTTTGGCATTCAAACTTTTAAGCCAAAAAAAAAAAAAAACACTTACGCTCACATTGTCACTAGAGTTGCAATGCTTTTCTCACAGGACAGAGATTAACTAAAACATGCGGCATATATTAATTCTAGACCTCTATCATTCCATTTCCACCCATCCCTTGGAGGATGCTCCAGGGTAATTTGCCCTTGAAGCTACATTTTCCTTGTTAAGACTGGAGGGCTTTACTTTTATCTGAAGCTTGCTTCTATTGCACATTTGGAACACGTCTGATGTATGTATGCAGCGAAAGGCAGTTTTGCATTGTGGGAAATGTTGATATCGAGACCTTATTCTTTGGCGAAAGCTACGATTTTAAGCCGACATAGGTCAAAAGTGCAAAGGTCACGCTGAGGAACTGCAGATGCAGTTATCTGTCATTGACAATGCTGTGAAGGTATTTTTCTCACTCATGGAAAATGCAGACACAAAAACCTGAAACATTCACAATTTTCCAAACACGATCTGAAAACAAAACACGTGTCATAATTAATTGCCTCCAATGCTGATGACAGTCTGACAAAAGTTTTAAAAAAAGAATTCTGGTTTTTTTGGTATTATTTTTGCATTTGATTTATACTTCTTTAAACCCTTTAATGTTAGTGTTTTTGTCGTTAAAAAAAATTATTTATGAATTAAATCATCTGTGAATATTTTTCAGCAAAATGCTTTTATTACCCCATTTAAGGAGCAAATTGGAACATATTGAATTTTTTCTCTCTCTGACATGCTCTCCTGTCCCCTAATACAAAAGTATCTGAAGAGGGTTTTTTTCGCCCTCACAAAGATAGCAATCATAATCTTCACAGAACAAATCAATCAGCACGAAAAGTTTTAAACAAAAATATTTTGGTCAACTTAGTTTTCTTCCCACATTTATAATCCTTTCACGGGTTGTGGCGTTAAGATGAGATGCAAATAAAGAAAAAAAGAGGAATCAAAAGTTTCATTGGAATCCCCCTCTCCAAAAAAAAAAATATTCACCATATGAATATATCGTGCCATTGCATGAAGCACACCTCTTCAGCTCATTGCAATGACTTGATCGCTCAGGAGTTGGGAGAGCTCACTTTCAGAGGGTCACGGCAACCTTGACTGAAGCCAGAAAGTAAAATCCAGAGTAAGAAGTCTGTAAAGCTTTTCTTGCTACTCGTAAAGCATACGGCAATAGATTTTCTTTTAGAAGGGTAACGCTGTGGATTATTTCCTTAACTCCCACAGATATACTCCCAACAGCTCGGACAAAGTTGAAGAAGAAATGGCAAGCTGTTTAAGCTGGAGGGGGGCTCGCGGGGAAGCTGATATACATACAGTCATTACTGTACATCTACATACCAGGGAAATTACACAAAATGTTCACTGCAACTTCCATCTATTCGCCTTCTGCATCGCTTTTGTGCATTCGAGTTGAGGACAAGCTGGACTTGAGGCAGG
This sequence comes from Syngnathoides biaculeatus, assembly GCF_019802595.1. Lineage (NCBI taxonomy): Eukaryota > Metazoa > Chordata > Actinopteri > Syngnathiformes > Syngnathidae > Syngnathoides > Syngnathoides biaculeatus. The sequence goes on along the minus strand of NC_084653.1, from coordinate 18,277,640 downwards.
TCTGTGTGTGTGTGTGTGTGTGTGGGGGGGGGGGTGACACCCTGCACTGATCGCTAGACAATGGACCTTTCCGACCTGTTGATCACTCATATAATGCTAGCCAATCAGATAGGAAGCATTGTCTTAACCCCTGACTTGACCTGCCCCTTTTGTCATCATGTCCCACAAGCAATGCTTTTTATCAGTCGCGTGCGGTTGGAAAAGTTAATGTTACGAAGAAAATGGTCCTCAGATGCACTTAGGGAACGTGCAATTCTGATGAAAGATATCCTGCTAGGTTACAAGGGGCCTGGTTTATTCATTTTCCAAAGCCTAAAACACAGTTGACGAAGTGCTTACGATGGGTTAAGGCTCGCAGACGACAACTAAATGTGAACATTATCAACATGTATGTTCAAAGGTAAGTGAGGAGGAAGTATCTTCTCTGAGTTTGATTGAATTATTGTCAGTGCTTTATACATTGCGGGAGAACAACTTCCACTTTGTTAGTGTATCGCTGACCTGCTGAATGAAGTGTGTCATGTTTTATGCCGACGAGTCATGTTAGTGATACGTAAATGCACATTGTCATTCAAGAGAAATATATATTTGCCTATTTGTATCACATCGGACTTTTAAGACAGGGCACTGGGTTCCATTACGAGGCAAGTCAAATGAATGCACACACTCACTTATAAAGACTACAATGATATTACTCGTGATCTTTCCAAGTAAAAAATACTCACCCTGCTTTACATGCGGAGTACAATGCCACTATTTTATTCTGTTGGATTTCAATATGAAGTTTGTGAGGCATCACTTTTTTTTGCATCGATCGCCAACGTTTCGCTGTAACTCTGACATTGCGTCCTGCTCAGTCCAAAATCTTAATTCCGTGTACATACCCTTACGTGAAATACTTGAGACCTCTCTGTAGAACTCTCTTGTCAAGTCCGACACATTTGGCAAAAAACATACCCCAATATTATCTGTAATACGTGATAGAGGATCCAGTTCCAACCTGTTATGTTCAATTGCCGTTTTGGAAGATTGTGGGGCATGGCAACTGTAGCTAAGGGGGGCAGAACTGAAGATCGCCAGTCGGAAAGGTCCATCGTAGGGCACACAGAGACCATTCACATGCACATTTACACAACATGGAGGTGGGCCCAAGACAAGATTTGAACCAGACCCAGTACATTCATTGGATTTATGAAAGACGACACATTTGTCAACCAAATGTATTCCTCACCCACAATATGTGGGCAAAAAATAAATTATGGTATTTGTGGAGTAAGATTTGTGTGAATGACAGCAAATCACGATTGGATTAAGAATACTGATGTGCATTCATATTTGTTTGTGAAACCATAAAATATATATATTTGGAGTTGTGAAATGTGTCCTCATCCTGAGGTTTTCCTTCTTGAGGTTGGAGTTTCTGCGGTAAAAAAGGAAATGGCACAATTTACATCTCAGTCCCTGCAGTTCAGATTGAGGCAATAGTGACAGGGAAGACACTAGGTGGCAAAACATTTGAGGTTGGGAGAGCGGTAACTTGAGTCACCTTGCTTGGGGCAGAGCCTCTGCAGTTTTTGGAGTTTCCGTGTGTTGGGTTCAGTGATTCATTCTGTCCGCAGGGCAGCAGAGTCTATCACCTTCAGACGGCCACTTTCCATTGGTGCAAAGACGCTTTGACTGCAGGTGTTCACAGCCTGAATCTTACCCAGGTCAGGTGGCACAACACAAGCTGTCATATCAGTGTTTTTTTTTTTTTTTAATACTGTGGCCAGAACACTTGGTGTCATCATTTTAAAGGCAAGACTCATTTGAAAGAGGTGACCAATTGATCTTTCTTAATTGAAGATAATAAAATAAAAATTATCTGTGATCTGGAAAACACAATTTTTTTCACCCCATTCGACAATATAGAAAAATGGTCCAGTGGGCAAAACAATCTGGAAAATTGGAACCAGTTCATCTAAAAGTAGCTATTACTAATAACTCTTAAATTGCATGAACTCACAAAGCATGACATGTTAAGCAATACCCACTTAATGTGGATAAAAAGGATATAATAGTAGTAGTATTTAATTTTTTTTTCTGATACTTAATTGACCTGTTCCTTATGCTGTGTTAAACTAGACTTAACTGTTTATTTGTAGCCTCTAATCAACAAATGAAAAAGTTGTACCTAGTCCAAGTCACGTCAGAAAAAAAAATATAGATGCATGGTAGACATAATTGGTTTTCATCCATTTCATCCATCCATTTTCTGAGCTGCTTATCCACACAATGGTAGCAGGAGTGCTGCAGCCTATCCCGGCTGTCATCGGGCAGGAGGCGGGGTACACCCTGAACTGGTTGCCAGCCAATTGCAGGACACATAGAGACAAACAGGAAACCGTAGTGCCCAGAGAAAACCCACACAGTTCCGGGGAGAACATGCAAACTCCACAGAGGTGGGGCTGGGATTTAACCCCAATCCTCAGAAGTGTGAGGCCAACACTTTAACGACTTCCGCCATCCGTGCCGCCTGATTCAGTGCATCAGTAATGTAATGCTAATATTGGTCACCCACAATTGCAAAATTTGTAACACCCAGCTGGCACTGCCCCTTCAGACCTCTACATGCAGTAGTACAGTTCCTCTCAGGGTACTCTGTCAAAGGTTTTCTCTAGATCTACAAAGACACAATGTAGCTTCTTTTGACCTTTTCTGTACTTCATCATCAACACCTTCAAGGCAAACCATGCATCTGTGGTACTTTTTGTAGGCATGAAAACATACCTTTGCTTGCAAATACTCACATATGTCCTGAATCTAGTCTTCACTACTATTTCCCCTAACTTCATTGTGTGGCTCATCAAATCTATTCCCTTATAGGTCACACAGCTCTCCATATCACCCTTGTCCTCAAAAACGGGCCTCGTCAGTTTTCCTTCATTCCTCAGGCATCTTCTCACCGGGTAGAATTCTGTTGAACAACCTTGTCAAAAACTACAGCCGGACCTCTGTGAATCTTCCATACCTCCACAGTATTTGGGTTTGAGGTGCAACAGTTAATCAACTAATCAACAACAAATACATTACCAAATGAATTGACAACTAATTGATTAATCTTTTAAAGACTTAAACTTAACTTAAAATGGTCAGGAACCTCGCAAGAGTAAAGATTCTCAGATTTCTCTTGTCCATGATGAAATCAAACACGTTATCTTTGTGTTTAATCAAAAGAAGACATTTGCAAATCTTTTACTTCAGACAACAGTAATCAACATGTTTTTGCCCATTTTCTGACATGTTACGGACAAAACTAGTAACTGACTTGGCTTGTGCATTTTCTGCTATCAATTGTTATGTTTTTTTTTTTTTAAATCTGATTCATCAATTAATTGATTATTCAATTAATGCTTAGTTGCATCCCTAATTTGGAGGCAAACGACAAACACTCGCACACACAGTGAGTTGATTACTTAAAAAATATCAATGACATCGATTAATCGATGCCAACTTGACTATCATCACACGAGCTGTCGACGACACAAAATTTGAGGTCGACTAACTCCAAGTAATGTGGTTTCCACAGAAATGTCTGACTTTTGCAAATATACCACAAAATACCTTTGCAAGCAGATATCTGTGTTAGGGTATATTGTCATATTTAGGTATATTAATGCTGGCAGGTCTACTTAACAGATATACTATTTAATGATAATATCATTTATTCTACTAATTAAAATCCATCTAGAGAATTACCATCTCGTGAGATGTCACTGTAACCAAGCAAAAGAAAAGTAGATGGATATTGAGTGCAAGTGGAAATATCAAAATACTGGATCACCTGCACCTCAGAGTGAAATCATACCATTATGTTTCTGCCTGTGGCCAAGGGCATGGCTGACAAATGAAATCATTTAGCATCTTTCAAGTTGCCATGTCGCGTTTGGTCTTTGAGCTCTTTAGAGAGTAACTATCGTACAATAGACCAGGATAAATGATAAGGTTCTCCCTGGGCATTAGTGAACTGAAGTCCAATAAAATTGTTATATTACCCATTTGAAAGAGGGAAGTTGAGTATCAGAGTTTCCGAGTGGATTCTGTTTAATTAGACACAGAACGAACAAACTACTTTCAAACAGACTCTGTTCAACGAAAGTGAAACGCTTGCCCTTTCTTCTGTGATAATGAGCTAAATGTTCTTTGCTGTCATTTTGAATGTTATTGAAATATTGATGCATGCACTTTGCAACACACCGTGATGTCAGAATGAGATCCTGATAAAAGCATAGCTGACAGTCTCGCTAAATTGATCCCAAACATCGCAATCTGTCTGACCAAACAATAAAAAAAGAGATGACTGGAAAATAAATCAGGAATTTTTATGATGACAGGATTTCTTTTGATAATTACTTCTAATACTTGTGATTATCCACATAAGGGGGGCTGAAAAAAAGTTTGGGAACCACTGGCGTAGACTGTTATTGCGCCACCACATCGGTGCTACTCGTAAAGCACGTCTATGGTGTTTCCCATTATGTGTTCGCATTAAGTTAGCTGACATAAAAGCAAGTTTTGCAGTTTGGCTGTGTTTAGTTTGACAGTAAAGTTCTTGAAGCCGCTTTTTTGTTTATTAAGCCAAACTACTGCTTGTTGTGAAGTGAGGTGAGGTAATTGCCATGTAAAGTTTGCGCTCACAAGTCAAACAGAAAAATCAACCGGATGATGCTTGTATGTTGAAAAAGTTATAAGTTGGGTGTCCCTTGTATCTCAAGATACCACTGTTCCTTGTTTCAGTTTAACATCCTGTTTATGCAGGCATGCATGAGTCATTCTGTGAACTTTATGTACGTAATTTTGGTAATTTGCAGTAGAAACCTAGCAGCTGGCATTGATCACACTGCCTTGGCCCTTGCACATCACGTTTAACAGACTGCTGTTCCCAAAAAACTTTGCTATATTTGCTGTCATGAACCCATTTTTCGTCCACTATGATAAGTGACCTCACTGACGCGTATTTGAGTGTTAGACTCTGTCCATGCAATTATTGATAGGTTTTGACTTATTCCAGCCGTTGTCCGTTCGTAAGTGCTACCAAGTGCCTTCGGCATCCCCAAGACTGAGTGGTGCCATGGTTGAGTTACTGGCGTTTTATTGTACAAAAAGAAAAAGAAGAGATTCTTAAATCTTGATTTTTTTTTAGTTTGTTGATGTGATCTTTAACAAGACAAGTTAATGGTGTTTACATCCCCTTTCATTATTTAAATAGCGCACACGGTAAATAGTGCTGTGCATCTTAAAGCAAAGCCAAAGTGGTTGTCCATCTCATTAATTTACTGCACAAAAGGTCAAGTGGGTAATGATAGCAAGAGTACCACATTGTTCTCCGTGATTGGTCACAGGAATCTGTGTTTCCCACCCAATTGCACTGGCAGTTAAACTAAAATAACATCAAGTGGATTTTTTTTAAACTTTAAAAAAAAAAAAGGCAACACAATGAAGGCAAAAATACGGAATTCTTTTGCACACCGCAGTTTATCAGGCATCTTAAATGTGATAATAAACATGAGATGACAGAAGGGGAAATACAGTGGTGCCTTGGCATATGAGTGATGATTGAACAACAAAGTTTATTTGCACTGACTTGCGGGCACAGACTAGATGCGAATACTCTTTGGTTGCAGTGACTCATAGTCAAGAATTCTTCTAAAAGCTTCAAGATTTTTATTGCCTCTCCCAGTTAAAGTTTACTATACATATGACAAAATGCTACATCATACAAAGCAAATAAAATCACATGTGTATTCAAAATAACCACATAGTTTAGGCTTTAAGTCCACTAGCTTAATTTTAACACCAAGTACGAGGGGATGCTTTAACCCTTTAAGCCAGTGGTCTCAAACTCAATTCACCTTGGGGCCGCTGGAGGCACATTCTGCCTGAGGCTGGGCCGCACTTGCGCGCAATTTAAATGAGAAATGTAAAAAAAATACATTTTATATTCTTTAACACAAACTAAGATAAGCAAGGAAGTTGGTGTAAGCAGGTTATGTGCAAAACCAGTAATTAAACTCTCCATGGCAATACCACTGCAACTTTCACTCATTGAAAAATGTTTCTTTGCTTGCATCAAGCCTGGCCGGTGTCACACCCCGAGAGCCACAATCCCACCATAATAGGTAGGTTCGTCAGCTCTGCACACAACATTGGGAAAGTGCCATTCATATATAACTTTAGGGCCTCACTATCATTTAACTTTTATAGTAGGGTGGCGGCCACAAAATATAATCTTAGGGGCCACAAATGGCCCGTGGGCCGCCAGTTTAAGACCCCCCCCCACTTTTAGCAATGGATTGAACAGAAATGGCGTGACAACACATGAAGACATACAATCTAACAACACTCGGTCATATATTATTTTTTCATTTTGACATACTGAGAAGCTGAGAGAGGAGTAGAGCCATCTCAATCGAGTGCGATTTGGAGTCTCACTTGTACTTTAAGTAGGACACGCCCTGGTCCAGGATCATTTGCTGAAAAAAGGATTGGCTGCTGCATACTGGTAGTCCATGCCCTACTTTGTTTCCAGATGACAACAGAAGCATGGAACTTCAATGTGCCGGTGTTATGATTCCAATTTACCCTAACCAACCCTAACCTAAACACAAACCTGATTATTTTTATTGTGTATAAAAGTGATAATATAATGTGATATATGATACAGCTGCATCGCCTGCCCTTCCCATCATGGAGGAGATAATCATAATGCAGCGGATTCGTGTCCTGCCTAGAACGTGAGTGGGATTTCTCATTTCTTAAACGTTTTTCTGAAAGGTATTTTTTTTTATATAAAATACAATATGATGTGCCATTTTTTTTCATCCTTGAAGTACACATTACAGATTTTTTTGGGTGGGAGGAAGGGAGCTAGAACTGAATAATTGCATTTTCATTAATTTCATTGGAAAAAAGTGATTTGAGAATAAAGTGTGAGCACAGATCGGATTAAATTAATATATTGAGGCACCACTTGAAGTTCATTAAGACAGCTCAACATCTGGTTTAATATGTCATCATCATTAGCATTCCATTTAAAAATGGCAATGTCCTGTTAATCTTCATCTTATTGTAGTGTTTTGCATGACAGGCCACATCTGTCGACTTTTTTATTTTCCTTTTCTCCAAATGCCATATGTTCAAAACCACTCTCACAGAGGAGTTGCATTATGTCTGACACTGTTCATTCGATCTCGCGAGAGGATGAGATACGTAACAATCTCTCATTTCTTATTCCAGCCCTCCACTTTCCGTGTAGCAAAGTGATTTTAATCAGGCGATAACAAAGATCCGATCCTCCCTCTGTTGACTCACTTTCATGCCCCAAAGAGGCTGACCCGATCGACTCCTCTAATAGATTTGAGTCATAAATGCTTACAGTCCTGCCCAATACAGCAAATCTATCTCATTTTCAGGGACGTCCGGGAAGGATTGATGCTGTTTGAGTGTTTGCTGCGATGTTTCAGTTGTCTAAATTCATTTAATGCCTTCATCCTTTTAATTCCTGTCAAGTGTGCTAAAGAGAGAACGACGTGTGGGCCCGTTATTGTTCTGGTAAGCCTTTTTTCAAGTCTGACAACTGCTTGAAAACACAGAAGCACTGTAGATAGCACTGAAATAGTCATACAATCATTGTGCGTCGTTAGTTATACTTTATGCGGTGGCTCCCACGGTGTAACGATGTTCTTTTAAAATGCATTCTCCCTGATTATGGAAATGCAACCTTGAGTGCTCTTTTTCCATTACGTATAACACTAGTTACCGTGATAAATCATTAAATTTTTCAGGCTGCTTATGGCATGTATGAAGCGTTTTAAAACGGGGACCAACGGCACTTAAAGAAACTGTAATTCATTCCTTGTTAGTACATTTGAGTATGTTAGAATACTAATAAATACTGTAGTTGTCCATGTTATCAGATGTTTTAAAGCATTTAGAGAGATCTTTGAAAACCACAAAATATTGGGGTCAGCAACATGAGCATCAAACCTACCCAAAAACTAGAGTCGTTTTTTCACCACAAATTTTCTAGATTTTTTTGGTTATTTCGTAATCATCGGTAGAAGGGCAAAAACAAGCTTTTTTTCTATATATGAAGACTTCAGATGCAAAAGCAGATATATCTATTTTTGTATATGTATAAGTATCTACAGAAACAGCAAAAATGGATACATCTGCTTTTGCATCTGAACCCTTCATATATATATATATATATATATAACGTCAAGCTTATAGTAGCAATCACTGTGATTTGGCGGGCGCATATGTGCCTGCGTGCTATCGCAGTCGCAAATCTGCACACTCGAGCACGAAAAATCATGCGCAAAGATTTTGTTATAGAAATACATAGATATTGAAAGGCATTGCTTATTTTGTGTAGTCTTGACCAATGTTCCCTCTAAGCTGCGCCACTGTGCAATTCCGCACTTGTCGCGCACACAGCGTTCATGAAAACCGATCCAGCACAGTGAACCACAGCCTGACGTCTTTTTTTTTTAACAGGAAGCACACGGTCTTTAACAACGAGCTGCTGCTCACTCTACTTCTACTGACACCACACTCCTCCGCTCTCAAAGGGGTACACTCATAATTACAAACAGAACACACACCCGCAACTTCATATCCATGGGCATGACTGGTGGACCACACCCTTAACTTTATATCTGCGGGCATGACTTACCACACCCGTACATTTTTCAAACGTTGAATACCTGTAGTAGATATATTAAGACTTTGGGAACTGTTTGAAACTGTTGTTAAAATGCAAATGTCTTAACATTTTTTTCCTCTGTTGCACAAAAATTTTAGTGCACAGGCAATTTAATCAGTTTTGTTCTCACAATTGTGTGACCACAAATAACTAATCGGACCTGCTGATGTTATTGTTTTCACTGCCCACTTCGCTTCAGAACCCCGATAAGAAACCAGAGGAAAGGCAAACAGCTTTACTTTTATTTTCTCCAGGATCCTGCATCGGTCATGTTCTCTCTATTGTGCATATTGGACTACATGTTATGGTTCTGCATTTGCATAGTATTATTTTACATAAATAATCTCAGGTTGCTGTGAAATGCTCGCACTGGTGATTTTTTTTTTTTTTTTGTGGCCCTCCGCTTCATTAACCCAATGCAAAGATTAATTGTGGGAAAAGTGCAAAATTTTCCCTCATATCTGGCTAATAAAAATAAAAACATGATCCCGTCAGAGCATTGTACTTATTTTTTAAATATAAAATAATGGCACGTCCCTTTAAAATATGTTACATTTTTTCAATTGGTCATTCTAGTTATAGTTACCAGCAGACCAAAAGCTATTTGGAGGGAAAATATATATATTTTTTGCATTATGACCAAAATACATTATGTGATACGTGATAACAAAATTCAGAATTCCTTACCATCTTTACATAGATATGTACCTTGATCGATATTGAACTTGATTATGCACTTGAAAAAAAAATCAAATTAATAGTATAGAAAACAACCATCAATGTTGAGATTGTTCTGTATTTATAAGTATCATCCATCCATTTTCTGCGCCGCTTATCCTCACAAGGGTCACGGGAGTGCTGGAGCCTATCCAGCAAAATAAAAAAATACCCATAGCTTTGAAAAGGAATGTCCTATATGTATATTCTGTTATAGGACATATTATGGTAGTCTGATGAATAGCGACACGCTTCAGGACATATACTGTATGTACAAAATAAGCTTAAACGAGAAATATGTGTTGTTTTCCATTTCCTTTCGTTCATTAGCTTTGGGACCTGCGGCAGCTAATGAATGTGTTGTATGCACTATGCACCCACATCCACCACATGTACATTTGCATTTTAATACGTAAGTGATGTGTGCTGGTTTGTAAAACAACTATTTGAATTATTTTACAGCAGATATATTTACATAGTGCCCCTGTGCGTACGTTATCATGTGCGGTTATAATAATTACATGACGGAAAAGATTTGATTTGAGTGCAAGATACTGGATACCTATTTTTCTTCAAGTCAATTACATTATTTGACGAATGGTTTCCCAACATCGACAGTTCTGCATTTTAATGTGAACAATTTTTTTCACAGATTTCATCTCTCTTGGAGGAAATGGAAATGCTTTAGCAAAGTGTACGTGATATACTTTGAGTTTTACTGTACAACAATAAAAACAGTATTAAACAAATAAAGATGACCAAATAAAAATGGATGAGTAGTAATGCATGGGTCAGTTGTTATAAATTCATAATTATTTCTCAAATGCTTGTGTTTTGCTTCCTTTAGGCTCCATTCTACCTACAGTATGAAATATTTTGACCCGTTTTTGAAGTAGGGATTTTCCTTATCATTTTTAAGGTTCTTATTGGGTTGACTCGGGAGGGTGTTTTGTCAGGTAGTAGGAGGAATATATTATTCTTGCATAAACCTTTCCTCACCAACCAGACACACAATGGAAATTGATAATCCCACATGGGATGCAAAGAGGTGACAGTCTCTGCAGTCTGTACCTTAGCCAACGTGAAATTCAACTCGAGATATTCTCCAAGAAGCAATTTGACATCAAAGTCGACAGAATAAACTAGTCAGTTGATGCCTAAAGAGGTAAATGTTGAGATGTTTGTGAAATTTTATTCCTTTTAAGACCATCGCTGCGCTCTCCAAAGCGTTCCACATGGGACTGATCGATACCAGTCACACTATTAACCTTCGTGGCAGAGATGTTGATTGACAGTCTAATCCATAATCTCTGATATGGTGGATATCAGTCTAACCTTCAGACATAAAAAAAAGACAAACTAAACATCAAAACAGTTTAACTACCTGTAGGCTGTTAAAATCATTCCTGGTGAGCTGAGTAAAACATTCATAGTACAGCATTTTGCAAAATGCTCAAAAGAGGCTTTACAAGGGTGGACAAGCAACGCATTAAAAGTAATAAAACAAGTTAAAATCAATAATTAACATCACTAATGTAAACTGTTCTGAAGTTGACCTTTAATAAAGAGTGGGATGTTTTTTTCATTCCTACCTAGCCTGACAATTCCACTTACCAATTTCTCTGAAGAAAAACAAAAACTAGTGCTTGGGGTGGGGCTCTTTGACTTGTGAGGCCACCTTAAGGGCTTTGTCAGCCCTTTGAATCTTCGCTCTGGCCTTTCTGTGGGAAGTTTGTATCTTGCTTCCGTGGGTTTTCCTCCAATTTTTTCCCCACATTCCAAAAACATTCATGTAAGGGTCAAAATTCTAAAGTTGTTTTTTTTTTTTTTTTATCTTGCAACTGGCAACCACGTTTTGCCCCAAATCAGCTGGGAGTGGGTCCAGTAAACCAGTACCCCGCTGAGGACCCGTGCGACAGGAAATGGACAGATGGACATTCCAAAATCTTTTAGCCAATCATTTCAACAGATTGGAAGCTGGTATTGCTGAAAAAGTGACCATTACATGATTATGTGTAATTCCTGAAGGTGTCATAGTACTTTAATCTATAGATATGTACGTGACCAAAAAAAAATGAGAGTGCTAGCAAGGAATGTTACCCCTATTGTTAGATGCGTGTGAGGTGTTTCCCACCTTGCAATTTTGAGAATTAACGTAGGCTAAAAACGGGAACTTTGACAAAGGGCAAGTCCATCTTAATCCCGTGCATCAATAGTTGGGTGGCAGGCAATGTGACAGAAATGTCACATTAGCAATGGGAAGTGGTTGATTATGGATGAGCCAAAATGCCGTTTGCTGACCTTTTAACAAAAATAACATTTTTATCTCCTTTTTCATGAGTCAAGCCAAATGATTACTACTCGGTTCCCATAAGGTCTTATATTTTACACTTACATTGCATTACATTACATCTGTTAGTACACTAGGTACAGTTGGAGCGCAAAATTCTCAAGCAGCATTACAGTTGATTTGTTTTACACTGCAAAAATGCAAAGTTTACTATACTATATACTTATTTTAAGATGACTTTTCTAAATTTTCAGCTAAGCAAAAATACTTGTTTTAAGATAAGTCACAGTTCAATTGGCAGATTTTTTTTTCACTTATTTTAGAGACGAAATGTTTGTAATATTGTTTACATGTCACGGAGATCGTCCCTCATAATTGGTCCGTTTTACTCACATGCTATGATGACGTATGCAGTGTTCACGTATTTTCCAAAATATGCCGGCACCTTCTTTATCTACAGTAGTTTGCAGCATACCGTATTTTTTGGACTACAAGTCAAGTTTTTTTCATAGTTTTGCCGGGAACCTATTCTCCAGAGCGACTTATATGTGAAATTATTAACACATTACATCCATCCATTTTTCAAGTCGTTTTCACACTGACAACCGTAACAGGCCCGTGCATCTGTAACTTATAACAACTGAGATGGACCGAACAAAAATGCCATTGAAGAGAAAATCGTATTCTAATTATTTTAAATAAAATTATGATGTTGTTAACCAATGATGACAAAAGAACTTATGACCATGAATGCGACCTGTCAAAGGTCGCATACTTCATGCAGGCGTTGAGACTTCCGTCCGTTTATCGTGAACGTAATTCAATTTGATTTGTCATCATGATGGACTGTGAAGGGTTCTTGCCGACAAAGGCATGTCTTTTATCGGTTTATCTTTTTTGGCGAAGTTGGCAAAATGTTTATTGGCAACATGGAGTATGAATGCTTTGGCATATTGTCCATTTGTGAATGTAGACACACAGTAGAACCCTCCCTCTGCACAAAGGCTGTCCATTTTTGTTGAAAACGTCAGTACTCCTCATGTTTTTTTCTTTGAACGACCTTTGTCAAAAGCGTTTCTGTAATTACATAGTCTTCCTGATACGATCACTACGGCAACCTCACTCGGACAAACTATAAACTATCTCTGCATCATTGCGAGAGCTCATCTTCCAGGTGAGTCCGCCATTCAACTAACCGGGAAGTCATTGGATGGCTGGACAAAATATGGGCTTCCGTGACAACCAAAACCATCCTGTCGGGATTCAGAAAGCCTGGAATATGCTAGTTGTGACTACAACGGACGACTAGTCTGACGTAAGCGACTTAGAAAAGGAAGTGGTGCGTCGTCTACCTCTGGAGTAGGCAGACTTGTTTTGAAGTCACACCGAAGATGAAGATTTCATTGGATTTTAGTTTCCGGATATTTGGAGTGACACGGATGGTTTTGGTAAACTTCTTAGTATGTTATTTATTCTATAGTTATTGTAATAACTCTAAATATGTTATATTAACATACCAGGCATGTTCTCAGTTGTGTCACATAACGTAAGCATACCATTCAGCCTGTTGTTGCCTCTATTCTATTTTATTTTAAATTGTTTGTCATTTAAATTTTAAATGACATGTCTGTTCTTGGTGGTGGATTTTATCAAATAAATATCCCCCAAAAATTTGACTTATACTCTAGTACAACTTATGTATGTTTTTATCTTCGTTTTTATGGATTTTATGGGTGTTGCGACTTATACTCTGGAGCAACGTATCGAAAATATGGTAATTAAATGTATCATCTGGTCATCTAGGTTTATCTGTTCAAGCAGATGCTGTTCCACGGTCGCCATTGTTGTTGCTTTGTACCTTGTTCGGGAAAAGAAAGTAAAAACAGCTAATTGGATATTGCCAAAAAATGCAGAGGAAACCCCACCCCGTGGTGTCCTAACCAACACTAGCTGAAGCGACACCCCAATCTTAGAGGATTACGAGAGTACATTTTGAAAATTGGGCACGTGGGTCACAGTCGAGTGTAAAGGGAAACTGCACTTGCCGCAGCGAGGTCAGCGTGGTCACTGTCCACGGGTGTATAAAGACGCCTTAATCGGAGGACCCCACCCCCCACCCCCTTTGTGTGGCATAAGACCTTTACATGACAAAAAAGCGGCCACTCATACTGAGTTTGTTTATAATTCAGTAATGCAACTTGTTACATAATGAGCAGTTCCCTTGCACTCTGCACTAGTGCACCCCCCCACCCCTTACTTTCACAGCGCTCACTCACCTCAGATAATGCAGTTTAATCTGGAGGCTACAGCTGAGGCGCTGACATGCCCCACAGAGAATCAGCACGCATTGGACAAACTCACTGGCAACCTTGACAGGCATTTCACCCCTCAGTGACGGCGGAAACCCTCTCTGCTTAAGCAGCTATTACTGCACCTGATTGGTAATCAGGACATGGAGTGGAGTGAAAATCCCTTAGACTGCCGCTGGTTAAGATAGAGGAACACAAGTTATTAGGTGACCTTGGACAGGGCAGGAAAGGTGGGGCCTGCCAGATTCCAGGATGAAGGGGTTATCATCAACGGTATAATGATGAATTGTCATGCAAATGAAATTCAAATATGGCCGCTACAGTCATACGGTGGAAGAGCTCATTGTTTGAGGGGTGGAAAAAAAAATCTGGAAGGAATTTTTGACTCTTATGATAAAGTACTGGCTTGGCAAAAAAAAAAAAAAGGATACAGTATGTCTACATTTTAATTAGACTTGACTGATTGGTGTGATGGGTATCGGCCGACAATTGGCTTTTTATGCTAAAGGCGTTATCGTCTTTCAAGTCATAATTCGCTGATCCGCTCACTGACATCATCAATCAGCTCTGCGCAAGACATTTAACTCCTCGTCTTTGTTGTTTATGAATCTAAAAGGTGGTTTATTTTTAGCCTTGTCACATGTCTTGTAAGGTACTACTGTAACTATCTGGCAGCCAATAAATTGTTTGTCTGTGCAAAAACATGCTGTCAGCGTGGTACTATTTTGCGGTGTCGCAGACAAACAACACATAAGTTACTTTCCAATTTATGCAGAGCTGAAGGTAGTCAAAATCATGTTTGTCTAAACATTTTTGCACCCCAAAAGGTGGTTTGTGGTTCTATAATAAAATACAGTATAAAAATGCTGTTGTGAAACCTCAAAACCTGAAACAGGTTTGAATTTTTTTCTGTTGCAGCAGGCTGATCAGTAGTCGTGAAGAGCCGCCGACAATTTTTTTCCTGTAGTCCACTTAAGTGTAAGGCTTCCATTCTAGTTTAGTTTTTTTTTTTTTTTTTTTTTACCATTTTTTGTTTTTTGGGGAGACAGGCAACGTCATGTTTAGTTTTGTATGTTGTGCACACTCTCGGATTTTCACCATCATAAGGATACCAAAATAAAAGTTCTTTTACAAGGGAATGAGGATCGAAACATTTGTTTTTCTTGTAAACGGCTCATGTCAGTAAGGAGCCCTGTACCGTGTCACGTTCCACTTTGTTGAATTTATTCTTGGGTTGTGTCGGTGTGATGTCGCACAATTTACAGTATGTCGCTGACACAATTGTGGTAAAAACATGAGCACGATTTACAGCTCCAAAAGCGCACTGTGACAAACTGATCTATCTCAATGGGTTGCTTTTTTGTTGTATTGTGATTTACATTACGTTGCTAGCATCAGTGTAACATTAATGTCCAGACTTATGGGCAGCATGTGGATTCTTTTAAATTCAGCAGACCATATTTATTACATTTTTGGATTAGCCACTCCCAATGACACAACTACTGCTAGTGATGAGCAAATATGGTATGTGTCAGTATCTTTAACCACAATCAGATTAGCAATAGCTTTACTGCTGAGGATTTACACCTATCAAGCTTGCTAAATTACAAACCATAACAAAAAAGAAAACATTGAACCTGAACATCTACCCATCCATTTTCTTTGCCGCGTATCCTCACAAGGGTTGCGGAGAGTGCTGGAGGCAATCCCAGTTGTCAACGGGCAGGAGGCGGGGTACACCCTGAACTGGTTGCCAGGCAATCCCAGGGCACTTCGAGACAAACAGCCGCACTCACAATCACACCTAGGGCCGATTTAGAGTGTCCAATTAATGTTGCATGTTTTTGGGATGTGGGAGTAAACCGGAGTGCCCACAGAAAACCCACGCAGGCACGGGGAGAACATGCAAACTCCACACAGACAGCAGCGGATCGAAGCCTGGACCTCAGTACTGTGAGGCCAACGCTTTACCAGCTGATCCACCGTGCCGCCTGAACCGGAACATGTTTTTAGTAATAATAATTGAAAAAAAAGACACTGTAGGATATCGTAATCTTAAAAAAATAACTAAAGGCGTAATTAAATACAGTGTAAATAAATAAACAGTTTTTGCCACCATGTGACAATGTGCTGCTTCTTCTGTAGTCTGCACCTTGGCCATCTGAATGGTATTGAGAGTATAATATATTGGCCAAACTTATATTTGTCTTGAAGCGGCTCCTCCGGGGTCTCCTTTCGGTGTGACGTGCCTGAAAAACCTCACCGGGGAGGCGTCCGGGAGGAATCCAAATCAGATGCTCCAGCCACCGCATCTGGCTCCTCTCAAGGGAGGACCAACGACTGGACACTGAGCCCCTCCCGGATGACCGAGCTTCTCATCCTATCTCTAAGGGAGAGCCCAGAGGGTAGGAACGTACATTGACTGGTAAATTGAGAGCTTCGCCTTTCGATTTAGCTCTCTTTACCAAAACAGATCGATAAAAAATCCCTGGAGAGGGCACGCCACCCTTTTCCGACTGAGGACCACTGTCTCAGATTTTGAGGCTCGGATTCCCATCCCAGCTGCTTCACCCTCGCTGCGAACCGCTCTAGTGAGCGTTGGAATCACGCCACGATGAAGCCAACAGAAATTCAATGTCACCACACTACAATCTTATCTACAAATTTTGCATACAAATCAAAGCAAAATTTCTGTAGCACTTGTATCTCAAGGCCCATCTGCAGTTGCATAAAATATGTACCACTTTTTCATTAATTTCACATAGACATTAATATAGCCACAGTACATGTTTCTTATTATTACCTGGTTGAATAAATCCGTTACTTTTCACCCATACTGAAAATCAGAATAACACACTTGTTGATTATCAACTCAGGCAATGTGCCATGTTTTTGTTTTTTTTCCACAGCTCTGGATTAAGCGACAGTATCTCGCATACCATCATAAATTTCAAGAAGTGTGTTGACACAAGTAGTTTACGTAACACTCGCATATCCTCTGCTACTGGCAGCTCAGGAAACTTTAAATTAGTCCTATTTTTAGTCATATGCGTGAAATTCTTGATACCTGGTAATGTTCTTTTACGGTGAACTTTCAGATTCATGCTGTCAGGTTTGTTGGGGTACAGTCTGTGCTGCCAGGCTGGCATCTTGGCGCCAATCACAACAAGCTTTGTCATGCTTTTAACATGTTGACAACTTGCCCAAAAAGTTAGTCAGGTTAGAACTGCTGCTTCGGAATGTTTTTGTGTTTTGCTCCTGTTATGAAGCCTCCAATGTTGTTGTTGATGAGGAAAACTTGCAAAATCACAGCCTTCTGAAAATCATTTTTATGAAATAAAGGTCAGGTTAAAATCTGAGGAACAATGAAATACTGTGAAAAATGTATAATTGGTGTTTATTGTATGAACAAAGCAACTGTCATGAAGAGCGAGTAATTCATAATTCATTTACTGACTGTGTGTTGGGTATTAATGTGAAGGAGCAGCTGACTATTTCTGTGTTGTCCTCTAAAAGATATTTTACTGGCTTTTGAAAATATATTAACCTTGCCTGGTCCCTGCAATGGACGTGAAAGTAACTCAAGTACAAGAGATAAAATGGTGTTAAAATTGAAGTGACCAAAATTATAAAAATTATCTGTTTTGTCCAAACAACTTTTTCAATGCCATTTTTGTGTGTGAAAAATAAGACTAAGAATAATTCAAAACCTTTCCCATCGTAAATGTGACCAGTAGAACCCAATGGAAATTTTTGTTGAAATCTTTTTTAGATGGAGTGTCAAATAAACAAAAAAAATGAAATCATATGGTGTCATATGTCATAAAAGTGTGTATACCCTTTAACTGTGATGTGTTCAGAATGAACCAATCACAATTAATCTCATGTTAAATGGGAGTCAGCACACATGTGGCACCATTTAAAGTGTCTCTGCTTAACCCCCAAAAATTCCAGATGTTCTTGAGGGCTTTTCCCAACATTTTGAACATTTTGTGCAATTAGTGACAGCTTTTTTTGAACTGTTTGGATCAGTGGTGTGCTTTTGAGGATGTGCACAGTTGTGTTTGTGCCAATCATACCATTTGGAATTAGATTAAGATTAAAAAAGGCAGTGAAATCTTACTAGTTAAGTGAAAAATTATTTGAGATTAACCAGAGGCACTTTAAATGGTTGGCGGTGTGTGATGAGTTCTGTTTAACATGAATTTAAAGTTGATTGCTTCATTCTGAATATTTCAGTTATAAGAGGCTGTGCAAACACACGGGAAAACAAAATGTACACTAGATAACGAAAATGACATTATTTGTGATGACAGTGATCAATCAATAGATTTGACATTTTGCCCCCGTTTAAAATGTCATCATGGTTTATTGGTAAACCGTTGCATCTCTAGCCGAGTATTTAATGAAAGTCAATAATGTAATATGATCTAATCAAACTCCTACATATTGATTCCTTCCTAATTTCATGGCCAGAATGTAGAGTTGTTTGGCATTGAATGGAACCTGGAGTGAGCTTTTCCAATTTGTATCTCACAATCTTAAACTAGAAACTTTCTACGTGTCGGGTGATAAATATTTTCTGCGGCCACTAGGACCATGACAGCCTAAAACTGTTAATCAGTAAGCGGAGTCACGTTCCTCTCTCCAGTCCTAATATTCTCATCAGACTTGACTCGAATGGCATTTAAGATAAATACCACATGGAGTATGTCACTTCCAGAAATATGCTTGTAATAAGGATTTATTATTCATGTGGCAAGTATTGAGATGCGCCACACCACACTGCATTTTTTGGTGAATTAACAATTTGAGACGCATGCCGTGAGCGCAATACGTATACTGTTTTTATATTTAATAGCTTGCTTAGGTCGGCTCTTGGTCTCACACTCATCCATTATGCACATGAACTGCACCTACGCCGGACGCTGCACTGACACTGTGAAAAGTGTTTACGATTACGAATCTATACTGCATGAGCATGTATGATACGGGGGCAGGTTTGTCCTTACTAACCTCAAGGTTTAACATACTATATATCTTGTTAAATATTGCAGTTGATTGCTACTATATCCGGGTACATACAATTCATCTATCCATCCATCCATTTTCTTTGCCCAGTATCCTCACAAGGGTCGCGGGGAGTGCTGGAGCCTATCCCAAATGTCAATGCGCAGGAGGCGGGGTACACCCTGAACTAGTTGCCAGCCAATCGCAAGCCACATAGAGACAAACAGTCGCACTCACAATCGCACCTAGGAGCAATTTAGAGTGTGCAATTAATGTTGCATGTTTTTGGGAAGTGGGAGGAAACCGGAGTGGCCGGGGAAAACCCACACACCCACAGGGAGAACATGCAAACTCTACACAGGCAAGGCCGGGATCAAACGCGGGTCCTCAGAACTATGAGGCCAACGCTTTACCAGCTGATCCATCGTGCCAACACATACAATTGAGGGAGGACATAAATCACAATAATCCCAAATTTCTTGGAACACTATATGTCAAACGATGACGGGCATCACTTATCATTAGCGTGTTATGTTATCTTTTACATTTTTTTCATAGTATTCGTATTAGCATTGATCTAAAGTCTTTCATTATAAACCTTATTACTTCATAATCATACAGTAAATCTTCTTCTTCTTCTTCTTTTCCTTTCGGCTTGTCCCGTTAGGGGTCGCCACAGCGTGTCATCTTTTGCCATCTTAGCCTATCTCCTGCATCTTCCTCTCTAACCCCAACTGCCCTCATGTCTTCCCTCACCACATCCATAAACCTTCTCTTTGGTCTTCCTCTCGCTCTTTTGCCTGGGAGCGCCATCCTCAACATCCTTCTACCAATATACTCACTCTCTCGCCTCTGAACATGTCCAAACCATCGAAGTCTGCTCTCTCGAATCTTGTCTCCAAAACATCCAGCTTTGGCTGTCCCTCGAATGAGCTCATTTCTAATCCTATCCAACCTGGTCACTCCGAGCGAGAACCTCAACATCTTCATTTCTGCCACCTCCAGTTCAGCTTCCTGTTGTTTCTTCAGTGCCACTGTCTCTAATCCGTACATCATGGCCGGCCTCACCACTGTTTTGTAAACTTTGCCCTTCATCCTAGCGGAGACTCTTCTGTCACATAACACACCAGACACCTTTCGCCAGCTGTTCCAACCTGCTTGGACCCGTTTCTTCACTTCCTGACCACACTCTCCATTGCTCTGTATTGTTGACCCCAAGTATTTGAAGTCGTCCACCCTCGCTATCTCTTCTCCCTGTAGCCTCACTCTTCCCCCTCTACTTTTCTCATTCACGCACATATATTCTGTTTTACTTCGGCTAATCTTCATTCCTCTCCTTTCCAGTGCATGTCTCCATCTTTCCAATTGTTCCTCTGCATGCTCCCTGCTTTCACTGCATATGACAATATCATCTGCGAACATCATGGTCCAAGGGGATTCCAGTCTAACCTCATCTGTCAGCCTATCCATTACCACTGCAAATAGGAAGGGGCTCAGAGCTGATCCCTGATGCAGTCCCACCTCCACCTTAAATTCCTCTGTCACACCTAAGGCACACCTCACCATTGTTCTGCTGCCATCATACATGTCCTGTACTATTTTAACATACTTCTCTGCCACACCAGACTTACGCATGCAGTACCACAGTTCCTCTCTTGGTACTCTGTCATAGGCTTTCTCTAGATCCACAAAGACACAATGTAGCTCCTTCTGACCTTCTCTGTACTTTTCCACGAGCATCCTCAAGGCAAATAATGCATCTGTGGTACTCTTTCTAGGCATGAAACCATACTGTTGCTCGCAGATACTTACTTCTGTCCTGAGTCTAGCCTCCACTACTCTTTCCCATAACTTCATTGTGTGGCTCATCAACTTTATTCCTCTATAGTTCCCACAGCTCTGAACATCCCCTTTGTTCTTAAAAATGGGAACTAGAACACTTTTCCTCCATTCTTCAGGCATCTTTTCGCCCGCTAGTATTCTGTTGAATAAGTTGGTCAAAAACTCCACAGCCATCTCTCCAAATTGCTTCCATACCTCTACCGGTATGTCATCAGGACCAACTGCCTTTCCATTTTTCATCCTTTGTAGTGCCTTTCTGACTTCCCCCTTAGTAATCATTTCCACTTCCTGGTCCTTCACTCTTGCCTCTTCAACTCTTCCTTCTCTCTCATTTTCTTCATTCATCAACTTCTCAAAGTATTCTTTCCATCTATTTAGTACACTACCGGCACCAGTCAACACATTTCCATCTCTATCCTTAATCACCCTGACCTGCTGCACATCCTTCCCATCTCTATCCCTCTGTCTGGCCAACCTGTACAGATCCTTTTCTCCTTCTTTCGTGTCCAACCTGGTGTACATGTCTTCATATGCCTCTTGTTTAGCCTTTGCCACCTCTACCTTTGCCCTACGTCGCATCTCGATGTACTCCTTTCGCCTCTCCTCAGTCCTCTCAGTATCCCACTTCTTCTTCGCTAATCTCTTTCCTTGTATGACTCCCTGTATTTTGGGGTTCCACCACCAAGTCTCCTTCTCCCCTTTCCTACCAGATGACACACCAAGTACTCTCCTGCCTGTCTCTCTGATCACCTTGGCTGTCGTCGTCCAGTCTTCCGGGAGCTTCGGTTGTCCATCGAGAGCCTGTCTCACCTCTTTCCGGAAGGCCGCACAACATTCTTCCTTTCTCAGCTTCCACCACATGGTTCTCTGCTCTACCTTTGTCTTCATAATCTTCCTACCCACCACCAGAATCATCCTACATACTAACATCCTATGCTGTCGAGCTACACTCTCCCCTACCACTACTTTACAGTCAGTAACCTCCTTCAGATTACATCGTCTGCACAAAATATAATCTACCTGCGTGGTTCTACCTCCGCTCTTGTAGGTCACTATATGTTCCTCCCTCTTCTGGAAATAAGTGTTCACTACAGCCATCTCCATCCTTTTTGCAAAGTCCACCACCATCTGCCCTTCAAAGTTCCTTTCCTGGATGCCGTACTTACCCATCACTTCTTCATCGCCCCTGTTTCCTTTACCAATATGTCCATTACAATCTGCACCAATCACAACTCTCTCGCTGTCTGGGATGCTCAGAACTACTTCATCTAGTTCCTTCCAGAATTTCTCTTTCAACTCTAGGTCACATCCTACCTGTGGTGCATAGCCGCTAACCACATTATACATAACACCCTCAATTTCAAATTTTAGTCTCATCACTCGATCTGATACTCTTTTCACCTCCAAGACATTCTTAGCCAGCTCTTCCTTTAAAATAACCCCTACTCCATTTCTCTTCCCATCTACTCCGTGGTAGAATAATTTAAACCCTGCTCCCAAACTTCTAGCCTTACTACCTTTCCACCTGCTCTCTTGGATGCACAGAATATCAACCTTTCTCCTAATCATCATGTCAACCAACTCCTGTGCTTTTCCTGTCATAGTCCCAACATTCAAAGTCCCTACACTCAGTTGTAGGCTCTGTGCATTCCTCTTTTTCTTCTGACGCTGGATCCGGTTTCCTCCTCTTCTTTGTCTTCGACCCACAGTAGCTGAATTTCCACCGACGCCCTGCAGGTTAGCAGTGCCGGGGGCGGGCGTTGTTAACCCGGGCCACGACCGATCCGGTATGGGATTCTTTAGATGAACGCTCATATTTGTTTGGCACAGTTTTTACGCCGGATGCCCTTCCTGACGCAACCCTCTGCATTTATCCGGGCTTGGGACCGGCCTACAGATTGCACTGGTTTGTGCCCCCATAGGGCTGCATTCATAATCATACAGTAAATATAATGGCAAATAATATTAGGCTTTACACAACAAGGATTTTTTCGGCCGATGATGGACCAGTGATCTGCTTACATAATGGAGCAAAGAGTCTATTTAAATGTGTTCATTTACACTATATACATACATGTGTACTTAATGGCTCAAAAAATACACATTTACAGTTAATGTATATTTGTTCATCTATTTATGCTAGTGTGGCATAGTGGCAGATTAATGGTCTTCTTTTAGATGTGAAATGAATGGTCTTCTGTGAGATGAGATTAAGTACAGTGTTCCCTCATTTAATGCATGGGGTGTGTTCCGAAAATTAACCGCGTGAAGTGAAATACGTGTAGTAGAAGTTGATTTTTTTCATTGTTTTTGTCATATATTTTATCACGTACAGGATGTTTTTTTTTTTTTTAATTACACTGTATATTTTTCATTTAGTTGTTGTTTGGTTTGATTTTGTTTGGTTTATTTCATATAAAGTGTTTTTTTTATGTTTTAGGGCTATTAAACCCCTAACCACACACTTTAAACTCTTCTCAGGCACGCATTAACATTTTCTCACATTATCTCATTTAGACACTCTCAAAGTTCAAACCTTCGTAGATAAAAAAAAAAAAAAAGTACAAGACTGTATTCAAGTATGAAGCCAAAGATAAAAACCTGTTTGAGGCCAAAACACATCCAAGAACTTAAATAAGCGTTTTCCTATAAAAAGAAAAATATTATAGCCTTTGGAAATAAATTTCATTTGAATAATTAATCAAACTTATTAATGGCAACTTGTGCAGATTTTACGGCATGGTTCCGCTGAAGCTCTTTTTGCGAGTGACGTAGTTATGGCTAGTTTTTGGCGCTCTTTTTTTTTTATTCTGGGCGAGAATATTCTTATAAACAGACATGCCACCTTTGATTATGTTTGAGAATTGTTATGAGCAAAACATCAAAGGGTTCCATTCTTGTGCAGTTCGCAGACGTTCACTGGCCGTTCTCACCATTGTTGTCAAGTACCGTTATTTTCCGCACTATAAGGCGCACCTAAAAGCCTTTAATTTTCTCAAAAGCCAATGGTGGGCCTCATAATCCGGTGCACCTTATATATGGATCAATATTAAGCCTTTAGTGCGTCTCCATCTAATGGATGCATAACATAACCCCAGCCTCTACTTTAGCGTCTATTCTATGCACCTTATAATGTGGTGCGCCCTATATATGAAAAACAATTGGAAATAGGCCATTCACTGGAGGTGGGTCTTATAGTGCGGAAAATACGGGAATCAAATGTCAGTAAATCCTCCTCGTCTTTCTCAACACTTCTGTCCTCTTCTTCCTCTTCAGCACTACAGAGCCACACTGCTAGCATCAAAGAAAAAATTCACATTACGGTATAAATTCAAGACCTTCACAGTAACGATTTATATATACTATAGATATACTGTAATATTTGTATCAGAATTATGACGGTAGTAATTACAACCACAGAAAAATCATCCCATTGTATAAATCTCAAAAAGTCAAAATTTAAATTCAACACCCTATTGAGATAAGTCATGCAAAGACAGACAAACAACAATGCTGATATAAATATTACATAGGGGTCATGCTCGTTGATTACCTGATTATTAACCTGATTCTTCATGTTACTTTTTAACCACACAGCCAGTAAAGCCCTTAGCTGTAGTGTCCTAGAGTTTGGAAGCAAATGGGTAGCTGAAATAAAACAAAAACAAAAAATATGCGCCGCTGCAGAGACTGCTGGGTAGTAAAGCTTTTGAGGGTACGGAAACCTTTTCTATTTGCCCGCCTCCAAATAAGTCTTTGTTCCTCAGCAGATCCGGCACACTTCAAAAGCCCCATGACTTTAATGAGTCTGGATTCTGTGCCAGTGGTGGTTGTTGGGTGTCAGGAACGAAGCTCATGATAATGTGCTGGGCTCAGTGCCACTGTGTTTCCACTCTTATGGAAATTGAACCCGTTTGGATTTTTTTCCCCATTATCACTCAATGCAAGTATTTTAATGTGTTTTGTTTTTCCCCTCACACACCTATTATTCTTACACAGCTGTGTGAATATCAATGATCTGCCCTTATTTGTTCATTTATTTTTGCCTTGAAACGGAATGATAGAGGGGGTCTTTACCAACAACAGCTCTCCAAGAGTGGCTGCCTGGAGGGGGGAAAAAAAAGATGACATGGAGTAAGAGGTCAATTGGTGGACATATTTAGCTCAGTAGCTTTCACTGTGAAGTGGCTTGAAAGTAAGGAGGACATCAGTAGGTAAGCAGGCTGCTCTGAGGTCGCTCTCTATGTTTCCATTGCCCAATGAGTAAATGGCTCTTGTGCCAAAATCCCTACTTTTAATGGTAATCATTTCAGCTTTTCAGGTGTGGCAGACGTACCCTTGAAGACTGGGGAAACTGCCTCTGTCAATAGCAAACCCGCCATATGGCTTACGGGGTGCCTTCATGAAGATTTTAAGCAAGATAAACTAAATAATGGACGTGATGAGCAAAGATTTTGAAGTGCATTCATTAGACGCTGCAGATGTTCATTGTTTGAAAGTGACAGTGTAAGACCTGTTAACATATGTCTGACACTAAATTACATGTAATATGACTGTAATTTCTGTCACAATATTCTCCGCCACCAAGTGTATTCTGTATCCATGGCGACAGTGTGGCTCTTAAGATGGCAATTTTGCACCGCTTGATGATCTCCTATTTTTATGGCTGCCCAGCCATTCAGATATGCACATAAAAAGTAGTTTATTTTATCATATATTCTGCATGTAAGATGTATTTTAATGTTCTGTTACACTTCGATGGCACCAGCAATGGGTATTCACAAATTCCTCCCGCAACCGACAACATTTTAAAATTAAATCACACTGGTCAAAGCAATTAAAAATGCCCTCTTGTCAAACGAGAAATGACGAGAGACCCCGATTCAAATGGCAAAATTTCAAATCTATTGCATCGGTAGGGGGGGAGAGCGATAGAATGAATGCGGTGTTTGACCTTTTCAAATCTGTCCTCGGGTAGTGAATTTACTGCGGGGGGGGGGCTGGCTACTAAGCAGTAGCACATTGAATTATCACTCCCACTATTCAAATGCTGCACACCCAATCTCCCACGTGCTCTATTCCTACCTTGGATTGCATTAGATCCCATTGGGAGGGGAATAAAAGACCGAGCTGAGAAGCGAAAGCTTCCTTGTGAACTAAAAGCATCAATGAATTAGCATGTTTGTTTTGCTCAAAGCAACAATCTCTGGAGGTCACAATCTGACATGACTATTATTTTTGTTTTTTTGTGCGCAAAACATTCCATTTTTTTCAAATACTCGTGTCATTTTCGCAGATGATCAACCTGATTCTCTGACAGCTACCGGCAGCAAACACGTCAAAACTTTGATGGATATGTGCCATAATGAAAGGCTACTATGACTCTTAAGTTGACTGAGCTTTCACTGAACTCCCCTCAACCCTTCATTAAATCAAAGTACAACAGTGAGAAGGCGGAGTGATAAAAGGCAATTTTGCCCAACTGCTTTTTAATGGTTTTCTTAAGTGAAGGACGTTGCATTTTTGTTAGAGGACCTGTCAAACACGCTTCCTGTGCCGATCGCTTTTAAGAGCATTTTGATCACAACAACCGAAACTGCATGGTCCTCCAGGTCACGGAAAATCAGACTGCTCTCATGCTCGGAAGAGAATCTTATAATCAGGGGTGCACATAAGTGGTGGGCAGGTGCACACCGAAACCATAAAAAGTGCACCAGATTGAAGTGTGTCACTACACATTTGTGTACAAAACAGATGCTCAAGGAGTTTGGGCATTTGCCACCATTGGTTCATATGAACAAATCTTTTGTGAATGGAATCACTTCACAAATTGATTTCTTTCCCAGCTCATTTGAGCTCATGCGCGAGAGACTTTCCCGCAAATGGCAACATTCACATAGCGAAAACGGTGATGGAGTGCCTGGGGGCTGCCGAGGAGGTGCTGGGCATCGTGGACATCTCGGTCTCACTGTCAACCGGCTATGGCGGCCCGTCCAATGTGTCTGTGAAACAAGTCTGCTGTGCAAAAAAAAAAAAAGACTGTGACATCATTAACAGTTGTAGGGTAGTTTTGTCCATGACGTTGGTGAGTTTGGGAGAAAGAATAAGCTCCTTTGAGAACCAGACTATGTTCACTCCTGCTCATAATAATCATGATTATTAGTGATGTCACCTTCCACATTGGGATACAGGGGAGGTGGACTCACAATCATGCTCATGAGCTCATGTTGTGTTCAAAACACACCTCACTTTCACTGTTATCATCTCATCTTCACCCTTTTTTTTCCTGTCCTGTCTATACCATCCTCTCTTTTCCTCATCCAGAGGCTGTTGTATGTGACGTAGGGGAGTTTACCTGTCACGATCAGGAACACTGCGTCCCCGAGGACTGGGTCTGCGATGGCGAGCCCGAGTGCCCTGATGACTCGGACGAAACTAGCGTGACGTGTAAGTCAGTCATTCCATCCATCCTTCAAACATGCCACCTTTTCCTAGGTTATATTAATATGTGCTAAGTGAAGTTTCAAACGTTTTTTTTTCACATCACTGTAAGCGGTTAAGTGTCTTTCTTTTTTAACTCTTCAGCGAACATGCGCTGGCATTTTTTTTAAGGCAGTTTTGAAGATTCTTGTTTGTAGCTGACACGCATTTACTTTACCACTGTGCAATGTTGCCCACAGGTAGTCGGTCGGTGCCGCAAACTAGCAGCGATTCCTCAAGTGTGGGGAAAATATTTGACAGTTATTGATTCCATAGCATGGTCGCTTGCAAATCACACAAGACTATCCTTAAATATAACTATGAACAGCCATATGAAAAGGCTTCTGCTAACACTGACTAAAAGCCTAAATATGCTTTCATCAAATTCACAAAACACCCTAAGAAAACAGACTGCAGCGTTTACGAAATAACGATGAGCGATGGTCGATCAACAAGCTCATTATCATGAAAATAAAAGGTGAATGTTGGCCGTAACTACAAAAACAAAACATCCAATTGGTATTTCACTCTAGGCTTCAAATTGTAGACACAATGTCCCGTGTCGTCTTCCTCCTGCCCCACGCCCCGTAATTACTCATCCAATCACAAATCACAATAAGAAACCTTCACAGCCCACAGATCCTGAGAGTTCAGGTAACTAGCAAGAAAACACGTAACATTTTTTTTTAATACATTACAGTGTTCCCCCATTAATAATGGGGGTTACGTTCCTTACACCCTTGCGAATTCCAAAAATCTTCGAATAATGGATGCCGTATTACTATACACTTATAATATACACTTCCTGTTTGTGGTAGTAATGGATAGGCTGACAGATTAGGTTAGACTGGAATCACATTGGACTATGATGTTCGCAGATGATATTGTGATCTGCAGTGAAAGCGAAGAGCAGGCAGAGGAACAATTAGAAAGATGGAGCCATGCACTGGAAAGGAGAGGAATGAAGATTAGCCGAAGTAAAACAGAATATATGTGCGTGAATGAGAGGGGCGGAGGAGGAGGAGTGAAGCTCCAGGGAAAGAGATAGAGAGGGTGGACGACTTCACGTATTTAGGGGCAACAATACAGAGCAATGGCGAGTGTGGTAAAGAAATGAAGAAACGGGTCCAAGCGGGGTGGAACAGTTGATGGAAGGTGTCTGGTGTTCTATGTGACAGAAGAGTCTGCGCTAGGATGAAGGGCAAAGTCTATAAAACAGTGGTGAGGCCGGCCATGAGGTACAGATTAGAGACGGTGGCGCTGAAGAAACAACAGGAAGCAGAGCTTGAGGTAGCAGAAATGAAGATGTTGAGGTTCTCGCTTGGAGTGAACAGGTTGGAAATGACCTCATTAGAGGGGGAGCCAAAGTTGGATGTTTTGGAGACAAGGTTCGAGAGAGCCGACTTGATTGGTTTGGACATGTCCAGAGGCGAGAGAGTGACTATATTGGTAGAAGGGTGCTGAGGATGGAGTTGCCAAGCAAAAGAGCGAGAGGAAGACCAAAGAAGAAGCTTACATTGCCCACACAGAAACCCTGTGTAGGCAGATCATGACTGCCAATGTTGTACACACTCATGGTGTCATATCAAAACTAAAATTATCACACCACAGCAAACAGAATAGCATAACTAGCAGATTGAAAAACAAACAAAAAATGACTCATGAAATAATTGACACAAAACATGCACTTTAATCTTTATTTACATGCTCCCAGCATGCTTTGTACCACTATGGAGGTCCTTAGTGCCGCACCGGTAGTCACACCCATGCTAACATTGTAACCACTAGCAGGGTTAACTATTCCAAAACAGTATGGCGCCAAATCAAACTGAACAACATCTTGGTGTAAATGTATTAATTGAAGAATAAAATGGGGGTGGGGGTCTAATTTTGTGGCAAAGGAAATGGGATGAGGCTTTTTAGGCACTGCTATTTTCCTGTTCCTAGATGTTACCGAATACATAGATATGATTGAAGCAAAACTATCATTGTCAAATATGACACAATTTTCCAACTTGTAATAGCAGTGCGCCTTCGCGAAAGCATGAAATGCTGCCGGTACACATACAGTAGATGTGTGGGTTTCATCGCCGGCTCATGTTTTCGCTCCCCCACTCAGCCACCCCTGAATTGGCGCCGTAAACCAAGCGTAAGCCTCTTATTTCCATTTTGCCAAGAGAAGCATATGATAAGTTCTCACTGCAGCAACACCATTGGCTCCTAATCCATTAATGTGATCAAATTTGAGAAGCTGTGCCAGACAAACACTTATGCTGTGGCACTAAAATAACTGCTAAAGACCTGTACAACCCACTTAACAAATGGTTGGCTTTCGAACTCTTTTTATTGTCTGTCATATGTTTAAATTATGTCCATTTTATTGCAGTTTTGTAAACGCTGTAAATCTAACACCAAACAAGAACGCAGGCATGAATACCCTCATTAGCCATTCTCAATGTTTATGGTTCACAAACGCTTGTATTAATATTCATGCATATCGATGGTTTATAAAGATATAACATTATTTTTTTTTAATTATTTTCAGGAAATACAGTTAAAAGCCTTGACATTTTTTATTATCCCGCAACATCTCTGCTGATATTGACCACACAGTGGACACATTATGAATTCCCCAAATCAAAAAAGGCAGTGGTGCAGATGTTTTTTTTTTTTTTTTTTTTTAGAAATCAAATGAAACCCCAGTGTTTATTTCAACATTATATAATTAGATTCAACAGCTGTTATCATGTTCACAGCTGCCTGGACATTCTCTAATGGATTAACGCAATCGAGGGAAGGCTCGTGGAGGTTGTTTATGCCTCAGTGACGAGTCCGATAAAGCAATATCACCCTGAATACTTGGGCCAAGCCAAAGGGCAACGTGGATGTCTATTTTCCCTCAAATGCTCTGTATTTTAATTTTCTCGGATACTGTACATCGTATTTTGATGATGATTTGATGATATTTTCAAGAGAATTTGTGTCTGGTGATTTTAGGGTTAATTATAGCATGAACTAATTATTTAACCAATATTTTGATAAAGCAGTGAAGATTTGACAGAAGTTTATCTTTCATCTTTAAAGACCACATAACAGAAAATTGGCTCACACAGTTTGGTCTCTGGTCTCGCATCTTTTGAGCCACGTTTCAAATGACAAACATAACTAAATTCTAAATTGGAGATGGCATCTTCAATTCTTTCTTCACAACTTTCTCATTTTGTCTCATTTCCATTTTGATGGGGTGCAGGAAAATCTAAACTTCTGGACCTGTGTATTTCTCTAATCTAAAGACTTAGAGACATATTCGCGCTAAGAAATACTGAAAGATTTTACCCAGACTAAAATGGGAGCAGAAATAGAATTTAGACATTACATGTAATGTCACAGGAGGCACGGTGGCTCAGCTGGTAAAGTGTTGGCGTCACTGTTCTGAGGTCCCGGGTTCAATCCCAAACCCGCCTGTGTTGAGTTTGCATGTTCTTTCCGTGCCTGTGTGGGTTTTCTCCGGGCACTCCAGTTTCCTCCCACATCCCAAAACATGCAACATTAATTGGACACTCTAAATTGCCCCTAGGTGTGATTATGAGTGCGGCTGTTTGTCTCGATGTGCCCTACGATTGGCTGGCAACCAGTTCAGGTTGTACCCCGCCTCCTGCCCATTGACAGTTGGGATAAGCTCCAGCACTCCTCGCGACACTTGTGAGGATAATCGGCTAAGAAAATGGATGGATGTAATGTCACATTTGGTGGGGGTGCAAATAAATTGTCCCTATTGACTTTGCAACTGCGGTTTTGTCCAATAACTTCGTCAACCTGCTATGATATGAGAAATACTGTATGATGCAACCTCTGTTTGGTTGCTTAGGGCTAAGTCACTTAATCTCTGAAAGGCCATTAATCATCACATCGATTATTGCTGGCCCCGTTTTGTTTACAATGCCAGGAGAAAGAACACCTTGCATGTTCATTCAAGAATCATCCACAGCTCATTAACATGGATTATGTATTGATAGAAAGCGGAATTAGATGAGCTTTACCCTGCAAACGGGAGACAGGACTGGAACATTTTCTGCTTTCTGCAAAGACGGGCTCTAGTATCATGGGAAAATGGGAATAAAGAGCATTTTTGTGATATGAAATGAGATGCAGTGACGGCTTAAACTAAGAACAAGGTATTCATCTAAAATATCTTGGATTGAATGCAGTCATGCTTTGATTTTTCTGTGAATAATTTAGTGTTGTGCATACAGTACAAAAGCCTTTTTTAGGAAGGAGGAGCTGTTTGCTTTTCTTCTCGACTAAAGTATTGTGCTTCCTGATGACCTCTTTCCTCCCAGCTCTGCCCTTAGTTGGAAAGACATAATCACTGCATCTTCAAGGCTTGTGGGTAGGAGAGAAGGGAGGGTTACCTCAGATTGGAAAACTCAGCGAACAGGAGACGGTAACAGTTTAGCTGCTCAGCCACAGGTCTCCTGGGACTGGATCCCCAATGACAGTTTTTCGAGGGGGAAGGGGGGAAGAAAGCCTCCAGGAATCGCAAAAGAAGCCCTGGTAAAGTGGCAATTCTCCCATTGTGTAGTTCAAAGGAGCAGTATCTGTACAGTGTCAAACTCCAGCATTTTTCTGGGTGCAGCTGAGCATCCAGTGTGGCAATGTGAATGCATCAAAAGGAATTCCAAATGTCAAAGCAGTTTTGAGAACGATACAACTGCTATTTGTTGTGTTTAGGATGCAGACAGGGCAGACACAATTCTGGTAAAAGTTTCTCTATTGTAATTTTTTATGAAACCTTGTATTTATTCTGCACGTTAGCACACAGTGCCTTAGAACTTAAATCCTTCATAAATCCTCTGGGAAAGGATTTTATAGACTTCTGGCTCATGTCAGAAATGCTGCTGTGTGGAGTTTTGTCAATCTCGAGGACATTTCGACCACTAAATCCTCTAAATCGTCAATGCCAGAGGTAAAGACAATAAAAGGGGTCAGTTGCTGACTCCAGATACATAGATACAGAAGCTTTGTTTCACGGGTGCAACTTGGCAGGTTTCTGTCATCAATTGCGATCAGGACAAAAAAATACTCTCTTTTGGGTTCTTTCACTTATTGCCCTTTATCAAATAACAAGGTTGTGTCTTTCCAAAGAGCTCGACTGAAGAGCGTGATTATCTAAAGGTGATGAATCACCTCGTGTTACATGAAGCCATGACCACGTTCAACGCTGTGGATTTGGAACAGATGGATTCTGATGAAGACTCTTAGGCCTTGTTTAATAAATGTTTGCACATGGGAAAAGAAGCGTGAACTGGATTGCTCACGCAAACAGATGTGGCAGCTTATTTAGCAACTGGGTACAACTAAGATTGCGTCTGTCAAACCGGCAATATTGCCGCACAGTCCATTTGGGAGGCAGTGTAACATGGAATGTAATCAATCAAACTGGAGAGAAAGAGCAATGGTTGATCTCGTGTTCTTAAACACAACAACTGAAAACTAGTTGCAAACCGGCATGCACAGTGGTGCCAGCTGATTGTAAGGGAAATGATAGTCGATGGGGAGAGCTTTTTTACTATTGTAAATGGAGGCACGTACTGGAAAGGAGAGGAATGAAGAATAGCCGAAGTAAAACAGAATATATGTGCATGAATGAGAGGGGTGGAGGGGGAAGAGTCAAGCTCCAGGGAGAAGAGATAGCGAGGGCTGACGACTCCAAATACTTCGGGTCAACAGTCCAGAGCAATAGTGAGTGTGGTAAGGAAGTGAAGACATGGGTTCAAGCGGGGTGGAACAGTTGGCGGAAGGTGTCTGGTGTTCTCCGTGATAGAAGAGTCTCCGCTAGGATGAAGGGCAAAGTCTATAAAACAATGTTGAGGCCGGCCATGATGTACGGATTAGAGACCGTGGCACTGAAGAGACAACAGGAAGCAGAACTGGAGATGGCAGAAATGAAGATGTTGAGGTTCTCGCTGGATAGGATTAGAAATGAGCTCATTGGAGGGACAGCCAAAGTTGGATATTTTGGAGACCAGGTTTGAGAGAGCCGACTTTGATTGTTTGGACATGTCCAGAGGCGAGAGAGTGACTATATTGGTAGAAGGGTGCTGAGGATGGAGCTGCCGGGCAAAAGAGCGAGAGGAAGACCAAAGAAAAGTTAATGGATGTGGTGAGGGAGGACATGAAGACTCTGGGTATTAGTGGGGAAGCTGCACGAGATAGGCTTAGATGGAAACAGATGACACGCTGTGGCGACCCCTTACGGGAAAAGCCGATAGGGAAAGAAGAAGAAACATTTTGAAATGCCATATGAACGGAAATTATTATTACATATTTTCTAATCGGAAATACATTATTTTGGGAAGATTCTGAATGATCCTATTTCCATGTTTGAGTCATTCAGCATACTGGGAAAATTGGTTCTGCCCTCTCCCAGAGCAGTTTTACAGGTGTACTTCCCAAGGTTTAAATGTAATTTTCCACAGAATGGGCAGTGGATCTGATTCATGCGCACTCAAAAGTAGTTAAATCAAACAAAACAAGGCTTTCTTGCAAGTTCCTAGCTTTAGATTTCTTTCCTGTATTTGTTTGTTTGTCCACTAACATTTCCAATTCCCTCACTTCAAAACTCATTTTGCGCTGGCGGTTCCCTCACAAATTTTCCATGGTGGAGCTATCCAAGGTGCTTGAAGCGTAAAGAAAAAAGCCATCTTCACCATGTTTACACCTGTTGCCAACAGTGTGCAATCCGTTACAGTGCATGAACATCCAATTGAGTGTCTGCTATTGGGAGTCTTTCCATGGTATTATCCTCTTAAATATTACATTCTGTTTTTAGGCATTTCAAGACTAAAAAAAAATGAACTTGTTTTTAATTTTCTCTTCCTGCTTTCATCATTCTTTCGCCATTGTCATTTCCTTATATTTTGTATATAATGTATACTGTATAAGAAATTATTATTTTTATCATATCCCACCATACGTTATGGAGAAATTGCACTCGAGCTGACTTGAAACCCGCGTGGCACAAGGAAATAGCCATGAGCCGTTATTATCTTACCATCAAAATGTGTGATAAAATTTTCAGATTGTATACCTTCAGGAACGAGGAGACACACTTCAGTATAATACGTATAATTTTCACATTTAAAAGCTGTTTTAGAATGATAGGAATAATATACATTCTCCTCTCTGTTATAAGGCAGCACCAATATTAGTCATTTATTTCAAGCAGCCTATAAACATCCCGGTGGGTATTTTATGTGGTAACTCCCACATCCAAAGTAATACGTCTCAAATGTGGCTCTTTGCCACGGGAATTGGCAGTAGTCGGACGGCGCTTTAGACAGTAATGTAGCGTAGAACCTTGTTATTAAGCTGAAGGGCAGGGCATATAACATATTGCATAATGTTGCACTAGTTTTCAACTGAAGTACAACCCTTCTGTTGATTCGAAATCCACATGTGCCATCACTGCAAGCGCGTCAAGGTTAGATAATTTTGTCTCTGGCATTTTGTACAAATTACTCATTGAAAATCTGAGACTTTTAACATTTACTAAAATTCATTACGTTTGCATGGTTCTCCTTCAGTACAACAGTATTTTCTTAATTTAACAATGATCTAAGTTTGGGATCTTTCAGGGGAACACAACATCACACAATTATTAAAATATTCAATTCAAGTGGTAATTGCATGTCAGGTGCCTCAGCTCTGCACTGAACACCTTCATGTGATTTGAGATCAAATACACCACATTGTAGTTTGCTTTCCATGTATTGAACCTGTGACCAGTACTGTGAAGTGAGCACTTTGTTGCAAGTGAGCTATTATTAAGTTCAGCAAGCAGGCAACAGACAGATCAAATATTGTGTGCGTGCATTAATGTTGGCCAAGCAAAACTGTTTTGTAGACCCAAGTGTACATGCCTTGTTCTTTGATTTAAACTTCCTCTTTTATTGCTCTCTCATTATAATTGTCTGTCTTGTATTTTATTATCTGTTGGTTTCTTTACAGTACTTTGTGTATGTTTTCACACAACCCGTTTTCCCAGTGTAGTCTCAGTGAGTAATTTTCTCCTCTTATATCCCTCAGTGATTCTCTGTTTACTCAGTCGCTATCGTTGTTTTTATTAATCAACTGTTTACTGCCACCGACGGATATATTCGTCAAGTATGTTTTTCAATGGGTAGGTGTGAAATTTAGTTAGTCTGCGAAATCCAGGTTTTTAAACCACTGTAAGGACGAAAAGATTCCTGCAGACGGCAGCGTTGCATCGTTTTGTATACAAGCTCAGCACAGCTTTTGAGTAGATTTTGAAGAGTCCCCAATTGTCACGAACAACATGTTAGAAGTCGGACAAGTTACGGGGCTTTGCACTCAAATTGAATATTTATATGCAGGGTATAAAAGGAATATGTCTTGCGGTTTCGTTGTGGAATGTGTGTCTAGCAGATGTGAGAAAAGATGACAGTTCATGGAGTGAATGAGGACGCCATGTAAAAAAAGCCACTCACTTGAGCCACGCGTTGAGTCGGCGTCTCTCCCGGCGTGTTTCTTAGTTGTATATCTGAAAATAAATTAATTTTTCAACAAAAAAAACAAACAACAAAACAAAAGTTGCTGTTGTCTTACATGTTGCTATGTCACAAGAAGCAAAAACAAAATGAGCATCAAAGTGACTGTTCTGCGTGACATGTTACCTTTCAGAAAAAGCTTGATATCTTTGCTTGGTTCTGACACCGTCTATTTATTTATTTATTTATTTATTTTGGTGAAACCACCCCAATTTTTAATGCCGGTTTCTAAAGAATAGATACAAGTTAAAACAACCTCTTTTTCTGGTTAAAGAAGAGCGTTTAAGAACATAATATTCTTTGGGTCTCAAAAGATCAGTCAAAATGCTCCAAAATGGCTGACATAAAACTGTGGTTTGAAAATGATTAGCAGCGAATGAGTTAAGGACAGCATATAACTTGTCAGCAAAAGAACCAACAGAAACAGCAGATTTGGAGCCAGGGTGACATTGGTGTCATCTCCCTGATGATGCAGCTCACATTACACCATTAGGACATCAATGAGGTACACATATACTGATGTGAGCTGCTTCCATAATTCTGTACAAAAATAATAATGGCCATCGATAATTTCAGACACGCAACAATACAGCTCTTGGATCAGATCCCATTTGCTTATGAACACCTTAATTATATACATTGATGCGCAAAGATCCAAGTTGGACGTCAAACCTCATTACATGTGACAATGTCAAAGTTCAAGGCCTTGCACATTTATTAGCAATTTTTTTCAGGAACGGTAAATATAAGGTCAAGCTTCTTGGAAAAAAATTACGTGCCCTTGAACAAACATACGTTTTGATTTGTACACTAGTGTGTTGATCATTGGCAAAATAATATCTTTTACCACAAAAGGCTTTGACATTTAGAAAATAGATGAATTAAATGTGGATTGGGTTTGTGATATCTTGTATAAGTGATTAATGAATCAATTTTTTGCTGCTTGGTATCTCAACAAAAGAGTTTCCACCGATTCACTTTTTTTTGTTTTTGCGCAAGCATGCTGTTGGTTAGTTTTATTTTAGATTCAGTTTATTCTTCTCTAATCACTTGAAAAGTTTTCTTCTCTAACAATTGGATGTTGTAATACATTCTAGGGCTGCGTTAGACAGATCCAAATAAGCCGTAGAAGGGTCAGAAGAAGAAAGCAAAAAGTCGGTGGTCTGCAATGGATTCCCTCTTTTCATTTGAATCTGAATTAATAGTTCTCAACTCCAGTGAGCGATACTTTGATGGCATTCTACAAAATATTTTACTTTCAGGGTAAAAATTGGTAACTGTCGCAATTAGTCATTTTATCCAAGGTTAATAAAAGGTTTATAAATGGTAATATGCAGTAAATAACTGGTTAAAAATAGTTATCATCCCTATTTACCTTCAGTATCATTTTGATGGAAAATTGCCAGTTAAAACTCTTATCTATCTATCTATCTATCTATCTATCTATCTATCTATCTATCTATCTATCTATCTATCTATCTATCTATCTATCTATCTACTATCTATCTATCTATCTATCTATCTATCTATCTATCTATCTATCTATCTATCTATCTATCTATCTATCTATCTATCCATCCATCCATCCATCCAATCATCTACTGTATATGTATACATATTGGGCTATTTTCTACGCTTCAACCTTTCAAAACCGTTTCAACTGTAATAAATTATCGATTAGGAATTTATGTAATAGTGATAAAGTTGGAAGTGGGTGTCTTTTGACTGCAAAACTTTAACATTGCATTGATCTGGCTGCCTCTTTATTAATCTTCTTTATTTGTGTCGCATAATTTTGCTCCTTGGCTTCCTGAAAAACACGTTTCAGAGTATTTATTGACCAGGTGATGCATATTTGCATTCCATTTCAAACACCCTGTGGTTTTGCTGCCGCAGTGGCAGACATTAATATATGTGCCGTGTTTAGGCAAGGCGGAACCGTTTTCCTCAAATTTATCACTGCGTTTTTAAAGACATGAATAAATATTGATGTTGAATTTAAATGATTCTCGCTCTTTTAACAAACCTGTAGATTTCCTGTTTTATTTGCCGGGGGATTGTTTTGCCTCTTACTGAAGGTGATGTTCAAACTGGTGTTAAGAGTATTTGCCCGTTTTGTCTTTGCTTCTTATTAATTTATCAAAACCTAAACTGCGTTTTGCCATTTTTTACTTTTTACTTAATATTTTATCCATTTTTTTTACTTTTTACTTAATATTTTATGGTTTTTTTGGTTTTTTTTTTTTTTTTTGCATGTCTCACTATTCTTTTTCATATCAAACGAGGACCATCTAAGAGTAAACAAGCACTTGATCAATTTTAATCGTGAGTATCAATCCAAACATGCTTTCGGACTCTCAAAAACATTGACTGCGTCACAGAGTTATTTTAAAGCTCTCCTGCATACTGATGAGGCACGTACGCGGCTCATTATATTAATTCTGCATGACGGAACAAAGCCATCCAAGATCCACATGCGCTGATGCTGTTTAATTGCCATCACCTTGATGAATTTTTTTCTATGACTTCTTCAAATGAGTTTGTGTTTGGAAATGTAATTACCAATAAATGTCAGTAATCTTGAACCAGATCGGACAGTGGAAAAAAAAACAAAACAAAAAATAACAGCAACAACAACTTAACTACTAACGGGGAACAGAGCCCAGATCTCCACTAAGATTGATCTGTGAATAATCACAATTCATTTGTAGATTTAGAAAGTGATTGGCAGAAATATATACATTACATCATCTTGAGCAGTTCAGTCAGTCAAAGTCGATTAACATGACAAAAATGGAACAAAATTTGATAATAAAAGATAAAACCTTACTCAACAGAGATGCCGATTATTAAATGTGTATGTGCAGGTCGCCAGCACGGTGGATCAGGTGGTTGTTACAGCATTGGCCTCACAGTTCTGAGGACTCGGGTTCGATCCTGGCCCCGCCTGTGTGGAGTTTGCATGTTCTCCCCGTGGCTGAGTGGGTTTCCTCCAGGCACTCCGGTTTAATCCCACATTCCCCCCCAAAAATACATGAAACATTAATTGGACACTCTAAATTGCCCCTAGGTGTAATTGTGAGTGTGGCTGTTTGTCTCTATGTGCGCTGGGATTGGGTGGCAACCAGTTCAGGGTGTACCCCGCCTTCTGCCCAAAGACATCTGGGATAGGCTCCAGCACTCCCCGTGACCCCTGTGAGGATAAGCGGCCAAAGAAAATGGATGGATGAATGGATATGCAGGTCACTAAAGACATTTTTTGGCTGAACAACCAATCAGAGGACAGAAAATGCCGATGTCACTGAGGGTCACCTCGCTGGGTTTGAAGGAGAACTATATTGTCCAGTCCCTTTGTTATCTAGTTTAAGTTACATTGCCCAGGAATTCTGATTTTGAAGGTCCTGAGCAGATTAAATGGAAACACAGAAAGATCCAGAGGCTGAAATGTGAATGGACTGAAGAAAAGGATCTAACGCGCACATACAAGTACTGGAAGCAATGCAGCGAAGAGAAATGCTACCAAAAGACCAAATTCAAAATAAGCAAAATGGAATAGCCTGCTGCGAATGAATTCATGCAATTTGATGGATTGAATATTAAAAATGTGTGGCACTTTATGAAGAAAAATTACAACTCAGGAATGTTGAGCAACTGAAGATGTACATCGACCAAGAATGCGCAAAAAAATTCCACCGACATAGCTTCAATATTTTGGGTCTTCGGTTCCTAAAGATATATTGAATTTTTTTTACTCGGAAAAAGTGACCCTTTTTTTTTTCTTTTACGTGTTGCAGGCATATAAAATCAAAATCAATTAATATTTGACTAAACAATAATATGTATCACTTTAAACATGACATATCTTGTCTTCATAGTGTATTACATTGAAGTGGAAAAAAGGATTTGCAAATCCTAAATTTTATAGAACGTCAAACTTCATTGGAATTAGGATTTGGTTTTCTTTTTTTAATCATTCAAATTTGTTTGAGTTGCGAACAACTCTTGGTCTTCATTTCTCGATCAAGGGTGAGATGGACCCAGTTGAGTGGGTTAAAAGCCCGGTTCATCCTGGACTGGTTTGCAACCACAGGGCACAGAGACAAATGACCATTTTCGCTCACATTCACCTACAGGCAAATTAGTCTTGTAGCATCCACTTGGTACAGCCGTAACATGAAAACTGTCATTTGCGAGGCAGATGAGATATTCAATATTCTCCCATTGTGGCTTCAAAAAGAAACGCGCAATATAAAATCTAAAAAGCAAATTCAGAAAATATTGGGGAAAGCTATACAGTACGTTGAATTCAAACAAATTCCTGAATTGCTTCAATGACTGTATTTCCGTAGATGTAAAATAATGTGCCCACCTTTGAATTTTTTTTGTGTGTGAGAAACTTACTGTACTGTACGTCTGGCTTTAATTTGTCAAAGTTGAGTAATTTGGAAGCGGAGAGAGCAACTCTGAGCCACCGTTGGGAGGCCATCTGTGAACCTTTGCACGGCAGATCCGAGCCGCTGAATATTCATTTGCCATCCTCCCCTTATCACATTAGATTAGAACCCATGTGGCGAGAACAGAGAAGAGAGGTTGAGAACGCAGTTTAGCTTGTCAGGGACCTTTACAGCTGAGCGTTAAGTAGCACATTTACCAAATGGATGGGAATGTATGGAATGTTCTGGGACACTTTGTGCTCCCTTATGAGGGATATTTCTTTTGTTGGGGGATTGTCCACATACTGTATGTCATTAATATACAGTAACTACAGTGTGTAGTGTGTAGCTGTCTGTCCAGAGGCAGAGAAAGCACGACTTTTGTACGGTGTTGTACCTTAAAGGTCTACCGAAATCCCTATATCCATTTTAAAATTGATATTGTTATGAAAATTACATATAATATTATTCACTTCAATGTCTATATGAAAAAAAAAATGTGTGGAGAGCGTGTCATTCATGCGCAAAGTTGCGGAAGTCTCACTTGATAGCCCAGTGGCGGCCATATTGTCTGCTACGTCATTTATAGATGTCACACTGGGACAGTCGCCATTGAGAAAACTGTGTGCCACCTGCAATGGGTGACAAGCAACAGAGATTTTCTGATTTTTTTTTTTTTTTTTTTTTTCCCAACGCCCCTTCTGACTCTGAAGCTTTTTTCGAAGAATAGAGCATCTCACAATCGAGTGAAGTGACCAGGGCAATATTACTCTATCATTTCGAGCCATATTTAGACTCCATGACAGTATGTACGACAGTATGTAGCATACTCAGGAGAACCCATGCCGGGTGAAGTAACTGGCTAGTGGGGGGGAGAGCTCCTTTCTCCTCCCGCACACGGCCAAACCACCTCCCCGCCTGATCCACCTTGGCAGCGGCGATTAACAACGCTGCGGCCATGAGCGACGACAACGAACGCCGCGGCCGCGCACATCGACACATTTAACACCCCTGACTTACGTACTTGATGTTATTATGATTCGGATCTTTTGTTACTTCTGAGAGGATTACCTTGTCCCCCTCAACTATTTTTTTAATAGCTCTATGCACACCTACCTGTCATTTGGAGGTTTCGTCCTTTGCACCTGTCCAATCCATTTTTTTCACGACAAACCCGGTGTTTTGGAAACGTGTGAAGAGTGAATCCATCCTTCCATCCTTCTATATCTAGCAATAGAACGAGTCGGCATTTTGGCTAGCACACAGGAAAAAGCAGCTACTATCCCGCCGCTAAAACTGGTATAAACACACGAACAGCCAGTGTGGGCATCTGGAAAAACATCACTTCCTGCTTCTTCTCCAAAATAAGAATCCTCGGGATGATTTTCATAGTGGGAGGTACAAAAATCCATACACGACAACATCATGACATGAGGTGAAAAAACGGATGGGTCCATCCCGGCCGCTTCTTTTTTTTTTTAATTAAAAACATACTAAAAATCATGCCATACTATGTCGGTAGACCGTTAACATTTTTAAATTGGGGAGAGAAATGTGGGGTTTGAACCCTTTCACAGGGAAAAGTCTGCCTTTTTAATCTTCTCCTTTTAGGGTGACTTACCCAGGTGCATCATTTGCAATATATCGGTGAATCTCAATAAATTGAGATTAAAGAAATAAATTGTCAAAAACACAATTTATTTCAGTACTTCGATTCAAATAATGTACAAATATTATACAGGGGTGCCTTGAGATACAAGTTCACGTGACAACGCTTGTAAATCAAAACACTCATATTTGAAATCATTGTTCCATATTGAAGTGAATGGACATTCCAGTAATCAGTACCAGAAACGCCATAAAAAAACAAATAAAAAGAAAGAAGTGGTGTTTTCATTAGAAAACCTACAGTGCTATAATTGAAATGTACAAAATGCAGTTTATAGATAATGAAAACCCCAAATTCACTCAAAAAATGTATTACTTTAGAAACAATGAATATAATTATGCAGAAATAGTTTTCAGTATCAGCCTTCTGAAGGGTATGATTAATCTGCGTTTGCACGTCTAAATCATTTTTCTGCGATACAGAACTCTTAATTCATTGAGCTTCACCTGCACTTTTCATATAGAAAGTGCAAGTTATATAAACACTTTCTCTAGAAATATGAACTTCCAAAGACAAGGGCACTTACCCTGACACCGCGTAAAATTGGGATACTAAAAAGACAGCCAAGTAATATTCGTGAAAGACCGAGGTCCCCGACACATTTCTGTGGAAATGCATGGGAGGAGAAACTAGCCGGAGTTTTATTGTCATTACGGAAGCCATAGTAGCGTACTTGCTTTGTGTAAATCATCATGGCGTGGCAGCCCTTCACTGCAACAGGCACATTAATTGAAACATTTTGTCCCTTTCAAAGTGGAAATGGATGCTTTGAATAAGTAATCAGCCAGGCAAGATGGTCCATGTGTGCTGGAATGTGACTTCTTACGAGCGGGATGACTTCCTGGATCATTCCGGATCCCATCACACGAGTGATAAATCTTCCCATTAGCCGAGCACAGTGGCGCGTCAGTAATGGGAATGTTGGTGTAGTTAAGGTAGAGATGGTCAGCTGTGTTTTATTTGCTCCCACATGAGTGAGGGTCATCTGTGTGCCTTGTGAATTCTTCAACAGCTGCTCTCTGCTGTCAGCCCGACTGGCAGCGGGAGTTAATTTTTTTTTTTTTCTTTTTTAAGGGACTCCATGTGTGGTTGCAAACATCTGTGCGATGCAAGGAGGAAGACTGTAAAGTCGAAATGTATTTGCATACGCTTAGGCTATTTTGTTTCACACCAAAATGTTCTTCTATCCTTTCAGGAGGATCTCAAGAGACACTGGAAATTTTTTTTCACCTGTATGGAAGGCAAATGCTAATCAAGTTTTCCTCCCTTGAAAACAATCTTCAGCAGGGGATGGGGGGTCAATATTTTTGTGCGTCTGATAACATCTTATTATTAGTATCCTGAGCGGCACGGTGGCGCAGCTGTAAAGAGTTGACCTCACAGTTCTGAGTACTCTGGATCAATCCCGGCCCCGCCTGTGTGGAGTTTGCATGCTCTCCCCGTGACTGTGTGGGTTTTCTCCAGGCAGTCCAGTTTCCTCCCACATGCCAAGAACATGCATTTAGTGAACAATCTAAATTGCCCGTAATTGCCCCGTGCGACTGTTGTCAGACTCAATGTGGCCTGGAATTGGCTGGCAACCAATTCAGGGTGTACCCCGCCTCCTGCCCAATGGCAGCTGTGATAGGCTCCAGCACTCCTGCGATCCTTGTGAGGATAAGCGGCTAAGAAAATGGATTGCTGTGAATGGATGGATGTTACTACTGGGAGCATGTCATAAGTCGTGACATCTGAGCCAGCTCCAAGAAATAGTTTTTCTTTTTCACTGTTTTTATTTCACTTGTACTTTTGTTTT
This sequence comes from Syngnathoides biaculeatus, assembly GCF_019802595.1. Taxonomy (NCBI): domain Eukaryota; kingdom Metazoa; phylum Chordata; class Actinopteri; order Syngnathiformes; family Syngnathidae; genus Syngnathoides; species Syngnathoides biaculeatus. The sequence continues at coordinate 18,233,779 of NC_084653.1, read as the reverse complement.
ATGTGGGCATAGAAATTATTTGCTTTGTCACCTTTGATGACAAAGATGGAGCTTCAGTTCATGCTTTTTTCCTCATTCATTGCCACATTTTCCACATCCTGGTGTTAGGACTATTTTAAGATGAGAGGGATTGGAATAGCAGACGCTAGTAAAGCTAACCTGTGTTCTTATTGACACTAGCTTGCTTTCGTAGTCTGGGACCGGAGCAGATGTAAGGAGACGCTGTTGCCTGGTCGTCCAGACATTGTGTTGAGAAACCCAGTTTTCTTTTCCTCCGACAGCATCAGAGAAAAACACGATTAGTCAACTTCAGATTTTAAACATTGATCCAGAATAGTACAGGTCACCAGTCGACTAATTGTTTAACCTCTAATTTAGAGACCTTGTGCACTTACGTCACCGAAGTTACATGACTGGCCATACTGCCGGGCAAGCAAATCGTTGTTCAATGCTAAGTCGGTTGGAGACGACGGGAAAATACCTCTTATAGCCTGACGCCCAGTTTTGTCCGACCCCGTTAAAATTTATAAGTTGATAATAACCGAAGGTATGTGGAAAAATGAGAGACACTTGGCATAGAGAACACATATTTAATGCCGAATTTGATGTTTCCACCGATACGAAAGTGGACTATTAACCTGCTTCTGCTTGTCTTGGACAACTGGATAAACAATTGTATCTGGTGAATAAGTTGTCAAGATTTACACAGAAGAGTTTGAAAGCATAGAAAAGTCTGCACGCATACAAATACTTCGTTGTTGGATCTGTTCTCAATGGGGACACGGCTTGTGAACGCAGAAGTGTGTTCGGCTACATGTTAACCTTTGCCAAAATCCATCAATCTTTTCAGCTAGTATTCAGTAGAAATACCAATATTTCAGTAAATGACCCCTGGTTTTACATAATCTCGCATTCATTAACTATGATTGGGGAAAAAAAGAGGACAAGCGAGTCGCCTCCTCCGTAGCGTTTCCCAAGAAGTACTTATAATGCCAAGTTGGCTCATTTGAGAACAATGCATTAAAAAAAATAAGACTGAGTCGGCTTCTCCGTACACAAAGCGTGTTGCGCCCACACGTTAACCTACATGAACATCTGTGTGACCAATGGTTTATTTTCTTTAAAAAAAAAAAAAAGTCTGTCAGGGAGAGGTTGGCCGCAACACGTGTATGTTGGAGACGACTCCGTCATTTTTTTTTTTTTTTTTTAAACGCATTGTTCTCAAATGAGCCAACTTGGCATTATGAATACTTCTTGGGAATCTGAGATTGATGAGAATAATTCCGACCTGAAATGAAGTGATCGCTACACGTTGTGTGTATTTGGTTGGCCACCATTCATCACGTTAAATTGCTGAAATCCATCGATATTTTCTGGTCTTTTCAGTTATCATTTCACAGAATGATCTCTTTGAATATCTGTCTCATCTGTTGTAACAACCAACAGCACAGGCATTCTCAAGCATTGCCCCCCACACTGTCGAGCAGCTCTTTTTGACTGGCAATATGGCTCCATGAAAATGGTGATGTCACGTGCACGAGCTCTATACTTCCATTCTGTCTTTTCTATAATCAGGGTACTATGGTGACTTGGTTCGAAAGCCAATTGCAGTACACAAATAAACCAGCAACCATCCACTTTCGCAACCGAGAGTATTCACTTGAAGTCATGTTCATGTTTTTGGAGTGTGTGAGGAATTACGCAGAGAAATTGCAATCTTCACGTAGAAAGCACTGAACTGAGATTGGAACCCAAAATCTCATAGCTGAGTAGCGGATGTCCCAACCACCACAGTTTGCTAGTGCTATACAGTAATAGAAAGCGTTGTGCAAAATGATGGGAGGAAAAATAAATTAATTAAACATTAGCCAAGGCCAGTCACTGATAGTGTGGCGTTTCACTTGTTGCCTCACCTCCCACCCAGCCTGTCTCTCTGTGCCCTGCAATTTACTGTTAACAAATCATCAATGTCGGGTGACCGGTCGAGTTCATGGCTGGACAGATGGACTTTTCAATTAGCGGTAAGAAAAATCATACCAAGAAATGTTTTTCTTTTTCAGGTGCGCAAGATGTAGTGATCAGATGTCCACTCAATCACATACAGTGCATTGGAACAAAAAAATGTATTCATTTCAACAAACTCTGCAACGGTGCCAGAGACTGTGAGGACGGCTACGATGAAGGAGTCCATTGTCGAGGTAAGAAATAACGAAGACGCTTTCTTCATAGCATCTTGATAGGTTTTGCATGAACAAAAATAATGTATGTAAATACATCATCTACATCTGGAAGATTGCGAATTTAGAAATTAAATCAGGATTATACTTTTAAAATACTTTGTTGTTCATTGCTATTGAACATAGTTGATATAAGTCTTGAAGACATACGGCAAGTTTATGGCCAGCAGTTTTAACCGAGTTGGGAAGTCATTTTAAGTGGCCTGCATAATATATCAATTGAAAAAAAAAGACATTTTTGCACACTAAACTGTGACAATTAAAAACTAAAAAAATAATTAAAGCAGCATGTCAACAGCAGCAATGTATTAACGATTAATATCATTACTTTTACCAAGTAATGACATTTTTCTTGCACACTCAGCAATATTTTTTCCTAGATTTCCACATTCAAGGTCAGTTTAGATTTTTTTTTCCATGATAAAAGAGCATCGATTTATATGGTTCAATGATGGCAACTATGATGTTGATCTTGGCCTTGTGCAAAAGGGACTTCGCTTTGTCTATCAAATTTAATTAGTCGATAATATGAATGGGAACTATTTAAATACATCATTAAAGTTCTTACAATGTCATGGCACACAATGCGAGTTTATGGTTTGATGACTTAAGGAGGTTTTGCTGAAGCTCGTGTAATTTGCAAAGGTGACTGACTTCTCGAGCTGCCTGAGCCAGCAAATAGACCAAAAAAAAAAAAAAAAAAAATTTCCATGATGAGGTCTCCCTGATTGGTAGAATGTTAACAACCTCAACTCTTTCTCTTTTGTTGCAGTCACCATAACCTTTGTTATCCCGTTCGATGTTTAAAGTCACACAGTGCTTTCCTTTGTTGCTCTGAGGTGTAATGACAACATAGACTTCGCTTCACAGCTCTATGCGGAGATTCATTTACCGGCGTATTTATGAATTGATAAGGACGGTGCGTCATTGAAAGTGTTGTGGGTCACTTGTCTTACTTTTGTGTTTCTGCATTTTGTGTGGGGTCATGTCCTTTCCAATGTTATGTGAGGGGGGGGGACTTGATTGGTCATCCTTGTTTTGTGTTTGTTGTTTGTGTTGTGTTCATTTTTCAAAATCATTTCAAGTTTAGTTTTGTTTGGTACATTTCTTCTCAGACTGATGAGGTTTGTAATGGTCGTTTTGTGCAATCATCTCCATTACAAAGTACATGGAGGAGGTTGAAGTCCAACGGCGCCTTAACATTCGAGTGACCCAACTTGAGATTTGCTTGTTTTGACTTGAGAGCAAAAATCTGAGATACGAGTGCTGTTTGGTGATATTGACCTCAGAGGAGCACAGTCTATGTGTTGTGAAAATGGCCCAATTGTCATAGCAACACCTTGCAACTCCAGCTGCCCCGCTTCGCCAGTCGTTCCCGGGAAACCTGGTCTGTTACCCGGACCTTAAACTAATGAACATTAACTACAAAATTAACTACATAAGTAGGTTTCAACAGCTGGTAGACATTTTTTAAGGGTCATGTTATAACTTTGAAGTTTTGTTCCTGATTGACACCATGGTTCGGTCCTTGTCCATCCATCTGAATCATCAATGGAGAGAGAATTTTTTTTTTTTAGAGCAGCAAAATATATGCTACATTTGAAAATTGTACAGGTGTGGTCAGTCATGCTCGCAGATAAAGTTGTGGGTGTGATTAGAATAAATAACATGAATAAAATAACTTACTGGATTAATATAACATCTGTAAATTAAAAATAAAATAACTGAAAGACAAAAAAAAAATCAAACTCAGAAATGTTGATTTCCAATTTCAACTGTTAATAGTAGAACATGATATAAAACGGTATTTAAAATGTTTCATCAATAAAAATTCTTGATCTCACAAACTTTATCTGAAGAAAAGTTAAATGCACTGGCCTGTCAAGGAATAAACACGAATGATCTATACCCGCAATGTTTTGAAAATGGTGAAAGTTTAGTTCAACATAAGCGGCGTTAGTGGCAACAAGCTAGCGATACATTGGAACAAAAATTCCTGTCGGCAGTCGTGATGTCTTGTTATAATCTAGTGTAATTTACGGCGGTATCTATTGTCAATCCATTAATGAAATCTATATCTTACAAAAGCATGTAGAGGGGGGTTCACACGCGCGTCGCTGCGACTGCCGTAAATAGGAGGCCGGCTTGCAAGAACTCGCCTTTATGTGCGTGCGCTCGACGTGTTGGCCACACTTGAATCAAGCCACAAGGTGGATGATAGTCTAACGTCTTTTCTTTTTATGGGCACGCCGTCACACGATCAACCCAAACTGCCTCACGATCGACACATCGGGCACCCCTGGTGTAAATGAATTTCCTTTGACATGGATCATTATGTTGATGACTTCCGACGTAAATGCGCTCGTAGTACGTTAAGCACCTCGGAACATGCGCTTTTGGCATCACTTCTGTACATGCTCAGTACGGTTAACTTGCATTTCCTTTTTCCGGGTGAAGAATGATTGTTTAGGAGCAGGCTTGTTTTGTTAATAACGTTTATGAAATGAACACGTCAATGTCAAGACTACACTAAATAACCGACATCTTTCAATATCTATTTTTTTCTACTCGTAACAAATTTGACGCGCGTGATTTTTCGTGCTCGACTGTGCGGATTTGGGAGTGCGATGGCGCGCGGACATGAACGCACGAATAAAATCCGAGTGACTGCTATTTCAATGAGTTCACCTACTGCAGTCTACTTTGGATTTAACATTGTCAAGACACGATTGATACACTGGGCTCTATTTTCATGAAGAGATGAGTAGACTTAGTCACTAGTCACTTATCTATAAAAAACAAAGCCCACTGTTTCAAAAAATAAGAAACCAGTCAGGAATGTTCCATCACAGACTGCCTAAGACAATGATGTGAATGAATGAGAATATTCTTAATCATATTTGCTTGAAGGGATATAAATAATCGCTGATGCAATTGCAAGTATGATTAAGGTACGTTTTACCCAGTGGGCGTATGTTTTCACCTTAAAATAATTTGACATTAAGCCCACCTGGAACTACATGGTACCAACCAGCTGCTTTGGCTCAAAGGGAGACGTGGCACTCGTAGCGAGTCCCTCACGGACAGTGGCCGACAGAATTGAGGTCACCAAGGAGAAGATTTAGACAACCAGCTGGGTCTTTTACTAAACTCCCCAACACTGCCTCATCCTCATACCTGCTTACCTCTTTCCTCTGCTGTCCACCTCTTATGAATATACATGCTCACATCCCGAGGGGTCTTCAGTGAAGGTGCCCAGATGGAAAACCACCAAGACTTTTTTTTTTTTTAATTCACCTTCAGGAAACGTGCTCGTACACGGTCACATGGCCGTGGCTAAGTGAAGGCATATCGGGCACATTTCTACAAGTCCAAATCCAGTTTTTACATATTTTACTACTTTTAGATTCGTTTTTGCATTTTTTTAATTATATGACAATTTGATTCATTCATCTTCCAGGCTGCTCATCCTCACAAGGGTCATTCTTGGGCGTGCTGGAGGCTATTCCAGCTACCTTCCAGAAAGAGACACGGTTCACCCTGAATAGTTCGCCAGCCAATTGCAAGGCACATATAAACAAACGGCCAATTCAGAGTCTTCAATAAACCTACTATGTTTTTGCAATATGAGAGGAAGCCGGAATGCCCGGAGAAAATCCATGCAAACATGCAAACTCCACACAGGCAGAGCCGGCCGGGATTTGAACTCCAGTTCTCAGAACTGTGAGGCGGACGTGCAAACCAGTTGCTCACTGTGCCACCATGCGACAATGTAAATGAAACAAATACGAACATTTAAATTTGTCCTTATAAATGATCCCATTGGAGGGGGGGGGACCCATTTCTCAAGGCTGTTTCTGATGATAATGAAAACTGTGAGACTGCTGCACTTTTTCATTTATTATAACTATGATTCTTAATTACAGCAGAAATTGCCAATATACCAACTTAAGTCACTGCTTGACAACATTAATATTGCAGCCTGGAGGACAGCACAGGAAATTACACAGCTGGGCTATAAATAACGATGTATTTTGCATATGATTTCATTTGTGACACCTCGCCATAAAGCTATATCGTTAAATATTGCTTTTCAAATATAAAAATCAAAGACATTTGATTACATTCTATTCCACATTTTTTTTCCTGATGTTCCAAACTTGCATGTGAGCTTTATTAAACCTACAAGTCCTTTATTACTTTCTGTCATTTGATGTCTTCTAGTTTGATAATGGGAGAATTAGAAGACTATGTGAACTTGTTTTTTGTTTTTGTCCATTTATTCAACTTGAACTATCTCAGGTTGTAATATCTTGACATGTCAAGACTGTAAATGTAGTACTCAAAATAACGATAATCCGACTGAAACATGGTCGACGATCACATCCGCCTCACAGTAATGAGGACCCGGGTTCAAATCCGGCCTCACCTGTGTGGAGTTTGCATGTTCTCCTCTTTGCCTGTGTGGGTTTTCTCATCCCAGAGACATACATGGTAGGTTTCTTGAAGACTCCAAATTGTCTGTAGCTGTGGATGTTGGAGCAAATTGTTTTTCTTTTGTTGTTTTTTTTTTTAATATTTGTCCGGAGATTGGCTGGTGAACAGTTCAGGGTGTACCCCGCCTCCAGCGTGCAGTTAGCTTGGATAGGCTCCTGGAAACACAACAAGTGAGAATGAGCAGTGGAGAAGATGGATGGATTCTGAGCGGTCACTCTGTGGTGTGGGGTGGCACATGCACTTTTTTTGTACCTGTTTTTTTGTGGCCTCTCGCATCTTAAAAAATTAGTTCAGATGTTAAAAAATGGTATGAGCGGAGAAGAATAGTGGAGGTAATTTTAGAGCCAAACTGGAAGAAAATATGTACTGTACAGTAGGTATGATGTATACAGTAGGTATACTGTTGAAAATGCAAAAATGTTATTCTATAAAATCTTTGATGTAAACCATACTTAAACATTCAAAATGTATTCTCAACGATCAGAAGTTACTTATGGATCGTTTTGTTTGGCACTTTTGTGGTAGTCTGTATAATTTCCATATGTATATATATATTTTTTTGATAAATGTATTCAAGACTCCCGTTCTCTGTGTTTCATAAATTCGTTTTGTGTCAATGTTTAATTGAAACAAGATGAATGAAGGCTTGATAAATCAAAATTCATTTGTGATGCTTTCACTTTGTAATGCCTTTATCCTCCGGTGACATTTTCAGAATACACTAATTGATATTGTGATATTTTAACCTGAAACTAATTTACAACCAAAAGACTTTTCTCATCATTAGTAACATATTTAGGTCAATGGTCTGGCATTTTGTGCATCCAATTCACTTGTTGCAGCCTTTCGTGTACAATAGTTGTGTAATATTGATGCTTTGACTGCATTCATCTTATTATATAACTATACTTTGTAACAAATACTAAAATACTGGTGCTAAAATTTTGTGTAATCATTCTTGATTTGGCTCAAACAAGAATGCTGGTGTAGTTTGTGTAGCCATTTATATATCACTTCAAACATACAGTTGGGTTTAATTTGTCCTGTGACCATACTGGGATTCTAAACGCACTGGCACGTCATCATCTTTCCCTAATAAAATGAATAGAACATGTCATTAATCTGTTCCTTATCTCCCTCCCAAAAATGCTATTTTTTAATCACTACAACAGCACTCTATTTAGTATTATACTTCAATCATGGATTTTAAAGCTTACAGTCATACACAAATAAATACAATGTAAATAATTGAACGATTTTAGCATCATGATTAATTCATTGCGGCTACTTCTGGTCCTTCTAATGAGTGTAGCTCAGTAAGATGCAGTAATACTATTCATTTTTTGCAGAAGATAAAGAGTGCTTGCATCATATTGTAAATCTACATGTGTTGCTGCACCATGTGTGTTCAAACATCAATGGCGAAGCATTATAACACCACCCGTTAGCCTGTCTTGTCTCACTTTGTGTTAGCATTAAAGGCATATTTATGGGGCTGATTTAAATGCACAACGTAATTCTTTGTTTTGAAATGGCAGCAAACAGAACAGACTGGACTTTTTTGAAGAAGAAGAAGAATTCCTCACTCTTTGCCATCCTGCTATTTGGTGTGAAGTGTGTTGAGTTCACTGCTACCACACTGCATAGCTCAGTACGCCGTATCTCATTTTGGTTTAAACCCTAAAATGTTCACCATCCATTGGCTAATTTGGCTGACTCACAGCTCAAAATAGTACAAGGTTCTTAACTTTTTAAGGTAACTTACTATTCATTCTTGTCTGATCTCTTGTCCACTAAGCCCTGCCGGTGATCTGTGTGGGGAAAATACACAAAATTAATATTTACTAAGTGTCAGAACATAGCAAACTACAGTGCCCGTGACTTAAGTAGTAACAGCCTCACCATGTCATGACCGAGATTTAATGATGCACGGAAATGATATTGTCAAACTGCTTGAGAGCAGACGTTGGCTCACATTTGTGCAAACGCATCACACAAACAACAAGCTTGACTACTAACGGAAATGAATGAATTCATTTGCAGTGGTTATGATATTAGCATACTGCCTGAAGTTGCGTTATTATTGTTAACTGTTTCATGCAAATTAATTGAAAGGTGTCCTCCCTTTTGGCAGCAAGTCCACAATCTGGGAAGTTTTTGTGTATTCCACCCCCGCAGGATTAAAAGCTATCAACACGAAATGTGTGAAACCTGACAGTACAAAGCACTCAACTCTACCCTCACTGATCTAAATGACGAACATTCAGTAGAAATATGGCTAATATTCAAAGTAGGATATCCACATACTGAAGCTTGTATTTGCACATTTTGCCTCCCTTTCAATCCGAGTCAACATTAGCCCAACTATGAGATGTCTCTGACAGATTATCCTGGGCGAGTATTTTGTGGTGTCGCACGTGTTAGATTGTTTTGTCACAATCTGAAGACAACTACAAATTTTAAACCTGATATAAAAATTTAAAAAATCCCTAAATTTCTTGTAAATTTAATGCAGTGTAAAGAAGTGTTGTTAACAACCTTGGCAAATTTGAATTATTAAAAATGTGGCCAAGTACTGTATATAAAAGGAGGCTTTATGGTTTCCGACAGTACACTTTTCCTGAATTCCTCTGGTATTTTGTCATCAACTTGAATTCTGTTGAACAAGATGGTGTAAAAAGTCCACAGCCACATCTATATATTTCTATACCTCCACATGTAACACGTATGTCATCAGGACCAACTGCCTTTCAATTTTTCATCCTCTTAAGTGCCTTTCTAACTTCCCCTTACTAATCCTTGCCACTTTCTGCTCCACCACACTTGTCACTTCTACTCTTCCTTTCCTTTCATTAACTTGTCAAAGTATTCGTTCCGTCTATCCAGTACACTCCAGGAACCAGTCAACAAATTTCCCTCTCCATCCTTAAACACCCTAACCTGCTGCACGTTCTTCCCATCTCTTTCCCTATGTTTGGTCAACCTGTAGAGGTCCTTTTGTCTTTTAGTGTCCAGCATGGCAAACATGTCATCACATGGCCTTTGCCACCTCTACCGGTGTATCTCCATGTATTCCTTTCACCTTTCCTGAGTCCTATCAATGTTCCACTTGTTCTTAGCTAACCTCTTTCCTTGTATGATTTCTGGTCTTTAGGGGTTCCACCACCTAGTCTCTCTCTCTCTCTCTCTCTCCCTTTCTTACGAGGATATAGACCAAGTACTCTCCTCTGTTCCTCTCTGCTCACGTTGGATGTAGTGTTCCAGTCATCTGGAAGGTCCTCCTATCATGTCGTGTTCATTGTGTCAAACATTCACCATCCATCCATTTCCTTTGCCTCTTACCTTCACGGGAGTCGCAGGGAGTGCTGCAGTCTATCCCAGCTGTCAACGGGGCAGGAGGCGGGGTACACCCTGAACTGGTTGCCAGCCAATTGCAGGGCACATGAAGACAGACAACAGTCGCACTCACAATCACACATAGGGGCAATTTATAGTGTCCAATTAGTGTTGCATGTTTTTGGGATGTGGGAGGAAACCGGAGCGCCCGGAGAAAACCCACGCAGGCACGGGGAGAACATGCAAACTCCACACAGGCGGGGCCGGGATTTGGACCCGGGTCCTAAGAACTGTGAGGCCGACGCTTTACTGCTGAGTCACCGTGCTGCCCATTCACCATCATAAATCAATATTTTGCAAATTTCTGCAGTAATATTCCAATGGGAAGTTGTTTTGTTTTGTTCAAACCAGTACATCTTCCCTGTAGTGAAGACGCATTTAATAACAGATGATAGTAATGCTATTACTATTTGGAAACCTCAATTACAGGTATAATTTTCTCAGGTTGTAAACATATCAAGCAGCCCTGTAGACTATAGAAGTGGATTATAGAATATCAAAATTGTTCTTCTTTTCATGAACCATTTAGAGTTTCTCTGCTGGTACATTTTATGAAAGAACGTTAGTTTTGTTGGTTTTATTCTATTCATCTGGCTCCAGTAATGCTCACTTTTAAGGACTGTGTTCTGTACAACACTGTTAAACTCCATTTAATCTATTTTTACACAGTGTGTCTTGTTATCCTGATAACGATGGCATGGGTCTTATGCCAAGCTGTGCTTCGCAGTACAAACAAGAAGACGCTGGCAATCAATATTTCATGCATCTCGCTTTGTTCTCCGGCACTGTCAAGATATCGTCATTTGTGTCAGTACACCCCGATTTGAGGAAGCAATTCGATGTCATCGGAAACTATTACAGAAGATGTCATTCTTCCGGAGCGGTTCCGAACTACAAATGTATGTTTTGCTTGCAGATTTTGACACCCACAAATATTTAAAGCCATATCTGGGACTGGCGGTGCAGTCTCAAATCTCTCAACCAAGTGTTCATTTGGCGATTAGCAACCATTTACATTTCATATATGCAGTATACATGTATGTAAGTATGTGCGTGTGTGTGTTCCATGCATGAATTAAGTTCTAAACCATCCGGACACAATGTCAGATCAAAGCTGGCACACTTAAGCTTCCCTGATAACGTTCCACAACGTCAATAATAAATAGTGCCGCCGCAATCATAAAACATGGGATATTTTTGTATTCAAAAATATTATTCCCTTGCCTATTTCTGGGGATTGTAGACTTTTTTGAATCCCTGGGAATGTTTGACCTCATTTCATCCTTGTTGAAATCAATCTTGTCACTCCCGAGGACACCCAACTCCAGCTTTGGACCAACAACATGGGGAAAGCTAATTAATAGCCAGGGAAGCCACTCATTAAAGGTCCTTGAGCAGACCAGGGTCGCATCTCATTTGTTGCCCTCGCATCCCACTCAAGGCCCCTCATCATTAATAGACCTTAACTCCAAAAATCAGTTTTAGTAAACGGATTATTCCATGACGACGTATAATTGAATGGATCTCATAATTGGGCCAGATGGGGCAATCTGACTGTCATACACGGGTTTTCTCCTGATGACGATGATGACGGCACATGAATAGTTCTGCTCTTTGCATTCACGCTTGTCCATCTGTCTGAATAAATGTGGCGTGTTGGTTTAAGGCCTGCCAGATTTTTGTGTGATTTTCATTTCACTTTCCTGGTTAAATTGAGCTACATTATCAGCATATTTCAAGTCTCAATTGGAAAATTATTGATACAGGTCCCTAAAAATTGCAGCAAACTTTATGAAGTGCATTTTCTCCATTTTCACAGAGATTCTAAAAGCTGAAAAGTATATGGAATAAAGTCTAATAATTACATCAATTTTCACCCCAGGATAGGCTGCCAGCCCTTTCCTAGTAGTTGCAACACACTAATACTCGTGCCGAAAGGGAAAAACATACCCATTAACCTGAATACCCATTAAAAGTAAATTACAGGAGCCTGGAGTGCATTAAACAAATTGCTGCACAAGTGGATGAATTTTGTTTTTGGAGACTTGCGTGGCATGTCCATCATCACAGTTGTACTTGTATAAAGTGTACTACACATGTTTCACTGCTGAAGTGAAGTTAACTGAACTAAAGTTACACCGGTAACAATTATTGCCAGTCCTCAATATGGCCCCCAGTGAGGGCTGTGAAAGAAATGTATTCCAATACAGTGACTAGTTTGTCAAAACATGTACTGTATTCAGTAGTGTAAGTAAAGTATCATAATATCAATATAACTTGATTGCCTTTAAGTGCGCGTGTGTGTGTGTGGGGGGGGGGGTGCGTGTGTATGTGTGTATAGGCAGTTAGCAGTTGCTTAGACTACGATGCCACAACCACCCCAAAAGCTCTAATGAGCAACCAGCAGTGCAGTGAGCTGCAGTTGGGACCCTTGTGACAGTCCACACATATCTTTATAAATGTTATTTAAAATAAACAATTTCTGTAGTAAATACAGTCTACGCAGACATCAATTTCTCTTTTCCAATACGTCGCTTTTAAACTGGCCAGTTTTGCGAACCCCAACAAGGAAAGTTTCCAACGTAACTTCACCTGAGAAGCTTCTACCTCTCTATACTGTTGGGATATTGTTGCAAAAATAACTTTCAAGCTAAAATGAGTTCACGCGGCATAAAGGCTCACCCAGTTTGCTCGCAACATCATGGCGCTGGCGCATTGAGGACATTATATCTACCTATTCCAGAGCAGCTTCTCCAAGTAAACAACTGGGTTCTCCCCCCACATTATAGTTGTAATCCTGCCAAATAATCACACTTTTTACAATTCATACTGTATCTGTAATCTGATCTCATCTATTTTTTTCCCTGTAAATGTAGCGGAACACAGTTATGGTACTTATTTTTTGGTCTCCAATTATCTAACAGCACCCGAGAGCCTGCCCATAGGATGTGATGGATCTGAGTGTGAATTGTTCTGTATCTCTGTTTACCGAAAGGCAAAAGACTTTGTGAACTCCACCTTTCACGGTCATTTGCAATTGGCCTCAGCTTCCATTGTGATCCTGAACAGCATAGGTGATACAAGAAATTGGATGGATGAATAGGTTTATTTACCAAGTGAATTTCATGGAAAATCCTCCATTTGATATCTTTGGATCCTTGAAATCAGCAGGGATAAGATTGTCCACCTATCAGATGTGGCTGAACGAGGCCTATGTGGTTTTGCAGTCTTTTTCTACATGAAACAAATCAGTCAAAAGAAAACGCATTAGGTCATCAATCAACTGAGAAGGAAAAAAGCAAAAGGCCAGTCCTATTCCAAATGGGGAAACTCGTGAACCTTGAAGGCATCGGCATCAGTTCCACGTGCTTGCTGTAAGCTATTGGCAGCCTGCACAATTTCGAATATTGCTCAATTTTTGATTTAAGGTTCAAAACATCTGTAGGGTTTTAATTGTCCTTAATAGATGGTAAAAGTTGAAAATGCTGTAATGTAATTCCGCTCTTTAAACCAGGAATAGGTTGCAGAGGACTGTTTTGATTTTCAAGGAATCGCTAGGATATCTCAGCTTATTTGAAATGTTTAGTGATATTCTTGCTCAAAAAAATACCCATAAGTCATTTGAGCTGGCATTTTACTCAAAAATAGGACTGTTTTATTCCTTGAAAAAGTGTTATGTTTCAGTGAAACCTGTCATATTTACAAACTGTTTGAGTTTTGTTTTCCTGAATGGGGGTGGTCGGTTTAAACGGCAGAATCAATTGAAGGTATACTGTACATTTGGATAAATAATTCTTACTTTGCTACTCTCAATGTACTCAAAGATTCTAAAAATTAAGTAACGTGATCTGTAATATCATAATATATTGCAAGTCAAATTCATTTGTCTTACCACGTATAAAGTGTTGAAGTTAACATGGTTCTTGTCAGTAATTTCAACTGAAGCTTCACCTAACTTTTGTATGTGTTAAAAGGTCTTTTTATCAATTTTATCAAATGAAGTCTAGTGTCTGGCTTTTGTTTTTTGGCTTCTCCAAGTCGAGGAGACTGCTGTTACCACCCCCTAATTCTCTCCGAGGGGCCACGACTAACATGTGCATGACGTATTCATGAATTCTTCCAAGCGACAAGTGGCCAAAAAAGTAAACAGCAATTATTTTTCATCCAGTTCGCCACACCCGCGAAGTAGCTGAACTGTTATTTCATTTGAGAGGTTTTGTATGGGAGCACATACTGCAGTATTTATTTTGTCCGTGTGCATCATGCATCACTGCGCACACATGAAGAAGAGATGAAAATCTGTGCAGGAAGCCGGTATTCTTTCTTTTTTCTACCCAACACCTTCTAGATTTTTAGCAACTTTTAGCAACAGCCTTCTTTCAAAAAAGGCATGTGATTATTTTTGATGTGAACATAATTGTATAGAATTGCACTTTCTGAAAGAAGCTTTCATAGTTTGGAAATTGGTCATACAAGGAAGAACACCCTCTGAGAGAGGTGTAATTACAGCCCGAGTTTCTGGTAGCTGGACTGTAGAGATTTCTGAAAAGGTGGAGACAATTGCCGAAGACCGAGGTGACGGTTCAGTTTGGTGGTGATTATAACATGAAGCTCGCCTGTGTGGGAAATGACGCGCTTGGTGAATGTAGTCACAAACACTTCAATTCCCTGTGAACTTTGCAGTTGTTGATAGTTTTGGGTGTGTCCTGTGATTGACTGGCGAGCGGTCTAGGGTGGGTCTAGCTTCTCACCCAGAGTAGCATTGAGATGTAACAGTCGGTGTGCGCGGGTGAATATTTTCACGAAGATGATGGCTCGAGTGCTCTTTCTCCATTCTGGTCTTGTCTGTGATTGAAAAGAGAGAATTTCTGTCCTCAAATGCACTTTGAAGGAGTTTCACCTTTCCAGAAAAAAAAAAAAATCTTTACATACTATACACCGCTATGTCTTACGTAATCTTCAGCAAATGTTTCAACATCACTTGGAAGTGAATATGAATGTTCCCACATTCCTTTTAAAATAATTGCCCTCTAGAATTGCATTTAAAGTAAATTAAAGTTTTGCTTTCATCTAGACTTAACTCACATAAAACATTCCACATTATCACCAAGTATTCGAACAGAAATGAAGGCAGGTTCTCTGCGACCAGTAAAGAGGAAAGGCTACTGAACAATTTCCATTTCAATGCATTTGTTACCTACTGTAGATCTGAATACAGCCATTGAATACATACTATTAATATGTGCCAATGAAAATTCATTCATTGCCCACTCAAAATTCTCTGTTAAACCTTCTCCAAGACCTTTATGAAAATCAAAGTTCAGCTCCTTTCACTCATTCCCTTAGGTGATATTACAGCTGTTTGAAACTTCTAACTACGACATTTCTTACAAATGTATGTCAAGTGATATGAATGAAAACCCTTTTTGTGTTAGAGTAGCGGATAAATGTACTTCCATCCTCCCGTTTAAGTTAAATGCTATCTTTGTTATAGTTGATTTTCGCAACGCTTGATTCTGACCAGCTAATCTAATTTCAAACAAAGAGCAAAGTTTGACTTTAGACAATGATCATGTTCTTAAATGTTACAGTAGACACTTAGAGTCCCACCTTAATAGGAATTATTTAAAACATAAATAAGTATATAAAGGTGGCACGGTGGATCAGCAGTAAAGCGTTGGCCTCACAGTTCTGAGGTCCCGGATTCCCGGTTGCAACTGTGTGGAGTTTGCGTGTTCTCCCCGTGCCTGTTTGGGTTTCCGCCCACATCCCCAAAACATGCAACATTAATTGGACACTCTAAATTGCCCCTAGGTGTGATTGTGAGCGTGACTGTTTGTCTCTATGTGCTCTGCGATTGGCTGGCAATCAGTTCAGGGTGTAAACCGCCTCCTGCCCGTTGACAGCTGGGATAGGCTCCAGGGCTTTCCGTGACCCTCGTGAGCATAAGCGGCAAAAGAAAATGGATGGATTGATAAGTATATAAAATTAGGCTTGGAATGAATTATACTTGTATTTCAAGGCACCACTATACAGTACTGTCCTTCTCGGTCCATTTTCAAGATTATCTCCAAATATGTATGATGTATTTAGAAATAAGTCTCTGAATTCACGTGTTTAATTAGTGAGTTGAACATGTCTTTCATAAATCTTGATGTTTATTTAATATACTTGTCTTAGATGTGCACTTGACTGGAGTAAATAAAAACACGCCGACTAAGACTGTGAAGACAGCGGGAAGATCGTAGGCTGCCAACAAATCATTTCATGACCTTTGCCGCACAGGAGTACACAGAAAAGTCTTTCCATTCATCAATAATGCCACATTACTTCCACCCGGAATTGAAGAAAGAGAGGAAAAAAAGATGCAATCTTGGGATCTGTGGGGTTTATCTATGGCAGGCTTTTTATAGTGGGTGAATATTTGTCGTTGTTGTACAGTGTTTAAAATGTGATTTATTGAATACTGTGGAGACCTTTTTAAAATGTATCAACGAAGTAGTCAGAATGTAAAGGGCCTATGCTTTCTTCAACAAAACAATTTGTCATTTGTATGACAAATTTACACGAGTACTGCACACAGCACAACAACTGACGTCATGGTCCACCAGTATTAAGGACTGTATATGATGTACACTACAAGGGATGCAAGATCTCCAATTCAAAAAGTATTATCAGAGTAGTATAAAGATAATTTGTAGCTGTCATGATGAGTTACTGTTGCTCTAAAATGATTAAAATGTCCGTGTTCATTTAGCACAGGTTAAGGAATGCCTGCAATGTCTTTTATTCTTGTTATACTATTGAATGAATCAAATTTCAGGAGACATCCTGTTCCACATAGCATATAAATGTCTCAAATTATTAGCAAAGTCAAATAAATCAGTGCAAGGTAACTGTTATGTTCTCTGTGACTTAACATTAACTAATACCGGTCCTCAGCAATAGCTCACAGTCTTTAGCTGGATCAGTCCTAACTTTGTTTTGAGGGTTAGCTTCCATCTGTCTTGTTTAGAGATTAGCTTTATTTCCTTCCTGTGTATATCAAATAATTACTCTTCATTCCTCTTTATCATGCCAGTGATGATTTGCAATCTGCAGGCTCAAACGTTTAAGGACAATCCCGTAATATCATAAAACAATGGAGTGAGGATTGAAATGAAGTTTACTGTTAACACAGAATTTGACCATTTGCTGTTGTTGGTGTGACATTCCATTTTTAGCAGGGTGCCCTTCCTGATACAACCCACCATTTTTTTTACTTTTTATTTTCATTTCATCTGACCTTGGAAACAGCAGTGACCGGGTATTGGGATACTGAATGAGAATAGAACCAACACTAGCCGCGTTAAAGGCATGTACCATTACAATACCAGTATCTGAATAAATATAATATCTAGGCATCCAAAATATGGGAAAAGTAAATTTTGAAACAATGTACAGTAGATGAGATGTGACAATGACAAATGAAGATGCTAGCCCGTGAACTGGTTATTATTTGACAGAGCAGTCCACATATTTAGTACTGTAAAAATGCAATATGTCTTGATGTACACAGGGTCCTTGGTTAGGATTCTTGATATCCCAGGATTCAAACTTTCTAACTAGTTCTGCTCTGCTGTAAGAGTCCGGCAGTCATGCTTAGTTCCCAGTTTCTTTGTGTTTCATTTATTATTAATGGCCAAAAACTGTTTTTCACGCCATTATTTACTATAATAATGGGTTTATTGCTACTTTAGTGGTAGACCACGGCACGTTGTGACTTGTCTACCAATTTGGGTTAGATGGCTACCATAAAAATGAAACTCTGTTGCACACTGAGGGCTCTTTGTATATTGACTATTATTATATTGAGATAACAAGATTAATCTCAATGCATAATTTCTCAATTCATTAACAATTTTAGTTAGTGAGAAAAAAATGCACCAAATCAAATAAGAATTTGCCTCAATTGAACTTTTACCAGTCACCAAGACCTGCATTGCTGAACTGAGAAGCTACGCAGACAAGAAGGGGGGGATTTTTTTTTTCATTGCTTTTGTGACGGGAATTTTAAAATGCAATTATGCTAAACAGTAAATAGCCACCATGGCGAAGCTTATTTTTATTCTTTTCATGGAGCCTAGTCAAAACAAGAACTAGGCTCAGGTCCAGAAGACTGTCAGAACAGCTAAAACAAGCATCAGCTATTTTCAATAAAATCAGCATTAAATATCTTGGGGGGCTTGTGGTGGGGGGGGATGTTACCAAAAGGTTCAATTACCACATTTTCATTTGATACCATCTACTCCGCAGAGCTTCTGTCAGCCTGCCATGAGCTCCGGTGTCGCTACGGCTGCGTCATGACAAGGAACGGCACCTTCTGTTTCTGTGCTGACGGTTTTGAGGTTGGTGAGGACGGCACGAGCTGCCGAGGTAAGATTCCTTTCTCCTCCTTGCCCACACCCGTCTTCCCTTTTGCCCTCGATCAGACTTTCCCCGAGGTGAAATAGCGGGAGGTGGAAGCTATGCGAGACCATCTGTCAGTAGGCAGGGCCCTTCGTTCACAGCGTATCACAGCCCCAGCACACAACATAAGGCAAACTATTTAGCAGCGTGTCGTACTGCGCCTTTGTTTGCTCATCATAAAATCCACCACCAGCCAGGTTTCTGCCAGAGGAAATATAATTTCAATGCCAAAAGGTGCCTCTGGAGTTGTTTCTCACTTACACATACCTTGGAACAACACCATAAAATGTAACTGAGCAGCCGAGCTTGAAGCGTGTTATATTATGCTGGACGCTGGGCCCCTTGTTTTTTACAGATTCTCAAAATGCAACAAACGTTTCGTATGACATGCAGTGAACTCATCTCCACAGCGGCAAAATAATGTCATCATATTTCCCTTTTTTCATTGGATTTGTTTCCTGTATATTGAAGGCCTAGGTGTCACTACAATAGGAACAGAATGCCGCCGTAAATCTAGGACCTCCTCTACATCCTTAGTGCCAGAACCCAAGCATTCCTAGGCAATGCCCGCCTTCATAAAACCAGAATATGCCATCCAATGGCTCTATGTATGTTTGATTCAGGTTTCACAGGAAACCATTGCAGCAGAACCATTTCCAGTTATGCATCGTCTCCTTCTACACAGCCTACTCAAGGTGGAATTCATCTCCCTTTTATTCTGCCTTGTTCCCAACAGCACAGGCACTAACCAATTCGTTCCACAGACATTTTTCCTTTAGAGGCAGTATCAGAACTGTGGACAGACCTGAGACGACCCTTGCATAAAGGCCCCATATACACAAAAACTGAGTCAGTCTTTTCCTTACTCATTTTTAAAAAGTTTCCTAAAAACACTGAATCATTTCAGGATGTGTTTTCCACACAAAGATGCTGAAATGGTCTTGTATACAATACTGTATATGCCAGGCCTTAAGTGTTGTTGTCGCAAAAAGAAAAACAGAATAGGAAGCATGCGCGATGTAAAAATAAAACAATGGAATGGAATGTGCAGCAAGCAGTAAAAAAGACATTGACGTGGACTGAGGAGGAGCTGGAATGGAAGGTAACGACCATCAAGCACGATAATCCACCAATGTTGTTTTAAATCAAACTGGTGGCCCGCGGGCTATTTGCAGCCCCCAAGATGATATTTTGCAGCGGCCACCTTACGATCACAGTTAAATGATAGTGTGGCCCTGATGTTTTATATGAATGGCACTACTGCAGTGTTGTGTACAGGGCTGACGAACCTACCAATCACGGTGGGGTTGTGGCTCTCAGGGGCGTGGCAGGGACCAGGCTTGATGCAAGCAGACAAACATTTTTCATTGAGTGAAAGTTACAGTGATTGGTCTTGCCATGGACAGTTTATTAGTAGTTTTTCCACACAACCTGTAAAACAAACAAAGCAAATTTATTTGTATAGCGCATTTCATACACGAGGTAACTCAATGTGCTTTACATGATTAAAAGCATTTGAATACAAGGAGTTAAAACATTTAAAGCGGGATAAAAATAATAAAAATGGCAAACGAAATATATATTTTTTAAAAAAGACAATTAAAACAGCATACAGTGCAAATAATTTTACTAAAAAGTGAATAAACTCTAAAAAGCATGAGAAAAAATAAGTTTTCAACCTGGATTTAATATCATTCCACCAGCTTCCTTGCTTATCTTATTTTGTGCAAAAAAAAAAAAAATTAAAAAGACGTTTTTTAAAATTTCTCATTTAAATTGCATGCGTACGTGTCGAGACTGTGGCCCAGCCCCAGCTAGAATGCGCCCATAGCGGCCCCCAATGTGAATTGAGTTTAAGACCACTGTTTTAAAATGTTGGCAGTGTTTGAGCGTGGTCACACAAAATTTGGGACAACCTCAACATGTCTCAAGAAAGGCGGCTCCACATGGTGGAAATAATAAGAAAGACTTTCCGGATACACTGGAATGGGTTTTTGCGTTGAAGACTCCTAATAGTGGAATGCCAGGGTGTGTGAAATGTCTCACTCACTGTTGTGTCAGAAGCAATATCACGGTCTGTCAAGTGTTATATGTACTTTGCCATGAATGTGAATCGTTTGTATCCTAGATTAAGTAATACACCACCATCACTGGATTCTGTATAAAAGAGGTCATTTGTCACTACTGATTTGGTGCGAGAGGAAGCTTACTGCCACATGACCAAAGTGTTTTTCAAACAAATATTCATTGTTATTATGACTTGACTCCTGCATTAGTATAGGCTGATGAGCGACTCTGCTGCGTTCCAGTTTGCGGACTATTTCGGCTGAGTGGAACAAATTTAGGAATTGAGATTCTACCATAGTATAATTACCGGTAAACCACAGTTGTGACACATAACAGACATTAACACTCAAAAACCAAAACCTTTATATACACTTAGAACTTACAAAATCCACAAAGACACAGAACAAACTCTCCACACGATGTAATTACGCGATCAATGCACCGACCCAAATATTGTTCCTTGGTCGTACAATTGTTTGCCCTAAGAGGCTGTATGGCTGTAGCAAGTATACTTTACGCATTTTGCGTCATCTTGCAGTATACTCAGTGTGTTCCCACTGACTCTGTACTTTCATCCCCCCTTAGACCATGATGAATGTGCCCAGTATGGCTCATGCAGCCAAATGTGCAAGAACACCTATGGGTCATACAGCTGCAGCTGCGCAGAAGGATACGTCCTGCAGCCTGATAAGACATCGTGCAAAGCCAAACAAGGTGAGTTTGCATCAGGGAATGGCCCCATCGTCATCGTCCCGTATGGATGTATCTTCTCGCATAATAATGCCCTTATCGTATATTCCCTGCTCCTGAGGTTGTTGGAGCAAGATGAATGTGGTTTGGCTCTGACTACATCTATCACCCACGTGGGAATTTAGTAGATGTGGTCAGGCCAGGATAATGATAAAATTAATAAGCACGAGGGAAGTGGGAGCAGTCTAGAGAGTTTAATACCGAGACAATGCCCGCCGTAACCCTGATTTATGTTAATACCAGATTGTAGTAGCTAATATACCCAAATGAATTAAAAAGGCTCACTTGGAAGTAACACAACCTACATAGATGTTATTTTTAGGTGGTCGATCATCAGTGAGTAAAAAATTATATATTTACTATATTTGAGCAACACATATTACAGTTGTGAGCTGACCCATTTTGTATTTATTGTTTTCTCAATGGCATATATATTGAAAATGACTCGATGCACAGCACCAAGTAGGGGAGAACACCACTGTTGCTGCATTTAATCAATATGACTGGTGTCCTACCAGGAATAAACTGAATATGATTACCTATAAACTTATGTGAACCCAATGCTTGGCTGCATTAATATTAATTTAGTGTAGAGGGATAGTGGTACGGTGATAACTATGGGTTTACCATTACTTGCGAGAACTCATGAATATAAATTTAGTGATAGAGCTCTGCGGGGCTAGTAGATGAGCAGCGGCAGGGCATTAAAAAAACATAATTTAAGATTGAAGGTACAACTCTCCAGTATAATTTAAGAATGAACCTTGATCCAATCTTCCTTCATTTGGTTCAGAGTGAATTGAAGTATTTCATCTTCACCCCCAACATACAGCTCTGAAACCAGATTGATGGTTAATATACAGTATCGGCTAAATAATAATATAGCACTTCTCCACATTATTAAAATGAAAGTGAGGTAATTTGATTTATTGATGCTTTTTTATTTTTTATTTATATTTTCTTCTCTTGGAAAAAACACGTCTTTATTCAGACGGATTTATTAGAAATTATGGAGGGGTCTGAAATCTTCATCGTAGGTGCATGTCCACTGTGAGGGAGATAATCTAAAAAGAAAAATCCAGAAATCACAATGTATGATTTTTTTTCAATGATTTATATGTGTGATACAGCTGCAAATAAGTATTTCAACACCTGTCTACCAACTACAATTCTGGCCCTCAAAGACCTGTTAGTCCACCTTTAAAAGTCCACCTCCACTCCATGTATTATAGTGAATCCGATGAACCTGTATGAGGTCTTTAGCTGCATAAAGACAACTGCCACCCCATGCAACCAGTAAGACTCAAACTTGTATCTTGACCAAGACCAAAGAGCTGTCCAAAGACACCAGAGACAAAATTGTACCACTCCACAGACCAAAATGAAACTTTTTGGACATAATTCCACTAACTGTGTTTGGAGGAAGACGAATAATGAGTTCCATCCCAAGAACACCATCCCTACTGTGAAGAATGGGGGTAGTAGCATCATGCTTTGGGAGTGTTTTCCTGCACATGGGACAGGATGACTGCCCTGTATTAAGTAGAGGAAAACCCCCACCATGAATTTGAGATTTTGGGAAACAACCTCTTTCCCTCAGGAAGAGCATTGAAAATGGGTCGTGGCTGGGTCTTTCAACATGACCTGAACCACACAGCCAGGAAAACGACGGAGTGACTCCATAAGAAGCATATCAAGGTTCTGGCGTGGCCTTGCCAGTCTCCAGACCTAAACCCAATAGAAAATCTTTGGAGGGAGCTGAAACTCCGTGTTTCTCAGCAACAGCCCAGAAACTTGTCTGATCTAGAGAAGATCTGCATGGAGGAGTGGGCCAAAATCCCTCCTGCAGTGTGTGCAAACCTGGTGAACAACTACAGGAAACGTTTGACCTCTATAATTGCAGACAAAGGCTACTGTAACCAATATTAACATTGGTTTTCTCAGGTGTCCAAATACTTATTTGCAGCTTTATCACACAAATAAATCTTTATAAATTCATACATTGTGATTTCTGGATTTTCATTTTTATACTACAGTTATCTCTCTCGCAGTGGACATGCACCTCGGATGAAAATTTCAGACCCCTCCATGATTTCTAATTGGGAGAACTTGCAATATAGCAGAGTGTTCAAATACTTATTTTCTTCACTCTAAACGTTCACACCAGTGAGGACAAGGCTCATAACTCCCACGCCACAAAAATGCAATACAATTTTATTGTATTAAAAAAAAAGACAAAGACTCCTCTGAAGGCAGCCTTTTTACACAGTGTGCCACTGTGTGAGTAAAGACAATGCATGCTTGATTAACGATGTCACTGCCACTATTGTTGCAGCATTACCTTTGCACATTTCATTGTCTGATGCTGTTCAATGCACTTCTTTGATTTGGTCCGTTATTGTCAATGCGTCTCTCTAGTCCATTTCCGCCGACTGGTCTGAGCCCTCCTTGACGTTTCAACAGAAGAACAAATGATTTAAAGCACATTTCTTTCTGTATCTCTACTAGATCGTGGCGACAGGCATCCTGTGCTCCTCATGGGAGGATCAGATCGTATTGTCATCACCCATCTAAATGGAACGGGCTTTCTGCCCTTGAGATCTCTCAGTGTAAATGGAAGTCTGGCATTGGATTTCCAGCACAGTCAGGAGAAGGTTTGCTGGGTTCTGTCCAAAGAGTCCTCTGGGCAACTCCGCTGTGCTGAAATGCGCAATCTACGCAGGCTCACACGAGAAAAGGAAATAACAACACAAAAACACTTGCACAGTATGTTTCTTTATGTACTTTGCTTTAACTGTACTAATTACTACTAATCAGATTAAGTAAAAGTAACATCCGTATTTCAGATTTTGCATTTGCACCACCCACAGCCTCCTATCAATGGAATACAAATTATCTCATCTTCAAACCTATCCATTATCTTGTCCTTCTGGGGAAAATCGAGGAAGTTTCTGTTTGGATTAGAAACAGTTGAAATAGTCACAAACACAGGTGCAAACACTACTACAGGTTTGAAAAAAAACATCAACATTCAGTAAAAAGAAGAAATGCAAAAAACTTTCTAGGAATAGCGCACTTCTAATTCTTCAAGATAATGAATACTCCATCTGCTCAACAATAAAGGTTTTGATAACATTTTGCTTAGTGTGATGCACATCATTCAAGTACCATGATAGATTTCTTATTTATTAAATATATATTAATAAGGTGTAACTGATGATGTAGTGGTACACACGCCTGCCTTTTGTGCAGGCAGCGTGGGATCCATTCCCGCTCAGTGATGGTGTCGGTGTCTGTCCTGCGACTGGCTTCCGACCAGTTTGGGGTGTAGTCTGCCGCCCAAAGTTAGCTGGGATAGGCTCCAGCTCTGTCCCCGGATAAATGCAGAGGGGTTGCGTCAGGTCGGGCATCCGGTGTAAAGTCTGTGCCAAACAAACATGAGCATTCATCTGAGATGACAGAAGACGAAAGAAGTACATATATATTCATAAGGTGTCACAAAAGTTCCTTCTCGCTTCTTTTTTTTTCCAGTTTTGTTTTAGATGTAATTCAGGCAGTTGTGAGACCATCACTGTTTGCAAGCACATACCCGTGGCTCAGCAATTTGCACTGGAGCAGCGTTGTAAAATTGCCACCTGGCAAGAAGTTTTTCTGTCCCCAACTGCAATTCAGTGCCAGGTTGAGAAGCCATAAGGCCGTTACAGTGCTCCAATGGGTAGTACAATTTACTGTACGTCATCCATGGTAATTTTTGATCTGCTCTTGACACATCACACTGCAGAACACTACTAGCAGGTGCCCATGCAAAGCCAGAGGACTTCCAAAAGGCTGCGCTGGAACTGTCGATTTAAAGTTGAAGTGGGGGATGCATCAAAAAGTGATAATGCGTTCGGATTATTGAAGATTCTATTCTTCAGCTTGAAGCCTTTGAATAACCTCAAGAAATGTAATTTTGCAACGCCACTCCAGTGTCAACTGGTGAGCTGTGAGCAAGTCCGTTATGTACAGTACTGACAAAAACCGAAAATGCTAATGGTGTCAATTCCGTCTGAATGATACCTTAAACAAAATAGGGGGTAATTAACTACATCTTGGGACTTTCGAGACATCCTGTATTGAAGGAGCAGCTTTTGATCCATTACTAACATCCATTATGACACTATAGCCGCTGCTATGGAGGAGAATAAAATACATCAGAAGCATCTCCAACATACAGAGCCCCTAAAGGGACATTGAAAAAAATAAAAATAAATAACTGGTTTGTCATTGTAATGAGTAACTTTCTCATTGTAATGAATAACTTTCTCATTGTAATGAATAACTAGTCCATTGCATGTGTGCATGTATAAAAGACCCTTATTCCTTATTCAGGAAGCTACCGCTACCAGGTAAATAAGCTACGAACCATAGGTAGCCGTTTTTTTCGACACTCTCATTGTTATGAATAACTTACTTATGAGTGACAATGAGTAACTTACTCATTGCAATGAGGAACTTACTCATTACTATAAGAAGGTTACTCATTACAATGAGAAGGTTACTCATTACAATGAGAAACCTTTTTTTTTTCCCAATGTCCCTTTAGGGGCTCCCTACCAACACGAATGGATTCATTTATATGTACTATTGTACTATATGCTAGTGTATTGCAGGTGGATTGGAATATTTATTTTTAAAAACTGAAACATAATGTCCAATTACCACACAATCCCTCAACTATCATTTGAATGTGACCAAATGAGACTTATTGAAAGTTATTTATTTGTATAATAAAGCTGAAAAACAAACAAACAAAAATGAGAACCAAACACACCAAGCACAAGGAAGTTATTTAGGAAGAAAAGATAAATTGGCGCACATCCATCATGTGTAACACATTAGAGGACTGCCTGACCCAATTTTTCATTCATTCAAAGGCGCCCCTGTGTTCAAAATGGGGATCCAATAAGGCTTTTCCAAACAGCAAGTTGATGAGGTCACACCACACGCCCGGAGAGGCTGCAATTTTTTTCTCTCCGACACCGCAGAGCCACAGTAAAGCCGTGCAGCCGAGCTCAGTCCGTTTCATGTACATATCGCACTTTTTGTTCACATTTACTGCTGCTTTTCTGATGAATTATTAATACCACGTTTATCACAATGTTTTATTTCCTGCAGCAAACATTACACCATATTTAGTGTTTCTTGGATTGCAAATGAGTGATTATTGTTAATTATTGATTTATTACCGCATCTCTCGTCATATATACATAAACTGTGTAATGGGTAGCCCAACAATTTTATTTATTACAAAGTATTACTGTGACAGTTGCTTACATTTATCCATGAAAAATTTCAAGTTGAAACATTTATACATTTTCAGCGATATTTCTTGTGAACTAATCAGCTTTGAGTGTGCCAACAATTGCACGAGAATGATTGACATTTCATCTGGCACGGCTTTTGTTTCTGATTGGTTGTTTTTCCTCTGTTCCAAGGTGATTTCTTGGAAATCCAATTAGAGGCGCACACCATTTAACCAGAAAGGGCAGTTTTGGATATTATGACCAAAAGTGTTTTTTTTTTTTTTTTTTGCCAGGGTTCGGGGGGTGTCGAGGTGCAATTTTAAATCCAAATTTATTCACCCGGATGTTCGAACACCCTTGTAGTTATTCCACGTGATCTGGTTTCCGCATTTGCACTCTGATAAGAGCGTTTGCAATGTAAATTTAATTTGACAAAATCAGTTTGCCTGTATGCGAATGTAATCTTGAGGCAGTACCCACCATCCAAAACCCGATATTGCCTTTCAAGACAATCTCCTCCCCGACGAAAGATTTCTTAACCACCAGCGCCGTGGGCACTTTGAGTGCAACCACTCAGCGCTCTAAATGCACAAATGGGCTATGCTTTGAATTCAGAACGTGGCAATTTTGTATGCAGAATGGACAAATAATGTGTGAAAAGGGGGACGTTTTAGTGACATTATAAAGCATGACATACGGTTCTAGCTGCTCCGGGAAGTTGTATTTTACAGCTATTTTCTTTTAATTACAGATGCTGAGCACATGGCTATCGACTGGCTGACGGGCAACTTCTATTTTGTTGACCGGGTCACCGACAAGATATTTGTGTGTGACCAGAGTGGCGACACTTGTGTGACTCTCCTCCAGCTGGACTTGCTGAATCCTAAAGGAATCGCTCTGGATCCTCTCACTGGGTGAGTGTCACCACGCCTGTTTATTAAAGCGTCTCAGAAAGCCCCTCTAGCTCATTTATGATCACGGTTTTTTTTAACTCTCCATCCATTTTCTGAGCCGCTTATCCTCACGAGCGTCGCCGCTTATCCTCACAAGGGTAGCGGCAGTGCTGGAGCCAATCCCAGCTGTCATTGGGCAGGAGGCGGGGTACACCCTGAACTTGGTTGCCAACAAATCCCAGGTCACGTGGAGTCTGACAACAGTCCCACTCACAGTCACACCTAGGAGCAATTTAGAATCTCTAATTAAAGCATATTTTGGGGATGTGGGAGGAAACCGGAGTGCCCAGAGAAAACCCACGCAGGCACAGCGAAAACATGCAAGCTCCACACAGGCGGGGCCAGGATTGAACCCCAGTCCTCAGAACTGTGAGCCCAACGCTCAACAGCTGCTCCACCATGCTGCTGAGGGAAATTATAGAAGAAGAAAATACTATGCAACAAAGGAGTTTTCTAAAGAATAAGTGAGTTCGAATGAAGGAATTTCAGTTAGTCACTGTCCTGGTAAGCAGTTCAGTTTTGGCGGGTTGCTGGTGATGGTTTTGCTGTCTAGACATAAATTTGCAGTCACAGTTGTCACCTTAAATCTTTTGTGAGGAAATTCAGCAGGCAGGATTTTCAGTTTGAGGGGAAAAAGAATTGTGCAACTGTGCTTTTTTTTTTTGGTCACATGAACGAAACTTGTTACCATGTAAAACAACAGCGAAGGGGGGAAAAAAGCAAATAAAACGTACTTTTTGGTTGTGGGGAGGGCATTGTATGTATGTATGATTTTTTTAACGGTTTATTTGTGTGATACAGCTGCAAATAAGTACTTGAACACCTGCAATTATAGAGGTCAAACGTTTCCTGTAGTTGTTCACCAGGTTTGCACACACTGCAGGAAGGATTTTGGCGCACACAGATCTTCTCTAGATCAGACAAGTTTCTGGGCTGTTGCTGAGAAACACTGAGTTTCAGCTCCCTCCAAAGATTTTCTATTTTGTTTCGGTCTGGAGACTGGCTAGGCCACGCCCGAACCTTGATATGCTTCTTACGTAGCTACTCCTTGGTTTTCCTGGCTGTGTGCTCCGGGTCATTGTCATGTTGTCATTTTCAAATACTTATTTGCAGCTGTATCACACAAATTAATCATTAAAAAAAATCATACATTGTTATTTCTGGATTTTTCTTTTTAGATTATCTCTCTCTCAGTGGACATGCACCTACGATGAAAATTTCAGACCCCTCCATGATTTCTAAGTTGGAGAACTTCAATACAGCAGACTGTTCAAATACTTCGTTTTTTCACTGTACTCCATGATTTGTCTCATCTTTTCTAACAATCTTTACACACTTTCTACTACCTACCACAACACATCCTCTTTTTATACCATAAATATATATAAATATAAATATATATTGGTTTGAGACTTGACTAACTTCCAACATGTTGGCATTTCTTTCCCTCATACCCAACACGTCAAACCGAGAGTGACACCCTGTGTCAGTCACAGCTGTGCTTTTCTAAAATCAAAAGCTTTCCTAACCCAACATTAGACTCTGCAAGGGATCTTTTAGCTATCAAAGACAAACTGGACGAGATCCTTTCTCTTTACGATCATGTATCTACATATCAGTGTCAGTAAACAGTTGATGAATACATTGTAAACGTGCACGGCAGTGAATGACTTCAGTTTGGCCGATGACAGAATAATTTGGCAGTGCCTTCTCTTTATGTGCAAACCATTAACCGTGTATCTTGGGAGTTGAGAGCATGTGCCTGTGGATTCGCTCAACCACCATGCAAGCGTCCAACGGCAGGACAGGAGTGTCTGTAAGACATGACAGGACACCGTACTTTTGTTAAGAGAAAAAAAAGACAAGTGAGGACACGAGTCGCTTGGCTGACAATAAATTCCAATTCATATACATTAAAATGGATATTTCGAAATAAGCTAGCGCCACTTTGCCTGACCTTGTGATATAAATAATGCACTGTATCATTGCAGTGTCACAGTATTCTTATACATTGGTGTCTTGACGTACGAGTCACCAACATGATTATTTGAAATCTTTTAGCTGATGTTTTCTGTTGTTTTTTGAGTGCCAATGTCTGCTCCCCGTAGCTGAAGTGGAACAGCTGCCAGTGCTCAGAAACGTCTTGGTGGTTTGTGGGTTGCTGATCACTTATTTGTCAGTTCATCCCCCTTGGAATTGAGTTTGCTCACCGTGGGCTTTGGGTGAAGCGGACATCTTTGAGCATGACATGATTTTGGATTGATTCACGTCAAGGCTGCGGGCTGCCATGGAAACTCCGACCTCATTCTTTCAGTCAGCTTCAGATCGTTACCCTGGGTGAATGTTGGCCCGTATATCATCGAGAAAATTGGGAGAGTCACCTTTGCATGTATTGACCGTGTCCTTGTTTCTTACGAGTGAAGTCTCTAGACACACTTCATGGAAATGAACTTCCTACTGGTTTTAGAGTAAAATAAATAAAGCTTAAACTTTCACAAAATAGACACTGACACAAGCAAATGAAACTGTTGTTGAAGGGATCTTGAAGGAGTCCTTCAACATGACACATTTGGTCACCAAACTCTTTTAAGCAGCTTATGAGTGAGGAGAATACATTTGTCATTTTGTTTGCAACTGGAGAAAAAGAAACAATTCAATTACCACTTCTTCTGATATCTTGTTCATGCAACACACTGTTGTCGCTCATTGCAGAAATGTTTGTTATATTGTTTTTACAGTGTTGCGCCGGTCTCTTATGATAGGTTTTGTTGCCAAAACGCTGTGCAATGTCATGTCTGTGCAAGGTGGGTCCACCCAAATTGGAGAGAGTTCAATTTGGACAGCAGCGCGCTGTTATGACTGACCCCCCCATCCAATAGGAGAGGTGGTAACAAACTGATTTCAAAGCCTTTGCGCTATATCTCTAAACTAGTGAGAAAAGGCACCAGGCTGCTACCTATTCGGTAGCATAGCAACCAATGCCGAAAATGGAGATCCTGGGCGTTCCTGGTTCCTTCCTTGCATTGAACGCCACAAAAATAGTTTGCGGTTGGACACTCTAAATTGCCTCTAGGTGTGATTGTGAGTGCGGCTGTTTGTCTCAATTTGCCCTGCGTTTGGCTGGGAACCAGTTCAGGGTGTACCCTGCCTCCTGCCTGTTGACAGCTGGAATAGGCTCCAGAACTCCCCACGACCTCCTTGAGGATAAGAGGCAAAGAAAATGGTTTGATGTTTGAGTTGGCCGGAATTACAATATATCTTATTTACCAACCATCGTTCTTTGATAAATTCATGGTTACTTTTCAGCCAGTTTACAAAATGACTCTCTCTCCTTAACCATGCAATGTTAATGTCATGGTTATAAACAAATGTGCGGATATTTTGTTTTCCAGCTATATATTACTGAACAATAAAATAGCTTGCATTTCAAAACACAGCTGCAACAACTGCAGTGATACTGTGAAACCACAATATTTTTGCTCAAGGTTATCATACTGAAGATGAGTGTAAATGCGACATGCGAGCGGTTCTCTTGCCAAAAGTCAGCAGACGCTTCGCAGCATCCAGTCTTGTACTCAGTTTACCACGCCGGTCAATGTTAATTGTGGACATGGTTAAGAGTTCATTTTGATGGTCGCACTCAGGTTTCCGTTCAACTAGTCTGGGCGACACAAGGCTGCTACGATTGTGAATTTGGGCCAAATATTATCTTTGTCTGAGTCTTGGGCTTAGATAAGTGAGATAATTGAGCACATAGAGTATGCTGTATAACACCTGCTTTCTTTGTGAAACGAATTGTCTCTTTTTCTTGAATTGATTTAATCGCCCCTCCCTCTCAGTATTAGAGGTACTTATTGGTTTGGCTCCTCTGTGGATTCTGCTTTCACGCTCTGAGGTTTTCAGCTTTTTAAAGTGTCCAACAATTACAGTTGAAATAATGGAAAAGTGCTCTTTTTGTGTTTTTAGTAGCTCCAGGTATTCAAGCTGCTCTGTGGGTAGCGTTATTGAGCATTTATGGTGCGCTCAAAAATGCTGCTATTTATGCAATAATTACAAGTCTTTTGCTTTTGTTGTTCAGGTCTTTTTCTTTTGTTTTGCTTGACCATTCATGTCATATCTGTTTGGACGCTAAGATTGCTAAGAATGGCAAGAACACAGTACATAAATAATAATAATGAAATGGTGAACTTTTTGGAGGATAAGAGTTTGTCAAAAAATACTGAAGACTGTCATCATTAGTAAGTATGTCTTAAAAATACAATGGATTCTTTTATTTAGATGGAATTAATCTATGTGCTCCAACAGATGAACGACTTCCTGAGTTTAATATACTGTAAATGCTCATAGCAATTGTGAGTCTCAGTTCATGTTTGTCACCGAAGTCAACAAATGACCTTCTGGTGTCAAGTGAATTAGGAATAGCAATATACCATCTTTGGTATGAGTGCCAATGTTATACGTCAGGTAAAAATGGTCCGATATCACAACACCCTTCGTCAGCGTGTTATACATATGCTATGGTGTCCTGCATGAGCGTGCGATGTGCAGTTTGGCAGATACCGAACAGGATCAGTCCTGTTCATTCTATCAGTATTGATGAATACTCAAATGTTAAGTTAAGAGTGATTTTTTTCTCACTCTTTTTTCCCTTAGAAAAATTGTTGAAATGATAATCAGGAATATTTACAATCAAATAGCATGTCATATTGAATTGAGTCCACAGTGAGGACATCCCAGCCATGGACTCCTTGGCTTTCATGTGGAACATGACAACAACCAATCAGGAAGCATTTTAGAGTAACAGCTGACTCAATGGATGTACTGTCAGTTTTTTAAATTGTGTTTCTGTAATATTTCATCATCAGAATAACAATGAGGTTTCCTATTATTATCGTGGGGTTTTTTTTGGAAGTGGAAAACACCATTTGTAGCAGCTCGTCTCGTGTTCCAATTCACATTGTAGGAGGTTATCCCAGCCCATCCATCACTGAATATTAGCAGTAACAATTGCATGTGAAAGCAAGACACTTGGTTAGTTCCACCTCATAAATGTAAAACAAATATTCACTTAATCTATTTGAGTTCCTTAAATCATGAGATGCTTCACCCCACTAGGTGATTTATTTTGTAATGGATGGGCCCTCTCAGTGGGCGCCCCCTTATTCTAGCTTCCACACTACGAGTCGACAGCTGCCAGTGTTTGTGCAAGGTACCTAAACCAGCACTCTGACATTTGTAATTCTACATTTCCATTACATCCAGCCACATTGTCTCTATGCCACATTTGTCTTTGTGTAATAAAAGACACCAACTTATTCAGGGTTCTATTGTATTTTTCTCATGCAAGACCATTTTAGATGGTGTGACCTCTGGGAGCTTATTTGTCTCCCAGCCTCCTTGACAACATCAGATGAACTTTATGTGATAAGTTCAAGCCGTCTTATTGGTCGTTTGCTATTCTTTCCTCATCTTCAAAACACTACCGACCACTGTATTTCTTTATGCTTCTTATTTCCCCCTGTACCTTCCTCAGGAAAAGGGGGTTAAGGACAATCTTAGATCCGATGTTAAATATGAGAAAAAAAATTGTACAGTCATTTATGCACTTTCTTCTGACTCGCGCTTATTGGTACGAGTCTTCAGAAACATTAGTCCATCTAGAAAAATTATTAAAAAAATCCTTCAATGTTGCTTCATAACATCAATATAAACGTATACATGGTTATGATTTCAAAATCTGTGATACCATGAGACCACGGCAAATGAACTGCGATATGCTGAGGACTGCTTCAATTTTTTATTTTGTTTGTTTCTGTTACCTGTCCTTTTTAGGGCCACAATAGTAGATCTGGAAACCTTTTGTCTTTTTGTTGTGCAACAGGGTAGATTTGAAATATGTCCTCTGCTTATGTTTGTTGAAAATGCAGCCAGACAGAAAAGGATACAAGGGGACAAACAGAGGGATAGAAGAGACAAGGGGAATGCGGGTACAAATGACAGTAGAAAAACACTTACTAGCTATTCTATTTGACCACAACTAAGCTTACTAAAGTCCCAACAACTGATAGGGAGTCAAGCCAAGAGAATTATGATAACCCGTCACTCTGCTTATTACTATGATGACCATACTGGTCACCCTGACCAGAAACTGTTATCCCTGTTCTGTGATCTTTTGTCTTGGGGTGTCGTGCACTGAAATTGGGGTGACTGTTGTTCATAGAGCAGTGATGACTCACAACTATCTCCCCATCCCAGGCCAACCGGCTCCCCAAAGGATGTGTGACTGCATGTGTTGCATTTAAGATCTATGGGGAAAAGAGCGGCATGCAGAGTACATTCCATGGTGCCAAAACACCTTGCTGAATGTCCTCCCGGCCAGATACTGCCCTCCACCCACTGATTGCTAAACGACATTTAGTCTGGAGAACCAGCAGGGCAGAGAAAACGTCCGACCAGACCCCCTACACAGATGTGCCAGGACCTGGCCCACCATCAGCCTCATTATTTCTTGTGCCACCCCCTCAGGGAACCCTAAATCAGATGTTAATGTACCCAATGTCGAAATATGTATAGTATTAGTGCTAAAAATTGGCAGTGTGTATGATTTTCGTTAGTATTTCAACATTGAGGTTTTATTGTTTTGACTCTATACAGTAGCTGCATACACTTAAAATGTATAATATATAAAACATATATCTGAAATGCCAGTGGGTGTGAATGTGCGTGCCAACGGTTGTTTGTTTTTATGTGCCCTGCGATTGGTGGGGACCAGTTCAGGGTGTACCCTACCTCTCACCCGAAGATAGCTGGGATAGGCTCCAGCACTCCTTTGACCCTTGTAAGGATAAGTGATACAGAAAATAGATGGATTGAAATGTAGTGATTGAGGAGGTTTCCTGAAAAATGCCATCAACCATTCAGAAATTAGATGATGAAATTAGATTAAATGCAGAACACTTTCCACTCCATTTTTTTTTTTCCTTAAAAATGTCTTGATTTGGTTTGACTACTAGAGTGCATAGTGGAAGATAGACTTCATAGTTGAAGATAAAAAAAAAAGACCACCACAAACAGTCAATAATATTCAGTTGATAGGAGTGTCATCTTGAATATCACTAATCTTCAAGCAACACCCTTCTTTATGGAATCAGGACATTTTCCAACAATGTGCAAATTAGTATGACACTGGTGATGCACAGAAAAAGCCGATTGCATCTTGGAATGTGATTCCATGGACATGAAACTTAGATGAACTTGTAAGAAGGATGAAAGGTACACTTTGAAGTACAAAGAACACTTGTAGAAGATAAGGGGCAGTTTGTGGTTTAAAGTTTAAACGTAGTGGTGGCAGTGTTAAGGCATGATCAAGTAGTACTAAGTACGAATGGCCTTCACGTTTGTCATAAGAGGCTGCTTGTAGAAACGTTTGACACATTGGTTCTGTTATTTCCTTAAGTGGTCTTGTAAGACAGACTTTGCCGAGCTTGACAAATAGTGGTCTTGTGGGACTCATTAAGGAGATTTTTCCATGTGGCCATGAACATAAAAGCTGGTCAATGAGGTTACATTGTCTTGGTGCAAGAGTCTGATGTGCAACTCTCATTGTGGTTATTCATCGAGTCTAATTAGCATCTGTGCTGCTCCATATGTGATTTATTGTGAAGGCAGTAGATGCAGCGCACTTGTTAGTATTGCTTGTCTTTACAAAATGAGCTTGAAAGAAATTATATGGATCAAATGCAGCTGCTCGCGTTGTTGATGATTGGTTTTATGAATGTTCATATGTTTTTTTTTTTTGAGAACAGGTGGAAACAAATGACAATCCATCCATCCATTTTCTTTGCCGCTTATCCTCACGGGGGTCGCAGGGAGTGCTGGAGCCTATCCCAGCTGTCAACGGTTAGGAGGCGGGATAGACCCTGAATTGGTTGCCAGCCAAACGCAGGGCACATCGAGACAAACAGCCACACTCACAATCGCACCTAGGGCCAATTTAGAGTCTCCAATTAATGTTGCATGATTTTAGGATGTGGGAGGAAACCGGAGTGCCCGGAGGAATTCCACGCAAGAACTGGGAGAACGTGCAAACTCCACACTGGATCGAACCCGGGATCTCAGAACTGTGCCAACGCTTTACCATCTTAGCCACTGTACCTCCACAAATGACAATGTCAAGCAAAAAAGATGGATCATTATCACCAGTTAGCCAAGTTGCACACACCAAAAGAAGACACAATAAATTAATCGTGATCCCCAAGTGGTTTATTTCTTTATTTCGATTTTATTAATTTATTAGTATGTCTTTATGAACTACAATAGTAGAGGCCCTGTAGCTCAGTGGTTAGAGCACTGGTTTGATAAACCAGGGGTTGTGCGTTCGTATCCCACTGGGGCCTCCACTCCCTGAGAAGGGTTGCGTCAGGAAGGGCATCCGGCGTAAAAATTGTGCCAAACATATGTGCGTTCATCTGAGATGACACGCTGTGGCGACCCCGAAAGGGACAAGCCGAAAGAAACTTACTATGAAGTACAATAGTAAAAAATAAGTGGTGTTTTACTTACTGAAGACATCACACAGTTATTTATTTTTATTTTTTTATTTTTAGAAGGCTGGAACAAATGTTTGTCCTTTCACAGAACAAATTAAAATCTTATCACAAGGCTCGACTGTTCTTTACCTTTGTGCAGAATGATGTTCTTCACCGACTACGGGAACGTAGCCAAGGTTGAGCGCTGCAACATGGACGGCACCAACAGGACCCGGCTGGTGGATTATAAAATTGAGCAGCCCACAGCTGTGGCAGTGGATGTGGTCAAAAGGCTGGTGTATTGGGCAGATGCCTACCTGGATTACATCGATGTTGTGGATTACCAAGGCAAAAACCGACACAACATCTTCCAGGGAAGCCAGGTGAGTGACTGCGTTGTGCTTTAGCCCCATGTTATCACAGCAAGACAGGTGCATGCTACATTCTCTACGTGCGTCTCGCATAATTCCCTTCTCATGTTGACATAAAAGGTTCGACTCACAATAGGCAAGTTGATGAATACAAAATCTGTGGCAAATCTTTCAAATTAGCTCTTCAGCAGGATGTTATCACAGATTGTGGCCATTTATTAAAATAGAATTTCAGGTAACGTGATCTACGGTCTATATTCACACAAGAATTCTCTGTAACTCATGAACAGGACTATATTCAGACCCCGGCTCTCAAAGCGCACCCTCAACCCAAGTGAGAAACTAGATAGAAGATAAAAGTTTAAGTTAAACTGTCAAAATTCTTTTCAATTTAAGGTTCCTGATTTTCAACCTTGACGATAATATACTGTACAGTACTTGTGCATGTGAAATGTGAAGTCCCAGCCCACTACCACTGAGAGAGCTGGAACAGTAATTTTGCTTATTTATTCAGACTCATGTTTCTCTGTGCCCCAGATGTCACATCAACCACCCCCAAAAGCCCCCCCGCCCTGAGTTTAACTTCACTTCCTGGGAACACCGCTCAGCCAGTCATGTCAATTTTCATATGTGTCAGCTTGCAAAATAAAGCATGGTTGCTGGGGTATTAGGCCCATGTTCAGTGTCTGGCCCTTTACAGGTGACCAGCTTCTCGGTCCAGTGTGTGGCCCCAGCGCCACCTTCCTCCCCCCACCCATTGAATGTTTGTGCAATTTTTTAATTCATTGTATATTCATAAAATGTTATTTGATCTCTCTTTCTTTTCCAGGTGTCAAATGTTTATGCATTAGCTCTGTTTGAGAACTTCCTGTATGCAGCTCAGTGTACCCACTCCGACCCTTCTAGAGGGACTTTCAGTGTGGCACTGCTTCAAATCCACAGGTTCAATGTCACAGCAGAGCTCAAGCCGCTTGCAAGTCTGGGAAATATGCAGTCCCTCCGTGTTTACCACAAACTCGCTCAACTCAAAGGTAAACCACATGTTTCTTATACTGTTGTGTGTGCTCGGAGTTGAACGACTTCAGATATTTTTCGAGAGTCCACACTAAGGTGACAAAAGTCAAGTCAACGCCGATCACTGTCATTTGTTGTGTGTAATGTACATTTTTAACCCAAAATTTATCAAAAGTCTATAGTGCAAACACAAGCTCGCTCACTGACTTTCGTCGCACTATACGGTTGCACTGGCCCCACTACTGACTCTCATCCAATCACATTTAGACACTTGCTTATCCAATCACATTCAGATACCTTTGCAGCTAAGCACAGAGTGGGTCACTACACTCACTCACTGCAGTATATACTTATATATAATTTTATTAAAAACTACATCAGGGGGGAATTTACCCAGGCAAATCTGCAGTTAAGTGGATTGTCGCAAAGGTTTCAGAAGTTCCAACTGTCTGTGGGGACATAGAAGTGTCTGTGTGTGATTTGTGACTGGATGAAGGAGTGAAGTGGAACAACTGGAAGAAGAGCCTGCTACGTAGCTGCGAAATAGAGGCTTGAGCGAAATAGTATTGGTTTACGATATTAACTGTTCATTTTCACAATAAAGAGATTATTGATCGACCACTGCCTGTCATCTAAACAGACGCTACAGTATATTGTATGTTTTGTCCTGTCACAGCAGGGCATTTGGTGAATGTGCTGACAGGTGATGTGAATAATTAGGCTCCCTGTCAGCAAGCGGATTAGCGGAGGTCTTTTTAGCTGGGCTTATGTAGCGTTTGTGCTTTTTTTATTCCATATTTGAGGACAGACTTGCATCTTTTGCAAGTGACAATGCTACTGCTGCGGCCACGTACCACATGCTTGCGTATTTTGCAAGAGACCTTGCTGATTTTGCGTCGACCAACCACATCTTGATTTCTGCAAGGTTCCTCTGCTGTTAATGTCAGAACATGATAGGTGATTAAATCGACTTGAAGCCAGAATCATCAATGCTGAGTTGTAAAGACGACGCATCGACTAGTCAATTCAAACCCTCATTGTGTGCACACAATAATATTTCATGGTCTTGCTATGATATTCACTGATTTTTGTCCACAGTTAAGTCTCATGCATGTGAAATGAATTCCTATGGAAAAATGGGTGGCTGCTCCCACATTTGTCTTCTGAGTGGCAGCTACAAGTCCAGAACGTGTCATTGTCGTCTCGGCTACAGCCTTGATTCCGATGGACAATCCTGCAAAAGTGAGTTTGTCCTCCTGTCAGATTATTCTTTGAAGCCTTTTTTCTTATTAAGATCTATCACTAACAGAGAAAATTGGGAGTGCTTGTAATGAATGTCTGAAAAGGACAACATAAGGTCATAATAGAGCAGACGGTGCATTATTCTGCCGCAGACTGACATTGATTAAGAAGGGTGCTGATGGACACAGATCACTTCAAAAACGATTTAATGCTATCATCACCTAGGCCTTTTGATTGATGATCGCAATCTAAGCTTTTAACTTTGTCTGCATTT
Source organism: Syngnathoides biaculeatus (assembly GCF_019802595.1). Lineage (NCBI taxonomy): Eukaryota > Metazoa > Chordata > Actinopteri > Syngnathiformes > Syngnathidae > Syngnathoides > Syngnathoides biaculeatus. The sequence goes on along the minus strand of NC_084653.1, from coordinate 18,194,717 downwards.
GTTGACCAGGATGATCAATTCAGGAAGATTGTGAAGCTGACATTAAAATTAGTGGCTAAAATACATGTCAAAAATTGAGGGTCAAGCAAGTTACGGGTTGGTCAATAAAGTGTCAAGAGGTTTTATTTTCACACATTTGAGTTATTCCTTCGTCTGCGATATCTGGAATGTCACGCGTGACCAATTCAGGAAAACGTACTAGCGGAAGTCCAGTGTATCAGATTCAGAATCAGTATGAAGACAACACGCATTGAATTTGTCTGTGGTAGTTGGAGCCACCCTAGATGATGTTGATGTTTGGAGTGAAAGCAGGGAGCTGGTGGAGGAACAATTAGAAAGCTGAAGGCATGCACTGGAAGGGAGAGGAATGAAGATTAGCCAAAGTAAAACACAATATATGTGCGTGAAAGAGAGGGTTGGAGGGGGAAGTATGAGGCTACAGGAAGAAGAGATAGCAAGGCTGGACGACTTCAAATACTTGTGGTCAACAATACAGAGCAATGGTGAGTGTGGTAGAGAAGTGAAGAAACAGGTCCAAGCAGGTTGGGGGAAGGTCAACTGGTATGTTATGTGACAGAAGAGTCTCTGCTACGATGAAGGGCAAGGTTTATAAAACAGTGGTGAGGCCAGCCATGACGTACGGATTATAGATGGTGGGACTTAAGCAACAACAGGAAGTAGAACTGGAGGTGGCAGAAATGAAGATGCTGAGGTTCTCGCTCGGAGTGAGTTGGATGTTTTGGAGACAAGGTTCGAAAGAGCAGACTTCGATGGTTTGTACGTGTCCAGAGGCGAGAGAGTGAGTATTTTAGTAGAAGAGTGCTGAAGATTGAGCTGCCAGGCAAAAGAGGGAGAGGGAGACCAAAGAAATGGTTGATGGATGTTGTGAGGGAAGACATGAGGATGTTGGGTGTTAGAGAGGAAGATGCACGAGATAGGCTTAGATGGAAAAAGATGACATTCTGGTGGCGACCCCAAACGGGACAAGCTGAAAGGAAAAGAAGGAGAAGATACAAATGCAACATTAAAACGTTGGCTGATATCATCTTTGGTAGCTCTTGAAGACAATTTGTAGACATTTAAAGTTCCTATATGGGTGTGTTGTCCTGCAGGTCTCCTGTGATCTCGAAGGAAGTTCTTTCATCCGTTTTTCTGAATGGGGAAGTTCATTGTGCATATACTCAGTGACAGAGGATATTTTGGAAGAAGCTCTCTCTCTCTCTCTCTCTCTCTCTCTCTCTCTCTCTCTCTCGCTCTCTCTCTCTCTCTCTCTCTCTCTCTATCTCTGGAATTGCTTCCTACAGCAGTCACACAAAAGTTTGATATCTGGGTCTCTTGCAAGGGCTGTCTCCTAGGTCGTTGCTTTCTCCTTCGCAAAGTGATAAATTGAATGGAAGCGTGTGGTCCTCACTCCCAGCATTTTAGTCTCATGGGTTGGGACTGAGAGCAAGGAGAGATCTGCTTCACTCACTAAAAGCCCTCCTACATGCCTCCTCTCGCCTCTCCTGAGAATTGCAAAGGGTTTGAGAATGTAGAGCCCCCTATGCGGCTGGCAGGCCACAGAGGAGCTCCGTCAGCTTTCTTCTCTTCTCTTTTAGTCCTTTTATGCAGACTCTGTATTATTTTAGATCAGAGACAACGTTCATAGCCAAGGTAAGTATTTACCATTGTCTGTTTGCCTTGGCATTTGTTTTCTTGTACTGCCAGGCAACTTTTTATCTCAAGGATAACTGAGATTATTGTCATTAGCATCGGTCTTTGATTCCATGAAAGTAAACAGGGAGTTTTGGAGAACTGTGTGCCTGATGGATGAGCTGAATGCCAGGGTCAGCACTGACAAAACATGACAATTATTTTCCTATAAAAGTAAACAATGTCTCTTTTTTTTTTTTTTTTTTCTTCTAGAGCCCCAAAACAATCTCTTTCTGTTCTATGGTAAGGGGCGTCCTGGGGTCATCCAAGGTTTGGATATGAACGTTAAATCGAGCGACGAACATATGGTGCCAATTGAAGACTTGGTCAACCCCAGAGCTATTGACTATCATGCAGCATCAGGGCATATTTACTTTGCTGACACCACCAGTTTCCTCATTGGAAGGCAAAATATTGATGGAAGGAACAGGGAAACAATACTTAATGACGGTAAGTCACAAAATATTTACATTTCCTGTGTAGCCTGCATATAATACCACATTAGAATTTTTTATGACTCAACAATGAGGTGAATTCACTTTGTAAGCAATTAATCTTCTGAAACCGTTCAAAAGACACTACTCACAGACTGAAAACTATTTTTTCAGCTATCTGGTGAAGCTGTCAAATGCTATTGGACACTTGGTTATTTGAGTCAGAGTTTATAAATTATAATTCTGTTTTAGAACTCGATAATGTGGAAGGAATCTCAGTGGACTGGATTGGTAATAATTTGTACTGGACCAATGATGGCTACAGGAAGACAATCAGTGTTGCCAGGTTGCAGAGTGCCTCCGCAACCAGGAGAACCCTGTTGGAAGGGAACATGTCACACCCACGGGCCATTGTGGTTGACCCTCTAAACAGGTAAAGAAAGCTGTTTTGTCAAATATTTGAGCCTCTGAAACTCACATCAAAATCATCCCAACTGCCCAAGATTTGTGTCACACTTTTATTCATTGAAGCTTTTGTATTCTTGAGTCACAGATAGATCATTTATATCTGTTCAAGGAGATGAACCTCCTCTACCAGCTCGTTAACCACAATTAAACCACTTGATTACTTCTCCTGAAGCCCCAATATACATGAATTTCTTCGTAAATTGAGGCATGGTCTGTAAAACAAGCATAGATAATACTGTAATTACCCTTGCTATGGAACTCAAAGTTTTCAGACTCTAAATTGTCCGTTATTGTGAATCTGAGTGTGAGTCGTCCGTTCATATGTGCCCTGCAAATGGGTAGCAACCAGTTCAAGCTGTGCCTCACCACCTGCCCGAAGATTGCTGGGGTAGGATCCACCGCTCCCGTGACCCATGTGAGGATAAACGACCTTGAAAATGGATGGATAGTTGGATTAAATATCCTTGGACATGCATTATTTGCACAAACTTTAATTGCAAAATGAATAAGACTTTAAATATCCCGACAAGTTGTGTTCTTCAATTGTATCTTTAAAAAAATAACAGTATTAAGAAGATGCTCGTGATCAGGAGTTTATCTGTTTAATCTGTAACGTGATACCGTCAATGTGGATATAAATGCAGATGGCAAAAACAAACGGCTGTATCTAAAACAAATATATATAGTAGCTATGTCAAGCAACAAGTTCAAATTTGAATGCCTTATTTACATGACAGATTTAAAAATAAGAGTGTAAAGATCTATCAGTTTTACCGATGGATAAATAATTTGATGTTAATCCAAGTGACAGAATGCATGATTAATGATAGATAGATAGATAGATAGATAGATATAGATAGATAGATAGATAGATAGATAGATAGATAGATAGATAGATAGATAGATAGATAGATAGATATAGATAGATAGATAGATAGATAGATAGATAGAGATTCTTAACTCTATTCAATTTTAAACCAATACTTGCTTCAGTTTTCTCTGTAATATATCTTTGTTCAGAAGAAAGCCCTCTAAATTATTTTATCCAGTAGCCAAAGGATACTACCATTTAATAAAAAACAAAACATCACTATTATTCAAGAGTTCATCAGGTGGTTTGTTTCACTTGTAACCTGAACAAGGATTTTGACTGAACTGAATTTATTATTAATCTCCTTAAATTGTTTGGCCATCATTAATTAACAATGGGCTAAATACACTTCCTCACCAGAGTTACTGTTTGCTCGTTTCTATTGTTGTTGAAAAGAATGTCTAATGTGGGGATGCTGCAGAGCACTTGTTTCCCTCGTTCACACCAAGCTAAAGACTACATCCGCATCACAATGTTAATTACAAGGTGATTATATCAGTAAGCAAATCTCGAACTAGAAACCTCGACGTTGATTCTGCTGAATAAAATTGTATAATCCTATCATGCTATGTGTTTGGCCAGTAAATTTAACACCAGATTGTGTGGATCAAAGTTGTACCGTGTAATTCTGGTGGTCTGTTGTTGAGCAAGGCAGAATCTTGTCTTGGGGAAATGGGTCCTTTGAGCGTGGCGTTGTGGTTTGAACATGCTTCATTGCTGACAAGTTTAAAGTCAGAGGCAGGCGACTGCTAAAGCTGCTCATGCTGCTCAGTATTTGTTACACTCAGTTAGCACTAAGCGAACCAGGCATCTCTGGTAGGCCACGGTTGAGGAGTTATATTCCTTACACTCACAAGAAATAGTTTGAAAGAGATGAGACGAGGTGGATTATTCAAATTGAGCCCCCGTGGTTTCTACATCTGTCGGGTCTCTGTCTGTAGATTAAAAACAGCACTTCCTCAAAAAGAGGCTGTATAATAGATGGTGTACAGAAAATAGTTGTTCAAGACAAATTGATACATGGTAACTCCTTTTTTTGTAGCTCTTCATAGCAGAGCTCCCCGTTTTGCAATCCATTGTAGAACATTTGACTGTTCAAGACCCACATCATATTGTCCTTTGTCACAATCTAGTATAATCACTGAATCTACCAGAAGAAGGAGTAGACTGTTGTCTTTGAGAAGAAAAAAAAGTTGCTTCTTGATTTACCCGTTCGCACATGAGTTGGTTTCATCAAAAACAATGGTTTCGGTCCAAAAGCAGCAAAAATTTGCTTTGGGTGAAAAACACTGAAGGGTATAACACTGAATTTAAAGGGGATTTTGTTGTTGTTGTTGTTGTCTTAACGCTTCAAACAATACATTAACAAAAATCTACACTGAGAACCAAGTGCGAGCGCTGACATTCTCTGTCAGGGGCGTGGCCAGGCCACTGCCCCTCCTCCGGCAGCACCTCCTCACCTGTGCCTCATTGACACTAATTAGGCCTGGCATATAAACCTCGTATGTTGCATTGTTGGTGGCCATTTCGTTGTGTTTGACACCGCATCATTGTGTGTAAGAACACAAGCATTTTGTGAGTGTACAATATCTCCCTTGTTACAGCGTTTCTGTGCCACCTTAGTCAAGTATTGTTTTTGCTCATGTTCCAAGTTTTGCCTCGTAGTTATCGGACCTCGTTTCAGGATTTTTAGACCTTGCCTTTTTGCCACGTGTTTGTTGTGCGTCTGCCTTTTTGGACTGCTTACCTGTGTATCACGACAGAATTAAACTACCCTCGAAAATCATGTCCCTGTCTCGGAGTCCTGCATTTGGGTTCTACCCCGTGTCGCTTGCTCGTGACATTCTCAACCAATAATGACATGCTGCCTCTGTAAGCAGTCCACCACAGGTGCACATATGGACAACAAATGACATAAAATGACTCCCCTACAAAAAAAAAAAAAAAAAATGAACAAAAAGTGGCGTCACTGATGGTGTAGTGGTACACTCGCATGACTTTGGTGCAGGCAGCATGGGATTGAATCCTGCTCAGTGATTGTGTTGATATGTGCCCTGCGACTGAATGGTGACCGGTTCAGAGTGTAAGTCCGGCTTTCGCTCAATGTCAGCTGGGATAGGCTCCTGCTTTCTTGCGACCCTTTTGCGGATAAGCGGCTTGGAAAATACACACAGACATGGATGATCAAAAGGCGGAGTACTTTCAGAAAGTAATTGGAATAGTTACGCAGTCATATTTTGATCAACAGTAACTTGTATTTGTTGCAACTATGTTTCAATCTTCCTGAGACTGGATGTTGTACACTTTCACAATGTACTGACACCAATTTGCTCACTTTTGTTTTTGTGGATTTCATTCATAACAGGCACCATATGAAATAAGCGGTCAGTGTTGTATTCCGAAATCACAACAATGTAGTGTCCAAAATGCCGGCCTAATGTGAATGTGCACATATGCGTGTGCGCTTGTTTGTGTGAATCAAGTGCACTGAATGATTCATGGGGTCATCCAGATGACTTAGAAACTCAGACTGTCGTCATTCACTTCAATTTCAGATTCTCTTTCATCTTCCCTTAGCCATCCCTCTATCAGTGATGCAGTGATGAGAAGCAGGAGGCCACATGGCTCACTCACAAACGCTCAAAAGGAACAAATCTCCCGAGCATGCTACTCGAAAACAGATCACGTCAAATCGTTGACCCACTCCTGTTTCAAACACTACACGTCCGTAGTGAGTTCCAACGTTGCACAACCCGCGCCGAAAACTTTTGGGTCGGGAATACATGATGTGATGATGTGCGGTGAAGCATCTTTTTTAACTTGATAAGCCTGAATGATTTGCGACGCTGCAACATGTTCGCTTTCCTTCGCCAGCATTTTTTAATTTTATGGTTTTGCATGAGGGAAATCTCGGTTCCAATTTATTCACATTTATTTCGGGATCTGCTCGTTGTGAAATCAAACTCAGTATTCTGAACCAATGGCTGTGTTCGGCATTTAGCAGCCAAGGTTATGTTCTCTGTTCTAATCAAAGCAGGGTATGGGATGCGAATCATTATTGCCAAGGGTTTGCAGAACAAAACCCCTGGTGAGGGATGTCACTCAGGTACAAGATATATTCCTTTCAAGCCTACGTATGCTCTCAGCTATATTGATTGATTAGAAATGAAAGGAACTACCAGTTGATGTGTCAAGAAGTAAGGGTGCGGCTTCATAATTGGCACTTCACTGAACTGCCTTTCTTTGGATGTCAAGCAAATTCTGGCTTTGTTGTATCTGTCGTTACAATTAATTTGGAGGATTTTCAAAAGGGAGACCGTACATTGGTGCCTTGAGATATGAGTGACCCACCTTGTGAGTTTTCTGAGGAATGATCTGTCGATTGGCAAATTTTTTGCTTTAACTTGACAAATTTGATATATGAGCGTTGTATGGTGGAATATGATTCAACTCCGCTTATCCTCACTAGGATTGCGGGCGCCCGTGAGCCTATCCCTGTATTTTCAGGCAAGAAGCCGGGTACACACTGAAGTGGTCGCCAGCCAATCACAGGGCACATATAAACAAACAACGATTCACACTCACATTTGCACCTATGGGCAATTTAGAGTCTTCAGTCAACCAACCACATGTTTTTTGGGATGTAGAGTGAAACCCATGCAGGCAAGGAGAGAACATGCAAACTCCACACAGGCAAGGGTGGGATTTGAACTCCAGCCCTCAGAACTGCAGAACGAATGTGCGAACGAGTTGTTCACTATGTCACCATCACATATACAGTAACTATTAGATATTCTTCGAATATTGTTTCTGTCAAGGGAAAAATAATAGCGAAGAGAATTACAAATTGTGCATTTAAAACAACCACTTAGCCTCCGTTCTCTTAATGTCTTATACAACGGAAAACTCCAGTGGCCCACGGGCTAACATTTGCAGCTGATTTATGAAAAGAAGCAAAACACAAGCAGCAGGATATGTAGACAGGCCCTATAAGAATACTCACAAGCATATATTCTTTATACTCTATGGAGAATGACATGTTAGTGGTGTATTGAGTAGCAACTGGCCAAGGGATGTACACCGGGTCGAACAGCACAGCTGAAGGAAAAATTCTGACAAAAAGTGTTGAATTCTTTTTAATTGTATGTAAATAGTTTTTTTTATATATATAAATAATTATTTATAGAATTATATTTTCCCAGATTTAAAAAAAAAAGTAATTGTAGGTTTTTTTTTTTGCAGAGTAGGCGGGGGGGGGGTGTCTGGAACGGATTAATTGCATTTCAATTACTGTGCTTTCAATTGGGAAATATGATTTGAGGAACACGTCTTTTGAGCATGGTCACGGAACAAATTAAAGTTGTATCTCAAGGCAACTGTGCAGTTGAACTTTTTGTTGCGCTATAAAATGGTCAAGACAATTTCTCATATTTCACAATAGTTGATTGTATTTTGTGATCCTACTATAGTTGGATGTACTGGACAGACTGGGAAGAGGATGAGGTCAACGACAGCATTGGGAGGATAGAAAAAGCCTGGATGGACGGTTCTAACCGCCGCATATTTGTCACCACAAATATGTTGTGGCCCAATGGCCTGACACTGGACCACAGCTCCAGTATCATGTATTGGTGCGATGCCTATTATGATCACATTGAAAAGATTTACCTGAACGGAACTGGACGAATGGTAAGTATTTACTTTGGAATATACAGAAACGTATGTCAACAGTTGATTTCGTCTGTTGCTATAATGTTCATGTACCATTGCGTCTTAGCTCAGCAACGTTAGTGTTTCCTATTTGAACATGTTTAATCAATGCTAAAATTTTTACAAGCAGATATTTCTCTCCAACAATCTTCTCAATTAAATCTCATCAAACATCTCAACCCACCTCGAGATGTTATTTCTTGCATTTACATCTCCAGTATTTTAGATTACAACGTTGGTTTGCTTTCCATTACAGGTGGTCTACAATGGAAAAGAGCTAAACCATCCTTTTGGAATATCCCATTATCGCAATTTTATCTTTTGGACAGAGTACATGAACGCGTCAGTGTTCCAGCTGGACTTGTCCACTGGGGCTGTCAATGTGCTGCGAAGTGAGAGACCGCCGTTATTTGGCCTGCGAGTTTATGACGCACAAAGTCAGCAAGGTTGGCTGCTTTTCCCCTTTACACTCTTCTCATCCTGTGCCACTGAACCGTAACAACCCACACAAAGTTGGAATGCATATTGACTGGCATTCTACTATGTATCCAGATATTAGTGATGCGTGGGTCTTCTCCCAGTGCACTGAAAGGAAAGTTCATTAGAAAACATCGGCGGTCAGATCCAAAAATTGACAACCCAGCCATGCGTGAAAGATAATATATAACCCCAAACCGAAACATTGCATACTGAACAAACTGGCTAGTTCCTGCCCTGCTTTTGTCAATACATCATTACCATTTATTATTATTATCACAGTTTGCCCTTCACAAATCTTGACTATAGTTTTATACTGCACCATCATATGAGTAGTCAGTGCCCATTTTCCACTCTAAACAGCACCAAAAACTGAAGTGCGGGAGGTATTGTGGCGGCTTGTACTGTTCAATGACATCATTAAAAGCTACATTAACATGGTTGAGTTGTGAGGCACCACATAATTGTGACATCCGTGAGACAAGAACATCAAACTTTAATCTGCATTTACTCAGTCGTTTATCATCATCGCACATTCGGTTGCTGCACACCGGCCACAGCATGAGATACACCTGATCAATCTAATATCATGTAGTACAATAACTGTGTGTGCCTTTCATGAAGATAACGTGCTTATTTTGTGATTGAGATTATTCGTATTGTTTATATTCATTTACCAAATACAACAGTTTATTGTACTATTTGAGCTATTTAAAAAATTAGTCTACCTGAACAGGCTACAAGAGACTGTTTTAATCTAAATAATTAAAGCAAAGCACTAAAGTACGGTATTTTCCGCACTATAAGGCGCACTTAAAAGTCTTTAATTTTCTCAAAAGCTGACGGTGCGCCTTATAATCCGGTGTGCCTTATATATGGATCAATAATGAGCCTTTAGTGCAGCTCAATCTAAAGGATGCATAACCGAACCCCAGCCTCTACTGTAGTGTCTATTCTATGCGCCTTTTAATGCGGTGCATCTTACATATGAAAAAAAAAGTCTTAAAATAGGTCATTCATTGAAGGTGTGCCTTATAATGCGGTGCACCTTATAGTGCGGAAAATACGGTAAGGGTGTCCAAACTGACAAACAACCACAAATAATTTCATTTTACTTAATAGTAGATAGAGTTTATCTGGAAATACATAGATGTGATGAAACTACAGAGTAATTTCTGTTTCTGTGTGCCCCTGTCTTCTTGAGATTTGGTTTCAGCATTTTTTTCCCCCACATAAGTTTAGTTTTGTGTTGATCTGTTCGGTTTTCATACAGTTGAAAATGATCTGCACCAAAATCATCTGCCTGTGACTCAGCCACCCATTTCCTAGACTCCAGCACCCACACAAAGCATCCCGTGATATAAATGCATGACTTTTTGACACATATTTCGTCATGGATGTAGCACCCATTTTAATCCTACTAAACTTTTGTTCACGATTCAAATGTGACCTGTCTTTGTATTTCTGTAAACTTAATATTTTATCAGCCAATTGTAAGTTGGGTGAGACATGCCTGTTTTAGGGAATACAGCACCTCCTCACATGAGTAAGAGACACTAAGGCCTCTATTTTCATAGGTGGCTGATCTGCTGCGAGGTCCAAATGCCGGTGTATCCTGATTTTCATGCAAAGCTTGCTCTGCGTTTGCCAGTTTGGCTGTACAATTTGAGCGTACAGACACAGCGAGAGTGTATCCTTGGAGGTCTGGTTTGCATAGTGATAATTTGGTGGCAGAAAGTCCTGAATCATTGGGGCATGGTAGACCTCTGGTCGACTGCGATTTTGGTGAATTCCATCGGGGCACAGGCCGATGGATACTGAGATCTGCGGACATATTTAAATTGATGCTTGTCACCAGGTCATTCCGTGTTTAATAAGGGAACCTTCTCACATTGCTGCCACAAGGGCGAAGAGATCACTGCGATTACCCATTGTGTCCTTCAGCGCTGAGAATAGTGCTATCGTTTTATCAAGACACCTCTCTTTTTATTTTTTCTTCCCTGCGCATCATTTTCTACATGCTCTTAAGGATTATATGAAAGTTAAAAATATATGTTTAATTTATATTTATGCATTTCCTTAGTCATTCACATTTCACATTCTTTTCTAGATGTAAAACTATAATATTTTTTTCTATGAATTTTATTTGTTGGTAATACTTTTGCATATCTAACGGATTTATTGGATTTCCATTATTTACTATGGGAAACATTTTCTTTGGTTTTTGTTCTACTGTATTTGCATCTAAAATAGTAAGAAAAATATGTTCAGAACACCCTGTTAGTAAAGATAATTCAATCTCAGAATCAACTTTCAATGTCAAGGATGTGATTTTCTTAATGTCATGTTAATTATCCTCACATAAACTTTTGAAATGTGTGAGATTACTACAGATTCATTTGCTGCTCAGTGGCTCAGTCGATTTCAGGGGGCTACACATAAGACTATACAGTACTATAAAATCAAATGAAGTTGCTTGGGGGATTGATGTTAGCCTGTCAAATACATTAAATTAAAGAACGTCAAAGTCAGTTTATTTCCACCCCTGGATCATGACCACTTTGCTCAAAGTTATTTAAGAAACTGACTTAAATAACACCCAAAAATTTGCATACACGCATACTCCAAACTAAGTTGGCATTGCAAGCCGAGGCACAAAATAGCATGACAGACACTTTTAAATCTCTTGAGCTTCCCATCTGTGAAGTTACAGTAAACGTTTAGTGTGGCCGTGGCTTCCTCTCTCGACTGCAAATGGTGATGGATGCACGCTGTTAGCAAGCTGAAAAGAGCAGACAAGAAAGGTAGAGGATAACAGACAGTGGAGAATAGAACCAGTCCGAAACTTTTTTCTGTTGTAAATGGCTTGTAAACAAATCGATGTGTACCCTTTAATAAAATAAACAAATCCATAAAATAAATACAATGATGCTTCAGCTTAAAAAAAACAATATAAAGTGTAGTATTGTACTCTGTTTTTAAGACTGTGTTTTTCCACTGACGAATTGTAGTGCTTTGGATTTTGCGGTAGTCGCAGTACTTAATGGTGGACCTGTACTAGTGCAAAAAGATTCTATTACTGGCTCAGGGGTCTATGTGTTGTTTTATAGAAAAACCAGTTGCCATGCATCCATATTTTTTTCAGCGATTAGTTAGAATATCTGCCTCACAGTTCTGAAGACCCGGGTTCAAATCCCGTCCCCGCATGGTTGCATGTTATCCCCGTCCTTGCGTGGGTTTTCTCCAGGCACTCCGGTCTCCTCCCCCATCCCAAAAACATGCGTGGTAGGTTCATTGAAGAAACTGCATTGCCCATAGGCGTCAATGTCAGTGTGAATGATTGTCTATGTGCCCTGCGATTGGCTGGAGACCAGTTCCGGATGCAACTCGCCTCTTGCCCAGAGTCATATGGGTTAAGCAAAGCAAAGCAAAGCAAATTTATTTGTATAGCGCATTTCATACGAGAGGTAACTCAATGTGCTTTACATGATTAAATGCCTTTGAAAACAGAGATAAAACATTTAAAATGGGATAAAATCAATAAAAATGACAAACATGATTAAAAAAAATACAATTAAAATCGTATACATTGCAAGTAATATGATCAAAAAGTGGATATATTCCCAAAAGCATGAGAAAAACAAAAGTTTTCAAGCTGGATTTAAAAACATTCCCACTTGGAGCTGACCTCACCTCTGTTGGAAACTTATTCCATTTGTGTGCAGCATAAAAGCTAAATGCTGCTTCACCATGTTTGCTTTGGACGCTGCGCTCCACTATTTGACCTGAGTCAGTCGATCTCAGAGCTCTACTGGGTTTGTATTCCGTAAGCATTTCTTTCATGTATTCAGGACCTAAATCATTTAGTGATTTATACTCCAGTAAAAGGACTTTAAAATCTATTCTAAAGCTGACTGGAAGCCACTGCAAGGACTTTAGGATTGGAGTTATATTCTCTGACCGCTTTGTTTTGGTCAGAGCGCAAGCTGCAGCATTCTGAATGAGCTGCAGCTGTTTATAACTCTTTTTGGGGAGTCCAGTCAGAAGACCATTACAGTAGTCAGGTCTACTTGAGATAAAAGCATGGATGAGGTTTTCCTGGTCTGCTTGACACACACAAGACTTCACTCTCAATATGTTTTTTAGATGGTAGAAGGCAGTTTTTGTGATTGATTTTTATGTGATTGTTGAAAGTCAGGTCGGAATCAATCAGAACACCAAGGTTTCAGAGTTGGTCTTTGGTTTTTAAAGGTAGAGAGTCCCGGTGTTTACTAACAGCATTTCTCTATTCTTTATTTTCTTTATCTTTATTGACAATTGTCTCAGTTTTGTTGTGATTTAGTTGAAGAAAATTTTGGCTCATCCAGTTATTTATTTGATTTAGACAGCAGTACAATACCTGGAGACACTGCTAAATATAACTGTGTGTCATCTGCATAGCTACGGTAGTCAAAATTAAAATTTTGAAGAATTTGACCCAAGGCTAGGCTCCAGCACACCCGTAACTCTAGTACGGAAAATGGATGGATGTCTTTTTCATCAGTATTCTAACACATTTAGAAGACTTTTTCAGAGTGTTTAAATTAGTACAAGACCTTATTTAGGATATATTTCATTGTTCCCAGGTGACAACGCATGCAGTTTGAATTATGGCGGCTGTGGTACCCTGTGCCTTGCCATCCCAGGAGGCAGAGTGTGTGCGTGCGCTGACAACCAGGTTCTGGAGAAGAACAATGTCACCTGTGCAGGTGGGAGGAAAATGAGTCAGACGGAGCAAGAGGCTTAAAATCATCTTTTCCCAGCGCGCTGTAATCCGTCCATTCTTGTGGGAAAACAGCACCTAATAGCTGCCTCCTCTCTCATGCAAATCAGTTGAGCAACTTATTTATACTGAGGCCAAATCTTCCCACTGCGTTTCCATTGCATATATTCAAATCCCAGTGGTTATGAACGAGGTCATAACACATTATTAACATGTTTTTTTACATCATTATAGCTACGCCAATAATGTTCACTAAACCAATTCTTCATGGACATTTTCCAGTTATTTTTTTTCCCCCCACTATTGTCTCTCCCACCAGGCTCCAGAGGCGCTTCTGAAGCACACGGGTGTAAAAACGAGGAGTTCCGGTGCCGTAACCAACGCTGCATTCAGGCGCTTTGGAAGTGCGACGGAGACGACGACTGTCTCGACGGCAGTGATGAGGAAAGCCACACTTGCTGTGAGCGTTGTTCATTTAGTCTCGACACCAATTTACATGTTCAGAAATGAGGAGCAAAATGTTAGAGCCTATTACCCTTTATCCTTCTAAATGTCAGCACTAACGTAAGGATGTTATCCAGCTGTTCTCCCTTTTTAGTCTGATTGAAGTGTTTTTTTTTTCATTTTGTGTTTTTTGGCCTGGGGATTGTTGATCATTTGTGTTCCTTTTAATTAAGTCACCAGAACTCCACAAGCCAATTTGATTCCGTGCAAGAGCTGAGTCTCCCGATACAATAATAATGATGCAAATTTTTCAGGAAACTTTTAACTCATTCACTTCAAACCATTTACAAAAGGGTTTTTTTCCCATATTGCAAGTCATTTTAGAGGATTTTCAATGATCTTTCGAGACCAAGAGGACATTAGGTCCTGTGACAATACAAGCACCAAACCTACCAAAAAATAACAGACACTCTTCCTTCACCATAAAAGGTTTCTACTTTGTTCTTTAGTAACCAGCAGCAGAACATGGGTTGATTTCCCCGTAAAACAGTGACAAGCAAACATCTCAATAAGAGCAGTGACATTAATGTTGATATTTTAAGACACCTCAAACTTTAAAAAAAAAAAAAAAAAAACAAGATACCGTAAAGGGCTTTGATACGAATGCACATTCTGAGCAACGCAAGCTGACTCATCACATGGATCGAGTGGCTTTTTTTAGATGCCGTTTGCCATTCACTCCATGAATTGCGTCGTCTTTTGTCACAATCAGGGGGAACATGTTTTACTACCTTGTGCGACACTCACTCTGTTCCAGTGTGAAGCGCCAGAACGTATCCGACTTCCAAAACGTTATCATTTGTCTCCCACATACTGTGACAAGCAGAGATTCACGCGCTAATCTTTATCTTCTACTCAGAATTTGAACCAATTTCCAATCCATGCAATCCAAAGCCTCCATCTACTGGGATCTGTTCATTTGAGAGTTAAAAAAAAAAAAAAAAAAAAAAAAGAAATTACCCTCTTCTACTTTTAGCAATTGGAAAAATTTATTGAATAGAATATGTAATATATTTATTTTATTATTAGTGTATTGGTATTCATATTATCAGTGATTTAGCGCACTGGCTGCGTAAGCAAAATAGTAATGGCAAATATTTCAACTCTGCATAGTTGAATGCATATACTGGTCCCTGACCCGTGACGTGAAAAAGAAACTTTTTCCATGTGAGTTTACTGCACGCTCCAGCCGACACTCACGCTAAACGCTCTCACAAAGCCTGACACTTGGTCAGTGGCTTCTATGTGTGATATACGGTTGCAATTTCTAACATGGATACAGCAAATAAAGAATGGTGTCTTTATGGTGGCTGTCTGAAAACAATGTTTTATAGACCGTATTGATTTGTACGCACGTCTTTTTCTTGCTATATTTCATCGTCTGTATTCCACCCTGTAAAGAGTACTGGTCAGGAGAAGACTTTGGACACACTTGCTGAATGAGAACACCTGTGTCCACAGTTTTGAAAGATACTAACCATGCTGTATACTTCACATGCATCTTCTTCTTCACAGACAACCACTCGTGTCCACTGGATCATTTTAAATGCAAAAACAACCGCTGTATTCCCAAAAAATGGCTTTGTGATGGGACAAATGACTGCGGGAATAACGAGGATGAGGCCAACATCACATGTTCAGGTGCATTTTTTGTTTCTTTCTTTCCAGCCAAATAGGGTATGTATGGTATAGAAAACAACAATCGATTTCCACAATGATAAAAATAATGTAACAAACACTTTCCACTGGAGAGGGCCAGATCTTTTCCAACGCCGTCATGTCTTTTCAATGCGTGTGAATGTTATCGTTTTCCATGAAAAATAAAGAAAAACATGAAACCAACATCACTTGAAATAAGAGCGCTGCATGGTTGCACTGACTGAAGTCAACTGACTTCACAGCGAGCAGCAGTTTTCCAGATATTGAAATATTCTTTGAAAATGAGGGTTTGACTCTTTATTGTTTACCGTCAAACCAAACGGAAAACAAAGCGAACAACACGTTGTGTATTGCCACATATTGTAAAGTTGCCTTGTCCCTTTTAGATTAACGGCGACATAATTAAACACCACTGACAGGCTAACACTTCACATCAGTCGTCGCAGTGTTGTACTCTCTATCTTTAAGCAACAGGTATTATCACACAAATGTTGGAGCAACTCATGCAGACTGACAAATTTCACAGGAATATTTTCTTTATCCTCTGCCTAAAAAGACTGCTAATACGATATCTGACTGAGTGACAGTCATTTTGAAACTATCCTTTTCCATTGGCGTCTGCAAGACTGTATTATATTACACACCAAAAGGAGCTTCACCATGAATTGCATTGAATTGATAAATCATGATGCACAAGTTGTTAATTCGTCATTATATTGTTAATACTCTGTTTTTATAATGTACAATATTTTCTTAAAAAAAACATTTTGTTGGTTTCCGAATGAATTAGTGGGGATTCCATTCTTTTCCATGAGGAAAGTTGATTTCATATACTCATGTTTTGAATTAAGAGCGTGCTCATGGAACACATTTTAAACTCATACCTCAAAGCACTACCACATTCTGTGTAATGCTATGGTTGCAAATTCTAAGCATTCGAACTAATGTAATAGAGTTCCAATGTCTTTTTTTTTTTTTTTGCTGCTCCACAATGACCTTAACGCTCCCTCTCTAGAGTGATTTATGTTTTGAGGATCAATCAGGATGTATTAAGCAGAAAGTGATGAATGTTCCCTCGTCCTGAGCTTGACGTGTGTATTCGGCATCAACAAGATATCAGTGGCGGGACTGTCTGTGGGTGTCCACCAGTGGTGTGCAGCATGTGGCTGTCAGCACATCTAGTGGCGTAATTTCCCAAGGCCGTCAGACCTTCTGAGTTGCACCTGAATGATCGAGCGATAAAGCACCAGGCAGACTTTGACATCCCGGTGATATAATGATCATTAGGCTTGTTCTCTACATCTTGCAATGACTTATGCAGGTTGAGATTGAATTAAGTGGGGGGGTCTTTCCTTTTTTATTTATTTACATTTTTTTTTTACTAATCGCAGCCCGGTCCTGTCAGACTGACCAGTACGCTTGCCAGAATGGTCGATGCATACCTCAGGCATGGCTCTGTGACGGCGAGGATGACTGCGGTGATACATCTGATGAAATATCATGCAGTAAGTCTCAAGTCGGTTTCCCACCTCTCAGTGGAGTGTGATTTTTAACATTCCAGGTGCTACATTATGTACAGTATGTGATGTTCTGTGCTGGCAGCGCTAACACCTTTCAAGAAGATTAAATGCCAATTCTACCGTTATTGAATCAGACATATAGAGAATTGAACGTAGCATCATATTGGCCATTCCATCAAATCAGTACCATTTTCCTCGTTATGACTCTCTCAAAATAAACTTAAATTTCTGTCTTTATGAAACTGTAAATCCAATATTACACACCTTGAGTTTCCACTGTATTTCAGTTCCATTTATTGAAATTCCTATTCGTAAAACAAAAGTTTCAAGCATAGAATTGGAAAATACAGAATATAAAGTAATTCCACGTGGCATTTGTGCCACATGACGTGATCTACTTAATAGGACTGTGCTGGGATTTTAACCCCTGCAGTTATAGTTGAAAATTATTGAAGACAAATAAAATTGCTTTTATCCTTGCCATGGCCTGCAGGAATCTGAACGATGCCACTTCCTGTTGAGCATGTGCCTTGTGAAATAAGCCACATTTTTTTAGACAGGGTATTGTGTTTGGGTAGGACTGAAAATTTACGAAAAGGTTGCTATAGTTTGGCGGAGTAAAACAAATACCGTAAAAAAAATCCAAAGGATTTAAATTATTATTATTCACGGTAATGTTAATTTTAAATGTAAATTTTAGAAATTGGGGAAAACAAACACTATTTTTCCAGTGTTTATGCCATAGGATTGATATGCAGGACATGCTTCCTTAAGAAAAAGAAAAGGTTTTAGAGTTAATTTCATTGTGCATTTATAGAATTCATTTCCTGAGCATCTAAATGGCATCAGTTTGTTCCCATACGTTATAAAAACTCCCAAATGTTAAAGCTGTGATGAATGGGCTCTGGTAGCCCTGTTTTTAATCACCAATCCTTGAAATGTGTATCTGAATTTTAAGCAATGCTATGCCCACCTGGTATGACGGGGCCAAAAATGCTTTGCAATTGGCCATCTGTCATCCCTGCTTCTAATTTAACCTCATTTGGTTGAATGTCCTCGTGGGAGTTCATCAAAATACAAGCCATGGAATTTGCCCAAAAAAAGCTGCTTAAAAAACAAAACAGTCAACTTTATGTTCAACTTCAATCATTGGACCGCAACATGTTTGTATGTTTGAATGTTAGATGTAAGATTTGTTAGGAACTATGGCTATTGTTTCCGCCAAAAAATGTTTTTTTCAAATTTTCATCTGCCAGATGAACCCTTGATCCCAACATAAGGCACAGGAGGCAATTCTTTCCCTTCTTGTCACTCAAGCATTTGGAATGAAACATTGGAATATGAATGACACACAACACTGTCACAAAACAGTAACACCGACAGCCGAAATAAGTGAATTTCAAATCACTTCTTCTAGCCACACGCACACACACACGTACACACAGACTACATCTATGTCATCACTCAGCGTGAAATCACAGCAGGATTTCAGAGCTACCATACGTAGTCTCTCGAAGCTTCATCACAAGTTGACCGTACGGGTCACCTCGCAGCATGAAGCGCTATGCTCCACCAGAGCGCCCAGTGGGTTGCACAAAACAGGATACTGACTGTTAAGGCGAATGACGTCTCCATCCAAATATCGATGGAAAGAGAGAACAAACGTGGGCACCCGACAAATATAGTGCACGTCAGCGCTGACGAACCCGCACCACTCAGATGAGGTTTGTTTGGACAACGATCTGATCTGATGTGACGACAGCTGTCCCACGGGAGATGAGAGGGAGTCGAGGGTACTTACCTTGATCCATGTTGAGTGTCAGACAGAGGGTGTCCAAACCAATTTTTGGTTGGAGGGGAGATAACCACAAAGTATCCTCGTAGTGGTGTAAACCTTAGGATGATGGATACTGCAGTTTCTCCAATGCTCACATAGTTGAATGCATTTAAGATGCACTCTCAACATTAGGTACAAGATTCTTCTTAACTGCACTGCACCATACTGTGAGCTGTTTTGAGCGGTTTTCCCTTCTCATGCAACTTTAACTATTCATTACAGTTCTATGGCACTTGCAGTATAAGAACCGTCAGTCAACTAAACAAACAGAAATCCAACTTGGGGTGAATCAAAATGATGTAGAACCCACATACAACTACTATACATCATGGCCCCTAACTGAGTGGTCGGCAACAAGCTCTCTAATACTGTTTTTGTGATCTTTCTTCGTCTCAGGAGCCATTATTTACACGAGGTAAAGCTTGCTAAACATTTGGGAGTCTACTCCTGAATTGCTTTTACTACCGTTCACATATTTTGTCCTCGGTGTTACTAATGGAGTGATCTATGCTCTCTACTCAACAAAATGGAGAAGCTTCATCTTCTCACAAAGACCAGTAAAGATTTTGGACGTTCTGCCATCTCGTGCTTCAGGGAAACATAGCTATCTGAACGTGTCCCTGATTGCAAAATAATGCTTTTGGGCCTCCGGCTACACTGAGCGGACCGCGTTATGATGCTATCTGGGAAAACAAAAGGTGGCATGTGGCACAATTTGCTCCTATGTCAACGACAAATGGTGTGCCGGCATCTCGCCGCACAAACACACACTGCAGTCTAAACTTGGAGTCACTGTTTTTGAACTGTAAGCCATTCTACTCACCATGGGAGTTTGCATTTTTCATCCTTGCTGATGGCTGGATTCCTTCTCAGGCTACATAAACAGCGCACTGCTAACACTCGCTGAACAAGTCAACGAATTGAATAAAAACCTCACCCAGATTCACCCCTCATTATTTTGGGGTCTTCAACAAATCTAAACTCAACCCCAACTCCCTAGAAACAAGCTGCACATTGACTGTTTTCCAAGGAAAGAAAAAAACATTCTAGATCGCTGCTAACACCATGCTAAACAACACAAACTGTCCTATCTGCCCCGCAGCTCATCCAATCACTATTTAATTCACTTAATACAGACATGAATGTGTGAAGCCTATGGTGAAAACTGTGGAAAAAGTGGACCAATGAAGCAAAGATAGAACATAACTGTTTGGACTGGACAGACTGGAGTGTCTTTAAAACTTCAACTGGCAGCTTAGATGATTATATGGACGGTGTCACATCCTTCCTATATCCATTTCTACCAGGATGTGTGCGTAGCAACAAAGACAATTTGCACGTTAAATAACAATCCATGGTTCACTGCCAAACTTCAGCAACTAAAGAGGCCAAATAAGACTCCAATCGAAGTTGGGACCAAGCCCTGTAAATTCACACTAGAAATCAGATGACAAAAGAAATTAACATCACAAAGAGAAATTATGCATACAAGCCGGAAAAACAGTTTACTGCCAATGATTCTAAATCAATCTGGAAAGGATTAAAATCGCTAAGTAAGTATAAGCGACCATCCCCCCACGTGGAAAAAAATAAATGATGATGACTTGAACACCTCTTGCAGATTTGAAAGTAACACTCTCCCACCCTGCACCCACCAACCACCATCACACCTTTGACTTCTGGAGCTGACCAATCACGAACACGACATGGACAATCTTTAAACTGCAAAATATTATGATATATTAAAATATATATTATTATTATTATATTATTATATATAATTTCATCATCAGAGACCAACAATTTTAACTTGCTGCATAATATATTCCTGCATTCATGCTAAGGCCTTCAAACCACAATAAAAATATGTTGGAAAGCCTTCTTAATTATGCCCCCCCCCCAAAAAAAAAAAAAAAAAAACACACACAATATATAACATAAGCGAGATGTATTCATCTAAATACAATACACAAAACCTAAACCCAAGCTGGGTGACATTTGAGACCATACATTGATGTAATCAAAGGAACAGTCTCTTGTTTTTCAGTAAAGCAAAAGCAAAGAAAATTTATGTGTATAGTGGATTTCATACACAAGTTAACTTAATTTGAAAACAGAGAGATAAAATATTTAAAACGGGATTAAAAACAATAAAAATTTAAAAATGCAAAAAAAAAAAAAACAACCAACTGTTAAAACCGCAGACAGTGCAAGTAATATGATCAAAAAGTGGATATATTCTGAATAGCATGAGAAAAAAAGCAGAGTTTTCAACCTGGATTTAAAAACATTCACACTTGGGGCTGACCTCACCTCTGTTGGCAACTTATTTCATTTGTGTGCAGCATTATAGCTAAATGCCGCTACCTTTCAACATATTTTATTTTCAGCAAATGTCTAAAAGCATAACTTTGAATTTTGAGACTGCACAAGCAGCCGGTTACATAACATTCTAAACACCAGACGTCGCACCTCAACTGAGAAAATATATTCGAAAGCCACGCATTTTCTCCTCTCGTTGGCACAAATTACTCCGTTCATTTAAAACATTTCAAGCTGAATTATTGATGTTGGTTCTTTAGAGCAAGAAACCGACGTGATGGTATCTGTTGTGAAGGGTGTTGCAGAACACTTACTTTGCTACACTCTCTGGTGTTCTTAAGTCATGTCTCAATGGTATTATGCAATCTGTCAGCCTGAGTTTGCACAAAAACTGCAGTCTGTGTACTGGGTCAATCTTGGAAAACAAGTACCATAAATAAGTGAAACATGAAGAAATAGTACAGAGAACATACTTTAATATTCTAAAACCTTTAATTACTATAGAGTAGTGCTTCTCAAATGAAAAAAAAAAGTATGACCATCATAGTCAACATTAAAATATGGTAATGGAGTAGCCTACGTTCATAAAAAAAGAGATAGATAATATTGTAAGTGACTGTAATATTATACCGTATTTTACGCACTATACGGCGCACCTTCAATGAATGGCGTATGATAAAAAGTTTTTCATATATAAGGCGCACCATATTATAAGGCGCACCGCATTACAAGGAGCATAGATTAGACGCTACAGTAGAGGCTGGGGTTACGTTATGCATCCATTAGATGGAGCTGCACTAAAGGCTCAATATTGATCGACATATAAAGCGCACCGGATTGTAAGGTGTATCGTCTGTTTTTGAGAAAATTAAAGGCTTTTAGGTGCGCCTTATAGTGCGGAAAATACGGTACATAGTTTTAACATTAACACTTCATTTCAATAAATCAGTCTTAGCCCATCTTGGGCATAATAATTACGTACAAGCAATCACTTATTGAACAGAAGATCCTGATTTTTGTCTTATTAGGAAAAACCCATGTAAGGACGCAATGGAGAACTGTTTTCCGTCGTATGAATTACACTGAATCATATATTTAAAAAGATTGAAAGGTTAGGGCTTTCCCTTTAGTCATTATTTGTATGCAGTTGTTTGCAGTGACTGATTATTGCCAAGTGCTGCATGGGGCCGAGTTGCCTCCGACTCCCTTTGGTGCGTCCTAAGCCGCTCCAAGACATAGTCACAAAGTGCCAGGGTGTAAGCAGTAATTGAAGTTTATGCTTGGCTTCATTCAATCATAATCAAGCTGTGCAGGAAAACATATTCTCTCACTCACTGTTGTCTGAGCTTCCTCAGGCATCACTTCTCTCTAGGCACTCGACTGTGCAGTCCTGGAACCGTCAGTGGAGCTTTCGTGGGTTTGAGAACACCTGAAGCAAAGTGGCGGTTGCCTTCTAGATGGATACCAATGTAGATTTTGTTTGTCAGTAGTTTAGGAGTTGTCACACAATGTCTCACATTGGGCTCTTTGTTCACGGGAACCTGCCATTATTTATGAATGTTGAGGTTTTATTTTTAGCCAAGCTCACTTTTTACTAGACACCTTCATTTTTTATGGATGCCTGGTGCTTCATTTTTAATGAATGTTAAATCCCTTCCAGCTGCGGACTGTCAGTGAGACCCAATGTATTTGGAGTGTATACACGACACTTAATAAAATAAATTATATTTTATATATATATATATGCACATGCGTGTGCATGTTTGTGTGTGTGTCTGATTTGACTTCAGGCAGTGAGACAAAAAAATTAAATGTGTGTTTTTGCTCAGTGTATCGAAACCCTTGACTTGAACTGTGTGTATATTTCCACAGCAGCCTAAACTATTTCAGTCAAGAGAACCAGATGCTCACACATCAATTCCAATTTAGAATTGCATTTCATTCTATAGTCAATGAAGGCTTAGACATCCTGTAAGGATATCTGTATCCACTTTATATACAGAAGCTTATCTCAAAGTCTGAAAAGAGAACAATCTCTGTTGGGAATAGAAATGTCAGGAAGAAGAAGAATCTATATTTTGATACCTAAAATGCCTTTGAAGTCTCCTTGAATGAGACGTGGGGAGAGGACAAACGTTGACGTGCCATATGAATGATCAGGTCAGATTGCTTTGTTGTCTCAACTGTGTGGGAAAGATAACATCATTCCGCCGAATAACTTAACTTCAGAGGGTGTTACTTGAAAAAAATAAAGTGCATGCAAAAATGAAAGTGACATACAGGTGAGCCACCGTTGACGATGTTGGAGTTCCAAAAAGGAACAGATTAACATTAATTTGTATTAGAAATTCCAGAGAAAACGTTCAACTTCAATTGAATGTCATTACGTGTCTGATTGTATACCCTTCTACTAAATTACTTTGATCTAGTGAATGTCTTGACACTTGTGAATTGTCGTCAAGATGGTTTGTATAAGAAATGCGCCTGTTTACATTTTTTTACAGCTTTTCCCACGTGTGAGACCCTCACACAGTTCACCTGTTCCAACGGACGATGCATCAGTGAGAAGTGGCACTGCGACTCAGGTTTGGCGAGGACATTTTTAAAACACATCATACAGTCCTTTTTCTTTATTAGTGCATTCAGACGCTGCTCAACTTCTGTCTTAGTCACATTCCGAACGGCCGAACATAACGTGAAAATGAATGTAAGTTGTTACTGTACGTTCCAGTAATGTGTGACCCTTCATACTCTAATACGTGATCTTTCTGCTTTTAAATGGTATTGACGGTCGACGGAAGGATTTGGAAGAAACGTACAAACTTCACATGTTTTTCACCAGCATCAATTTTCCCAATAATAGCCACCTTTGTTTCAAATTAGATGGCTTGCCACTTCTTTTGATTGATTTGCTTCGAGTCACAAATATGCAAAACAATGTATATGTAAACCCAGAGATCACAGATACGACGTCTTAACACAAGGGTATCATGCGCTGAACTGGGAGGAGGCTAGGCACATTCTGTCTGTTGTTTGCACAGCGTAAACATTGGACGCAGTGTCAAACGTAAGATCGTTTCAACGTCTTGTTCTACGGAGAGCGCGCTAAACTCAAAAGTTCACTCACAAAAATCTTTTTTACAAAATTATTTCCAGTCAGTTCAAATGTAAAATTGAAAAAAAAAGTAAAACGGATGAACGTAAGTAGAGGAGCCTCTGTATTATCTGAGTCATGTTTGTGCTGTGGTGGTTTGTTTTTTTCACAACACATTTGAAAATATGTTCAGACAATGACTGCGGCGATGGCAGTGATGAAGTGGACTGCATCCAGTCCTGCTCCAACAACCAGTTCCGATGCGCCAGTGGCCGCTGTATCCCAGATCATTGGGCTTGTGATGGTGATAACGACTGTGGAGACTTCAGTGATGAGAACGTGACCTGTAGGGGCCGATCGGCAGGTACGAATTACCCTGTACCCAACAACATAGACTGTAAATTGAAAATAAAAATGGGAGACACACCACAGAGAAGACAGTTGTGAACAACGCTGCCAAATTTGAATGATTAAAAATATCACCTACAACGGGAATGCTTTTTGGAGACACTGTGGGACCAAAGGAGTCAACCATTCTAGTATTTTCTGGTATTGGTCACTTAATTTTAGTCCATAGATCCACACATATAAAGCATGTGTGCTGTGACTGGTGACCCACCCAGTCAAGGGTAATCACCAGCTCGCCCCCAAAGTCAAATGAGATTGTCTGACCCTTGTCCCTTAACAGGATAAAAGGTCAAAAAATGGATGGATGGAATGATAAGCGTCTGACTCTGACTTGAAAATAAATTAAAAAAATGTTGTTGTTTTTTTTCAGGCTGACAATATAATTTTTTCAGTGCAAGCCGTGACTGTTAATGATGCTGTTGTTTCCTTATATTCACTTTAGCGTGGTAATTGTGTTTTGGCAATTCAAGGCAACGCATAAATTCAGCTGTTGTAATTACAAGTTCAGCGATGAATCATCTTCATTTGAATAACGTTGTTTTAACACTCGTGTGTGACTAATCTTATCTAGTCACTGTTCTGGGGGAACTTCAACATCGGGAGTTGAATCATTTAATCTAATTAATGCGGAAAAAAATCTCACAGCCCACTTGCTTGTCACTGGGATATGTAGACTATTCATCAAACCATTTTCTGATGAAAAGTGCAGGCTCCGTCACAATGCTTGTGTCTGCTTTTGCTTTTAGAAGTAGGCAATGTGTCAATCTGAGCTTTGAGTGTTTCAATACGTGATTTCTGACTGAACTGTTTTATCTTCTATCTTAAAACACAAAATAAGGCTGCTTACTATGTTCCCAGTTCTTTTGATCTTATAAGGTAAATGGAGTGAAACCTAGCTAACTTTAGCTCTGTCCAAAGCACTTTTCAAAGCCTTGCATTCACCCATTCAAACTCATTAATGCACCGATGGCCGGCTGCGGCCATGTAAGGTGCTGCCGGGCCCACTGGGAGTAAATTAGGGTTCACTACCTTTTGCCCAAGGACACTTCTACCAGGATATGAACCGGCGACCCTTTACTGGGACACCCACTCTACCAACTGAGCCACATCCACACAGATGTACTCAGAGCAATTGTTGTCTCCGTTCGTCCCTGGGAGCAAATTGTGGGAGGCCATATCCTGTTCCAGCATTACATTATACAAAGCAAGGTGTTTGCTATTGTTAGTGTTGGGGGGATGGAGACCCTGACCTCGACCCATCAAAAACATTTAGTGGGATCAATAATCATTCATCTATCCATCTATTCATTTTCCATGCCCCTCATCTTGTTCAGGGTCACGGAGGTGGGAGCTGCCGCCTACACCCTGGACTAGTTTCCAATCCCATGTCACGTATACACTGTCATTGAGTGAGAATTGAAAGTCAGATGAGTGGATCTTGGCAGCATCAGTGTTCTGGCTCAGTGATTGTGTCAGTAGCTCTACCTACAAGTTGGCGTTATATACTATTGCACACCAACATAAACACAATACCTCCACAAAATCATCTTCAATCACTAATTTTATATACCCAAAATTCATTCATAGATTGTCAACATAATTTATTCTGGTTACGTTCAAGGGACGCTGGAGCCTGTCACAGCTGACTTCAACTGACTTAGCTGACTCCACCCTCAACTGGTCACCACTCAGTCACAGGGCACATACTGTATACACACTGTCATTGAGTTTGGAACTAGTGGACCACAACACCATTAGTGACCCCTATGCCCAAAATGAGCTATTTATTATGCTATCATTGATTAAAAATGCGAGGATACATTCACAGTGCCAGCTGTCAAAGTCTGTGTTCAAGCCAAACCTCCCCAACTAAAAAAAAAATTCCTTTAATACGTCACAAAATCAAACGGCTGTGGTGGCACAATATTCGCAAACTCTTTCTTAAAGTTCCTAGAGCCATGAGTGATGCAATACATAAAATGATGAGCTGACTAAATTGTTCAATAGGTACTCTAAACTGGACGCAACTTAACCTTTATGGGTGACACACTCCCTTGTGCAAAGAAGCATTACAGCAATCCATTTCTAACAAAGGCATACTCTTTCTTTGTGTGTGTTTTATTTTTTTAAAACCTACCTATTTTGACTCATTGTGATCTAAAAAAAACATCCAGACTTTCAATCTTGAGGCGACATAACACCCCTTGGGTCCATTGTAGTGTGTGTGTGTGTGTGTGTGGTGTGTGTGTGTGTGTGTGTGTGTATATATATATATATATATATATATTTTTTTTTTTTTTTTTTTTTTTTTTTTGAATATACAGGCCCTGTGGCTCAGCGGTTAGAGCATTGGTTTGGTAAACCAGGGGTTGTGGGTTCATATCCCACTGGGGCCTCCACTCCCTGAGAAAGGTTGCGTCAGGAAGGGCATCTGGCGTAAAAATTGTGCCAAACAAATATGTGTGTTCATCTGTGATGACACGCTGTGGCGACCCCTAACGGGACAAGCCGAAAGAAGATTTATATATATACGCACACACATGCCACATGCACAAACACGTTGCCAAGAGACCAATACTGTCGATTTGTGTTGGGGGGAAAAAAAATGGAAATTGAGCATATTTGCAAAAAATAAGGTTTTCTGCCAAAGAGAAACTATGTGACATCATATGTCTGTCACCACGGCATTTAATGTGACGTTCATCTTAATATATGAAATGTTTCATTTTTAAAAAAGGGAGGAACAAAAGAATACTGCCCTGCCTTGCCGGTAAATACAAATATCTGTACAATAACACTCGTCTCTGTCGAATAATTCAGGGCTGCTGTGCCTTGGCCCGCGACGGTGTATTGTCGAGCTCTGATGCGATCCAATCAATAGTTGAGTGACTTTCCTTTCAGCCCTGCCATCTGTGATTGAGTGCAGCGGGGAAGAATTCCACTGTGTCACAGATGGGACCTGCATCCCAGAGCGCTGGAGATGTGACGGAGACAAGGATTGTGAAGACGGCAGCGACGAGAAAGACTGTGAAGGCACAAAAAGGATGTGTGACCCTAAGGCAAAGTTTACCTGCAAAGATACAGGTAATGTAAAAAAAAAACATTACTAATAATAATGTTTCCATAAGTGATGCAGTTGTGATTTTTCTTCAACCTTTAACTTTGATCTAGGATATACCGTTGTACCTCTACTTACAAATGTGTCTAGTAACAAAAAAATCAGGTTACGAAAAGCTTCCTCGGAAAAATACTGTCTATTGTTACGAAGAAAAATTCAGGATATTGGTTGAAAGTAAACGGCTTAGGTTATTTACATGTAAATTGCACCTACAAAAAAATGAAAACTCACGTTACGAAACAATTTCCGGAATGAATTAATTTCGTCAGTAGGGCTACCACTGTGCTGTAATTTGTATTGTCGGCATGTATTGCTGCCATCCTTGGAAATTTATAACAAATAATATTCAAATGTAGGCTTATAGGGATTGAATAAAAAGCAGAACATGACTTTTTGTTGATTTCAACATTTGGGACACAGCTGGACTCTTTTGAGACAGACACCGGCAATCAGATTACCTATTTCATTTTATTTATTATTGTTACATGTATTAGTTTTTTAAATTTTGAATAAGCGATTTCATACTGGGAAGATGAAAACATTGCTCAGTGGGATTAGTTTGCTTTTTAAAAAATAACACTGTTAGTTTGAGTTTTGGGGATCTAAAATATATTCAGTAGTAATCAGTGCTTTTTGGACTACATTGTTGGTAAGAAATGGACTTAAGAACAAATGAAAAGATGGAGTTTGGTTGGTGTTTACTTATGATAAATATTATCCATCCTAATAATACATATAGCTATTTGGGATGCAACATCTACTGACTATATCGCAGTTCGGTAGAATTAGAAAATTTATACCTGGAGTCACTATTGAAAAACAAAGACCAATCCGAAACCTTGGATTCTGACCTGATTTTTAGCAGTCATATCAATTCAATTACTAAAATTACTAAAACTGCCTTCTAACATCTGAAGAACATATTCAGAGTGAAGGGTTGCATGTGCCAAGCAGACCAGGACAAGCTCATCCATGTTTTTATCTCAAGTAGACTTGACTATTGTAATGGTCTTCTGACTTAACTACTACTCATTCAGAATGCTGCAGCTCGGGTTCTGACAAGGACAAAGGTAAGACCATATTGGTCCAATTCTAGTCTTTACAGTGGCTCCTACTCAGCTTTATAATAAATTTTAAAGTTCTACAACTGGTTTATAAATCACTAAATGGTTTAGGACCTGAATGCATGAGAGAAATGCTAATGGTATACAGGTAAATCCGATAGGGCCCTGAGATCGACATACTCAGGTCAAATAGTGGACCACAGAGTCCAAGGCAAACATGGTGAAGCAACATTTGGCTATTATGCTGCAAACAAATGGAATATGTTGCTCACAGAAATGATGTCAGACCCAAGAGTGACTTTTTTTTGAGGACCAGGTTGCAAACTTTTCCTTTTCCTCAAGGTTTTTATAGCATTTTCACTTTTAAATATTTCTTCCACTGTACCCTGTTTTCATTGCACTTGAATTTTTCTTTGTTTTAAATTATTTTAATCAAGTAACAGCCATTGTCACCTTTTGTATGAATTGCGCTATATAAATAAATGTGCTCTGCTCACTAGTGGGGCCAAGAGGTGAACACAGAAGAACCGAAACACCTGTCTTTTTTTCTTGCACGCTCAGTCTTTCTTGATAGACTTTAATAGTTTTTGTGCATTTTCCAATAGGTATTTTTATTTAAAAAAAAAAAACATTTAAAAATTATATTCTGTATTGAGGCAAACGTCTTTCTGCGTCTGTTCAGTGTTTGCAATGGTACACTTCCAAAACAGTATTCCTGCTGCACTTTGCTGTATAGAGCGGACGTGTTTTATTGTTTCATTTTTTGGGACTATAGAACTTATCTCAGTGACTGAAATATCGCTGAAACTTCCAAGAGTGACTTGGCACAACGAGTTTCCAAAATTTTGCTTCAACATTGTGCAGAAAACAATCAGCCTTGCAACGTTCTATGCAACATCATTGCACAGTCGTTGTTGTATAATATAAAGAGCTCTGCTAATTAAGTGGCAGGAGGCAAAACATTGCATTAATAGAATCCTCTCTATTTAAATATAAAAATGCACTGTATATGAAATAATAAATCTTTTCTATCCAATAACATACAGAGACACTTCTCGGAAAACAGCTGGTAGTTATGAGCTTACATTAGTATGTTTTATATAAACAATAAGGTAGCTCAAACCATTTCTAATTTCATTTTTACTTTTGCGAATAAAAAAAAAAAACACCACACACAAGTTGAAATATGTAAATGCACAACAAGATACCTTTAAACACATGCAGACAAATTTAAATATGTAAAGACACAAAGTAATTCAAAACACTGCACAGAAATTTAAATATGTAAAGACATAATGAGCTGAAAACACCCGAGGCTCTCAGTCACGTAGTCTAGTCACAGTGATTCTCAACATCTTGTGAGTTGAGACCCAAACTGAGAAATTACATAAATTCTTATTTTTATTTTTCTGCTGCACTAGAGAGGTACACCAAGTTGTTTCATGGAACGTATGTATAGGAAGTGGAGCTGCCTCATCCTAGAAATTATAGGAAAAATCAAATAGCCACTGTATATAGCAAAGCAAATGCATTTGTACTAGTATTTCACACACATGATTACTCAATGTGCTTTGCATGATTAAAACTATTTTCAAAACCTTTTTATAATTACTCAGATGTAGCCTTCTACTAAAAGTGGATCACAACTTTGCCACAAAAATGGTTCGACCATCGTCGCGGAGGTGTCGCCGTGAAATGGCGGAAAGGTCTCTGTGATGTCCCCACAGTCTTGTTGGTCTCCAAAAGATCCGGGAGCTGTCCCAGAGATCTCACCGAGACCTCATGGATAGAATTCATTTCTGCGATGTCACCAATTTCTCCAGTTAGCATTCAGTGCGACTAGTCTGGTGGAGACTTCACGGAAATGTCTCTGCAACCAGCTGATTCAGATTTTTCTCTCCTCTTCTTCATAAGATGGAGCGATGGATCAGGCTAAAAATACTCAGTGGAATAAGACACTCAACTACATGTTTATGTATCAAAAAATGGAAAAATTACAAGTCAGCCGCTGAAATAAGCAACCTGTGTAGTTTAGTTATCGTTGAACTTCAATATCCAAATTCTTGGTTTTTTTTTTTTTTTGTATACATGCAAAAACAATTATTCACGATTGTTTTCCCACAAATGTTTTTGTCTTTTTTGGGTGCCACCCACTCCTTGAATAATGATGTTTTTGTGTTTTGCAATTAATTTCACTCCCTTTGCCCCTCTTTATGCATCCCACCACATTTTTTTTTTTAACAAGCCACGAATGTCTTTTATCAATTCACTCAAAAGTTTGCCCCGTTTACGTCACGGACATGCCACGACATGTTTTTAGTATTGTGGCACATTTGTGTAAAAATATATATTTTAAACCAAAGCCTTGTTTTCATTAGATTTTTTTCTGTTGCTCCTCTGATGGCGTCAGAGCAGGCACTAAATATATGGAGGCCTCAATCAAACGGTGATATGTGGATGTTTTTATGGGGCAGGCAGCCCCAGAGCTTAGAAGTCAATATCGACAAATGTACCCATCTGAACACGCAGACGCATACAATGACACCCTCAGCTGTCGCTTCATCCTCCTACACACACTGATCTGGCACCAAGAATAAACCAATGTTGTAACTTTGAAGGAAAATCTGTAAATTGGAATGTGCTACAATCCTGCACCAGCACAAAAATGATGAGGCGTGTTGGCGACTGTGATGTGTTTGCTCGCTTCTATCAGTAGTTCCACCTACTTCTTTCGAACGTGCATGGTGGAGGAATGGCATGCTGGAAACAAACAGCGGAATTTATGTACAGAATTTCTGTAACTTTACAGTCGCTTTTGTTAACTTAAAACAGTTTACAGTATATACAGTACTGTATTGGAGGCTCAACAAAATAACTCCATCTTTGTTGTATGTTTTTGTCTTAATTTTAACCACATACAGTGAAGAAAATAAGTATTTAAACACCCTGCTATATTGCAATTTCTTCCACTTAGCATTCACAGAGGGGTCTGAAATTTTCATCGTAGGTGCATGTCCACTGTGAGAGAGATCATGTAAAAAGAAAAATCCAGAAATCACAATGTATGATTTTTTTAATGATTTATTTGTGTGATACAGCTGCAAAAAAGTATTTGAACACCTGTCTATCAGCTAGAATTTTGACTCTCAAAGACCTGTTAGTCTGCCTTTAAAAGTCCACCTCCACTCCATGTATTATCCTGAATCAGATGCACCTGCGTGTGGTCGTTAGCTGCATAAAGACACCTGTCCACCCCATACAATCAGTAAGACTCAAACTTGTAACATAGCCAAGACCAAAGAGCTGTCCAAAGACACCAGAGACAAAATTGTACAACTCCACACGGAAAGGGCTACGGAGAAATTGCCAAGCAGCTTGGTGAAAAAGGGTCCAGGGTTGGAGCAATCATTAGAAAATGGAAGAAGCGAAACATGAGGGTCAATCTAAATCGGAGTGGAGCCCCATGCAAGATATCACCTCGTGAGGTCTCATTGATCCTTAGAAAGGTCAGGAATCAGCCCAGGACTACACGACAGGACTTGGTCAATGACCTGAAAAGAGCTGGAACAACCGTTTCCAAGGTGACTGAGACGTCATGGTATGGAATCATGCATGGCACGGAAGGTTCCCCTGCTTAAACCAGCACATCTTGTCTTAAGTTTGACCATTTGGATGATACAGAGGAGTCATGGGAGAAAGTTTTGTGGTCAGATGAGACCAAAATTGAACTTTTTGGTCATAATCCCATGAACTGTGTTTCGAGGAAGACAAATGATGAGTTCCATCCCAACAACACCATGCCTACTGTGAAGCATGGGAGTGGTTGCATCATGCTTTGGGGATGTTTTTCTGCACATGGGATAGGACAGCTGCACTGTATTAAGGAGAGGATGACCGCGACCATGTATGATGAGATTTTGGGGAACAACCTCTTTCCCTTAGTCACCACATTGAAGATTGGTCATGGCTGGGTTTTTCAACATGACAATGACCCGAAGCACACAGCCAGGAAAACCAAGGAGTGGCTTCGTCAGAAGCATATCAAGGTTCTGGTGTGGCCTAGCCAGTCTCCAGACCTAAACCATGTAGAGAATCTCTTGAGGGAGCTGAAACTCCGTGTTTCTCAGTGACAGCCCAGAAACCTGTCTGATCTCGAGAATACCTGTGTGGAGGAGTGAGCCAAAATCTCTCCTGCAGTGTGTGCAAACCTGGTGAACAACTACAGGAAACGTTTGACCTCTGTAATTGCAAACAAAGGCTACTTTACCAAATATTAACAATGGTTTCCTCAGGTGTTCAAATACTTATTTGCAGCTGTATCACACACATAAATTGTTAAAAAAAAATCATTTCTGGATTTTTTTAGATTATCTCTCTCACAGTGGACATGCACCTATGATGAAAATTTCAGACCCCTTCATGATTTCTAAGAGGGAGAACTTGCAATATACAGTAGCAGGGTGTTCAAATACTTATTTTCTTCACTGTACCCTGCCTTGTGATTAAAAACAACGTTATCACTGCCGTGGAAGCACTAGATTGCTCACTTGAATATGATTCATTCCTCTTCTGTTGTGGCTTCACATGGAAATAACCTTAAATATATTAGATAGTTAAGTGACAGATGTTCCTAAAAAAATGTTGTGATTTCCGTTTCCTGAGAAATGTGGGATCGAAATGGTGTTAAAATTTACAGAACTGTGAACTTGATCTGGCCTTCCCGGGAGCTAAGCACCCCAAAATGTCCAACCCTTGAATGGCTCCCGACGTATAACATGAATGAATTTTTGTTTACAGGAAAGTGCATCACAAAAAGCTGGGTGTGTGATGGCGACATCGATTGCGAGGACCGCTCAGATGAGGAGTCCTGCGAGTCGGCCGTATGCAAGCCGCCAAAGTACCACTGTGCAAATGACACCTCCGTCTGCCTGACACCTGACAAGATTTGCAACAGCAAAGTGGACTGTGCCGACCGTTCAGATGAAGGACCCATTTGCGGTAATGTTTGATTATCTTGGCATTTTGTATCTTGGAAGCAAAAATAACACGAAACTTACGTAAGCTCCTCCATCACACGTATTTGAATTCCGCTTCAATTTCCTTCCCTGTTGTGGTATCTCATTGTAACCTTGGCGCACCAAACCAATGAGTGATACAATTTGGACTTGGCATTTCAAAATCTAGATATTTAGAAGTCACAACTCAGTGAAGGGCAATCAAGGTCTGCTAGACCAACTGAAGAAAAATTCCTAAACCGTTGTCACATTTTGGAAAGTTTTGATCTGGCCACACGACTCTGACCTCATAATAGAAAATTTGGTGGGAAAACGTGTAGAAGATTTATGGCTAACCCTTTTTTTCAGCAGAACTTCCACAATTAAAGAAACCATTCTTTAGTCCACTTTCAAAACTCCAAAAGTGTGATTGTGAGTGTAAATGGTTATGTATATGTACTCTGTGATTGACTGGTGACCATTTCAGGGGATACAGAACCTTTTGTGAAAAATCAAGTGTTGTAGGGTCCAACTTACTCACCGTCCTAATGAAGACGAGCACTAAGAAAATGATGGTAATTGAAATTTGTTCTTCAGTGTTATTGTCACCTCTGTACTATTTTGCCAAAACGGAAATTGCTGTTGCTCAGAGCACAGGTGCAGGGAAAAAAATCCCCTCCTGCTTTTGTTATTGTTAAATAGCTGCATCAATGAGATTCTATCTACCTTTCTTTCGGCTTGTCCCGTTATGGGTCGCCACAGCGTGTCATCTCAGATAAAAGCCCATATTCGTTTGACAGTTTTTATGAGATGATGATACAAAAAAACATTGAGGTGAGGGGAGTTTCCAAAGTTTGGCTTTTGAAAGTGTGTTCACGTTGGTTATGTTATGGTCTGACAAGCTAAGAATGCATGCTGAGTGAATCTGGGCACTTTGAAGTGTGTGTGAACCTGACCTTTAAAATTTGGACTATGTGAACATTGTGATACTTCTGCTGCGAAACAGATCAGCGCTTGAATCCATTCCACATTATCAACATTTGGACCTGTGCTGAAGTTGCTTTTAGTTCTCTTTGCAAAAATAAACACTTGAATCTTACTGGCAGTTGCCTGTTTATTACTCATATATAGAGCTACCTAAGTAAAACGGCAGGAGAGAGTTGTCAAAAGGCAAGCTCCAATGTTAGTTTCGATATTCAAAGCTTGGATTTTTATTTCAGACAAGAAGCAGAAAAGAGCACAGAAAGAAAAATCATGTAAAATAAAAAAAGGAACAGCATGCTCTTGTCCAAAGTAAGCAGGGATGCACTCCAGCACACCATAATGAGCACATAGGCATAGGTTGGTTGAAGGATTTATAAATCACAATTAAAATATTCCCATTTACCTTGTCCAAACTGTGTAGTACGTTTTTTTCCATGAACTTGTATGTCTTCTCAACCGAATTATAAAAAATATGCTTCTTTATTTTTCATGGCTATCGATTTACTGGCTTTTCTTGCGCACGGTTACATTGCGCTGGAACCTGTCACAGATGACGCTCAGCGAGACGCGGCATGAACTCCGGACAGATTGCTTTTAAATTGCCGGCCTGACGCAGAGACAGACAAGCATTCACTCAGTCCTGTGCACTCGCCGGCTGCGATTTTGTCCCCCATCCATTCGGCTGTTAATGATGCTGTCTCGGAGACATAACAATAATGCTATGATAAATTCTCACGTAGAAAGGCATTATCAATACAACCCATCCATCTCTTTTCAATACTGCTTCTCCTCAATCGTGTCACAGTTGAGCCAGAGCCTATACATCTTTTCTTGTTGTTATAATTATTATTATTAGTAGTAGTCGTAGTAATTTTAAAACACTCATTTGGATACCATACCCTATCACTGCTCCCTACTCTCCATGCATACCACTACCCACACTCTCTTACAGCAATGTTATTAATCCCTTGCTTCCCAAAGGCTGCAATATTTTTGGTTGATCTTCTTTTGTCATTTTATGCTTCAAATGAATGGAATTGACGGCACGGTGGAGCAGCTGTAGAGCGTTGGGCTCACAGTTCTGAGGACCGGGGTTCAATTCCGGACCTGCTTATGTGGAGTGTGCATGTTCACCCCGTGCCTGCGTGGGTTTTCTCCGGGCACTTGGGTTTCCACCCACATCCAAAAAACATGCAACATTACTCTCAACACTCTAAATTGCCCCAAGGTGTGATTGTGAGTGCAGCTGTTTGTCTCCATGTGCCCTCTGGCAACCAGTTCAGGGTGTATCCCACCTCCTGCCCGTTGACAGCTGGGATAGGGTCCAGCACTCCCCGCGACCCTCATGAGGATAAGTGGCAAAGAAAATGGATGGATGAATGGAATTGTCTGCACCAACAAAAAAATCAAATTCCAATGTCCTTGTTAAAAATATTAATGAGGGGTACCACACATGATCGCTGCAGCTATTCTTAGCCAGCCGATTATGAACCTCTTATTTCCCATGGTGTAATGTAATGTAATGTAATGTAATGTACCACTTGGCTATCCGGCTACCATTATCTATAATCTATTACCTATATTCACTAAATCATACGTAATCGAATTCAATATGGGGTGTTGACAGATATATCTGTTCAACTGGTCTGGTGTTGTTTGTGTGGCACCAGATATTGTTTTCCATCAATATCAATCAGTGCACGATAGCGCTTGTACTAGCACCACAGGTGTTCGATCACTGACAAAAAGACAAACAAAAATGTGGGGGTACTATGGGTTAATGATCACAAAGCCAAATGTTGGCTCAAGTGCCCCATGAGGGAAGAATGAGATCTCACGTGGCTAGCACTCGCCCCCTAATCTGGCAAAATGACCAGCATAAAACACTTGAGTTTCATTTTCTGGAGCGCCACTAGCCAAGCCTCGGGGGTGCCCTTTAGTACCCTCGAGTGCTCGCATTATCTTAGCTGGGAAAAGAACCTTTTCCCTCAAAGTCAATTAGTTTCTGCTCAGGGAGACCTTCAGGGTCTCTTTTTGATTTGCACCAAATGACCAAGTCTCACACCCACCATTAGTTATTGTGACCATCGACGACTCAATTTCGCAACTACTGATAGTCCGATCCATTCTTTTTCAAAGGTAGTGCCAACACTTGGGTGAGAAGGTTTTTTTTTTTTTTTATTTATTTTGTTTGCTTCATGTATAGATTTGTTGGACTGGAAACCAGCATTTAGTCTCAGAAGTTTCTCCTCTATGGCATTTTTCATGGCCACATACTAGGCAAACATTATTTATTTTTCTTTTCACAATTTCTCTGAAATATTATATATATATATCCTTGCTGTCGGGCAGAATCCTCACATCGCCAATATCACCATTTTCCAGGAGAACATAAGGCATCTTCCTTGATTTCCTAAACATTGCATCATGCAAGTTTCTTTTAGGTCATACCTTATATTGCTGCACATCAACACAACACCACCACAAAATCATTTTCAGTCACTATTTCAATATGCTAAACAATCACTAATTTATTACAGTCTCATTGATTATAAAAGATCGTGACCAGTCACGTGACTAGTAGTTGATGAGCCAAATGATCCAAGGCTTCAAACCGTGTCAAATAAAACCCCGATCCAAAGCGTGTGTTGTTTCCAAGTGAACCATGTGACCGATGACAAATTGAACCTAATTTTGTGCGGATGATGTTATTAGTTCTTTCAAAGTATTGTGACTTTGCGGGTGTTGTCTGTGTTTGTAGTGAGCGTCATGTTAGTTAGGAGAGAAGAGTAGTTGGAATGTAGAGGTCGCATTGCAAAAGTAGCACTTGTGGTTATTTTTTTCCGTTACGTTGCTGTGTGTGTGTAGATACAATATTGTTTGTCTATTGCAAGATGCGTATGCAGAGCAGCAAATAGTTGTCAAAAGTCAAACATCGTGCTTCCTCACAAGAAGCAGAAAAGAACACCAAGAAAAATATTTTTAAATAAAAAAGTGCTCAAGTGCCAGGTGGAATTTTCTTGTGGCACATTATAAAAAATGTAGATTCCCCGCGATTCATATTACCCATGGTCGCTTACAAATTTAATACAGTGGTTCACATAGGAGACTTCTGTGTTGCTTGTGATATATCAATTCCCACTCAATCTGCCACTTGCAGTCAGCCTGCGACTGATTTGGGCTGGGATAGGATCTAGCTCATATCACCCTGAACAGAATAAGCGCTGTAGAAATGGATGAACGCATGGATGATATAAATTCGACACATTTTTAAAATGTGCCTTTCAAAACTCTGCCGAGCATGGCTAGACTCCATCCCACCAATGATCCTGAAGAGCTCAAGCGAAAATGGATGGCCTGGCTGTTAAAATACATCTCCTCTACCAGGGTCTTGATTGTGAGACGTTGCCATTTGTCTACCGCAGATGTTTGTCTCGTTGCCCGAGGGGGCTGCAGCCACACGTGCACCGTGGCGCCAGGGAAAGGGGTTGTGTGTTCCTGTCCCCCCGGACTTCACCTGGACTCCAGCAACAAGACGTGTGAGGTAGTGGACTACTGCAGCCGCCACCTGAAGTGCAGCCAAGTGTGTGAGCAGTACAAGACCACAGTGAAGTGCTCGTGTTATCCCGGATGGAGGCTCGACCCCGACGGAGACAGCTGCCACAGCACAGGTAACGCGTCGCCCCGGGGGATGTTGGGTTACGCTCGTGTGGCCGTGCTGCGGTTGCATTTGATCTTTTGACTCACTGGCTTCTTTACAACTTTTGAATCATTGCTGTGGTGGTGTTGTTGCTGACCACAGAGTTTGGAGTTTCAATGAGAAGAGCCATTTATGGTGCCTATTAATAAACATGAGGGTGTACTGTCAGACCAAAAAAAAAAAAAAAAAAAAAAAAGACCGCAACACGAACATTTTTTAAGATGCATTAAGCCTTGGGTATGCATTTTTGGGATAGTTTTATGCGATAGCTAAAAAAAATTAGTTTTAAAGTGAAGTCACATATATCACAGAGGATATTCCAGATCTAGCTGGAATTGGTGAAAAGCCACAAAATAGAGACCCAAAAACGTTTCTCTTTTTTTTTTTATTTGTCTTTTACATCTACCACAGATTTTAAGTTATCCAGAAAGACATTGTAAATGTGGCATAAAAAACCCTCACGTTCATTTTCTCGCTTCCACATCACTCACCAGGCCCCACCTGTGAAAGCCACACAGATTCAAAGTTAGAGATATTATACAGTGAAACATGAAAATAATGATTTATGGTTGAATTGTAGTTGTCACATCAATTATGAGAGCGAGAAATGCCAACATGTTGGAAATTGGACGTTTACACACCTGGCATAACTCCAGAGAACACCATGTAAAAAAAAAAAAAAAAAAAAAAAAAGTCCTGCTGTTCAAGTCAAATCATGCGGTATGGCATGAAAAAGTTTCTCAACTTTTGAATGACAGTATAGTTCACGCTTTGTTTGTTCATTCTGTGATAGATTTGCATATTTATTAAAACAAATGTATAAATAACTAGCATTTTTTTCTGTTTTTGAACTCTTAAGAGCAGCGGTACTCTGAAAAACAGGAAAAGAAGGTGCTTTGTGAGGTCTTGTTCAATTTGATTCAATTCTCCACGACATGAGTGCTTCCTGGTGAATGTCTATTTCTATCTGCATTGATGCTGAGTGATAGAGGTGGGCTCCCACAAACCGCAGCTTTCATCACCTTTGCAGACGTTCTCTTAAAACACAAATGCTGACGTTTTGTCAATGTTCCTTCTGAGTACTTGCGGTGTTGTTTTTGAATACAATGGTTTTCCATGAGACTGCTCTGTAGCCACTTAAAATAAGGCCGCCATTCACACATGCACCGTTCGCTTGTCATAGCCAGATTAATGGACCTTGTTTTGATTACTCACTTCTCTGTTTTCATTTCAAGACTGATGGCATTCGCAACTCTAATCACACATTAACGCCACCGAGAACACAACCATTTTCTCTTTGGAAGGTGATCAGAATTCTTGCGTTTCATCATAAATCATAATTTGCATGGAAACAAAAACAATTTAATCTGCAGAGAGGCGTTATTGGATTCTTTGTGATGTCCCAAGTGCAGAGCCTCGCCTCATTTTTCTTTGCGCATTCTGGCAATAAAAGCCTTTCTCAACAAAATCTGCGAATGCAGATGTTTTTGTTTTTTTTCTTCTGTGGTGCTGTTGAAGCCTATTAGGATGACGTGTGTCATTGAGGCAAGGGCGCCATTTTAATTGCATTCTTGAGTCGGGACTAGCGCACACCTGGAGGCACACTTCTATCTATCTATCTATCTATCTATCTATCTATCTATCTATCTATCTATCTATCTATCTATCTATCTATCTATCTATCTATCTATCTATCTATCTATCTATCTATCTATCTATCTATCTATCTATCTATCTATCTATCTATCTATCTATCTATCTAATAAAAAAATCATGCGATAAAATGGGCCAAAGAAATTATCGCCCAATAAACCTAACAATGGCTCAGTGTTATATTCAAAAGCATACATACATTTGCTTGAAAAAAAAAAGTTTACAATTAAGTGTTTTACCAGTCCCCACGTACAGTAGTGAGACGTGGATTATGAAGGCCAAAATTATACAAAGTGTTTGTGGAATGTGGAACTCCTAATGTTGAAAATTAGGATTCACAACAATAAAAGCTGCAGATGGATAAGAGCAGATTAAAGTTACCGATGTTATTCGAAAACTAAAAACACCAAAATAGAAATTTTCTGAAGAGTTGACAAAATGTGGACCACATAAACTATCAATTGGATGCCACTGGGCACAAAGCAACCACGATGAAGACCTAAAACTAGGTCAATAGGTGCAATTATTAAACACGAATGGCAAAATATTGTAAACTCGTGGAAGTTGTAAACATGAGGGAGGGTCCTTCCTCCTGTATTGGTAGAAAATGGCTGCTACCGCTGCTGATTATATTTCACTGAACATATACATTGGTGATTACTTTTGAAGAATCAGTTCTCAGAACCAGAGCTGTTCTGGGAACTGAAATAATCAGAATGAACTTCAATGGAAATTTTCTCCGGCAGTCGGTGCTTCCCTGGTACGTCATTCAGAACAAGGAACAACATAGCAACAAGAACAAAGAATAACAGACATTTCTCTTCAACGAATTTACGTTGATTTCTCAGTGAACAACTTTTTTGTGTTCCTGAGACATAAAACTGTATAAAAAAACCAAAATATATGCATTATTCAGGACTACAGGCTAAATATTTCTCTGTCTTTGCACATGCTTTCAGAAATTACCTTCAAATATTTACAGTGTATGTATTTGGCAAATCTCTGAAAAATCTACTTTGGCACCGTAATGTAGTATTTGTAATTTGTTCTTTCCCACCACTGACTACATCTACCTATGAACTACAAAAACTGTTCAAGCAGTAGGGCTTTGTGTTGTGTATTAGTTCTATTTAAATGAGATCTGAGTTTGCCACTCAGTGTCGGTGTCACACCATCAATTAACTGCGCCCACGGTG
Organism: Syngnathoides biaculeatus; assembly: GCF_019802595.1. Lineage (NCBI taxonomy): Eukaryota > Metazoa > Chordata > Actinopteri > Syngnathiformes > Syngnathidae > Syngnathoides > Syngnathoides biaculeatus. The sequence continues at coordinate 18,153,250 of NC_084653.1, read as the reverse complement.
CCACACTCTCTATATAAACAAGCTCCTTGTTTCCTGTCACTTTCCCTGTTCAGATCCCTTTGAGGCTTTCATCATTTTCTCAATCCGCCACGAGATAAGACGAATAGACCTTCACAAGAGGGACTACAGCCTGCTTGTGCCGGGGCTGAGGAATACCATTGCGCTGGATTTCCACTTTAACCACAGCCTCCTTTACTGGACCGATGTCGTGGAAGATAAGATCTACAGGGGAAAACTCTCCGATACGGGTGGTAGGCCAACATATGAGCACATTGTCTCTATGTACACAAATGACTCTGCCGATTTACTGAGAAAAGGGACTCTTGTGGGTGATAACAGACCATTTCATCCACTGGTCTTAACACACATGTAGGTTTTATACAGTGGATAGTATTCCTTTGCAAGAATAGAAACAAAAAAAAAAAACACTACAAGATTCTTGAAAGTAATACAAGAACAAACTTTTTTTTTTCTTGCAATGTTTGGAGACTGCGTTTGCTGCATTGCCTGCTTACGGAATTGGTTGCATGATAAATTTTTGTTGTGCAGGGGTAACTGGGATTGAGGCGATCATACAACACGGCCTGGCCACTCCTGAAGGTCTAGCCGTGGACTGGATTACAGGAAAACTGTACTGGATCGACAGTAATCTGGACCAGATAGAGGTTGCCAAACTTAATGGACACATGCGCACCACACTGATTGCGGGGGGTATGGAGCATCCACGGGCCATCGCTCTTGACCCAGGGCAAGGGTATGTCCCACCTTCATTCACTTGTACTGAACAGGAAGCTGCTCTATCTTCTGCCAATAGGAATATTAGAAAAATAAAAGTCTAGAGTCCTCATTTTGGAATCATCTTTAATGCATGACAATTATTTTTCATGACAAACGGGTTGATATTTTTAAAAAACATACTTAAATGGGAGTTCCTATTGGCTTGGTTTTACATGGAACAGTGAATCAGGTCAAAATACATGAATTGTTGTAATGCCGGGTTTTTGTGATATAGAAAAAGGAGACTAAGAAAAATCCTTTAAAAACATCAGCATGAAAAAGATTATCCGTCCAATTCATTTTTTTTTTTTTTTAAATTCAACAGTTCCTGGTGCTGCCACCAGCATGCTTACTCTAGATATGCTGTTCAATAAAAGCAAAACCTAGAAACACATGAGGAAGGCCTTGAACATCTGAAAATTATTGTGGATTAATGGTGGAATTTTTATTTTTTTATTTTTAAATTAGGAAAAAGAGGCATTTGGACATGGGTGTTTCTTTTTTTTTTGTATCCGCTTTGTGTTGTTTGAATGCCCTTTCCAAGCAACCTTCATCTGAATCATCTCACATGCAGTATTGAGTTAAACAGGACTGTGTCTCTGCATACAGATGTTTAATATTGATATGTTGCAGTAACGATGGTGCCCTCAAATTGGAAGCTTATCCCTGATTAATGCACCACAGTGCTTTAACCCTGACTGTATACTCAGGCAAGAATTTTTCAGATTAAAGCAAAACCCAGACATTCCTGAAATCAATTTAACACTCTAAAGATTTGAGTAATCTGCTCCTGCACTCTCCACTATGGTACTCTTAACATATTTGGGAGGATGGCTAAATATTATGGGCATCCAGAGAAGGATTAATGGATGCTCTCAGCGCTATTCCATTCACAAGTAATAATTCTAATTTAATTACTTGAATCCACTCAAAGCAGAGCTTCATTGATCAGAGAGACCTTATTAAGTGAATAACGCTGTTGAGGTGGACATGGCTATTTCGTCCTAACACGGTTTTGTTGACGTCACGTCTTGTCTTTTGTACAAGTTGACTTTGTGAACCAAAGCAAAATCTGTGCCGGCTCAGTTGCAGTACGTATTCAGGATATTGTTAATGGTCGCATCGATGGTGTACATTTTCAGGCCTCATTGAGCTGTGAAAAGTCATAATAAAACAGATGGTCTCCTGCTTCAAGGTCTGCTGCAGGTTGTACTGAGGTCGCGGCTGTTGTTTTGGGACAGTGGCTGCATCTCTCAATAAGGACACTCAGTGGCAACTGGATTTTTGTTCTTTTTCCAGTCCAATAAAATTAATAACTCTAATGAAGTCTAAATATTTGAGTTAGGGTAACATACCTTTATAGCTTTGCTCGCTTGTGGATGCCTTAAAACTAACTGACTTTTGATTTGTGTTTTGTAATCGTAGCATTCTCTTCTGGACTGACTGGGATGCTACGTTTCCCCGAATTGAGGCTGCATCAATGAGTGGACATGGTCGCCACATTGTGTTTAAAGATATGGAAATTGGAGCTTGGCCCAATGGACTGACTCTGGATCACCTGGAAAAGAGGATTATCTGGACCGATGCACGGTACTGAAGTGTTTGTCTTGTTTTCCAGTATTACATGTTGCGAAAGGGTGTTTGTCCCTCAGCAAATGTTTTATTACACTTCCAATTCATGGTTGGGACCAATGTGTATAAAGAATATGTATTTGCTATTTATTGATTTTTACCTTGAGAGCTAAGATTTGGAAATGCCTGTATCAACCACCTTCTAGACATTTGCAGAGAAGTTTCAACTTTGACGTGGAGTTTTGGCGCACTCTCTTTAACAGCTCAGACGCCATTTTCTCAGCACTCTATGACGGCAGCGGTGTCATCGAGATCCTCAAGGGCCACGAATACCTGTCCCATCCTTTTGCCGTGTCACTCTTTGGAGGAAACGTCTACTGGACAGACTGGAGGACTAACACTTTGACAAGAGCCAATAAGTGGACAGGACAAAATGTCACTGTCATCCAGAAGACAAGCGCGCAGCCTTTTGACCTGCAGATCTTCCATTCCAGTAGGCAGCCACAAGGTGAGGAATTCTGTTTCATTGGCTTCATAGAAGTAAGTAAGGAATGATTACTGGTACATGTTGTAATCTAGTTTTGGCTAGCATCCCTGTCTAAGAAAAACACGTAGTTTTTAAAGATTTAGCAGATCTGTGTGATGACATTCATCGCAGTACCATGTACAGTGGAACCTCTGCTGGCCATTTGACAAAGAATGTGAGAAATCCAAGAAATATATCAAGAGTCTTTAGTAAAGGTAAAAGTTATGTTACAAGTTCATTTATGCACTTCATTACATTGTTTACTGTATGCAAAACAACAATTGTCTATAAAATGTAATTTTTCTCCCTATTTTTGGGAATCTGTAATGGATTAATTGGGTTTACATTATTTCCGAAGGGAAATATCAGATTGGTTTTAGTCCAATTGGGTTTTAGCGAGATTTTCTGGAAAAGGTCAACAACAAAAAACGAGATTCTACTTTACTCAGTTCTGCATTAGTGCGATAAATGACTCGAGTGTTTTTTCATCAACTTACTTTATAACACTGTGGACCAAGGTGTAAGGCCTTTCTTAGAAAGGGGGACCACCTCCCCAGTCTACCAAGCTAGAGGCACTCTCCCTGAGAAAACCAGATTTTGCCCATGCAGTAGGTCCCCCCTCTCCACATCGCCAGAATGATCCATTGGAAAGGCAGATGCCAGTGCACATGGTTCCTGCACTGTCGCAGGATTTGCCGGAACGGGCTGAGTACAGCATGAAAACCGCCTTTGGGACTCGGCTCCGGTTTTAAAGTTAGGGTTTACTCCCTTAGCTTTTTTTCTCTCCTGAGATTCCTTCAGGCAGTTGAGCTGTTTGCCCATAGCTGGTGGTCTGGTTCGTGAGGCACTAGGACGTATCCACACGCCGGTGTGCCTGTATGCCACACATTTGGGGGCCAAACATCCTCCGAGTTTTTGCCACCGAAGTTCTCAGTTGGCCAGGTGATGGTGCGGTGGACCACTGAAACAGGTCTCGTAAATTAAAATTGATATAGGCATAGGTCTTAAAATGGATTTACATTGTTTCTTTAAATATGTCCTAATTATTTTTTCATTTTTAAGATGACCTATATATCTAATCTAATCTAAATAATTTTCCTATTAATTTGCAGTATTACCAAGTTTCCAAATGGAATATTCCCAGCACCATTTGAGTGCAAAGCGTTCACCATGCATAAATGAGTATTATCATAATGGTAATCGGGTTTACGTCTATTTAATGCTTCCTCTGCTTTCCCCAATGTGTCACCAATTAATTATCCTTCCCTTCCTGTAGCGCCATTAGCATTATTGTTCACCATAGATAAATGTCATCAAATGGGGACTGCTTTTCTCAACAAGAGCATGGCTAATCCTTTCTTCTATAAATAAATAAAAATATTTGCGTGTGCACGCGTGCTGCTCCACTGCACCCTTAACATTTAGTAGAGAAGAAGGAGAGGAATGGCTGTGATGTGTTATGATGACATGTGAAAAATGAAAATTCAATATGCAGCTGGTCTCAGATGCCGTTGAAAGGCGTTTTCACTGGAGGGTTTTGAAACACAAAGCCATGGGTGCTTCATTCAGCACAAGAGTAGGCGAACAATCTTTTGCAGATTACAATGCACGCAACAGTCCTATTACAGTAATTTGCATGAATAACAAATGGTGTTTTTGCCACCGACAACAGCGACAAAGAAACATACCTGTTATACCCTGATGTGAAAGTAGCATAAAACCCGATTTATACGTAGCTCAAGATCATCAATTTTATCAGATGCTACAGTATTCACATGGATTTCTGCCTTAATGTCAGAGGTGTCAGGTTTGGATTTTCTTCCGTCCATCTCACATGATAAAACATGTTTGTTTGGGTCAGTGGAGACTCTAAATTGCTTATAGGTACAGTATTGATGTGCATATGATTTTTTTTTTTTTTGTCTGAAAGTTTCATGTCATAGACCAAGCCGAAGTCGCATTAAACATACAATAGTAAGAATACAATTCTCTCAGAGGCACATATTTAGCAACAAACTGTCTGTTTATAAAATGGTTTCTGATTTTTCAGTATCTATTTAAAATGACACCTAGGGATATTATTGTTTTGTTGCTCAGGTCCGAGGAGGGCTGCATTGTATTGTGGGTCAAAAGAGGAGAAGATGCTGTTTTTTTTTTTTTTTTTGTCTTTTGTCTGTTGCCACCATTAGAGGGGAAAACAAAGGGGATTGTGTACTATTTTAGTTTGTTCATCAAAATGAACAAGTGGCTCAGAAAATGGATAGATGGATGTAGATGAAACTGATTTACCTTTTGAAAAGGCTGCTGTTTTATTTTTATTTTGAAATTGCAGCCTGCTTTTTAATACACTCTTCTGCCCAGTAAGGGGGAAAAGAAAAGAGGACTGCATTTAATTTCCATGTGGAGGTTTGAAATGACACGAGGCATGTTCCATTTATTGTAATCCTCAAAATAAATATGACATTTCTTTTTTTGTATAATTTCATCAATATCTGATTTTGTGATTGTGAAAGTTTATTCGGGAGGTGGATTTTGCTTAAATTGGCAATGGAGACTCTCGGGGAAAGTGGAATCCCTGCAGGGCAAAGTGTGCGCGTTTCCGCGTAAAGTTTGAAAGCATGCCCATTTGAAAGGGCCCTTGGTATATGTGACGCCGACAGTATTTAAGATGATTAGACCCCAGACCTTGTACCATAAGAGGACGCCTATGTTTCTGAGTTTGGATGGAGAGCGACAAGTTGCCATCATGACAATTGTATGTACAATGCAGTGATCACTGTGATTTTGAGTCCAGCGTTCAATCTTCAATAAGGTACCCCATATGGCTAAACCCCTTATGGCGGAACTCTTTGTGCCAGAAATGTGCAGGCATCTTTGCAAACATTGTCATTTGTCAAGGGTATAAAAAGCGGGATCATGCCAATGGCCAATTAACGTCGACTCCTATTTTCCTCTGTCACACATCCATTGGTTAATTTTAAACACTAAATTCTATTTCACCTGAAAATATCAGTGAGTTGACTGAACTGATAATTAAACTCTCGCTGTATAATCTGAACTAATATGATCTTTCTTTCATGTTGAATGAATGTGCCGTCTTTGTACGCACTTTCCATCTGTTGAGTAGAAGTTCATGAATGAAAAGGTGAATGATGTTTGATTGTCAGGGCAGACTGTTGCGTTTTCATTGACTGTCGACATTGTGAGTTGAAGGCTCACTTGAAGAACATCCACATGACATTGGCAAAAGTAATCACTCACCTGTCTTGATTCAGATGGAAATTCAAGTGACATCCTATTCTTAAGACGTAGAGTTTAATATGGGATTAGTCCACTCTCTGCTGTTATCACATCTTGAACTCTTTTGGGAAGGTTTTCCAAAAGGTTTAGGAGTGTGTTCATGGGAATTTAAAACCATTTTTCCAGAATCCCAGTTGTGACTTTACAGACTGATGTTGGGCGTGAACATCTTGCTCTGTCTCTTCTCTAATTCATCCAAAATTCTTCTACCTGGTTGAGTTCGGAATTGTGAAGGCCAGTCAAATTCATCCAAATTCTTTTGTGAACCTTGATTTGTGATCTGATGCACAGTCTTGGAGCCTCTCCAAAAAAATATTCCCACAAAGTTTCAAATGTCCAAATAATTAGCACCTAAGATACAGTGAAAGAGATTTTGGACAGTCATATTGTTTGGGGATTACACCTTCCTGTTCCAATATGTCTGTGCACTGACATAAAAATCAAAGTCCACAAAAGCATAGATGGGAAAGGGTTTTGCCCTCAGCCAGAGAGAACACCTTTGGTTTGATTACGAGGGGAAAGCGAGGCAGGCGTTGTCATCCAAGATCAGTATTTCACATGAGCTACCTTGTTGAAAGCCTTTCCACAAGAGTTGAAGATATGACAGCTGCAAAGGATAGACAACCATCCATCCATCCATCCATCCATCCATCCATCCATTTTCTACCGCTTCTCCGGGTCGGGTCGCTGTGAAAGTAGCTTTAGCAGGGATACCCAGACTTCCCTTTCTCCAGCCACTTCTTCCAGCTCTTCCGGAGGGATCCCGAGGCGTTCCTAAGCCAGCCGAGAGGCATAGTCTCTCCAGCGTGTCCTGGGTCCTCCGGTGTTACATACCTGGAAAACCTCACCAGTGAGGCGTCCGGCAGGCATCCGAATCAGATGCCCCAACCACCTCTTCGGGCTCCTCTCAATGTGGAGGAGCAGTGACTTGACACTGAGCCCCTCCCGGATGAGCGAGCTTCTCACCCTATCTCTAAGGTAGAGCCCAGATACCCTGCGGAGGAAACCCATTTCGCCCGCTTGTATCCGGGATCTTGTTCTTTCGGTCACGACCCACAACTCGTGCCCACAGGTGAGGATAGGAACGTAGATCGACTGGTAAATTGAGAGCTTCGCCTTTCGACTTAGCTCCCTCTGTACCACAACGGACCGATACAAAGACTACCATATTAAATCATAAGCATGTAGGATAGGATATCATTAAAAATCATGTGAAACAACGCAGGTGAGTGAATACTTTTGAAAATAATCTATTTTTGCTGGATTTTGCTTCAGAAGGACTTTTTTTTTTCAAACCACTTGATTAACATTTTGTTTTCTTTTGTTCAAACAAAATGTGTTGTATCATAAATAGGTCACAGTAAATAGTTTTTTTTATGAACGCCTTCTGAACATTCACAATTTAGATGCTTTATCTCCCTTTTTGACTTCACAGCAGAAACTGTTCGCTTGTCCTTTTTTGACACTGAAGTCAGCATTTTCATTGGAGTCACGTGAAATCAGGCATATCTGTTTTCTTGCCATTTGAACATTTGAGATCTCTAAGATCGTCTCTGTATGTTTTCTTTTCTTTTTCCACGCTTCTCCTTCCTATCAGCCTCCAATCCTTGTGACGAGAATGATGGACGGGGTCCCTGCTCGCATCTGTGTCTCATCAATTACAACTCCACTGCATCCTGTACCTGTCCACACCTTATGAAGCTCTCGCCCGACAAAAAATCCTGCTTTGGTGAGCATAAAGATTCATCATTTTTCATGCTTTCTTTTCATGACAGTGGAGCTGTATGGGGGGATATCTGCAAATATAAAAGCACTGTCTCAATGACATCAACAATGCTAGTTTTATTTGAATAGACAAAAGAAGTTCCTGTCCAATTTTAAATAAGGCAATTTTAAGTCCTTGAGTGGTTTCATGTTTTGTTTAAAGAATTTTCATTCTTAATCTTATGATGTTTCATACAGTAGCTTGTTTTTTCCAAAACTATAATGTCAATTATGCTGGAGGCATGGAGCCTAAAGTCCATGTGAAAACACATGTATTGTAAATTTGACACACCTCAAAGAGTTTTATTGGGAACTTGAATTTGAATGATTTAAAAAAAAAGATATCAAATATATAAACTGAGGCTCCAAATTGGAGAAACATTAACCCAAGCACACCACTCTTTAACACTTTGGGGATGTCTTCAGACTGTGCCGAAACCACACACCACTGACCTGTCAACTGTCAATCAAGTAGCACTTCTTTGAACTGGAAAAATGGATGCTGGGTAATCGCGGGGTTTTCCCATGCTATGACAACAAGGCGCTCTAAAGCTACCATGCTATCGTGAAGCCACTTCCTTACAGTGGCTGTCATGTCTTTTTTTTTTTCCCCTCCTACTCTTCCGCCTTCTCTCTTTGATGTGCGCACAATTACAGCCCACAATGAGGTGCTTTAAAGCGGCCACGCCAGCCCGAAGTTCCAATCCACGTGCTGGCTGTCAAGTCTGACGTTTGTAATTTATATTTGTCCCTCCTCTTCATTCTTCCGTCTCCCTCTGCATGACGTGCTCGCACTCAGGGCAGACAAAGCGGCACGCTGAGAACTTTCTGAAAGAAAAATGCATTTTTTTAGGTGTAGGCGTAGCTGGTCAGCCAATTACATGTAACAATTGCACCAGATATCTGCTTACAAAGCCGCTCAAGTTCTTATATAGTGGGGACATGCAACTCATGGTAGACTCCAAATTGTTCATGCGGTGCTGTTTTGGTCATGGCCCAAGAAATTGGAAAAACTGAAATGGTTAAAATTCTCCACCATTAGTGCTAGATAAAACAGGATTGGTGCGAGCCGTGAAGAAGAAATGACACTTAACCCTTCTGTTCTTGCTGATGAAAGTTACCCTACAGCAAAAAGACACTTGACAACATAGCTTTGTCAGCCCTATCTTTCACCAGTATGTGAAATATAACCTTGATCAAGGCTTAAGAACCAAAAACTATCCTTGGTCAGGCGTCATCAAAATAGTAGGAGTGATGATGATGAACTTGTACTTGATATGAGGAGGCAAAATTACAACACACATGATAAAAGTAACACACTTGGCTTTAATATCGTAGTTACTGTGCATATCATCCGACCTGCACCTGACCATACGTCGTCAACATTGTCTTTCATGAATGTTCTAATTTCTTAATTGCAACAGCTTTGAAAAGATTCCTCCTTTACGTACGTCGGTCGGAAATCCGAGGTGTGGACGTTGACAACCCGTACATGAACGTCATGACAGCACTAACAGTACCCGACATTGATGATGTCACCGTAGTAGACTATGATGCAGAGGAGGAAAGAATCTATTGGGCTGATGTTAAAACCCAAACTATCAAGCGGGCTTTCATCAATGGCACCCAGCTTGAGACCATCATTTCGTCAGGTGGGAGGATTTCTCATGGTTTGTAAAAATTCAAATTAAACACTCCCTTAAAGAGTTTCATCTCATTATGCATTGTCTGTAAATTTATACATGCCTGCACGATAAGTTGTGTTGTGTGCTCTCCGACAGATATCGTGAACTGCCGTGGCCTGGCTTTCGACTGGCTTTCCAGGAATTTATATTGGCTTAGTTCCGAGAACGACGAGTCCCAAATCAATGTTGCTCGCTTTGATGGGTCCCTGAAGACCTCCGTCATCCACGGCATTGATAAACCAAGATGCCTTGTAGTGCACCCTGTCAAGGGGTAAGTAGATTATAGAACTCGGTATCCTTCATCACTGTTTGCGTTAATGGTCAGAATTAACAACTGACTCCTGACCAAGATGCATGTGCTCAGTTAGATCAATTGTTATCTGGATGAACCTAATATCTTGTTTTCACATTTCAGTTGCTTTCAGTTCAACTTGGTTTGAACATTTAAAGGGGTATACTTGGGTCAAAGTGGAGGTATAACTGTTTGCCTGTCCCTCAGGAAAATCTACTGGACAGATGGCAGCACCATTAACATGGCCAACATGGACGGAAGTAACAGCAAGGTCCTCCATCAGAACCAGAGGGAACCTGTCGGTGAGTAACAGCATTTGCAGTATTCTCAATTGTGTTTTCCATCGTATGACTGAAAAGGGAAACGGATCTGTCTTTTGCCTCCTCTTTATGTCAATCTCTCTCATACATATACACTTACACACGTAAACAAAGCAGTCTTTCCATATGAATGAGCTGTGTGCAAAACAACCCAATTCCTGTGGAGGTTTACGTATTTTTTTTTCTGGTCATGCTCTGTAAGGATGACAAAGAATGCGTCTGGAAATCGTTGAGAATTTATTGTGAAGTGCTCAAAGCCGAACACGCATTCAACCCTGCCAGCTGGCCTGCACGTTTTCTGAGACGAGTGTGGTCGTGAAAATTTCATGAGATTAAGCCCATTCGGCAGATTCCCAGAAAGGGAATGTATGTGTTGGTATTGCTACAGGTTGTTGTAGACTGCATCACTCTCGTATAACCCTAACATCAAAACAGATGATGGTGATCAAAAATACCCATCCATCCATCCATCCATTTTCTTAGCCGCTTATCCTCACAAGGGTCGCGGAAGTGCTGGAGCCTATCCCAGCTGTCAATGGGCAGGAGGCAGCGTACACCCTCAACTGCTTGCCGGCCAATTGCAGATCAGAAATACCATTGCATGAATTTTTTTCAAGATATTTAATGATAAAAACTGAAAAAAATAGGTAAATGAATGATAATGGTGGGTTCTAATATAATATTCACCAATTCTCAAGAACCGCTTCTCCTCATTAGGGTTTCCAGGAAGATGGAGTTTACCCCAGTTGACTTCACACCGAATTCACCAGTCAATCACAGGGGGCATAAACCGCTATTCACTCATACATTCACACATTGGGACAAATTTGGATTTCTAATGAACCTGGAATGCATCTCATTGGGATTTGGGGGGAAGCTGGGGTCCCTAGAGAAAGCCCACACAAGCACAGGGAGACCAGAGCTGAGATGTCAACCCTGAACCTTAGAACTGTGAAGGAAAACATGCTGACCACTTGAGCAGTGTACTCCCATTAATATAATTGAGCAATATCACACACAGAGTAACTGATGTTATACTATATGTCATGGCTGTAACATGGAGAAAAACAATTATATGGTCTTTATTGAGATCAGTTATGCGGCTCCCCTGACACAAATAGTAGCAAACAGTGGTGCTGACTGTAGAATTAGCCGTTGGCTTGGCAACCAGCCAAAACCAAAATGAAGCATGCATTGCTGTTTCATGTCCAGGTTGGATGATAATTCCACTTAACGCCAAGTCACCTTAAGCTATTCCTTTATTTTGGGGGCAGTCAACAACGAGCAAAGGTAGTCCAGAAATTCAAAAGGAAGCCAGGTGTGACGCAACATCTTTGCACCCGTTAGCTGCGTTAGAATACTGGTTGCGTGTTCCCTCCGACTTGTGCACTGAATGTGTCATTTAGTCACATGAGTACTTATGGAGGTTCATGATGAAATGTACATGACAGGCTTCTCTCCTGGGCTTCATCCTCATCTGACAAGAATTCATACTTTGAACAAAATGTCTTGAAAATGTCTTAAAAAAATCTGTAATATTTGCTAACCAAACACCTGTTAGGTGGAGTGATACTTAAAGTGCTGTTGTACTCTGTAACATCACACATACAATTACTGATGTGCAATCAAATTGCATGTTCGTAACTTAAGTGTTGTATAATTCTAATTTACTATGGACAATAATATGATTACATCAAAGGATTGTATATTGAGCGATACAGCGCAAGTGGATGCTTTTACTTTCTTCCAAATCTGTTTAAAGTACTGTGAGTGACTGTCCACCAGTCAAGGATATATGTCGCTTTTGTTCAAAGTCAGCTGCGATAGGCTCCATTTACCACCATCCCTAATGAGGACAAGCACTATAGAAAATGGATGGATAGTTTCAGAGCCATGATCCTTTGTGTCACTGGTTTTCACTCAATTGGAAGAGATGTCAACTTGTACTGTACAATATCAATCAGGTTTTAAGTGCTTCAATCTAAATCCATGGGTATTCATTGCCAGCAGGGTGTTAGAGTTTTGCAAGATTTCAAGTTGAATTCATTTCTTTCTAGCAAATCTAATGAAAACTCAGCATTTTTATGTTTCTTAAGCCAGAACTGTTGATTCCAAAAAGTAATTCACAATTGATTCAAGGTCAAAATAAACCCATATTGCACACCATGGTTTTCTCCGCATTTATTCACTCTGTGACCTGTCAGCAGGTTTTGCCATGATTCACCGACTTCATTTATGGTTATGGGGTAGACTTGGGGGCGAGAGCAAATTAATGATGCATTGTGAATGTGAATCTGCCAAATATAAATCCACCACACAGTACACATTGTCCAGAACTGCAACTGGAGTAGCTTTGTAAATATCACCCATCGATGTTGGCAGTGCATGGAAAAAACATGTCAGCCTCAAAGTAGAGTGAGCAGCCCCCACTTCCTTTTCTTGTTCATTTGTCCTGGCAGATGGAATTTCTATGAAGACAATCTGATTTAAAGGTCAAGTGTCATCCCTATAAACATTCTAAAATAGATATTGAAATGAAAAATCCATACAACGTGATTCACTTCAATGTCTATACAAAAAAATAAATATGAGCGGAGAGCGCGTCTTCCACGCGCAAAGTTGCGGAAGTGTCATTCGACATCCAAGTGGTTAACATATTGGCTGTATCTACTGTCTGTGATGTCGGGAGGCCCTGTAGCTCAGTGGTTAGATCACTGGTTTGGTAAACCAGGGGTTGTGGGTTCGTATCCCACTGGGGCCTCCACTCCCTGAGAAGGGTTGTGTCAGGAAGGGTATCCGGCGTAAAAATTGTGCCAAACATATACGTGCGTTCATCTGAGATGACACGCTGTGGCGATGCTGAAAGAAACTTACTTACTTACTTTTTACTGTCTGTGACGTCACCCTGGACATTCGCCTTTGAAAACACGCCCCTTCAGACGCGGAAGCTCTTTTCGAAGAAGAGAACATCTCACAATCGAGTGAAGTGTCCTGGGCAATATTACCAAGCCATATTTAGATGATATGCAGATCATGGCCAAACCACCTCCCCGCCCGATCCACCTCCATGCGGCAGTGATAAAAACAACGCCACCAGCAAGCAACAATGACGCCACAGCCAAACTGCCTCCCCGTCCGATCCACCTTCGCCGCGGCCTGGTGCCCCGACGAGCCACCCCGCCAACGAGGCCGGCGGCCGGCTCAACCTTGTCAACAAGGCCGGTGGCGATTCACAAGGCCTGCGGAGGCCGTCCTTCAGCGGCTGCTGCACGGAAGCCTTCCTATGCGCACATCAACACATTAAGCACCCCTGATTTACGGATTACACCCCCCCCCCAACTATTGTTTTTTTTAGTAACTGTATACACAAATACCTGTCATTTGGAACCCATGAAGCTCTCGTCCTTTGCACCTGTGCAATCCATTTTTCACGATGAACCGGATCTTTTGGAAAAGTATGAAGAGCGAATCCATCCTCCCGAGTGTTCGAGCAATTCCCAACAATGCAACGAGCCGGACTGTTGGCTAACACGAAGAAAGAACGAGCTATCTTCCCGTGGGTAAAACTAATGGAAAGAAACAAGTCCGCTTCTGCGTGCTACTGCCTCCAACGTCACTTCCTGCTTCTTGTCGAAAACAAATCCCTCGAGAGGATTTTCATGGCGGGAGTTACAAAAAGCTATATACGTCAAAATCATGTTTTGTGGTGAAAAAAATTGATTAATCCATATCGGCTGTGTTTTTTTTTTTAATTAATACTATACTAAAAATCATCCATTTCATGACAGTTGACCTTTTAACTACAAATCCAAAGTCTAGTCATGGTGCATTTTTTTCTTTTTGTTCTTCTTCCTTATAGGTTGCCTTTGTATGAAGGTCTTTCTACACTTTTGTTTTTAATAAGTTTGTGAGTTTGTTTCTTTTTTGGGTCTGTTATGATTGTGGAGCAAATCTGATTCATTCTCCCAATGAAATCAAATGCAGTGTCATATTTGTTGTGTCTTAACTAGTGTTATGAATGAATGAATCAATCAGTCCGAAATGCAAGAGAACAATTCCAGCCCACTGTGATGATAAAACTTTGTTGTGCTCTGTTTTGCTCTTAGGTCTTACGGTGGACTACGCAGCTAACAAGCTCTACTGGATTAGTTCGGCCAATAAAACAATCAACAGATGCAATCTCGATGGAAATGGGCTTGAGGTGCTGGAAACTCTGAAGAGGGACCTTGCTAAAGGCACTGCACTTGCCGTTATGGGTGAGTTTCTTGCATTTCCATATAAAGACGGGAGGAGATACAGTATATCGAAAAGAACCATACTGTCTGGGAAAGCCCAAGTACGGAGCACTTTTCTATTTTCTATCTTGTTGAAGTGATTTTTGTGGATCCCGCTTCCCTTAAATTGACGGTGACTGTTGACTGTTTCCTATTTAGAGAAGACTTTATTATTGTGCTCACAAATGGGAGAGAGAAGGCAAGGTGACATAGAATAATGGCGTTGTAGCGACGTATTAGCAGGTAGCGCCAACCAGCAGAATCATGCCTGCTAGGCGCCATCAATCAAAAGTAATGTGGAAGCAATTGTTTGGAATGGGAGCATGAACAACACTCCAAAGTTTGTGAAATAGAGACTTTTTACTGTGCCTTGACAGTATGTTTGTCACACAATTAAAAACTTCAAGTCTTGGCACATCCAGGTACGATGTTTCGTATTATTTGTTATTATTATCTTATATATTACAAATTTTAATCAGATCATCAACCTTGATTGACCATATCATTTGTCTTGATGCACCTGGACTGTGGAGACCTTTTTTGAATGAATTGTTGAAAAAAAGAAAGGAACTGAAGAGCTTATCATGATTCAATTTCTGGAGTTGTCCATTTTGAATTTTACATTACTACATTTAAGTAGGTGAGTACTTCAAAAGAAATGTGATAATGTCCTGAAACCATGTCAAGCTGGCTTTTTAAGAGCATCATCTTTCCTTGGCACCGAGATTCCGAACAATAACGACACAGCAATACTTTCATCCAAATGAAGCTCCCCAGCTCATATCAACATAGTTCCTTGGCACCGAGATTATGATATTCGATCCTTGGGTTGCAATCACGTGATAATGGCTGCCATTTCTACAGACAAGCTAGGCGTTGCAGACGAGATCACCATGGCAACGTCCACAGACCCATTTGTTAGCGGTGAGCGGTGGATTTTTTCTACCTACTTTAATTCACTCGATGATGTTGCCAAAGCTAGATATGTACAGAAGATCAAACTCTGTGAAGATATCGATCCGTATACTCTCCACAACAACATACCTTCGAAGGATCTGAAAGACTTCCCCGAAGGAGAATACCCGGACACTAGAAATACACATGCTTACCGCTTACAAAATGATCAGAACAGATTTTCAAATAACCATTTGCCTGTGTACTCGAGCTTCATTCAGATCTGCACATCGTATATTTGCAAGCCACTTTTGTTGCCGTTTATTCGATAAGGCCATTGTATCTTCTCCTTAATGCAATCTAATCTTTGGAACATGGAAAAATTGCTTCCCAATGTCTCTGTTTCCGCAATTTCCACATCCGTAGACGCAACAAAAATCTGGCATGGTGAACGATGGACAACTGACTGCTTGTCTCTAACAATGGCGGTCAAGTACCAGGATGAACAAGTGTGATGTCACGTGCAACCCAGCCACATGGTATTCTGTGGTCCAATCCTACACCTTAGCAAATCAGAACCACAATAGTAAACCTTTACAGCGTCATTCACAACTGAGCATTATTCCGTCACTGTCTTTGTATTGTATAGGGTATGTGCAGTCATTCCATTGTGTAGGTTAAGTTAATGCGTTAAGTCAATGCTGTAAATGGTGTGTGTATCCCTCGCTAATTATATCGCTTCAAGATCTACGGAGTAGATCAGATCAGGATGAATAAACAGGTCAATCATCATTTAAACAAAGTCATCCAACTGCAGCTGAGCACCGTTATGTTCTTGTCCGTCCTGTCAGGATCAATTACTTGGTTATGTTTCAAGTAAAGTTTCAAACAATGCGGCCACGTGAGTAAACAAGGAACGTTTGATTTCGATCAATAAAAGAATGCCCCTCACATCGCAAGAGACAGAAGCAGACATAAAATCGCTGAACACAGTGAAATGATTTAGCCATTTTCCCTGAGATTGCTGGGTGATAAAATCAATTTGCTTTACTTCTACTGGATGTGCACGGTGCTAGCAGGGAGAAGGTATTCACATCAGCGCATGGGTGTCCTACGGCTTTGTAGTAATTGGATTGGCTCGAGGGATAGGCGAGGGCCGCGCTTTAGAAGGTAGGGCATTCATCAGCCTCGACTCGCCTGGAATCTAACAAGCGGTTGATGCGGAGATTGAATATGATGTACCACAAGTGAGCAATCACAACTAGCCAGCGTGCCCCACGGCATCAAATTAACATGGAGAGCAAAGCTAATCTAGGCCCGCTCGCCCTTGGGGGTCAAGTGTTTTGTAAACTTCATGTCGACTGTCACTTGCACTCACAGTAATTTTATTTTTGTTAACACACGACACTGAGCCTGAAGCTATTAGTTTAATCCACGTGTGTGTGTGTTTTGGGATAAACCAATAGAAGTACTGCCTTGACGGAACTAATTATTGTTGCTAAATGGCCTGCTATTATTACACATATTTTTAAACAATATAGCCTTGTCTTGAAAATGAGGTCACTCTTTGTTTTTAAGTCGGGTATTATCCGAAGGGCATATGTATTTTTGAGGTTTTGGCATAGCTCGTTAGCTAACTGCAAGTCAAGTTCTGCTAAATGACTGCTGATGCGAATGAAGCTTTATGTTTTTATACAGTAGGAAGAGGGGCAGCTCATGCCAGACTCCAAGATATGTTACACCCCAGAAAAATCTGCAAGGGTGAAATGGTGAAAGTTTAAACTATATCCTCACAATTGAATACCATACTTCAGCAGCACGCCCAAACTGACGCATTCAAAGCACTTGCTGCAGATCTGAATTTATGATTCTTTTAAGTCTTGACTTCAACCTCCCACCTTCCAAACTACCATCAAAATATTGTTGGGGTGACCACACTCTGATATCCACAAGTCGTCAACTAATCGTTTTTTCTTTTTTTTTTTTGTTTCAGTTGTGATTATCTTTAAATAAGCTTCAGTTGAGTTATAATTGTATTTTAAATTGGACTGCTGATATTGTTTTTTCTCTCAGCTTTGTTTTTCTTGCAATTTAAATGCTTTTCTTTCTTCTTAACATTTGGCCTTTTCTCCATGCCCAAAGAAGCCCTCCAAAGACATTTTGTTTTGTTTTGTTTTTTACCTCTTTGTGGTAGCCTGTGGGGTACCTTTTACTATGTATCACATCACCGGGACAAGTGCATAGACATGGACAAAGACAAGGGAATGTACCACATTTTTGAAAATGAAACTTCTTTCAGACTCTGATGATCAGTAACATATTTTTTGTTTCAGTGTCATTCTGTGAGTCTGTACCAAATCACTCATAGACCAGAACTGGTTGGGGACCGCTGATATACAAAACAGATTTCATAATTAAGCCTTTGTTGATGTGAAAACGTTCCCCCATTGCAAGGTTCCCCATTGTGGGACTAATGAAGGTTATCTTATTTCGATGACAGTGGTTCATGGCTGCAAAAGTGCATCACGGGTTTAAGCAGGGAACTATTTTTTTTTGTGTGTGTGTGTGTGTGTTTCAAATTAGCTCAAGGATTATGGTAATATTACAGAAAATATAGCAGAAGCCTAAACTTCTTTCAAGGTTAAAGGCACCTGTGTGTGCCACTAGTAATTTCCACAAAAAAGCCAGTGAAGGCTAATTCTGTACTCTTTTCTTTTGGTAACGCTGATGCAGCTATGTTCAATCTTGAACCAAGATTTTTGCTGACATCTGTTTCTTTCTGTTTTGGGTACAGGGAGTAAACTGTGGTGGGCAGATGATGAATCTGCACAGCTGGGAACTGTCAACAAGAGGGACGGCCGGAACTTGGTCAGTCTGAGAAACAAGACTGGTGGGGTAGTGCACATGAAGGTGTTTGACCGGGAAGGTCAGAAAGGTGAGAATGATTGTTCGTCACATTTCCATTGAGTGGCTCATTTTTTTCCCACAAATTCATTTGCCACAAATCAGGTACAGAAAATGTTAAAGTCAAGAATAGAGAAGCTCTTAAACCAGATTATAGCTTTGTAGCTAATTTTGAAAAAAGTAAAAAAAAATCAGTATAAGGTCACCACATCATGATTTTGAACAGTATAACCGGTGCGGCTTGCCCCTTTTTTGGTGGAATGACAATACAAAGAACCTGTGTAAGGACTATTTTTATATACTTTGATCAATAGTGGTAAATGGACTTGTAAAAAGAAAAAAGTAATTTAGCTTGTTTTTTTTTACGTCACCTGTTTTTTTATATGAGTAAATGTTTCACATGCATAAATCTGCCACGCTTAAAGTCCTCTTTTACATTTTAGGTATTCATAGTAGAGGCAGTCCTTATTGACAGAGAAAATGGTGGTGGCAAATTCTCACTGAAAATCAATGTCTTGTAAATTTGAAACAGCAGAAAATCTTGTCGCATTGATTATGATAACAAAAATCGGCAAGTGCATAATATGAGTCTGCATCCTACTATAGGTTTGTATCATAAAAATATGCCACTCTGTTACGACCAGGGATTCTAAAACAGCCATGCCAGAGCAAAGTCCTGGTCCACACGCTGGCTAAGTCAGACTTCCCCACACCCCCACACTTTGCTCTTCCACTTTTACCCCGAGACATAGGCACACTCATGGCGGACAGCAAGGCACTCTGAAGCAGCGACACAAGACGGGATACATTTTCCCTCCGAAGAGAAGATGAATGTTGCTATTAAGATATAGCTAGCGAGCTCGCCGTATCACTATTTCCACACTTAAGAATGACATACATTAGAGCTCTTGTTGCCCGTCTTCAACTCTATATTGTACTTAGAAACAAATTCAGAATTCACTTGAAGTGGTCTTTAAACCACCGCTCACAGGATTATTATTTTAGATGTGCTGGTCTTTAACTTTCAGGTAGAAACCTTTGCCAGATAAACAACGGCGGATGTTCCCAGCTCTGTTTTCCGACTTCTGAGAGCACCCGTAGCTGCTCTTGCACTGTTGGCTACAACCTCAGGAGCGATCGCAGGTCCTGTGAGGGTATGTTTCCTTATCACAAGAAGTGCTTCTGTGCAGTATTCAAACTATAACATACACATTGTTACTTTTTGAAATACGTTATGCATGCATTCTCCGTTATTGTGTGGTTTTTCACAAAGGTATGGATTCATTTCTGATGTACTCCATCCATGAGGGAATAAGAGGGATTTCTCTGGACCCGAATGACAATACTGAAGCCCTCATGCCTATCACGGGAACACTTTTTGCTGTGGGGGTGGATTTTCATGCAGGTAAGATACTTGGAGATTATACATTTGTAACACCTTTTTTTTTCGATTTCCAAAGACAAATTACATGTGACATTTTATATTTACGGTGATGTTTTGGACACATTTATACAAACGGTAAATAATTATATTTCAAGAGGGTGTGTTATTTTACATTTGTCTCTGTGTTATGAGACACACCAGAATCTCTGAAAAGATGTAATTATGCACTTGCAATTTAATTTGTGGAAACTGAATTGATTGCTTGATTGTCTGTGACTTATCGTGATTGCTTGCAATTAATCTGTATTTGTTTAATGAGTAACTCGAAGGAATATTTATAGTAATTATTGATGTTGTCATCAACATTGAAGCTGACAAGTACTTCATCCCCAAGAGAATGTTTTGATGATCCAAGTAGTCACATCGAGTTAAATATGCAGCATTTTTTAATAAGGTCAGCGTGAGGCGCTTGTAAGTCAATTTAGAAACACGAAAGCACATGTATGGATCCAGCATGGAACATTTCTTTGTGTTCCACGTCTGAAATTATATTTGCATCCGATATCTTGTAATCTTTTTTTTTCATTTTAAAAGGTGGTTAAATGTTTTTTTTTTATTATTATTATTATAAAGGAAGCTTATTTTGCTCACCTTTATTACCTCCAACCTCATTTGCCTTAAAATAAAAAGGTCAAGGGAGGAGTCTGGGTTTGATTTACATTGAAGCTTTTGAATTATGGTCTTCGGGCTCACGGGGCGCAGCTTTGATGGAGTAATCACATGACATCACAGGCAACATGGGTACGAATAACAGTGAGCCTTTGAAACAATTCCAAGCAGAGCGATTCCCCTGATATTGCATCAAGGAACCACAGTGTGCATTGCAAAGCAAGAAGCAAAGAGTGCGTACTGTAATTTGTTACATCCCAGCTTCCCTCTATGTCTGTACAATAAAAATAACAGATTCATCGCAAAGACAGACGATATGGCCTCATTGCACTTCCTTGTATGTAATAGAATCTAAATGATGCATGATGACGAAAGTGCTTTGGAGGAACATGGACTGAAAACAAGCGAACTGCATCTACAGAAAGGCTTCTCATAATGTATTATACGGTGTGTTCCTGTTTCATTTACAACAATGAGACAGATGCTGAGTGGAATAAAAGGATAGCAGGTATCTCCATTTGCAATCTATTGAAGAGAAAGTAACAGAATAGGGCTTGTTCTCTATCAATATTCCTGACCGTCATTATAGGATATTGAATTATCTTGTCTCGTGATTTTTTTTTTCCTTGCAAAAATTACATCTGCTGTTCTTTTCCATTAAGCAATGAAATAGTATTGTCTTTTTCCACTGTAGACATGATTTTATAAGCGATGACTTTCACTTTCGGCAATTTTCGGGCCAGTAGATCACAGCCCTACATCAGCTGAGTGCAGACGCGCGCGCGTTGTCTCTTCCAGACCCGCCTGCGAGCTAGTAACCATGTTGTAATGGAAATTCAAATCCCTGCATAGTGGGGTGGCACACACAGTTGAACGGAGCCGAGCCGAGCCAGCATATTTATATAGAAAAGCAGCTTAAGATGTTCCATAAACTCCTTCTCTTTCAGATGGCGTTGCTGAGCTCTTAATATGAGTGACTTGAGAAATAATGCAAAATCCTGACATGACCACAAGCTTTTTAATATGTCGGGATAAGTCACGTTCTGGACAACATTAGAGACTTAGCATAAAATGGCTTGTCAACTACTCCTTCTTTTTTGCAAACGTAAACACGGAAATCAATGAGACAGTCAAGATGATAGCAAAGATGACTAAAAAAAAATGTCGCTGTCTGGCGGAATCCTCGCACTCCCCCCCCCCCCCAAAAAAAAAAAGCATCTTTCTTGAGAAACCAATCGCTGCATTGTTGAAGTTGAAATTATACCTTAAATTCCTATCACGAACATGAACACAACACCCACCCAAACTCATGTAAATCTCTAATGTAATAATTAATATAACGCAATTCATTCCGCTGTCATTAATTAAGCCGCAACATAAAACGTCTGTGATCCTGCCTAAATCCTCCCCAACCATACAAAAAGCCTTTAAAACTGTCATCTTCCCAAAATCATTTTCAATCTTCTCAGAGCCGTGCATGATTCAATAAATAATATAACCAGCTGACTAAGCAGTGTATTATGTGGAAATTGATCTGCATTCACTTACCTTTACGATCGAAACGTTTCTTCTGCACCTAAGCATTGCACCGATCCATATTTTTTAAAAAAGGTTTTAAATGCTTCTTGTTAAAGTAGTCTAAAAGTAGTTGAGCAAAGGGAAAAGCTAACGCAAAATGGTTTTAACTTCTTATTACTAAAAAACAAAAAAAACCCATCCAGACGTAATCTTGCGGTGACATGATGCCAGCTTTATGACACATCGCAGACTTTCTGTTGAAGAAAATGCATTTCTTGTCATGCTATTTTCAATGCTTTAAATTGGTTAAGGTTGCTTATAAATAACAGAAATAACAGAACAGAAACAGAAAAAAACAAAATTAAATTAATCACATTTAGACTTACAGGTTTTCGCCTCAACAGTGATGCAATATATTGCGTGACTCCTGCTCCTTTGCTTATCCAATAAGGATCCAAAACCAAAAAGAATATACCATAATGTTACCAATGCCAGGTTTTCCATCACAAAGTTTCCACCGACCTTTAAAGTTTGCTTGACAGCTACTAACTTAGCTGCGCATGTCGTGCGTGTGCATTTCCACCATCACACTTTACTGTGCCGCACAACATTTGGGGAAATGGGCCATGCTGTAATGAAATGTGTTCATGAGCTGCATTGTTTGAGGGCACAAATACATTTGAGGTAATTGCATCCATCATCCCATCTTGCTGTGCCATTAACTCCTTTCACAGGGAATGACACTGTATACTGGACAGACATGGGCCTGAACAGAATATCCCGGGCCAAACGCGATCAGACCTGGAGGGAGGACATCGTTACTTCCGGCATCAGCAGGGTGGAAGGCATTGCTGTCGACTGGATGGCTGGTTAGTGTTATGACTCTGGACTGTGAATGCTGCTTATCAATTGAGTTGGACTACCCGTTTTGTTGCTTTTAAATGGATGTCTTTGTTTGTATTTGGACAGCAAAACACATAAGAAGCCTGAAGGATTTAACCCTTTCCTTGTCTTTACATAGGGAACCTTTACTGGACAGATCACGGTTTTAATCTTATAGAAATATCTCGTTTGAATGGCGCGTACCGCTCAGTGGTCATATCAGAAGGACTGGATCAGCCCAGAGGCATCGCTGTGCACCCTCAGAAGGGGTAGGTATTGTTTTGTTTGTGTCCACCCTATCTTTACGATCTGGGATTAATATTTTGGGATGTTGTTATGACAACCATTTTATTGTGAAGCCATGTTTGATAAGTTGCTGAAAAATGACTGGAAGAGCATACCTGAAGCAAACACTTGAAGATATTGTTAATTTTGCAGTTTATCTTTGCAAAGAGGTCTGGAATTTCAACATAGAGACATGCAGCATCTCATAGGTCTGGCCAAGATGGGGTCACGAAGCACAAATTTGAAACCCTCCTACATGCTAATGAGCTGATCAATACACAGACTTACAGAAACAGCAAGGGAGTCAAACAAAGAGAGTTTTTCTCAAAGTCAGCCTCCTAACGCCTCCATTTTTAGCCTTTAGCTATTGTTATTAATTTTATGGGTATGTAGTATAGTAACTTGTCCAAGGAAGTATGTTTAAGTGATACATTTCGACATTAAGTCAAGCTTTGTATGTTAGAAGTCAGTGATAATCTTCACTTAACGTACATTTAGCCTGGAAGATAGCTGAGATAGGTTCCAGCAAGGTCGTGACCCTAGTGAGGATAAGCTGAACGGAAGATGAACAAATCAATAGTGAGCCGGTGGTCAATTGTTCAAAAAAACATTTTTTCAAGAGGGTCTTTTGCAGAGGGATCACCCTCTTCATTTGATACACTTTATTATGCATCATTGATGTATGTTTAATACTAAAATACATCACATATAAAATTCTGGATATTGTGGCACATCATGTGGTGGTCCAAGTGACTTTGCGTTTGTGCTTCTGTACAGTTTTGTATTCTAAGGGCTTTGCTAAATGGCACACTGGCTCAGCTCAGGAAGCACACCAAAATGTCTGCAAAGGAACCAGTCCTAGATATCTCTGTTACTACGCTTTACAGGTATCTCTTCTGGACTGAGTGGGGCCAGAACCCATGTATTGGCCGCTCACGCTTGGATGGTTCGGACCAAGTCACATTGGTCAACTCAGGCATTATGTGGCCGAATGGGATTTCTATAGACTATGAGGTACAGCTCATTGGTCCTACTTACAGCCTCCTCAGGCTCAATTCATGCAGCATCCCTCTTCATCCTATACTTTTATAGTACAAATTTGTCAATTGTGTCTAATATGCATTTTCAAATTCCCTCTCAGGAAAATACCTTATACTGGTGTGATGCCCGTACAGATAAGATTGAGAGGATCAACCTCGAGACAGGTGAGAGTCGGGAGATCGTACTGTCTTCGGCCAATGTGGACCTGTTCTCGGTGGCTGTGTTTGGGCCTTACATCTACTGGACTGACAGGTAATGTACTATTTTTCTTAAAGGTACTGCACATGGGCTTTTCCTACAAAGTCTGCAAAAATAACCTGATATTCACCCACAATATTAAAGCTTTTGTGAAAATGTAAGGGGCCAAGGATGCTGTGATCAAGAATGTAGGCTTTTAATAACAGTTATCTCCAAATCACGAGTAGTCCAAATATATTTTTGGATAAATTATAGTTGAGTGTTAATAAGAGGCCCCATAGCTCAGTGGTTAGAGCACTGGTTTGGTAAACCAGGGGTTGTGGCTTCGTATCCCACTGGGGCCTCCACTCCCTGAGAAGGGTTGCGTCAGGAAGTGCATCCGGCATAAAAATTGTGCCAAACATGTGTGCTGTGGCGACCCCAAAAGGGACAAGCTGAAAGAAACTTACTTATAGTTGAGTGTTAATGGGCTGTTACTCAAAATTATGCCCACAACACACCGAAGAACGCGGCCGAATGTGACCGAAAAGGACGAGCACTTACGCAATTGTGATCAAAAATATTGCACACTTCTGTATTGGTATTTCTATTGAGTTTTGAGGCTCCAATTATGATATACTGTATGGTATTTTTATTTTTTTACTAAGCCACAAAAACATGCCGGGATTGTCAAGGACGAGGACGTTGGCCACTAAATAAGATCCTTTTGTGTTGACCAACAAGTGAACTGATTAAAGAATCTTTGGAGAAACAGATTGTTTAGCTGATATTTTGCTTTGATTTGCCAGCAACAATATGAAATACACACGCACTGAGTTCAACTTACCCTTCAACAAACAGTAAAACAAACAGAGCCTTTATGCTGTTTAATTGTAACTCCCATTTTACCACAAATTCATTGTTTTTCATCTACTTGGCCAAAAAGATGATTGTAATTCAAACCAGCATAATTTCACATATCTAGCACACATTTGTTCGCCAAAAAAATATCAAGTCAATATTGTGTATTTACATAAGTATAGGGGAAACTGGAATGAATGTTCACATTTTATAAATGTATGCCTCCATCTTGAGGTCATGAAAAAGGTGGAGCCCGCACTTTCATTCCAATATGAAAGGTGTACATATGACTGCATAATATGTGCAGTTGTGCTTATAAATGTGATTATTTATTTATTTTAAATACAACACCTGATTGAACAACAATTCTCATTAATTTCTTTATCATTATTTTTTGTTTAGTAGTAATGTTTTTCCGAAATGCTTGACAGTTTCATTTGAATGCCATTAAACTAAAATTAAATGTGCTTCACCAGGCCCGTCAAGTTTTGTTGAATGAAGACTACCCATCTTACAAATTATGGCTCTGTAATCAAGCAAATGAGCACAACTGTTTGTTTTCTGATTTATTAAATATAGGTAGTGCTGTGGATTTCAAAATAGGATAAAGCAAATAAAAAAGTATTATTTTTTCACATGAGGTCTTAACTTAGGAGTAATTGTTTGGAAAAAAAAACAATAAAATACAGATAAAACTTTGTTTTTGTCAAATGGGTAGAAGCAAAATCATGCAGTGTAAAAATGCTATGTAAATAAGTAGAAGGGTTTTCCACAATTTTGAAGTCAACTTTGTAGGTATTATACATGGGTGTGCATTCTATATGATAAATTAAGGTAATGATAAAACAAAGAGAATGATGTATTCAAAACAACCTCATAGTTTTGCCTTGACAAAGTCTATTGACCAAAATGCCATAGACGACCTAACAACTAGCATCAGGGCCAGGGTGTTATAACAATTGCAACAGGCTTCTAGAAAATATAACAAGGATCACGGATCACTGACAATATAATTTTGAATTGCAGTAAAACTAATGGCGACCTGTCAGCCATTCATGATAAGTAGTTGCCAAACCCTCGTTGGTTCGGGCATGTTGCTCAGTGTATGACAGACAGGCCTTAGATTACATTTTTTTCTTCACTTCCAAATTCATTTTGTTTAGCATTGTGGATGACGTTACTGAGGTTTCATTCACAGGCTGGAACTCAGCTGACATGCTGCCAGTTTTGGAGATGAGCAAATAGGAACAGTTTGGAAAATAACAAAAAAAAAAATCATCATGGGTCAGTTGCCCACATCCATTAGAACCAACGAGAGAATTCTGAGGTGGTTTTATTTGCTCTCTGAAGAAATGTCCAGTTATTATACACCTGCCGCGACGGAAGCTTCCTTGCTTATCTCTTCGGCAACAGCCATTGTTTACAGGCTTCCAGTCTCTTCTCGCTCTCATGACATCAATACCCCTTCTGTAGCCTCATCCTCAAAGGACACTGATATGTCATTATTTGGGTCTCCTGAAGGCCATCATTTTGTGGCTTGGCAAAATTGATTTTTGAGTTTACATGCCAGTATTGTCTCAAATTCAGCTGCTCCATAAGGTTAGTCTGTCTGCAGCGACAGCTGAGTGGCTCTTGTGAAAAATGTGGGCTTTATTGTGTTCTCCTCAACTATTCCTAATAGATGTTCAACTGGTATGGTGGCTTTACCACCTTTTACTTTGGTGCTATGATCTTTTTTTCTATATAATTTCATCATGATCCTGAAATGGGGGGGGGGGGGTGAATCAATAAAAAGCCAGAAAGTAGCTTTCAAAAATATATCTCCTTCATGGAAAGTAAAATCACTTTTTCACCCCCTGACTGTGCTGCAGGGCCTTTTCGAATGGTTCAATCCGACGAGGCTTGAAGACAGACAGCAGTGAGGCTGTCACAATGAGGAGTGGCCTTGGGGTCAATTTGAAGGGTGTGACAGTCTTCACTCGAGGCAGAGAGAAAGGTTGAGGAGTCTACTCCACTCATGTATCGATTCACAAATTGACTGCCTCATATAATTGTTTTTCGGAGGTCGTTTGAAAATGCCCCGTAGTAAGAATGCTAATTTTAATTTTCTTCCTGCTTGTAGGTTCGAACCCGTGTGCCAGGAACAACGCTGGTTGTCGACAGCTTTGCTTTCACGTTGGCAGCGGACGTCGAACGTGCTCCTGTGCCCACGGACGTTTATCAGAGAATGGCTTTTCCTGCGAACGGTATGAAGGTTATCTGCTGTACTCGGAGAGGACGAGTCTAAAAAGCATCCACCTCTCGGATGAGAATGACCTCAACTCACCGGTCCAGCCTTTTGAAAACCCTGCTCTTTTCAAGAATGTCGTAGCCTTGGCCTTTGACTACAGTCAGAATACAGTTGGCACCAACCGCATCTTTTTCAGCGATGTTCACTTTGGAAACATCCAAATGATCAATGACAACTGGACAGGAAGCGCTATTATTGCAGAAAGTAAGTGTCATTCATATTTTGTGGTCATGTTTTTGTCCGATCATGAAAAACATTATAGAACACGATTTTAGCAGTCTTTAATAGTGTATTGCTGTTCTAATTTGAAGCATACTCAAATCAAAGCACTGATGATTACAAATATCTTGAAGCTTCCGATCTTTTCAGTTCACTGTTTGTAGAGGTATCCATTTGGATCCAAATTGACTGCTCTATCCTTCCTTTTTCTATACTGTTTTTTTGGTTGAGAGTTGCAAGGAGCTGGAGCCTATCCCAGCTGATGAAAAGCATACTACACCGTGGATTGGTCACCAGTCTACCACAGGGCACATATACGTAGAACTCGACGACCATTCACACTCACATTGTAACTGACACTAAGTATGACTTGAACCCACGTTTTCTGCATCGATATCAAGAGAGTGAGTGTACCACCAACAGAGATGTATTGTGTACAAAGACAGTAAAGTGGCAATCTTATATGTTGAGATATGGTCAAATTCATATTCTTTTAACAAGTTATCAACAGTCATTCTCCACATCATGGATCAAGTGTCAGTGTTGAAAATATCTTGAAGGTATTAACCTAATGGACACAAAGTGTGAGAAGTGTTGTAAAACGGCCTCTTTTTTTTTCTTTGTCTACGGGAGCCTTGCAGCATTATGTCGCTTCAAGATTAATAGCCTAGAATATTTATAAGCCTATTATAAGTGTAAATAGGTTAGATATGTTCATGTATATCGGTTTTGTTCACATATCGCTGTAATGCTTTGGTGCAGACAGGCGTGCAACACCCACAAAGGTCGGGGCGTACCGATTCATTGTCACATATTACACTGCGTAGTCAGCATGGTAACTCAAGCAAGATGGCATTTTTGAAAAATAGCCATTTTGATAGTGCGAAGACAATGTCAATATGCTTTCGATGTAGTCATCCAAAATCCAAATCTCCCTAACATTTTGCAAGTAGTGTATGTCAACACATCAAATGTGCTTGACCTATGAGAGATCAGCAGTGGTGCAATCATTTGTCGTCATTGCAATGTGATGTAAATGAATACAAATCCATGCCAACCTACTGTACATAGTTGTGATATTCTTTTTTAAAATATAAAACTGGTAAAGCCATTTGACTATTCAATAGATAATGATATAATGTTCTGCTATAAAACTCTATAGGTGTATTGCGATACTGAGGGATTTTGTGAGAGAGTTCATTGGTGACGAGAACATGTCTGGAATCAAAAGAACTGCAAAAATCTCTTTCGCTCAGTCTGCATCCTCTGCAATTCTACGATGTTTCCCCTGGGAACAAAGCTTAGCATTGTCCAAATCTCCACCTACAACCCATTCAGACATGCACACGCTCACTTACTGTACACTCACGGAACAGAAAGTTGGCAGAGCGTCCCCCTTCTTCACAAAACCCCAACTTATCCTCACAAGGGTCGCGGGGAGTGCTGGAGCCTATCCCAGCTGTCATCTGGCAGGACACACCCTGAACTCGTTGCCAGCCAATCGCAGCCACGTTGAGATAGACAACAGTCGCACTCACAATCACACCTAGGGGCAATTTAGAGTGTCCAATTAATGTTGCATGTTTTCGGGATGTGGAAGGAAACCAGAGTGCCCGGAGAAAACCCACACAGGTATGGGATGAACATGCAAACTCTACACCGGCAGGTCAGGGATTGCACTCGGAATCTCAGAACTGTGAGGCCGACGCTTTCCAGCTGCGCCACCGCACCGCCCTCATTATAGAAATCTACAATTCATTTTCAGATATCTGCTACGGGAACATTCAGATATCAGAAATGTCAAGTGTAAATCGGAAGAATGTAGTTGCAGATAGCTGAAATGATCTTTCCGAGGAAGCAAAACAATTGCAGACGTCTGCAACACTCCGTCTACGTGTTACATGTTAAAAGTGTTTGCCACATCGTCATCAATGATTACAAATCATTTGTTTTGATGCCATCTATGCGTACGCTACCGCGTTGACAATGATTGACCGAACATCAAAACAATTGATTTCTGTTAGGGAGAGAAAATTACAGAATCTCTTGTAAATGTTTTCTTCTTATTATTATTGGAATGCATTAATTTGTCCTGAGAGAGTACCAGTCAGGAGAAATTATGATAAAGGTTTATCATTAAAGAGCCAACAACTTTTACTGGCCCCATTTAGTTTTTCTTCCTCCCTCTGGGCATACTGTTAGACTCATCACTGACTTTTATATTTCGTAAATATAACGGAAAGCCAGCATTTGTCTTCGGAACTTCTGTTTACCTCCCACCATTAATGGAAGGTGGAGATGTTAATCATCCATATTTCCCAAATTAATCTCCATGTCCCCCAATAATTAATCCCTCAACCCAGCAACAATTTGTGGCAAACTTGGCCAGATGGCTTTTATAGCAAACTATTAATTAGCAATCCGCTGACTCGGTACATGCTTGAGAGGTTTTGGGTTTGTGGGTTCCTTGTTGAAAATGTACATGCAAACTTTCGAGTAACTGCAATGTTGTTTAGCAATAAGACTTTTTTTTCTGATGTAACGCAGTCATTAGATCTTATGTGAATTCAAGGACCTAAATTTAGATCTTTTATTTTTGTTTATCATCTGCAATGTTACTGTTGTAGACAAAAGACACACATTGAAGTAGCTAGCTAATCCCTTGGCCTTTCTCGGGTTCCTCATAATGAAAGGAATTCTGTTTTTATAACATCAACCACGTTCCACTGGATGAAATAAGTACAGTCAACACGCTTCCTGGCTCACCGTGGATACGTGCATTAATATTGTTCAAAAAACTAAATTTGACAGCAAAAGTTTCAGAGGCTTTATTGATTCTTGTAAGAACAATTATTGCACTAAGTTTGTAAGTATAAGTCCTTCTGCATAGTAAAATAATAATGATAATGTGTCTGTCGTGGATACATCAACAAAGGCTATGTTTCAACATTATTTGCGAAATAAAAAAAAAATATGTCTAATTAGGGCAGCGTCCATCATGTTTAAATGTTTTAGAAAGAAAGCTGTAGTTGTAATTTTGACTTTTACAAGGTTACAGTTGTTAGTGGTGATGTTGCTTTTGTGTTTTCCCCCATTTTTTTGTCTTTTCACCTGAAACAGTTCCTTAGTGCTTTGTCCCACATAAACGACAACACCTCTGCAGGAAACCATGGGGAATAGGAGGCTTATGGAATGTTCAGACTTTTTGTACACAGGAACACTAAATGTGGGGGGCTGAGTCGTCGTAATTCCCATGGTGACCCCAGATTACCTAGTTTCGTTGTCTGTGATGATGTATCTACAAAATCCCTGGATGTGGCTTTTTTTTCTTCCTAATTTTCTTTTTGTACTTATTGATTCCCAACTGTTTGATGCATGAATCTAAGTTATAAAAATTTGACACTCAACGTGTGTCTGTGGAAATGAACAGTTCGGTTCTTTGCTTTTGCTATGCCATCTACTGCAACTATAGTTTCTTTCAAATTCGTCATTTCATTTATATTTAGACTACATGTAATGAAAAATACAATCTGATCCCAAGTGTAACTTGAAATGTGGAGACAGTGATTTAAGACTAAGAACTCCATATAATCCCAACATTCACCAAGCATTATGCTTGCTATATTTACTCAGTAGATGTTATTCTCAGTTTACCAATTCAAATGTTTGTGATTCAAGGATAGTCGGAAAACAGTATGGTCCACTGGAACTTATTTCCTCTTCCAACATATTTTTTGCACAATATGGTTGAAAATATGTTGGATTGTTAGAGTCCATCACATTGCCAAATCAGTTGTCCATCCAGCATGCTGAGACATGTTGTTACTTTGCACGCGTCATCAAGGAAAAGTCATCCAAACTCAAATGGAGTCAGCCATCTGTTGCAAACAAAGTCAATATTTTGAATTCGAGTCTTGTGGCCTAAAATTGAGACAGACCATACTTGCAATTACCCGATGCACAAGGGTGCTATTTTCACCCATCTGTCTTTGTAAAAAGTACCTTTTGAATACACTGACTACTTAATTGAACGGTGATGAATTGAAGGACGGAAGTTAAATGTCTCCGCCGTCCACTTAACCACCATTATGGAGCTCCTGTGGGTAGGAGATTTTTCAGACACGTTCTGTCTAATGCGTGAATATCAACAGCTTCTTTTCCAGTGAAGAGATGCACTTCAATATTTATTATTTGTATGTATCAATTTCTATAATGCTTGTCCAACTGAGTAGGGGCGGGGGGGTAGCAGCAAGTGGGGCACACCTAGGACAGGACATCCATGTCAGCACAAAGCACATTCATGTACAGACAACATTTCACACTCCCGTATTGTTTACAATTACGGCTAATGGATAGATCCACCTACCTAGATACTGTTATTATGTACCCCAAGCTACCGATCAAAATGGCGGAGGTAGAGCTTCCTCCTTCCTCTGTAGGTGTCGCACCGACTAATGGAGTATCTTACCTTGGAACAGACGGCTTTGTGCTGATTTATCTTCGATACGTTCAGCTGGTCGTGAGGTCGGCCACAAGCCTTAATCCACCGTTTGCATTTATTTAAATTACGCTTTGGTTTGGGAAAACGCATCGGATATCCTCCCGGTAATCTCTCTGGATAGCGCTCATCTCCATTACACGTTCCCCAACCACATCGAAGCACCGTATTTCCGAATCAGATATAAGCAGGGCTATACACTCACATTTCAGAGGCTTAAAGTAAACACGAGCATTCTTTGTTTGTGGGTAAAGGATCGCGGCTGTGGGCAGCATGGGCGGACTTCAGAAAATGACTCTCGTGATTGGTCAAAAGGGAGCTGTCAATCATTCTCACGGATCCATCTACTGAGTCTTCACTTCACCTGTGTATTTTTTTTTTTAATGTGCCAGGAAGCTGGAGTACATTGAGAAAACTCGCTCAAGTACAAGTAGAATGTGTAGAACTCAGAAGCAGACTTGCTCATCATCCTTTTTTTCATATATAACAAAACACCACAGAATACAACGGAGGCCATATAGGGCTAAAAGCAATTTAATATAAAAGAAAGGGAAAGAAAGCTGATCAGTGGCAATCTTTCTCATCCCTAAACCTGACTACGTACATTTTTTAGACAGGAAATATATCCCCGTTAAAGCCTCTGGTGGCTGAAATACATCCCACTGGGTTGGCACAGAGCTTTTCCATGCTGAAGCGCTTGAAAGCAGAAACCCCAGCACGAAGTCCCTGCCCATACTCTATGCTGGCTGGCGAGGACTTTTTGGAAAGCAATAATTCCCTTTTCCTTGCTGTCACACTCACGGCCGACAACGAGGCGCTCTCAAGCGGGCATGGCAGCAGATTATCCGAAAGGGAAGATACGTTTTTCGGGTGTGGCCTGTTTTAACCACGCCCAAAAGTCGGGAAAACTGAAATGCTGAAAACGTGTTTGACAATATAATTGAGTTCTACATAATTCTCAGTCTTTGCATGTTTTCAGCATTTATCTTCAAGCATATAATGCATTTATAACAGATCTAAATACACTTAACATCACCCTTAAGGAGCAACATATCTAAATATCAACAGAATCATTTGTTTCAAAAGTGTTGCTGCATCCTGAAACTAAACATGATACAATGCAGTCCCATTTCCTTTGTGTTGATAGGTGGTAGTCAGTCATATTTATTTAATTATTTCCTCATTTTTATTGTTCACAGGCGTGGGTTCGGTAGAGGGCCTGGCATACCACCGAGCTTGGGACATGCTGTATTGGACCAGCTCCACGACCTCCACAATCACCAGACAAACCATTGAACAGAGAGGAGTTGGTGTTCTTAGCCGGGAGGGTGTAGTCACTCTTTCGGAGGAAGACCACCCACATGCCCTGGCCCTGGATGAGTGTCAAAAGTCAGTAGTGTTTCTTTTATCCAAACCAAATTTTACTATTTTTTTCATCTGCTCCACTCACTGATAAGAGGATTCCAAGTATGTCAAAAATGTTCCAGGACTGGTGTTCCATAAAAATATTTGAAACTCAAACTACAATTCCTTCATGCTTTGAGATATGAGTCTAATTCGATGGCCGCGTTTGTATTTCAAAACACTCGGACCTCAAATTGAAATCAATGGAATTGAAAGTTGTGTCAGCCCCAGCAAAAAATGCTCTCAACGGTATTTTACAATAAGGCACAGCATTAATATTTGCTCTCCACATAACTTGCAAATCCAGAAAACGTGAGCACGAAATGCATCTGACATTGGCAAACCACCTGGCACATTACTGCCACCAACTGACAATGTACCTCCACTGCATGGAAGCCAATGCTATTATCTTCTTAAATGTCCCTTGGAAAAACACACTGGTCCTCTTACCAAGCAAATAAAACTAAGATATGAATCTTTGTTGTTTTTTTTTGTTCCACGATGCAGGTGTTATTTCTTTGTATTTTTAGCACTATCTCAAAACCAATGATGCTTATCCTTATTATCTTGTTGGAAAGGGGTTACACTTTTATCTGTGATGAGCTCCTTGAGGGTGAAAGGGGGTGGGGTGTGTGGCAGATGACATGCCACGGAGTTACAGGCTGGGAGAGGTTTATATCTTATTGACGATGTATTTAAATTTTATTCGATTTTTGGGAGGTTGGTTTCTCAAGATGGCAGAATCCCCACGGGAAGTGTTTTTTTATTCAGAAAAATGAAGCTAATCCATCCTTCCGCATGAGATAATGTTCAGGCTAGATTAATTCTGCAGTTTGTGTTTGGGCAGTGCTTTTGACTTTGAAGAAGGAGTGAGGTGAAATACTGTAACGCTTATTCTGAATGGTATCACTCATTGCTAATTTGCTGAGAACAACAGCTGCCCACGCGTATTAAATGCTTGGTTTAACTTCCGCTCATTCATTTGTAGCTTGATGTTTTGGACCAACTGGAATGAGCAGAGACCCAGCATCATGAGGGCCACTTTATCAGGCAAGAGCATGAGGATTATCATCAGCACTGATATCCTCACACCCAATGGACTGACGATTGATCACAAAGCAGAGAAGCTGTACTTTTCCGACAGAAGTCTGGGCAAGATTGAGAGATGTGATTTCGATGGCTCTGGCAGATATGTAAGTATGAATTTAAATGTTACATTCTGTCTTGGTGTCTTGGATATGACATTAACCTAACAAAGTCTTGTCCACAAAAAATGGTCACGCTTTATTGCACGTGTTTGGGAATAATAAAATCTGTGGAACTATAGCGAACCAAAGTATTGTAATATTGGAGGTTTTTCTTCTGTTTGAAAAAACCTGATTGGTTTTATGCTTTTGTTCTGAAATTATATTTTGGAACTTTGTATGTCTGAATTTTAGTGAGTTAGTTGTTGTTGTCTATTTTGTTGTCGATGTTAATGTTGGTTTGTTGATGTTTTTAATAGAAATTAAAAATCCATATTGAGCCATCTCCCACACATTTTTAATAGATTAACTCTCGGTAGACGTACATGCAAACAGACTTTGTCGATGTAAACAGCAAAATAGTGAGCTTGCTGACAGGTTGGACAAAGGCAAGCTAGAGATTGCTGGCTGTTATTGTTAATGTTTAAAGAATAATCAGTGGAACTTCACTTAGCAACAGGATTGAGTTTGAAAGCTGATTGTGGGGCTCTGAACAAATATATTTATAATTGCTGGACGGTTTTTATATCAAATGATATTTCACCATGACAGTGGTTCGTGTTAAACTACACAAATACTGAAATGTGATGATGAATATGAAACAGGTGTTTATTCTGCAACTAGCCTTTGTTTCATCTTCCTTTAAGGCAAAATAAAATGTGTTATGTCACTGAAATTGATCGAACTTTAATTTAATACACGTGTATGCCACATCCCAAACCCACGTACATACAATGGAAATAAATGATACAAAAATGATAATTTTGGTTTGTTTAAATATTTGGGCCCTTATAATAAGACCTCAATGTTTGATTATTATTTTCTTAATGATTGACTGATTCTGAGGAGCTTTATAATATTTGACCCTTAAGCACAAGGACCACACTAAACCTCACTAGACTGGAGGTTTGAGGAAGGATTCAAGAAGGAATTTGTTTAATATTTCATTATATTTGAATGACTTGCAGCAGCGTATACCGTGGTTGACGAAGCCAGTCCAAGACAAAGCCTGAGCTCTTTGTTTTATTCTTTGGTCTTATGAATCTGCTTCTGTGGTAACCTTCATGCTAATTTCTTTACAGGCTGCTGTTGTTTATACGCTTGCTGTTTTTATTTACCTCTCGACACAGCTACCACATGACCAGTATTCGCAATCATTTCTGCTTCAATCTTGGCAAGATGAATTTGTGAGAAAATGCAGAATCTGGCTGCCTTGCAAGTACAGTGCATCATGTGGCAGATACTCATTTTTAATTTCTTTTATTTTATCTAACATTGTAAGTTATACCACGCTGGCCTTTGCAGTCATCTGTTGTCGAACCACTGTAGAGCAGGTCCAACTACCAGAGACAAATTCCTTGTGATTTTGATATATTTGGCAAACAAAGATGATTCTGATTCTAATGCTCAAAAAGTATATTGTAACAGCAAGATACTGAATCTTAGTAGTTATTAAACCATTTTGTTCATTTGTGTCTGCATGACACATGAATTAATTGGATTGAAGTTTGGAACAGATTAATGCCATTCCCATTTATTACACTGGGGGAAGATTATTTGAGATGTGTGTTTTGAGCTGCGAGCATGTTCACTGAACAAATTAAATTGGTATCCCAAGGCAAAACTGTATACGGCATTTAGGATGGATTTATCGTCTAAATATGAATTGTAAGGGATCTGAATACACAATGTCCCTTTTGGGGGGATTAAACATGTAGCCTAGCTCTTTGGCCCATCTCAATTAGCAATCCATATGTTGACTGAGCCGGGTCATCTGAAAAGTCTTCACCTTCCAGGCTCTACCTGCCCCTCCTGCAGTCTAATTCCCCGAATGAAGGCTTTGCTAGGAGATTGCCTGGGGTGCACTCCAATTAAAATGTGTAAATGAAAGCCAATGTGGCTGATGCTCAACTTCAACCAAACCAAACTACACCAGTAGAACCCTTAACACGCTCCCCACATTGTATCTACAGAGGTGGCATTTTAAAGGTTATGGTTTGTTGCTACTCCCGTATAAAAGATTTATTCTTTCACATTATGGTGTATAACCGAGCAGTCTTTAGAACGCTAACTACTTTTTTCACGACTGCTCTCCTGCTACATTGTAATGTGAAAGGCCACAAGTAAAAATTCCGAGTTAGTCCTTTTTGTTTTTATTTGTTCACTGTTCTATTTCCGCTGAATTTAGACCCATTTTCATCAAGGGAGGACATTTTAGTAGTTTGATATACATTCTTTTGCATTTCCAATTTAGGATCTCAAAATACAATAGTGCCTTGAGATAAGTCTTTGCTCTTGCAACTCACAATACTCACATCTCAAATCATATTTTCCCATTGGCATGAATGGAACTGTCCTAGCTCTCTTTCAGCCAACCCCCACCACCCCACAAAAAATACAACATAAATGTTTGTAATGTGTTTTTAGTCAGAAAAATAACTCTATAATAGTGCACTTTGTACATATATACAGTAATGATGAATAAACAAAACAACGAAACCTTATGTTTTGCTTCAGTTCAATAGACATTGTGCTGCTCCACCTGAAGACAGTCTCAGCACCTCAATTAATTCCAGTAATAATATTTGGTCTTTGCAAAGGTCAAAGAAAATACGCCATCTTTCCACTTGTTTCTCCCATCATATGCAGTAGGGTCATAACACTGTGATGCAAATGATAGTTTTTGCCACATTTATAGTGTTGCATTTTTTGTTAGCATTAGGCTGAATGGACTTAAAGAAGGTACATAATGTTGTTGTTAAAATACACAATGGGTAATTCTGTTTGTTTTATATTCACTTCAATGGTCAACTGCAGCAGGGAGTGGCATTAAACAGTTTGCAGCCTCATTTTCTTGAAGAATTATTCATTATCTGTCAAACTGCTGCTTATTGTGAATTAAACTGAGCTGGGTTCTCTTCCATCGTGCAGCACTCGTATCTCATTTTTTTTGCTCTCAAGTCAAAGCCCCCCCAAAAAAATCAGACAACAGCTCGAAGACCTTAGCAAGTCACTCGTACTGCATCTCAAGGGACCGCCGTGCTTGGCTTTGGTGGAGGCAAATATGAATAACAAATACTGAATGTTTCATTTAATAAAAAAGGCAAAGTACCAGTATGTTAACTACCAACCCATTTGCGTAAACCACGGAAGGCATATGCTGGTGGTTGAAATGCTTCCCAAATCCCAAATAATTTCCTCGCGGTATGTTACCCCATCTGGCTTGCAATCGTTCCATCTCGCTCCCTCTCTCCATCACTGTCTCGCGCTCATCGCATGGCCAGTTGGTGCATCTGCGTGCTGGGCTTCTTTAATCAACACCTGTCCTAATCATCCCAGTATGGCACAGGGCTAATGTGATGCTGCTTACAAGCCTGTTGCACTAATGGCAGAGACTACAGAGCTGCTGGAGGCTGTGATCCTCCTACACAAGCGTGAAGAATCCCACAAGGAGGAAGCTGATGGATTCCTTCATCCCTGCCAATGACAGTGCAATTTACCCCCCTGCAACATCTGGGTTCAGCAATTGTGTGGGGTGACGCGTTGATTAATGCAAGGAAAGATTATCGTCCACATAAATTCCTTGGCATGCACTCCGGCCTCCGGCCAGATCATGAACAGATGTCTATGCATTGTTTGTTAATAAACGAACAAATATTGGTCACAGAATGTGCGTATTCATTTTCGTGTTGTGGGGCCTCTGATGCAAGCATGCTTGCACAATAATCATGTTGTCTATTTTTCTTTCTTTTATGAAATGTTAGTTTTAAATAACATTATTGTCGTCAACCTCCAGGTCATTGTGAAGTCAGGTCAAGGAAACTTTTACGGACTGGCCGTCTATGCAGATTTCATCTACTGGTCGGACTGGGCTCGCAGGTCGGTCCTGCGGTCCAACAAATATACGGGCGGGGATGTCAAGGTGCTTCGAGCAGACATCCCCCATCAGCCCATGGGAATTATTGCTGTTGCCAGGGATACAAACAACTGTGAGTACTTACACACCTTGAGCTTTCTTTTATTTTTTTTAATTGTTGGCAGTACTGTACTTCTTTTTCTTTCGGCTTGTCCCGTTAGGGGTTTCCACAGCATGTCATCTTTTTCCATCTAAGTCTATCTCATGCATCCTCCTCTCTGGCACCCACTGTCCTCATGTCCTCCCTCACAACATCCATCAACCTTTTATTTGGTCTTCCTCTCGCTCTTTTGCCTGGCAGCTCCATCCTCAGCACCCTTCTACCAACATACTCACTCTCTCGCCTCTGAACATGTCCCTTCTAACTTCGTCTGTCAGCCTATCCATTACTACCACAAACAGGAAGGGGCTCAGTGCGGAACCCTGATGCAGTCCCACTTCCACCTTAAATGAATTGTTGGCAGTACTGTACATAGTGTGTTAATTCCAGATTCACTTTTTAAATATTCTGTCTGGTTACCATGCAATATTCTGTATACTTTGAGTGTGACATTGTATTTAGTGATATATATATATATATATATATATATATATATATATATATATATATTTTTTTTTTTTTTTTCTTAGGCGCAATAAGGGTTGGGAAGTGTGTTAACTGCCTGGTAACACACATCCAGCAATGTTGTTGTACCGTAAAAATATGGTAGTTAAGATAAAGTACTGTACTATTGCGACCTGAACATCTTATTTATTGATTTGTGTACTGAACACTATCACATTAACATTTGGCATGCATTTTTTTTTGTCTGTGGATTATTGTTGACAATCTTAAACGTGCAATTTAGAGTTATTCATGTGTGATGACCCAAATTCAGGATTTGGAAAAACATGTTTGAGATTTGTCTCAGCAGCTGCACATGTATTGGATAGCAAAATCCCTCCCGCCAGTCATCTCCATTAGCTATAAAGTATCAGGTTGGGTAGTTCAGTTATTAGACTGAAGAAGGATCAGGCACATTTGCCATGAAAGGAAGAATGATCATGTATTATATTTGCTATCTCATCCGGTAATGGTACAGCTGATTGAAAAAGAAAGCCACAAGCTGTGTCGTTCGGTAAGACGAGTGACTGATGACATCGAAATTAGGAAGCCTTTGCTGCCTCTGCACGCTTAACGTTGCTTGGATTATTTTTGAAGGTGAGCTATCACCGTGTCAACATATGAACGGAGGCTGCGGTGACCTCTGTCTACTGACCGCCCAGGGGAGGGTCAACTGCACCTGCCGCGGCGAACGCGTCCTCCTGGATGACAACAGATGTGTGTGTAAGTCACATTCAATTAGACAGAATCCACAATTGCTAACCCGTATTTGCACTTGCAGATATTGATTTCAATGGTACTTGGCATGGATTAGTTATTTGGACGTGAGATGTTTACTTAACCTTGCTGTTTACAGTCCATGGGTTGGTAAAGTATGGCCCGTGAGCCTCATATCACCCGTGCTTTTCTTTAATCTGGCCCACTGAGGGTAAATTATCATCCCTGTTATATTTCCCCATCGCTTTTGTATTTTTCCCCTCAAATTATTGAAACTGAATTTCCTCATTTTTATCTTTTCAAATAAATAGTTCATTATTTTATGTAAAAAAATAAAAGAACATTAGTAAAATCATCAATTTATTTAACCTTTAGTATTTTTTACAAATGTGTGCTTCCTGAGTTGTCCATGGCGAGGAGGCCTCAGAGAGTTGAGCTTTCCTCGCCAAACAATGATGGACCGGAGAACACCGGATCTCGTCAGATCTCGGAAGCTTAGCAGGTTTGGCCCTTGTTAGTACTTGGATGGGAGACCGCCTGGGAATACCAGGTGCTGTACGCTTTTCTCCCCGGCTAAAAGCAGAGGGGTTGTGGTGTAAAAGAGCATCTGGCGTAAAACTATGCCAAACAAATATAATAATGATAATAATAATCATATAATAATAATCTAAGATGACACCCTGTGGCGACCCCTAATGGGACAAGCCAAAAGGAAAAGAAGGAGACTGTGGTTGGAACAGTACAGGTAACAGACAGTACAGTCTCTAGCTTGTTTTTTGGGTCACAGTATCAAAATTATTCATACAATGCACTGCACTACAAGTTTTGTGTAAAAAGAGTTGTATACTTTTTTTTCTCTATTTTGTTTGTAAGCAGTAATTTAACCATCCATCCATTTTCTTTTGCCGCTTATGCTCACGAGGGTCACGGAAAGCCCTGGAGCCTATCCCAGCTGTCAACAAGCAGGAGGCAGGGTACACCATGAACTGGTTGTTAGCCAATCGCAGGGCACATCGAGACAAACAGTCGCACTCACAATCTCACCTAGGGGCAATGTAGAGTGTCCAATTAATGTTGCATTTTTTTTTAATTTTTTTTTTGTGGGGGGGGGGGAGTGCCTGGAGAAAACCCATGCAGGCACGGGGACAACATGGAAACACACAGGCGAGTCTGGGATCGAACCCGGGTCCTCAGAACTGTGAGGCCAACATTTTACCAGCTGCTCCACCGTGCCGCCAGCAATCATTTATTTATTTTGTATTTATTTATTTTGTCGTGAACATATATTGTTATTTCAAGTTTCCTGTTATTTAAAGAACTTTTGAATGGTGAACTGCACCTTCTTCTTCTTCTAATATAAAATATGTATGTGAATTTAAAACACAAATCTAAACAAAACAAAACCCAAAAAACTACTTATGAAACAGTGTGGGCCAATCGACCCATTCTTATTTCAACAGCTACATTTTTACATCATTGAAATGTGCATGAAGTGGGGCTCCATATATTTGATAATAAATGCTCCCACCGCATGGGTTATTTGCTCGTGTTTATCTTAAGTGGCACGGAATGTTTGTTCCAAAGCATTCTCAACAGACACTTATTTTGCTGCCATTAACCTTTTTCAAGTCTCTCAATGGTCACGTATCTAGCAAGGATTAATAAGGATTCAAACACAGGTCATACTGCTCATATTTCACATTTAGCTCTCACCTGCGTTACTCTATAGGAAGTGATTTTAAATTCTTTCTCTCAAATAAATAACACAATGAAAAACAAAAACCATTTTGCTTTTTTATCTTATGTCG
Source organism: Syngnathoides biaculeatus (assembly GCF_019802595.1). Taxonomy (NCBI): domain Eukaryota; kingdom Metazoa; phylum Chordata; class Actinopteri; order Syngnathiformes; family Syngnathidae; genus Syngnathoides; species Syngnathoides biaculeatus. Next base: position 18,111,425 of record NC_084653.1, on the reverse strand, counting down.
CTAGAATTACACAGTTAATCGCACTACAACAGATTTACCCTCCATTTTTGAGTGGAATCCCATTTTTTTGTGTGTCTTTCTCATACTGCAGCAAAAAAATCATCTTGCAACATCCACAGCGAGTTTGAGTGTGGGAATGGAGAGTGCATTAGCTACGAGCTTACCTGTGATGGAATTGCACACTGCAAGGATAAATCCGATGAAAAGATGCAGTACTGTGGTAAGGAACACAACGGTAACGGGGATACAGTTCTTAGATTCGCAGGGGTGTCAACCCCATCTTTGTCATGGGTCAGATTACTCTCGGGGGCTTATGACTGTAAAACCATTGAAATGGTGACTGCTTCATATTTTTGTATATAAATATTAATGCATAGCCAATTTTACATCAGAGGTCATGGGTATTAGGTTCTTCACATACTGTAAATATGGGAGTGGTGACAAAAACATTTATTATGTTGTAACATTGTTTATTGCAATAAGACAATTTGTGCAGTGGAAGTTGATGCACATGATTTGCTTTGATTTGGCGATCCCTATCAGTACCACGGGCCTTGAGTTTGAGGACAGGGAATTAAATTCAAACATTCCACACGATTCGCCATCTGCTATGTTCATACCAATGAATTCCATCCATTTACATATGTATTTTAATGTGTCCAGACAACAGGAACTGCCGTAAGGGTTTCAAGCCCTGCTACAACCAACGCTGTGTGGCCAACAGTCACTTCTGCGATGGGATCGATGACTGTGGGGATAACTCCGATGAAGCGTTCTGTGCCAGTAAGTCAAGGCCGTTTGCTTGTGTTCAAAGCGTCCTCGGACGCCTCTTAGGGCCACGTTTTTGCCTGCATTAATACAAAACACAAAACCACATGCTGCGCTAAGCTTCTCTCTTACTAATGAGTCCCGAGATTACAGAGGATGCACAAATGAGTCTCACCCCCAACGGACACCCTGAAAAGCTGCTTTTGAAAGTCCAAACAATCCTTTTTGGTCCTTCACCCGGCAGGCTGGCGTTGTTTTGTTGATTTTAGCAAGTGGAAGAGTCCAAACAAGTAGAGAGTGGTCCTCCCTCTGTGAAAAGCCCAAGAGGAATAAAAGAGATTACTCACATAAATTTCCCCTCGAGGAATTAGAATGAGCACAGTGGTGCCTTAACTTGCGAGTTTAGTTTGTCCTGTTACCCTGTTGTAAGTCAAAACACTCGTATCTCAAATCAACATTCCCCATCTGTTTTTAACAACCACAATTTATTGGTTTCATGCCTTTAACTCATTCATTACAGTGCATCTTTAAATTTGTCAATTGTAATTACTGTCACCAACAAATCTATTCAAATGTGTTTTGGAATAGGGTCTTGCCACGCTTGCCTCTTAAATTCAGGTTTTTAACCACTGTAATGACTAACAGATCCCTGTAGCAGGCTGTCATGTATCGCCTTGGATTTGAGACTAGCAAAGCTTTTGAGAACATGAATATTTGTCAGTGTATCTTGGTTTGTCACATCAATTATGAGGGAGACATGTTTCAAGATTTTATACGTAAGACAAGTTTGAGCACCTTAAACTCGAACATTATGTGTAATGGTTGGTAGTAAAACGTGTGTTGTGTTGAGGAAAAAAAAATGCACGGTTGGTTCATGTACAGAAAGATAAAAACCACTGACACTCATGGCATGTTTCATAGTTGTATATCCATCCATCCATTTTCTTAGCCGCTTATCCTCACGAGGGTCGCGGGAGTGCCGGAGCCTATCCCAGCTGTCAATGGGCAGTAGGCAGGGTACACCCTGAACTAGTTGCCAGCCAGTTGCAGGGCACATGGAGACAAACAACTGCACTCACAATCACACCTTGGGGCAATTTAGAGTGTCCATTTAATGTTGGATGTTTTTGAGATGTGGGAGGAAACCGGAGTGCCCGGAGAAGACCCACGCACGCACGGGGAGAACATGCAAACTCCACACAGGTGGGTCCGGGATTGAACTGTGAGGCCAATGCTTTTAGAATTTGAAGTGTCACAAAAACAAAAAACTATTAGCGTCACATTCAGTGCTCTGATTTGATTTCACAATAATTTAGTTAGTTAGCTAGTTAATTAGTATTTTGTTATCTCCATTAAAATATTTGAGATTTCCGGGTGACCCCTGAGAATAATTCTCTCGTTATGAGGCTTATTAATAAATATCAAGCAAGGATTAGCAATGAGCTCATTAGAGTGACAGCCAAAGTTGGATGATTTGGAGATGAGGTTAGAGAGAGCAGACTTCGATGGTTTGGAAATGTTCAGGGGCAAGTATATTGGTAGAAGGGTGTTGAGGATGTAGCTGCCAGGCAAAATAGCAAGAGGAAGACCAAAGAAAAGGTTGATGGATGTTTTAAGGGAGGACATGAAGACTGTGGGGGTCAGAGAGGAAGATGCACAAGATAGGCTTAGATGGAAAAAGATGACACGCTGTGGCGACCGCTAATGGGACAAGCCGAAAGAAGAAGATTTGCCATCGTGCTATAGTCATCTCACAACAGAGGGTCTTCATATTTCATCACAATGCTGGCACACCCACGTGACTGCACACACATCACATTAAACAGAGAGATTATGAAGTTGCAGCGTGTCCCGTTTATTTTGTTTAAATCCAGGTATTGTTGTGTAACATACTTGTAATGCCAACTCTGCTATCCTTGTGAAATGCTAATTCTCTCCTCCCAGATGTCACATGCGGCTCATCAGAATTACCCTGCAAGGATGGGAGCTGTGTACCCGGCACAGCCTGGTGTAACCAGGTCATTGACTGCGCTGATGCCTCGGATGAAAAAAACTGCAGTGAGTCCTTACGGCCGTGCTTTTTTTTTTTTTTATGGCAGTTAAAAAGGAAACATCGTGTCAAAGCTTTACCTCTAGCAATAGAGCTGTTCTCTCAGCTGGATCCAGCCTCTTGAATATGTGCTTGTCACTTGGATCACAGTGAATAATGCCCCCAATACCATAGCTTACCTCTTCCTTTTATACTACCACGGTGACAGACATTTATTGTTGTCTTGTCTTTTGTATTCAGACCACACCGACTGCTCTCACTTTTACAAGCTGGGGGTGAAAGGGAAAGATTTCATCAGGTGTAATTCAACTTCACTCTGCATCCACCCCTTGTGGATCTGCGACGGTGCCAACGACTGTGGAGATTATGCTGATGAGGCCAACTGCCAGGGTGAGTAACTGGGAATAAAAACCCACTTACATAACTGCTTTTTAAATTTCGAAAACATAATTTTCAGATGTGATCGCAACATGACACTGCAAAGTAAGCAGTAAATTTGTAAATCAGGATAACGGCCGCGATATCCACCAGGGATCTTCGTTCGAGTTGTCCGGTTGTTAATAGTTTTCTCAGAGTAAAGGTCCGAACCTCAAAACGACCTGTCAAATGAAATCAAAACAAGTTTTCATAATAAGCTTTTAGCAGGTGCACGAGATGTTTCTTTACGACTGAAACCTCGCTAAACGTTTGCTTGCTCTGACAAACCGGGGTCCCAGTTCATTTATTTTACACGTTCTGACACCCGAGTTGCGTATCATTTGTTTGGTCGAAGGATCCGTCTTCCTATTAGAAGAGCGAGGAAAAGTACTGGTCAAATCATCCATCCATTTTCTGAGCCACTTATCCTCACAAGGGTTGTGGAAGTACTGGAGCCTATCCCAGCTATGTTCAGGGGAGAGGAGGGTGCACCCTGAACAGGTTGCCACCCAATCGATGGGCACATGGAGACAGACAACAGTCACGATCACACCTAGGGACAATTTCGAGTCTCCTGTTATGGGATGTGGGAGGAAACCGGAGTGCCTGGAGAAAACCCAAGCAGGCACAGGGAAAACATGCAAACACCACACAGGTGGGCTGTGATACGAACCCCGGTCGTCAGAACTGAGGCCAACGATGGGACCAGCTGCTCCACCGTGCCGCCTATTTGTCTGTCCATTCATTTTTAACACCATGAGTGAATGTTCTCTTAATCGACTTTCATAATTTTTGAGCAAGCCATACTCTGGGATTAATCCTGCAATTCTCTTTCAGTAAAGAGGTAAAAAAAAAAATGTTGATTAACTCATTACAGTCATGTTATCACAATAAGGGCTAGTGTTGTTGTAAATCTAGAGTGGGGGAAAACTTAAGCATGACGATGGGTTTGCATGAGACTCAAGCCACACCCTGCCATTTAAAGATAGCTGAATATAAACTAACGCCTCCTTCTTCTTCCTCATCAAGTGTCCCATGGTCAGAAGTGCGAGGAAGGCCACTTTTCATGTCCCAGTGGGAACTGCATCTCCAGTGTTTGGCTTTGTGATGGCCAGAAAGACTGTGAAGATGGCGCGGATGAATTCCAGTGTGGTAAACTAACAAATATTAAACTCTCTGAAATGAATAACGTTGTTTGTGTGCCGTACAGAATACCAATGTAAAATGGGATATTTATCTTCTTATCAAAAAGGAGCCTTGTGTTTTTGTGTTTTGTCCATTGAGCCAGATCTAGCCTTGCAAAACAAACATTGCATACAATATGCAGAATGGAGAGGAGACAGAGCGATAGAGTGACACAGTGATCATTTATATTGTCCAAAGGCAGTTTCACGTAACTTTCTATTTTCTTGTATGAGAAAATTAATCAATTTCCTGAGCCGCTTATCCTCACAAGGATCGCAGGAGTGCTGGAGCCTATCCCAGTTATCTGCGTGCGGGAGGCAGGGTACACGCTGGACTGGTTGCCAGCCAATCGCAGGGCACATAGAGACAAACAACCCTTGCACTCACAATCACACCTCAGGGCACTTTAAAGTCTCCAATTAATGTATATTTTGGGGATGTGGGAGGAAACCGGCACGGGTAGAACATGTTGCCACCATGTCACTTGAGGTCAAACATAGAAGACTAATATCAACCGCATGTAGTTGCCGTTTACACTATTTGATGAGGATACTACCAAAAAAAAAAAAAACTCTGTTGGTGTGCAGTGGAAAGCAATGAAGCGTTAACATTTGATTGTCTTGAAGTTACCCGATAATATTGTGTAAATTATTGTTCGAGTGGTGTATTATACATGGCCGTTTCCTTCTCCTCTTTTTGTGCCAGTGAGAAACAATGACAACCCATGCTTCACATTTGCCTTCATGTGAATAGATGTGAATTTTGCCATAGCTCGTTCTGAATAGCATTTGGCGACAAATCGACAATACCCCAATTTCACTGTGTTAATTATCATATAAAAAGCTCCAGACGCTGATAATCTGACTGCAAAAGGGAAAGGGGTTTCAGAAAAATGTCATCACATTTCAAATAATTTCCAATTTCACATCCTCTTCGATGAAATCATCATTTGTCACTTCGCTGTGGATAATGTGCTTTTCAACTCTGTACAGCGCTGTTCTGTGTGCAACGTAGAACAATAGCTTTGCCTTTGATACATTTAACATGTGGCAGACCTGCTATTTTCTAATGCACTTGAAGAGTCTGAAATGCAAATTTAGTTTCGCATACAGCAACTCTGCATAATCACTGTGTCCAGATTTAGCTATTTAACATTTTCCTAAGCATTATCTCACATCTTCACATCTAAAGTCTGACAAGCAGGTGAACGCACAATAGGCTCGCACGCACGCGTCCCTGCTCCCCTTGCTAGCCAGGATCCATATCCATAATTTCTCGTCCCGTCGTCCGACACACAGCAACGTATCCTCCCGCTCCTCTCGCATCAAAGCTCTGTCAGACTCTGGCAGACCTGGCAACCGGGAGAAAGCCACCAATAAATGACTCCCTGGGGTAACACAGAGTGCCTTACAGACACACCGCTGAATGCAGATAATGACTAAATGCGCATTTCGACATAATGATCACCGCAATGCCTTTCTATTAACCTCTGTTTCCCATCACCACTGGGTGCTTCTTACCAAATAGATTAAAGGAAATTACCCTCAATAATCATTTCTTTAGAGCTTTTATATTAAAAAGTCTGATGCTTAGTCTTGGGCTATCATTAGATTACTTGTATCAGCCAAGCTAATGATTACTCTTTATCAGAATACAATAAAAAAAACACATAAAAAGGCTAACGTGACCATTAGAAAGTGTGACCTCCCCTTACTTTACACTTTTTATATGTCACATGACGTAACACACATGTTCATGTAGCCTGTACAGTACATATACTGTATTTGTGTGCATAGAAAATAGTGAACCATTCGGAAGATCCAAGTGCTGGAGCCGACCTCTATAAAACCTAAATAGACTGCAACCCTGATTAATCTCAATAATAATGCCTGTGCATTCAGTCCGCAATTTCCATCCATCCAACCTTTATCTGAGCTGCTTATCCACACAAAGGTCACGGTTTACTACTGTAAATTTGTGAATTTGTATGTGAAAATGCGTTGTAGTTGCAGGGTTGTCAAACTCATTTTAGTTTGCAGGCCACATTCACCCCAGTTTGATTTTAAGCGCGCCGGATCAGTATTTCCATGGCCTCATTAGATATAAATAAGCAGTTTTCTTTTTTTTTTTTAAACATTTTTTTACAACTGCAATTAAGAAAATAGTCGCATTTATTGATTATCTTGTTGCAAATATTTCTTCAAACCATATGAGCAATCTCGAATGAATTTGAAAACTTTTTTAATGTTATTAAAAATCGGTTTTCATGTACATGTGCAACTTACAGATTTTCAGTGGATCAATGAACTTTATGAACCTTCCATAAAAAATGAAAAAAATTCATTTCAGTATTTGATACATTTTCACATCCATCAGGAATTCTTGAAAGGTTCAACTGATTCATCACAGCATGCAACTTGAAGTGTGAACCTTTCAGAATGTATTTGCAGTCATGCCTTGTAAACGTATTCAGGCAGATTGACAGTGTAACTGACACTTGAGGACTAAATAAATGTACTTGCTATGTCAATCCTGGACTTACATATCCACACTAATTGCAAAATCGAAATTTAAATTAGTGACACCCAGTACCTTGCCATGAATAGCTGAAAACACAAAGTGTGAATCTGCAGGTTGAGGGCTGAAGTTAACTGTAGTCACCACAAATAATTAGCAAGCCCTCTTCATTTATTAGCATCAAAATAGTTTGTAGCCTACATCTCTTAAAGGAGACTTGACTTTAAGTTTTTCCCTGCCAGGCATCGGTGTCACAGCACGTCGCTCCGGTTATTTGTTTGTCTGACGTAACCCAACAATTTCATCTGGGCTTTAATAAACCCATGTGCAATTAACTTCACAAATTAAATTTGATTGCTTACGTTCACATTAAATTGCTTAACAAATGCACAAAATGATTGCTCCACACAAAGGCTCACTCTCTTACTGAATACGTATTGGAGGCGTGCCCTGCCGCACTGATCTTTTTACCGTCATTTTCCATGTATAATGCCCATTCCGCCCACCCCTACCCACAAAAAAAACGTAAAAAAAGAAGTAGTGCACTTTAGACATGGGAAAAGGGGAAAATTAAAACAACTTTCACATTATATAGAATGATGTTATAAAAAAAAATCTGTAGACTTTCATTCCAATATCCCACCACCACCTAGCGGTAATGAAAAACATGCACACTAGTTGTTGTATGCCACCTAAATATAAGCAATCAATTAAAAAACTCTCACTTAGTGCTTTGAGTTCTGCGTGACAATGTATTCTGATGCCATTGCACTCTATTCGTGGCCTCAAAATGTCACATTTACAGTTAATATTTTTTTATGAAATCACCGATGGTGTAGTTGCACACTCACCTGACTTAGGTCCGGCCAGCGTGGGTTCATTTCCCACTCAGTGATGGTGTGAATGTGAGTGCGAATGGCTGTCCTTGTCTGTATGTGCCCTGGGACTGACTGGGGACCACTTCAGGGTGTAGTCCGTCTTTCACCCGAAGTCAGCTGAAATGGGCTCCAGCACCCCGTGACCCTAACAAGGTTAAGCGGTGTTGAAAATGATTGATGAATTGATTTTTTTTTTAAATGAGAAACACTTGTACAGTATCCCATAAACATAAAACAGTGGATTGAAAAATGGTTACCATGGCAGCAACTGAATGTCTTATAGTTCTGCGTGACAACATATTTTTATGGGGGTGTGAAAAAAATAGTTTGTTACACTTTGTGAATCACCTGGGAATGTAATAATGACAGTAAATATTGGTATGAGAAACACCTCGAGGCCATAAATATAAAGCAGTCTTTTGAAAGCCAAGTAAAGAATTAGCATAGAATGCCTTAATGCATTGCATGCTAACCCGTCTTTAAGCCACTGCACATGCTATTTGTTACTTTAAAATCGAGAGCTCTCAGTATCATGTGTTTGGTCATGTCAAAATGAAAAGGAAAACAGCAAGAAAAGGTCAAGCTTGTTGTGGTATTTTATTTTTTAAAGAATAATAAATAGAATATATTAATTTTATTTTTTGTGTAGTCTGAATGCCGCCTATGTAATGCCATAGGGCAAAGGAAACGCAAACAGCCAGGCCATTTGTTTTTTTGGAACAAAAAAAATACATACAGTAAATATTAATACAGTCGGGGCTTTCAAACGGGTATACCAATTCATCCCCAATATGTCTTTGATTTTTCCCTCCCTTGCCTCTGCAGACTCGTCGTGTTTGTGGAACCAATTTGCCTGCTCCAAGAATAAATGCATTGCCAAACAATGGCTGTGCGACGGCGAGAACGACTGCGACGACGGCCTTGACGAGAGCGTACAGATCTGTGGTAAATGCCCTTCACGATGTCGTGAGGAAAGTTCACACGGGCCGCATTACATGACGTTTGACAGCTCCCTCTGTTCCTTGAGTGGAGCAAAAAAGAAAAAACGTACAGAAATAAAGCAATCTTAATGAGACAAGTGTTATGAGACTCCAGGCGTCTCTGATGATTCAGGTGGGCATAAATAGATCTTTAACGGAGGCCCAGGAGGCACAGCTACTTTGGTAGATGAAATAAATGCGTGAATAATGAAAAGCAGATGATTTCTCTTTCCGATGTCTACATAATTGTTATAATGGATCGTCCGAAAATATTTACATGTTGAATTGAATCGTATGATCCGATTTTAGTCAAATTGTTTTTTGTTTTTTTTTTTGTTACACTGACCGATCTCATTTATTTATTGAACATTATCAAAGTGAGGCTGCCCGTTTATACATTGCAAAAGCAGTCGTTTATCCACACTGGTACAGCTTTTTATCTTTTATTACTTTCAATGATGTTCTTTCCAGTAAGAGTGTCCAAAAATTCACCACATTACAACAGCATGAAATAAATGTTTTGGGGACCGGTTATATCTGATCTGTTCATTTAAAGTATGCTAACATTTGCTCTTGATATCTGATCTTGGATTCTTGTGCGTATTCAGAAGTGGACTGATACTGACCTTAAGGCATCAGATTTTTTTGCATGTTGCTGTGACATATGATAATTCTGGTACTTGAGGGAAAAAAAGTGTATTGCATCAATAGAAGCATACTGTGTAAATCCAGTCTTGGCTCTAAATCAGATTAGGTATCTGACTCCTCCTAAAACATGAAATACAAGCAGGACTACTCCTCAATTTCACTTTCATTCCTTGCTCAATTTGTAATGATGAATAAAATGGGGATTGGGTTTTAATGTTGTTTGAGTGTACTTAATACAAATATGTCATTTGTGTAAAGTACAGCGAGAGAGGTTACATACAATGTTACAAACTGCTGTACTTTGCATTTTTTATTTGACTGTTAAATTAATCTAGAAATGTTTGTTATGCAGATATTTTACTGTAATTATAACTCTACTGCTCTGTTTAGCATATGTTGTTGGCAAAGCTTGCTGTCAGAGGAAAAGAATGTGATAATTTCTCGACATACTCACAGCTTTTTAAAATAGTCAAGGTTTTTCTTTTTTTTCTTTTTTTTAATTCTTTCTCAGGCTCAGTGACATGCGCTCCAGGGCTGTTCAGCTGCCCGGGATCGTATGCTTGTGTTCCAAAACGCTGGCTCTGTGATGGTGAAAGAGACTGCCCTGACGGGAGCGATGAACTTTCTGCAGCTGGCTGTGGTAAACTCAACTTTGTAATCCTGCACGTTGACCTGGTCACAGCAACAGTTTATATCACTTAAGCATTTTGTATAAACAGCTTCGGGATACAAGCATTGGGTATTGTTTTCGTAACAGTGGTCTGAGAATTGTTCAGTCCTAGTCAAAGGAAAGTTTAAGATTAACAGTTGTTTTGCGTGTGGGTAGTATTATAAAGCACCATTGGCGGTTATTGACACTCGTATGTATACTGTAGCTTTTTAAGTTGTCTTTCTGGTCATTTGCTTCAAATGTCAAAGAGTGGAGTCATACTGTAATGGACGTTTTCGTTGGCGACCTTAAGCTCCGCCCCCTTAGCCATGTCCCACAAGCTTCCAAAATGACGATTGAACAGAACATGTTTGAAGTCGATTCTCTATCGCGTATACCAGATAATATCGGGGATTTGTTTTTTGCCAAATGCGTCAGACTCGTCCAAGAGAGTTCTACAGAGAGGTCTCAACTGTTTCATGCAAGGATATGTACACGAAATTAAGATTTTGGACAGAGCAGGACACAATGTCAGAGCGAAATGTTGGCGATCGATGTAAAAAAAGCTTGACGCCTCAAAAACTTCATGTTGAAATCCGACAGGATAAAATAGTGGGATCGTACTGCACATGTAAAGCAGGGTGAGTACTTTTTACTTTGAAAGATCACGAGTAATATCATTGTCGTTTTTATGACTGAGTGGGTGTATTCATCTGACTTGGCTCGTAATGGAACCCAGTGCTCTGTCTTAAAAGTCCGATGTGATCTCTTGCATGACATCGCACATTTAGGTATTATTAATCCGACTCTTTGGCATAAAACATTACACACTTCATTCGGCAGTTCACTGATACACTAACAAAGTGAAGGTTGTTCGCCTGCAATGTTTGAAGCACTGATAATAGTTAAATCAAACTCAAAGAAGATACTTCTTCCTCACTTACCTTTGAACATACAGCCTTGTGTTTGTTGATATCGTCCACATTTAGTTGCACATAGCATCGTCCGCAACTCTTAATCCATCGTAGACACTTCCTCAACTGTGTTTTAGGCTTTGGAAAATTAATCAAGCGGGCCCCTTGTAACCTAGCAGGATATCTTTAATCAGAATTGCACATTCCCCAAGCGCATCCTAGGATAATTTTCTTCGTAACATTAACTTTTCCAAGCGCATGGTACTGACAACCAGCATTGGTTGTGGGACAATATGGCGACCATGCGGCTATCTGATTGGCTATTATTGTACGAGTGATTAACAGGTCGGAAAGGTCCATTTTTATTGAACAATTCCCAGCTACTTTAGCCTAGTGGCTGTCAACTGCATAGCGACTTTCGACTGATCTGAATGGAAGCTTTTTGAGTATTCCAGCAATGCAATCTTCCATCCATTATTTTCCCTTTATCTTCATATAAAAAACCCAATATATTTGAGCCTATTAATTTATTGAGTGGAGAAAAATAACTGCTAACCCTCCTGAGGTGTGCACTTTGTTCTTTGAGTTGGAATCCATTGAGAAGTAGCAATAAAGATGCCACCCAGCAGCCTTTAAATATTTACTACTTAGTCATTTTGCAGCTGATTTACATTGCTATGAATCCTCATTCGGCGTTCCCGCAAAATTCCCAAATAGCAAATGTCTATGTTGAGCATCTGCATGTTACTCAATCACGCAGGTCATTAATGGGAGATTTGAACCTTACCTGCTTCTCGATGTAAAGGCCCTATGAAATAATTATGACAACAAAGACACCAGGAGAGAATTATTATGTTTACAACTCTGGCTCTCTGAACATACTGCATTCAAAAATGGCACCCGCGTCTGCTTGTTCTCGTGCATTTTAGCACCCAACAACACGTGTGATGACAACTCCTTTTACTGCCGCAACAAAGCCTGCATCCCTCAGCGATTCGTCTGCGACCACGATGATGACTGCGGCGACGGATCCGACGAGTCTGTGGAATGTGGCAAGTCCATGTGTTGTGTGCCCTTTTTGCTCTTAATATTCATCTGCCGTTTATGATAATGACCTCATTTGCATGCGCTCTCCATGTTCTCTTTCATTATGATTTTTAATAGGATAGCCTAATGACAGCTTGAGGCTGGGAATGACAGTACAAAAATGATGGGCAAAATTAAGCCCATATGACTCATCGTGTTTGGTGCAAGTAACAAACACTGAACCACCTGCTTAGAACAATCTTTAGAAAGAAATTATTGCCGATTAAATAAAATGCACATTGTGTCGTGAGAGATTTTCAGATCTCAGCTCATTTAAATTTGATGTTTGTTTTACTTGTGAACTTATTGAAAAATATTTAAAAATATGGACTTTTCTGTAATATAATTTGTTTATGAATATATTGTGTATTATCAAATGGGAACTGTCCGGTGGAACTTTCATGAATCACTGATGAAATATTGTGTTTGTACTTGAAATATATTGATGTAAAAGCCACACTGGAGACACTGCAATGACTGAGTGATAAATTTGAATATTGCTTACTAGCTAAACAAGCGGAACTTTTTAACGTTTGTAGCTGACTGGGTTTGGGTATTCCCCAATAGTTTCATTAAAAGCTCCTCAAGCCCAGCGTAACATGTAATATTGTAGTGTGAGTCTGCAGGGTATGCCTGCTTTTTGTGTACCTGTGAGTGCACAAGAATGATTAACACCTCATCAGTCAACTGTTCTATCTCTAATTGGTAGTTTCTTCCTGGTGCGTAGTGTTTGCTTAAAAAAAAAAAAAATTAAAATAAAAAACAAATTCGAGGGACAAAATGGCACCTAAGAGGGCGGATTTCTTTTCAGATCATTTTACTAATGTACTCCGGTCAGCTCATACTGACAAATTTAATTAAAAACTCCAAAAAGGGATTTTTTTGGAAAAAGTGAAAGCCTCCCCCTTTTGAATAAATGTAAAATTACATGTACTTAAAGAGTGCTCAAATTAGTAGACCAAGTCAATTTGAAATTTACTTTACAAAAGTACAAAGTTTTTTACTGTCAATTACATGCAATACATTCGTTGATAAAAGAATGAATAAAAAACAAACATACCAAATAATTTCCTTCATCTATTAATTGATTAACATTAACAGGATTTGCACGTAACAGTGAGAAGAAAAAAAAAAAAACTGTTGCATGTGTTGTTTAAGAGTCAGGCAGCATTGGCCCGACTTTCACGCCACCAAGACGTGTTTCTCGCTCTGCTAAAATTATCCATTAAGTAACAAAAAAATACACCCAATGTTTGTTTTTTTAACTGGCTGGCACAAGTCAACGCATTTGTCGCAAACCATTCTTCTAGCCGACAGGATGCAACAACTCTCTTAAATAAGATCGTCGATGGGAACCATATTTGTGCTCCAAATCACCCATTGTCACTGATGCTCCCGATTTCACAGTCCTCCATGACATTGATGTCCCTATTTTGTTCCTACTTTTAGGCTCCAAGGTCGCAGGCCATCAGTCGATCAAGATCTCATCCATAGTTGACTATATCACGCTATTTTTTTCTTTTCTTATTTTATTTTTTATTTTTTTACATCTAGTCATCATGCGTGCCTATTTTGAAATAGTAAGGAATAAAGAGTACCAATATCTGTTATCAAATGTTGGGAATAACGTTTTCAGCAAAATGAATACTCAAGTAGATTATAAATAAAAATAAATAAATAATAAATGCAAAAATATTCCACTTCCCTTCCCTGCCTTGTGGACCATTATATTGTTGAACTGAATTGCCTGTTAAACTGCCTTGTCAACTGTTAGGTCTCAATGCAGCTTGCAGAAAATGTGTCTGTCCGTCTTTCTCCAGTCTACCGCTCATGTGGATCAGGAGAGTTTCGCTGTGGGGATGGCCGCTGTCTTCTCAGTGCACAGTGGGAGTGTGATGGCTACGCAGACTGTCCCGACCACTCGGATGAACTGCCTCTGAACCTCAAATGTCTGGCCGCAGGTAAGACTGCTGTTTGACTCTCAGCTGGAACCTTTTTAACAGAGTCACCAGACGCACAGTGCGGATCCGGCAAAATGATGAGGACATGTGAAAGGAACAAAAGCAGCGAGGACCAACAGAGCGTCTGTGACTAGAATTATAAAGTCAAGGTCCTATGTCAGGACAAAAAGATCCCCGCCGACTTTTCTCTGAATTTTATTTATTTTTTCCGTAGAAACAGCTATGTCTCACTCTTTTCAGGAAGTTTATGCAACGGCTCCTTCTTCATGTGCTCCAATGGACGCTGTATTTCCGAAGGCAATCTGTGTGATGGCAGAGATGACTGCGGCGACCAGTCGGATGAGAGGAACTGCAATGTTAACGAGTGCTTGAATCGACGTATAAGCAGGTGCACACAGGACTGCCAGGATCTTTCTGTTGGATACAAGGTAAGTGCTCTGTAGACTGGTCATATTCCATTTAGCCATTCATTTATCATTCATAAAGCTCATCCTTGAATCCTATCCCATATGACCTTGGGCAAGAGGCAGGGTAAACTTTCCTTCAAAAATTCCCGCTGTCTGTTGGGTCTACTGGGTGAAACAAAGTTAAAGCACAGGTTTCACTTCAGCTAAAAGGGTTGTACGATGATGGGTAAAGTAATCATAGCAATTATTTTGAATGGCTTTGAATTTACAATTAGTAAACACAATTATTCATTGATTTTAAAACTTGAGTATTTACTAAGCTATCAAAAGTCAACTTTATAGACACAGCCGAGGCCAGAATTTGAACCCCTTACCAGACATCCCTCCATGCCGTGCCCTAAAAATTTAAATAAAAAAAAACACAATGGATATCAAAAATATTGTACAGTGTAAAAAGGAGAGTAACAACTGTAATAAAAAGCTGAAATAAAGCAGTACAGTGAAGGACGAAATGTGATATAGCAGCGGATTTCTGTATTTGTATTCTGTGCTGATAAGTTGCAAGGGCTCATTGTTCCAGGGTTGGGACTCATTGTTTCCACACATGTATCCTGGGACTCACATAGTTTCAAATGTAAAATTGAGCTATGCTCCAGGTGGATCATATACATAATGCGCATCGTGCATCACAGCTGATGCTATAGCCGCCTTGAACTGATAAAATCTGGAGGAGCGTGCATACATTGACTTTTGGAATAACCTTGAATCTTGCAAGGATGGTTAAATGATATGCCAACAACTTCTTGCGCTCGCTGCCGGTTCCTGGTGTGTGATGTCAGGGTTGAATCTCGGTCAAGGCCAAATCCACTGGAGCCTTGGCCATCACTGTTGTCAGACTGCCTTCATCCCTGGATTTGCCTCCTCCTCCTCCAGTTCGAGATGCCCAAGATGTGGCTTGCCGTGTTTGAAAAGAAGCTGAAAGCGCAATAAACGTTTTCTTTCCTGCGGTGACAGGGTCAGAACTGGACAGGGAGCACATCAATGCAGACTCTTTATCTGAAACATTTGTGGTCTCAGCAGAAGACCGAAAGAAAAGGCTTTATCGTGTATCCGCAGCAGCCGATACGGGCACTTTTAAGTTATTCTTAGCTGTCTCCGTTCACTGCAACATGTTACATTTATGAGTGTTGTGTCTCTCTCACCATCATTGTGAAATAATATCATGCCTGCATCTTACCATGCTCAAATGTATCTCTTTTGTTCTAATGGTACTTCTGCCATCAGTGTAAATGCTGGCCCGGTTTCCACTTGAAGGATGATGGGAGGACATGTGTGGATGTTGATGAATGTTCCACCACCCTCCCCTGTAGCCAGCGCTGCATCAACACCTACGGCTCCTACAAATGTTTGTGTGTGGATGGTTATGAAGCCCTGGAGCGCAACTCTAACGTTTGCAAGGCTGCATCAGGTTAGCTGGGTTTTTGCTCCTTTGTTTTTATTTTTTTTTTTTCCATAATCAGAATTCAAGAGTCAAAAGAGTCACTGTCTCTCGTTTCAGCTGAAGAGCCTTTTCTTATCATGGCTGACCACCATGAGATTCGTAAGCTGAGAGTTGATGGCTCAAATTATACAATCTTGAAACAGGTAAGGAATATTAACTTTTTGGTCTTGCAATCTTTGCCAAATTTGTCCAGTACCTCAAAGCCATACCTAGTCTCAGTTCACTATTTGCATTTTTTTTTCATTGGTGGGAAGAAAGTATTGTTGAGGTGATATCTTGACAGACATTAATGACCTAACTTACTAGAAATCGGCCAATAGGGACCAAATTTCACGGTATCCGGTACTGCTGAAGGCTGACGATCCTAACCACCAGTAACTAAGGCCACCAGTAACTAAGGCAAAAAAAAATTGATAGTGGGCCCCTTGTTTAACACATTGGCAAATCATCATGTGAAGAAAGAGGTTTTTGTTCACAATTATCTTATCAATTTAAATTTTACGTATCAAATGTACCATTGGTATCAGTATTCGTAATCGGTGAATGAACATCAATCAAAATTTAGATACAAAAAATACACAACCAAAGTAGCAACAACAAGAAACCTAATGTACTCTGTTTTCTAAATAAACCTATGAAGATATCCAAATACAGGAATATTTAACACTATAAGCAAACTTTTGGTCTTCTAACAAGACCAAGACTAAAAGCTACACATTTTTAACATGTAGAACCGAAAGACTACAAGCCCTACTGTTTAGATATGTAAAAAAATTCTGAATCTTTTTGGAAAGCTCTGCTTGATGGCAAGCTTGTCATTAATTTTGCAGCCGTAAGGTTTCTATACCCTCCACAGGGACACGAAAAACATCGATCTAAGCGTGATGATAAAAGGTGCATGCTGATTTCATCTCAAAAGATGATGTTTGGAGTAGTGCGACGCTCCCGTGGGGCACTTTGGCGCCAGTCTGAGAAGGTGTTGATGATCTGATGAAGATGTCTCATTTCACCTGCTTGATTATCTGACACCTTTTCAAGGCAGCCTCAGAGTGAGACACAAGGGTGGGGGCTTGTGTTTTGTGAGCGGCTGTGTGTCTGAGTGACAATGAGGTCCTGTGAGTGGGATCGAAGCAAAAGAGTCGTACTGCTGCAATGATTGGATTCAACATTCAAGCACCCGTCGTTAAATATGACCTCATAAAATTCTTAAAGGCGACTAGGACACGAGGTTATGTAAAAATTTGAAGTACCAGTAGTCTTTTTTTCCTCCAAAAGTCAAAAGTGGCAAGGTCAATTCCTTTGTTTTCCATTTGGGATTTGGAAAAAAAGATGTAGGAGAAAAAAAAAGGTTTTATTTCATGATATTTACATCTAGTCGTACTAAACAACTCATGACAGAGCATCTTTTATTTGAAACCGTCCACTTTTAGATTAATCATGTCATGGTGCTCGTTTTTGGCTTTGGTTTTCACCTGTGACAACTACATCTGTTCTTAAGGGAATATGGAAACCAGAAAGCTGTCTATGGGAGAAAAGCTAAACGCTTTGAAGCTAGGAGAAGAGGGAAAATCAATCAGAGCTTTTGCGCAAATATTAGGCATAGCCACTACAATAATTTGAAATGTCCTGAAAAAGAAAGCAACTACTGGGGTCATCAAACAGGTCAGCCAAGGGCATCAACAGCAGTTAATGACAGAAACATTGGGAGAGCTGGGAAGAAACAATGTTTTATGGTCTGATGAGGCCAAGATTAACCACCAAAGTAATGGAAAGACCAAAGTGTGGATCTGCTCATTATTGAAAGCATACAAGCTCATCTGTGAGGCACGGGTGAGGTCATGTCATGGCTTGGGCTTGCATGGCTGCTTCTTAAACAGGGTCACTCCTCTTTATTGATGATGTAACTCATGACGCTAGCAGCAGACTGAATTTGAAAGTCTGCAAAACCATTTTGTGAAACTCTGTGTCTTTGCGGCACAATGTAAATTTGTCATTTTCTTTTTTTGGGGTGGAGTGGTTAATTGTATTAACATGAACAAAAATGTTTGTTCTTTGTGCAAGATTTTCTAATAATTTCCCTCCTGGTTATCCTGCTTCTCTCCCTATAAAATAGTGTATGCTTGAACATTATATCAAGGATAAACAGTACATACTTTTACACCAAAACTTAGAAATGATGAATTGTATGCTGAGGCAATAACACAAAGTGTAAATGGATGTTTTCAATAATGTTGTCCCAGTTCGATAACTTCAGTCAAATGACGTGAGTTTGTACTATTCTTTTTTTGTGTGATTCCCAGGGCCTTAACAACGTCATCCATATAGACTTTGACTACAAAAAGGAATTCATCTATTGGGTTGACTCAACCCGGCCCAGCGGGAGGAAGATCAACAGGATGCGGCTGAATGGGAGCGATCTGAAGGTAACATTGAATGGAAATTCTGCTCTAGTGTCTCTTGATATAATTCAGTTCTAGAGCTACCAAAGATGACGATCCCAGATGTTTAGGCTTCATTTGTGTTTACCGTAATTCCCGGCCTGCAGAGCGCACCTGGTTACAAGCCTCACCGAGTACATTTGTAAAGGAATACGTCGCAGCTGTGTAAAAGCAGCAAGTGCCCACATTGAAACCCACATTGAAACACGGGATATTTACAAAGAAAGACGGTACACTGAAAGTTTAACGCTAGCATTAGCGCTAACACGGCCGGTTAAAATAAAACTTACCGGTAAATATTACTGAGACACGCCAGTAACACAGCAGCAACACGCTAGCGCAGCGCTAACTGGGCTGTTAAAAGTCATTTCCTTGGCACATATATTCCACCAGTCTCATTCTTACCTTTTCCGCTCGAGCGCCCCCTTACGGCCGTTACAAAAAATGCACAAATTAACCGCATCACGGCGTAAACCATCGGGTTGAAAGCGTGTGAAAAAAGTCGCAGCTTCTAGGCCGGAAATTACGCTATATGTAGCATATTATATTTGTATAAATAATACATTTTGTCCCAAAACACAAGTAATAAAAAAGCCAGGTTTCAGCAAGTTCAGGTTCACACCATGTCATAAACCCGTTTTTTTAGGCTAGTTAGGTTCCTGTTACTGTTCTGTTCTGTTATTTACTATTCTGTTAAACTTTTGTCTAGGTTGGTCACATGATGTTCCTCACATAGCGGATTGGCTATCGTTATGTATCACATCAAATCACAGTGTTCCTATCATTGCTATTGAACATCTTTATTAGTTACAATTGTCAGCTCCACATTTATCCCAAACAGATTAGGGAAGGAGGAGGAGGGTTTGGGGGGGGGGGTCATTGTTAACAGCGGAGTTTGCTGTTTTAAAAGCGGTAGCAAGATTTGAATGTTGTCTCACTTCTCGTCAAGTTTGACTAAAGCTGCACCCTTCACTGATGTGCATGAGCATGATTCTCAAACATGGCTTTGCAGCATTCAGAAAGCAGGGACTTGCGAACACTGTCCATCTTCAATAAAATAGCAGCCCTAATAATTATCATCTTGCATCAGCACTGTGTAAAAGGCAATGCAATTTATTGGTTTGAATTGACATTTTTTTGTTATATAGGCCCAAATTAAAAATCTAAACAAGTGCTAATAGTATCTGTCAACCACAAATGTTGCTTAATTTGCTCACGGTGACCTTTTGGAGGCATTCCATAATCAGACATTAGCTAACTTTGAAAATGCTCAAATTTGGCCCAATTAATTATCAGTATTTTTTTTTACTGCCCTTTAGAAGTGTAAGGAACTCGTCTTTCCCAAGTTTCATCAAGGAAGTTGTAGTCATATTTTATTTCTAACAGCCATAATGATGAAAAAATTTTGTGTTTCTTTCTTTTGTGTTTTGAGGAAACAAATTAAAATTTACAAGGTGAAATACAGGGGAAGGGAGTTGTGGGGGAGCATTTCGGTCATTATCTTGTAGTTTCTTTCTTAATCTGAGCAGAAAGTTTGTTTAATGAATGTCAGCTTCATGCCGCCTGAGGTGTTTTTTTAAAGATGCAGCACAATGAAGGACATGCTAGTGTTTAGAGAGTTTGTGGTTCAAATTGGCTTCTTGGGTGGCAGCCTAATCGTTTGCCAAGACTATATATTTTCTTGGTAATGACTAGAGAGAAAGCCTCAAAGCACATCATGTTGCTTAATAGCAGATAGAGTGCTGTGTTCATGGCATCTGGTATATCTGCCAGCTGGCAAGATTTATTGGGATATTGATGGCACTCCCACATACTTACTCATTTTTTTTTTCATCTGTTGTATACCTTCCATCTCTTTCTAGCTAATTCACTCACAAAGCAGTTGCCAAACCATCCATCTTTCTTCTTCTCCTTTGTCCCCTAGCATATCTAAAATAGTTATATTTACACTGATGTGATGGCTATTGATGGAAAGCATGTGTTTAGTTTTACAATTCCTGACTGGCACAAGATAATAGTTTGGTGTGTTTGATAATTGCAGCGGGGGAATTATCCTTTTGTCTTCAATGTATATGATATTTTTTTGGGCATATTCTCATATCAAGTTGAAATGAAATATTGACTTTATTGGCGCCTTTTTTTCTACATTGTTACACGCACTGGACGTGCATTGAAATAAATGCCCTGACTTTGGTAATATCCCCTTCACAAGCCATTGAAGTTATCCTTTGTTTTACTGTGTTAGCCGGCAAAATACTTTCTGAGTTTAACGGCGATAAGGATAAGTTGATCATCCATATTCATGCTATCATCAGTCACTGTTTTATCTGTCTTGCCAAAGCAGAAATTATTTGAGCATTTCATCTGTACTCTGTAATTTAAGAGCTGTGCAGTACACATCACATGGTTCAAAGAAAATATTGTAGTTAGCTGGAAGATCTGTATAAGTGGCTGTCTGATCCCTCAGAAGATTGGTGTTATTTGTATTTTATAACCAGTGGTTACAATCTGGCATTTATCACCAGATTCCTGAGCTCCCCTTCATCTATTTTATCTTGTAGCTGTTTTAATTTTCCTCAGTTTCTATCCCACTTTACCCGCCTACTAGCTGTTCCAGTGTCATGCACAGAATACCAAAGAGCAATAAACAAATGGGAGAATAAAAGCAGAGAGAAAATCAAATGTTGGTAACAACAGCAGGTCACAGAGGCATCAGAAACACAGAAGACTGATGAAGAAGAAAATGTTGTCCTGAACGTATTGATCACTACCGACAATATATGATCTATGGCTCACTCCGAATCTGTTTTATAATAAAAAATACTTTATTACAAACACAGTACACAGTTGCCAAACAAATTGCTTTTGCTGAGGTCCTCTTCCCCCTCCTACTTCATTTTGTCTCATAAGACTTGAAAAAGACACTTTTTTTTTTTCCGAATAATGTTTTGCAATTAGATTCCAACACAAATATGGCAAGTTGTCACTTTGTTCGTGTGTAGTGCCTTGTTTATTTGTTTTGTATTCCTTCAAGCGTCTCTTGGTAGCATACAGTGAGACTGTGTTCTCGTTCTTGCATTACCAGATTGTCCACAAAACAGCAGTTCCCAGTGCCTTAGCAGTGGACTGGATCGGAAAGAATCTTTATTGGTGTGATGCTGAAAAGAAAACACTGGAGGTGTCCAAAGCCAATGGTCTGTATCCTACTGCGCTGATCAGCTCAGGCCTCAAGAACCCCACAGATCTAGTACTGGACCCACAGACAGGGTAGGTACACTGAATGAATCTCTTTTTGGTTCTCATGTCTTTCACTGTTTTGTCTAATGGCTTGACTAATTGAATGTCATGTATCCTGTCATTGGTTCATAGTGGGTCAGGCATTGACGTGTTCTGTTCTACCTTCTAGGTATGTATTCTGGGTAGACTGTTGTGGACCCCCACACATTGGACGTATCGGCATGGATGGTCATGGGCAAAGGGTAATCATCGACAAGGAGATATATAGTCCCACCGCTCTGGCCATTGATTATACCAACAAGAGGCTGTATTGGGCAGATGACAACCATATCCTTTTCACAAATATGGATGGCTCCCAGAGACACAAAGGTAATATGTAGTCAAAATATGAGACCATCCTGCGTAACTTGGGACAGCACCCTCAGAAAACTAATATCGGAGAGACCCAGCTGAAATGACCCAGATACAAGAAATGCAAACTTGAAGAGGCTTTTATCATAGATCAGATTTTATCATTTTGTCATGGACCTTACATTATTCAGACGCTCCAAAAATGTAATCGTTGCACAGACAATATGAGTTATTATTTATTTATATATATATTTTTTGTCATTTCAAAAACGTTTACACTGGCTGAAGATTTATTTGGCCACCACTCATTATGCCTGCATCTCGTTGGCATGCCTTTGTGCTTGGAACACACTATTTAAACAGCCAAAATCAGTGCAATTAGTCTCATGTTTGGTAAATCCCATTTTGTGTAATCAATCCATCTATATTCCTCACACAATGTGCAAAAAGGAATTTTCAGGGTTTGGCAGACACAATCCCGGGTGTGGTCTGCTGTTTGGCTCTTTTTACATAGGCAAACATTGATTTTCACTAAGTCCACCTGTTCCCCACCCCACCCTCCAGTGTCCTATGATCACATCCAAGGAGTAATGGCACTGACCTTGTTTGAGGACTTCATCTATTGGACGGATGGCAAATCCAAATCACTACGGCGAGTTCACAAGACGAGCGGCGCTCAAGGGCTGGAGCTCCTCAACTCTTGGCAGGCCATAAAATCCATCAAGGTCTACCACTCTCTGCGCCAGCCTGAAGGTAGGGAGTCCATGTGGCCTTTGTGTTCAGTCTCCTTGAGAAGTTTGAAGTTGAGTGTAATAATTTTCTGTTTTTGCACACTTGTCTCACTACACAGTGCCCAAGCACCAGTGTCAGGTTGCGAATGGAGGCTGCAGCCACCTGTGTCTGCTATCACCTGGTGGGGAACACAAATGTGCCTGCCCCAGTAATTTCTACCTAGCTGCTGACAATAAGACCTGTCTCTCCAACTGCACCTCCAGTCAGGTCAGCATTGTGCCGTTGCCTTTTCATTAATCAATCCAGTTTGGGGATGTTGCTTTTCCAACCTGACCAGAACTTTCCCCTGAAGGCAAACCGCTCGGGTTTGCATTCCTTTATTCCTCTGTCAAGCGCTTTTGGCAACATCGAATGCTTGTGTACTGATTTGTGTCTTTGCTTTGAAGAAATTATTATTTTTCGATTTCCACTTATGCTCCGCTTTGTATGAATAGTTTCGCTGTGGCACAGATGAGTGTATCCCTTTCTGGTGGAAATGTGACACAGTAGATGACTGTGGGGATGGATCGGATGAACCTGCCGATTGCCGTGAGTACCTTTTGTTTAAATATTGGCTTTGAAACAGCTTGAAAAATACTTGAGAAAAAAATTCTGAATAAAAGCAGTGCATCAAGATACGAGTAAAACGTTTTTCGAGATGCGGGCCGTCATTCGGCTAATCATCTTTTTGAACTTGCACACGTAGATTTGTGATATCAAGGCAGACAACTCAACTCAACTGGCTTCACTGGCAGTTTAACAATTCTTAAAGAAAGACACTTCAAGCTGTTTGATGCCATTAATTGGAGTTTAGTGTCAAAATAAACCTAAAACAAAAAGACTGAAGGCATTTTCACTCTGCATTTGGAAAAGTATCTGGCACACTCGACTTCCCTTTTCATTGTGTGGATGCTGAGGGGGGGTCAACACATTTTGACTTGATGCCAAGCAAATTGGATGGAAAAATGTTTGTGCTGGAGCCTTGACGGAGGCACGTCAAAAAGCTCCTCGTA
Source organism: Syngnathoides biaculeatus (assembly GCF_019802595.1). Classification (NCBI taxonomy): domain Eukaryota; kingdom Metazoa; phylum Chordata; class Actinopteri; order Syngnathiformes; family Syngnathidae; genus Syngnathoides; species Syngnathoides biaculeatus. The sequence continues at coordinate 18,087,654 of NC_084653.1, read as the reverse complement.
TGGAAGAAGGGGTTGTCCCAGTGATTTCTGAGTCCTAGTTCAGCGTCGCTGTACTGTAGACAGCAAGTGGGAGATAGAGGAAAGCATAATAATTGATGTCTCCCACTAACTTGAACTTTGGCCCAATAATAAAATAATACTGAGACATCTCTATGGAGGCTTTCATAAACCCTGTCACAACTCCTTGCTCAGCCTGAAATAGACCTCAAAGCACCATTCCAGGAACTGGAAAGCTCATAAATGAGTTTAAACACTGAGATTCTTCCCTAAAATTAGTATATTAGTATGGGATAATTGATACTTCAATCCTTGGTTGGTTGTGCTGCATCACTTCCTTCTCCTTAAAAAATCAAAGTCCACGCTTTCTTTTCCTACAATGGCAAATACATATGGCAGAGTTGTCGTCCACTCTGCAGGGCAACCCTCTCGACATCCTTCCAGGCTGTTATGTCAGCACTTCCTAATATGGGATGGCATCACCCTCGTTGTTGTTGCGCTTAGACGCAGAGGCCTTTACACCTTGTGGACCCAGGACAAAATAGTTTCTTTTATAATTCTATGGAATTATGCCATTACTACATGTATGTTTTTGATGAAGTACATTGTTATGGAGTGCTATAGTTCCCTCATTAGAATACATAAAACATTTTAAATTTTTTGGGGGTGACAGGGGTTAGGATGTAAAAACATGCAGGGGGTCCTCAATTTAAGACAAAGTTCTGTTTCTATACCACCAACATAACCTGAGTTTGTACTTGAATCGCAACACAACGTAATCTTTTCACTAATCCTACCGCAGTTGTAAAATCATAAGATCGTAATGTAAGACATTTGTAACTGAGCATGGAACGTATTCTTCCTTATTTCATTCATTCTAATTTTAAACTAGGCCGTTTCACAGCATATTCCTCCTCCCTCTTTTAAATTCTGTCAGTGTAAAGTTTTGATTTCATTACTACAGCGGAATTCAAATGCCAGCCGGGACGATTTCAGTGTGGCACTGGTCTCTGCGCACTTCCTCCTTTCATCTGTGATGGAGAAAATGACTGTGGTGACAACTCGGATGAAGCTAACTGCGGTGAGTAAAGAAGAGGAAGGAAAGAAAAAGAGAATAAAAAAGATTTCGGTCACTACAAGCCTTCCCCTGCTATTCTTTTGTGTGTGTGTGTGTGGGGGGGGGGGGGGTCCTGATGTAGGGCCATGGCATCCCACTGTCCCTCACATGAAGATAGTACTTCGGTTTTAGTGGCACATGAAACAATGCTCACGACTGGGAGAATACCATAGAATCAAGGATGGAAGTGTTTCTGTTCCATCTTGTCACTCTGTGGGTTTCAGAGCAAGAGTAACTGAATCCATAGCTTGAGTTGAAGCTTCCCCTACCTGTAAATATCCCATATCTATGTTGCCATAAAAAAGTGTTCTCTTATCTTAGAACTCAATGTACTGTCACATCATCCTAAAAACTTCTAATATAACTCTTTGTCCATAATTCTCCCTGATTGCAGTTCATGCAGTGTAATTACATTTTTACATTTGTAATTCACTTTGATTTGTCTATTTTTTTTGTTCTTGTTTTGCTGTTGTTGTATTGTTGCTATGCTTTGTTGTTTGTTTGTATGTTCAAATTAATGGTAATGACTATTCTTTTTTTTATCCCGTTCAGCTGTCAGGACGCTCTGTATCCCATATCTGCCAGAACAGTTGCATTGTCACATTGGTGTTTCAAGGCTTCCTCTGTGATTTAAAAAAGAAAAAAAAATTACAATTGATGTTTATTGAGAGTCGATCAGTCGAACAGAACAAGGTGTCTAGAGGGGGAAAAAACAAAGACAAGACACAAAGTGCTGCTTATATATAGTGAAAGAAACAACAATAATTCAAAATAAATAATTACACATGTACAACAACGCAACATGAAATTAAACATTGTAGATATTGCCTTGGGCTTTAATGCTATACCCTGAGAGGGAAGGACAAGACCAGATAGGACAGGGCAGGGACAGGAAAAGAAACATTCAGGATAAGCGTCGTGAATCTGGCTATACGAATGAAATGTTTTGGGATTAACTAAATAAATTATAGGAGTCTATAGAACTCAAGTAAATGTGGGGGGTACACAATTCGCGTAAGTTATTTGTTGTAACAAGTGAGACCCATCAACCAGGCATGGGCGATGAGAAGGAAGCCCCCACGCCAAGCAGTCATCCAGTCCTAGGGGGCCCGGCCCCAAGAGCACCGCCATATAACTCTGTGAAGACCCACCTCCCCCACTTTACTATGACTGCCAGATCCCTGACTGTCAGTCATTGGCCCTACTCCTTGGATCAGTGCCCCCCCAGTGATGTGCTGCATTTAAAATCTGACTAATCTTCTATTTTGCTATATGTAGAATCCCATTGAAAGCAAGTTACTTTTAAGATTAAAGACATTATACAGTACATATATGAAGTCAGCTGAGATACGCTCCAGTTATTTGTGACCTCAATGAAGAAATGTGGGATAGAAATTGAAATATGGATAAAAATGTAGATAAAAAATTAAGCTCGGTAGTCTTGTAGTCTTGGTGGTCTTGGTAGTGACAGTACTTTTTTTGATATGTTTCCTTTCAGAGACATACATCTGCCTTTCAGGGCAGTTCAAGTGCACCAGGAAACAGAAATGCATTCCTTTAAATCTGCGCTGCAATGGTCAAGATGACTGCGGTGACGGAGAAGACGAAACGGACTGCCGTAAGTTTCAGTCCAAGTTTCATCTGTATTGAGCTTTTACACCGGCAACCTCTTCAACTTGTTTCCGCATGATCATTTCAACGCGCCTGTTTTCACGAGGAAGGATTTAGTTGATAAAAGAAGGTGTTCATGCAACAAGTAGTGTGCAATAGCTAGTCTTTATTTCAAGGTTAATTTCTGAATATTATCTATGGTATTGTAGTGATAATTTGATGCGCAAACTATAATCTCCTCATCAAAAAATTGAATGAAATGGAAAATATATGTAAAACATCTTAATTGAAGCTGATCCTACACTTCAGTCACGCTTTTTATTTTAAATCCATTCTCACAGTATATCTGTCAAAATGAGTAGCATTGTTTTAGAAAACAAAGTAAACAGCAGATTTAAATAAAAACATCCAGCATCTTACCATCACTGTAGTGTACATTTTCAGATTGAGGCTAATTAACTTTTTTAAAAATAGAAACAAAATCAAATGCTTGTATGTGTGCTTCAATTTGCAGGTTGGGGTAATTAAAAGTCAATTTTCTCCAAATAATCCAAATGCATTGAAAACCTTTTAGAGAAGAGCTCTTTCAGTACTTTCAGGACAGAATACTGTAGTTGTCTACTCGTCAGCGTATCACTCTGGATTCATGTCTTTCATTTTGCTACATTTGTCTTGCGTGTGATTGCAAGAGGAGTCACATCGCGGTGAAGGAGAATGGAAAAGCTTTCAGAAGGAAAAAGAATAGATGGGGGGGTAGCTCCAATTACGTTGAAGCTAATTACTTCACCCCTTCCTACGACTGGATGTGGTTTTGAATGTCGTGTCGCAATTAAAATGGCAGCAGTGAATTTAGAAATGCTGTCTGAGACAATATGAGTTTATGACAACCTCCATCGCTTTTGGTAATAACTAACTATCACAGCTTCATTTGTATAAATAATTCCTTTTTTAAATTACTATGTAAACTTCATACATGTTAGAATAATGTCTCTCTCTCACTTTCTTTCTGTCTTTCTCATTATTTTCTTTTGTTTTCTTTTCTTTCTGCAGCTGAGAGCACGTGCTCCTCTGACCAGTTCCAGTGCAAGGCCTCCATGCACTGCATCTCCAAGCTCTGGGTCTGCGATGAGGACCCCGACTGCGCCGACGGGTCAGACGAGGCTAATTGCGGTGAGTTGCGGAAATCCACTTAACCATAAATCACAACATCCCTCTTCCCTCGGTTCGAGTTGGGTGGGATTGTGATTTAAACGGAATCAATTTTACACTCGGCTTCCCTCTCACTCAGACCTTCTACTCGTCTGATTGTAGCGAGACGCACCAGTCTTGAAATACAGATCGCACATGCAGTACATACACACAGATGCCAATGAAGTGCGGTGGAACCACTTAAAAGAAAAGGGGGAAGTTTTTCATCGAACCTTGAAATTTGTTCAGGGGAAGGATTGGAGGATTGCATTCCTTGTTTCTTTGTTCTGAACTTGCTGATGTGTCGTTAAAAACGTGTTGACCCTGTTGTGAGTTGTTATGGCGACAATTTACAACAACAATATAAAACCAATTCAGTTTCATTTAAAAATGGTAGCGTGAAACACGAGTTTAATTTATTTGTTCTTGTTGGGTGGAGTCAGTTGTCACTCGTGGCTAAATTGGATTTGTGAAACAGAGTCACGTGACAGCCCCTGAGGCTGATGTTACTCTTAGAAAACCAAAACAAATACATTTTGCAACAACAATAACAGTGATGGGCATTACGGGCTACACACTAACACAACACTCCATACGTTTCGTTTGATACATTTCATTCAAGATACATGGGCATTTTTTCTCACAAACATATAGTTGCATGACAGTTAGTCGCACAGATGCAATATATCAACAGAGGATCAGCCAAGTTCACTCAGAGTGCACTCTCTGTGCTCCGAAACCTCCAGAAACTCATTGTTGGAGTGTGCTATCCGATACAGGCAGAACTGACACATTGAATATGGCGGATGCGCTGACGTGTCCTTGCCAATGGCCAACGTGTTCATTCGAAAATGGAGTGCGCTCTGTCTCTAAGTACTGCAATCTCAGGGTACCGTGAGAGTGTCGGACTGAATTTCCAGACCCTCTGTTGATGTTTTGTGCGAGTGTTGTAGCTGCACAACTAAGTGTGATGCAACTATATCTGGGTGTGTATCAGCAAACAAATACATGCAGTGTATTGCATATTGCATGCATGGAGTTGTATTGCAACTCACTGTAAGATGTATTGAAATACAAGTATTAAGTATATTGCATTAAAATTAATTTGAGTACTTAGAGGACATAGTTTCTTTGATAAACGTAGTAGAGTAAATATAGGGCTTCACTGCTCACCACTGTTAATGACATCCAGGATAAAGTCCATCCATCCAGTAAAATAGAAAAATGTTAAGTGTTCATTATCACAAATACAGTCAAAGTGAAAGCCAAAAAAAATGTAGTTACTGTTGAGTAGTCTAAATGCAAACGGCATTAAAGTGGAGAGTCTCTGGTAAAAAGCAAATGGAAGAATAAAAAGGGGAGGTTGTAATTTATTTGACCACATTTCTCAATTTTGTTGGAGTGACAGGTTGCTTACTTGTAATGATTTAACTCCAAAATCTTCTTGAAAATCTTTTTGAAGAAAGTTGTATTTTGTTGGGGCTCGGTGGCACAAATCCTGCTGAGGGGGATTGCTAGTGGAGTCAGGTATTTCATCTTATGGTGTGTTTGCCTCTGGTGAACATACTGTGTTTTGAACTCTGTGTCAAACTTGCTCCGGCAACAACCCGGAGGATATGATGATTACGCCCGGAAAATATGATAGTGAGAGCAGCATTAATATTCATGCTCTTTGAAGCCTTTTTTTTTTTGTCTTTGTGTTTGTTTTCACCTGACGAAAAAAGATGAAAAGACGTGCGGACCTCATGAATTCCGCTGCGAGAATAACAACTGCATCCCGGACCACTGGAGGTGTGACAGCCAAAATGACTGCGGAGACAACTCAGATGAGCAGAACTGCAGTGAGTAACACGGCTCCGCCGTTTTCCCTCACCTCGCTTTCTATACGACGTCGACGCGCGACAGGAGAGTGCACGTTTTCCGGAGACGCCTGCGAGCCACGCAAATCATCACAAGCATCCAATTCTCTTCATCTGCTTGATATCAAGTCGATCGAGCTGAAGTATCAATGATCCCATTGTTTCTGTTGACGTTGCTATAATTAGATTCCTTTCAATTATTTTCCAGATGACTTTGCTAATGAATGGCAGTCAATAAATTACAGCCCAATTACTGATATATAGCGGTTTACTCACCTGACCAAATTGGGTTATTTTCCTATTAATGAAAGTGTGACTCCAAGTAAGTCTTGCTGTCAAGTTTACTCATGCGTAACGAGAAGATGGAGTCGTCCATTGTGTGAAAATGGAAAGGGGGGAAGAAAAGATTGTTGGATTAAGCATTTTAATGTGGTTTTGAGCACATGAATTAAGATCAAAATGATTTGAATAAAAAAAGAGTGTGAGATGATGGGGGCACCTGGAACCCTGAAAAGTGCATTGCAGAGCAGTTTAGAAATGACAGACTTTTTGACAAACTGAATTCTTGGGGCACAATTATTTCTGCCCCCATCCTCAGAGAAAATATATGAATGTTCTTGTGCTGTGTACAAAAGGCAGAGGACTCCACTGCACTTAAAAGGTCAAGTGTCTTCCCTATAAACATTCTGAAATAGATATTGAAATGAAAAATACATATAATATTATTCACTTCAATGTCCATACAAAAAAAAAAAATATGAGCGGAGAGCGCATCATCCATGTGCAAAGTTGCGGAAGTGTCATTTGACATCCAAGTGGTAGCCATGTTGCCTGCATCTTCTGTTCATTACGTCACACGCCCCTTCAGACACGGAAGCTCTTTCCGAAGAGAACATCTCACAATCGAGTGAAGTGTCCGGGGCAATATTACCCTATTGTTTGGAGCCATATTTAGATGATATGCGGATTACTTCTAATAACAGACTCCCAGACAGTATGTATTAGCCAGCCCGGCCGAAGCCGTGCTCGTCCGCGAGGCACGACGCGGAAGCCTTCGCCGCCAATACCGGATGCTGTTTTTTCATTAATAGCATACTAAAAATCATCCATTTCATGACACTTGACCTTTAAAGACAAGACAGGGAGAGCTGGCAGGAATGCGATCAGTTGAAGTCAAACACAGATAAAATGGGAATATTTGGCATTTAGCCTACAAGGGGTTCTCATTTTATTTATGTTTATTTCTTTATGTTTATATCACAATTATTTTATCTTTTCTGTCTAGTGTTTCCTTGCTGATGTAGCTGTCATGAAAGTGCCAAACAAATGGGTTCTGTTTATGACGTTTCCAGTTTCAAGTTTAAGAACTTGAAGATTGTGACATCTCAAGACACAAGAAAGCTCACTCATTTTCTCCCACACTTGATGAGTTTCATTTAATTGGTTTAAAGTTCTGGCTGAAAGCGTTTTTCAGCCTCGGGCAAATATTAAGTCGCCATAGAAACAGAACTCTCTCACACACTGAGGGCTCCCTCGATTATGAATATTTATGATTCGATCCAGAATATCGGTGGATATTAACGGCCAAATGTCCATTTGATAGAGATGTAGTGTAGATAACAATAAAACATTTATCTTGACGCAATTATTATTCCTAGTCTTAGACCTGTCCGTGTTAGTTGCAATCAAAGCCCCTGAGATGTTTGATACTAAATGCAAAAAAATGTTACATTTTTGTTTCGTGCAAGCTGTGTCACGCACACACACACGTGGTGCAGGATAATGAGAGGGAGAGCCCGGACAGCAGATCTGATGCAGCTGTTTAGCTGCGTCCTAATATTGTCCTTTGGGACACACTAAATGGCAGCAACATGGATTTGGCTTCAGAGAGTTTTGCCCCGTCGATTGCAAAAGTAGAACTGAATGCATTTACATGGTGATCAGCTTTGCCAGCAGCCTCCACTGTTATCCCTCATCATCCATACAAAATGAGTCTAATTATCTAAAACCGTTTTTTTAAAGGCATTAGCACATCGTTGCGACCAAAAATATTTGGCTAATAATGATATTTGGAGATGTGTTTACTGTACAGGTAGTGTGCATGATTGTATCGCTCGTTTTTGTTTTATAATCATACATTTTGTTCATTTTCCTGATGCAGCACCAGTCACCTGTAACCACAAAGACTTTGCCTGTGCAAATGGTGACTGCATATCGTCCCGATTCCGCTGTGATGGGGACTACGACTGCTTGGATAATTCGGATGAGGTACGTTTTTTGATCATTAGGCACTGACTGTCTGGAGACACCCTGGTAACACATTAACATCAATATCACGCAATAATTATAGTTTATAACAAGCACTTTTGTGGCTTTTATGAAGTATTTCATTTTATAAATCAGAGATCAGAAAATAAAAATTGTACAGAGACACCATAACCACTCGTTCAGTGCTGTGGATGTTTCTAGTCATCTAGTCGAAATCCAATTGTTTATTGCAACCAGTCAATATACTGTACTGTATTTTCCGCACTATTAGGTGCACCTAAAAGCCTTTAATTTTCTCAAAAGCCGATGGTGCGCCTGGTGGTAATCCGGGGCGCCTTATATTTGGATCAATATTGAGCCTTGAATGCGGCTCCATCTAATGGATGCATAATGTAACGTAATCCCAGCCTATACTGTAGTGTCTATTCTATGCGCCTTATAATGCGGTGCACTTTATATATGAAAAAAAAAGTTTTAAAATAGGCCATTCATTGAAGGTGCGTCTTATAATGTGGTGCACCTCATAGTGCGGAAAATACGGTATATTCGTCGCTTTCCAATGTGAAAGTGGGTCTCGCGCAGCTTGTCGGTGGAATCCAGTTTTGTAAACCACTGTAATGACTAACAGATCCCTGTAGATTGCAGCATTACATTGCTCTGGATTTGATATCAGCACAGCTTTTGAGTAGAAGATTTAAGGGATAAAATACATGTTAAAAAAGCCACATTTGAGCTATGTGGTGAGTTGGCGTAATTCATGCTGTTTTCTTTATTGTAAGTTTTTTTTTTCTTGCCATCAAAATCCCATTGTTAGTCATTGTTGTTTTATAGTTAGTCACAAAAGTAAAAAAATAAATAATAATAATTGTCAAAATCACTGTTCTGCTTGACTTCACAAAAAGGTTGTTTCTCCCCTTTTAGTCAGAAACAGTTTTTGTTGGAATCAACCCATGCTTTACTGATTACAAAAGAGGATACAGGTAGAAAGAAACTTTATCTGATAAACGAAGAATCTAACAATTTCTTTTACTAGGATAAGTGCTTATATTGTGACAGAATATTCTGAGATCTGTGAGTCAACCAAAACAAGTATACAGTCACGGAAACTTGAGCTCTATAAATATTTCTAAAATGAGCACCTTTTATGGTGATCTAGTTCATCAAATTCACCATTTAAATTAATGGGGCGCAATGTGTCATCGCGAGGCAGTCTTGGTCGATCACAGGATGGCGTGCCAAAAAAAAAAGTCAACGTTCCCTCTAAAATGCGCACATGGGCAATTTAGCACCGCTGATGCAATCTCTTTATAGATATTCTTCTAAAAAATTAATCCAATGCAAATTCAATGTATAACATACAGCTATTCACTTTGTGGCATTTTGCAATGTGATTCAATGAGTGAGGGATGACTGCTTGTTACAGCCAAAGGCACAATTCACATACGTACTGTAAAAAATGAAAAGAAGAAACCACTGGTTTCTTTAAGGCAGCACACAGAACTTTCTCTAACAACGACCGCTGCTCCGCCACACAATCTTTTCCTAGTTTACCTTACACCCGCCCCCTGACCCCGCCCCCTGACCCCGCCCCCCGCGCTCTGAAAGACGTACACTCATAATTATAAATGTTACAGTACTTACGCAGCCCATCATTGTGTTTTATAATGACAGCTTCCACCACAGCTGCTTTAGTTAGCGACACAGTCTGGGCAACGTAGAGCAAAGATGAGCTAAACATGCTGCTTATGTTTACTTTCAATATTAATGGAGAAAGTTAAAAAAGAAATGCTGTTGTTTTAAGATTCAATGACTGTCGGAGTATGTGAATAATCGAAGACAAAGTGGTTAAAATGGACGAGATGTTCTCTTTTACGAGTGGGAAAGGTCTGGTCTGAAGCCACAGTAGAAAGTGCAGGATGAGATTGCGTGTAATTTTACAATTCCACCTTGGCACAGCCTGATCCAGGATGAAAGCACAGACAATACAGTGCACAAAAAGCTAATTCTGTATTTTAAATATAGGAAGCCATATAACATTAACTTTAAAACAGTTTGGGAGCATCATCATCTTCCACCCTGTCGTCAGTAACTCGCAAGAGGCTGGCTGCTTGAAAAGTACATCTCGAGGTAAAAACGTCTGGGCACCCCTGAGTTAAATGACCTTTTTAAGTTTAGTAAATCCCATTGGTTATGATTTCCAACAATATATGTTGAAGAATAAATATCAGTGGTAGAAATACTGCCTTCAAGGTTCATCTAAGTAGGCCCATCAATAGTAATGATGCGGTGCATAATTCAGGGGCAAACACTTGTAATTATTCATTATTCTTAGTGAATCTAGTTGGGAAATTACCCTTTGTCTAAATATTTGCACTGGAGATTCCTACTATAATTCATCCTAATGCTTACCTTATTAACCCGTTTTCAGAGATATTCATCCCCAGTGGAAGTTTTCAGCGTCGCAACAGTTAAACTCTCACCCCCGTTGTATGATCTTTGAGCCGGGATGAAAGTCGCATATGCTAAAAAAAAAACGCTACAAATGAGACCCACAAGTTCTCTGCACAAGTGGATGCACAGTACAAACCACGAGTGGCTCTTCACCCACTCGCTATTTTCAAGGCTGAATGATGAACACTGTTTTTACTGTTGTGTATCAGTTCAAGTGTAACATATTGCACTGCCGTTTTTGTTGCCGCGTGGGTGATGGTGCAATTGCGATGGCGAACATCATAATATTATTACATTACACTCTGCAGATTAGTTTCATTTCAGTGCCCTTGTTAGCACTGTTTTTCCACAGCAACATTCTTTTTATCTTACGATCGCATTTTGCCTCACAGAAAGGCTGTGAGGCACATTGTGCCGATGACCAATTTCGGTGTCACAATAACCTCTGCATCTCCAAAAAGTGGCTGTGTGATGGCCAAGAAGATTGTAAGATGGGAGAGGATGAGAGAAACTGCCAGGGAACAGGTACAGCATGTTTTTTATATATATACACTGTATATATTTACTGAAAGCTGGTTGGTGCACAGCAGCGTTTCTTGTTATTTTGTCGATTTATTTTTTTGTCCTTTTTCCTGGGACAAAAATGAAAGCTCCACCAGGGTAGGAAATGTTTTCACGATCATTGAGCTTTTGGGTCATTTTCTTGTCCAAGATCCCATCGGGACTTAAGATGTGGTTAGAAATGATTTTGCTGTCAGTAGTTAGTAATAACTTATCTAAACATAGATCCAGACTACACAGAGATTCGAACCAATTTAAAGTGCGGCATTAGAATTAGAGCTGCAGCAATTATTGGAACAACTCAATTTAATTACAAAAAATATATATTGTTGCAAAATCTTTGCTTGGAGCCTTCCAGAGCTCACTTTTTAACACGTACAAATGTTACTGCTGTCGCATGCAGCAGTCTTTGTGGAAATAAGTTGGTGTGATGGCCGCGATCCAGGAGCTAAAAGACCATAAAAGACTGCAAACGTTCAAAGTTTGGAATCATTTCACCCTTAAGAAGTTACAGTAAAGTGCAACGTTTACTAAGCCAGCACGTATACAATTGCCAACACAGAATTATCGATATGAGCTCATTTAATAAGCCTTCCATAACTTCTTAGGACGTACCGAAATGCCCTCAAATGTGGTCAAGGATCGGCACAGTCGTTGGTTTACTTTTAATGGATTTATTGAACAAAAGTAAAAAAAGAAAATAAACATGAAGCACATTGATACATGAACTGCTGATGGCCACAAATCACATCGAGTGACTCAACAAGATTGCTAAAACTGGCTAACAGCTAGCAGCTAATCTGATTGATTTATAAACATCTTTGCACTCTCATTTTCTGATAATCCTGAGCAGGAACTGCCTTTTAAAGATACACACACTTCAAGTAGCAGATACTGCAACCTTAAATAGACCAAAATAATAGCTCACTTCACATGCACGCTTTTGTGTTTAATAATGACAGTTTTTATCTGATCACTTGAGTAATTGATGGGAAAATCGATAGAATGCTCAAAATTATTTGTGCTTAGGTGTGAATGCTTGTTTGTCTAAATGTGGCCTGGCGACTAGTCCAGGATCTACCCTGCCTTTTCCCCCAAACTCAGCTAGCACAGGCTCCAATTCATCCTAATGAGCACAAGCCATATAAAAAAAATGGCTGGATGGCCAATTTGACTTGTTGGCCATGTGAATTATTATTTGAGCTCATTTCGCGTCCATTTCAGGCACTTACTGCCGGTCCTACAATGTGGACCTGTGTGATAACGATTCGGTTTGGTGTTCTCCTTCGCAGTTGCCCCCTCGTGTTCCGTGAACGAGTATGTGTGTGACAGTGGAGGTTGTGTGTCAGCCAGTCTGCGTTGCGACGGACATGACAACTGCTTGGATGGCTCGGATGAGGTCAGCACACATTTCCATCACTGAATATGCATTTGGATCAATGTCACTAAAAGAGCATATTTACGCCGTGTAATAACAGAGGGGCTGCGTGAAAGAGTGCAGAGAAGATGAGTTTCTGTGCCTGAATCGAGCGCATTGTATCCCTCGACGCTGGCGTTGCGATGGCGTTATGGACTGCATGGATCATAGTGATGAGGAAAACTGCAGCCAGGGTAGGTACTGTAGTATACTGTATGCGTTTAAGTGACGTCTCATACACTTACATATGGACAGAAGTCTTTAGACACTCCTCTTAATGGTCTAATCCCATCCATTTTTCCCCCACTGTTTTATCCATAGCGGGCCAAAATCATCCCATGACCTGGTTTGACTTTGAGTTTCTATACGGTTAGTTGATGCAATAGCTGACGAAAGGCAAAAAAAAATTCAGTCGATCCGTTTCAAATGTCATTGTCATGTAGTTGGGCTCATTATTTAAGTACCTACCCACTCAACTCAATTTTGGAGAATAGCCACGTGTCTTCCGGAAATCCAGTCCGCTCTCCCCACTTAGTTTAACAGAAATAGGATTAGCGGTAGCCACCGTTTTTCTCACTCCGATCAGACGAGGGTTGCCAAACGTCCCTTGAAAAACGGAATCGTCCTATATTCAGAAACAAAAGTTTGCATCGTGTATGGAGCTTTCAAAGAACTCACTTTGTCCCATATTATTATGAACATCGAAAATAGTGTCTGGCAATACTGGCATGGTGTTACCTAAATGTATGTACAATAAATTTATTCCCATTTCTCCTGCTTTGTGACCAATGAATCAGAATCAGCTTTAATGACCAATGGGCCGAAAGAACACTCACAAGTATGTCAATCCATAATCCTGGTCTCATTGTGGTGCTCATGCTTGAGGCCTCATAGCTTAGTGGTTCGAGCATTGCTTTGGTCAACCAGGGGTCGTATCTCACTGGAGCCTCTACTCCCTAAGAGGAAGGCCATCCGGCGTAAAAACTGTGCCAAACAAATATGAGAGTTCATCTGAGATGTTACACTGTGGCGACCCCTAACGGGACAAGCCGAAAGAAACTTACTTACTACCGTGGTATTCATGCTTCCTTGCCATGAAGATAACTGAAAACAACATTGCAGCAAGGACAACAGTGGCTTGTACAGGGCTGCACCCTCTGGCAGGCTCCTTTGAGAAAAAAGCTGAAAAGGTTATAAAAGTATCGGGAAAAATAGGGAAATGGTAATACCTGGGTAGAGAAAGTGCGGGATAATGTTTATAAAGCGCACTGCACTGTGTGCCAGTGAACTTTTTCTGTAGCCCACAGTGGACTAAGTGACCTAAAGCAGTATGCACACAACAAGCAAGAGAACCCTTGACCAATTTATTGTCCACCACGCAACGCCAGAACCAGATATGGTATGTAAAGAACATGCACCCTATCAAATTCAGGTTTGAGCCCAATGATCAAAACTAAAAATTACTTTTCGTATAGAGAAAAGAGCTTAAAACATTTAGGACCACCAGCAAGGGTGAAAGTTTTCATGCCGGTGTGACGGTCTGAGCGCTCCCTGTGCTGCAAAGTCTCTTTGTAAGTAATGCGCATGCGTGTATATTTTGTAAACTTCCGGCCAGTCTGAAACGTCCCCATCCATGCTTCAACATATGCCATTCGACAAAGTGTCGCCAAGTGTTCATTTTCACTATGGATGTCTCAGAAAGATGAACACAGGGAATGTACATATATGTGTATATCTTTTTTTATCAACTTTTGTTTTAAGGTTGGGTTAGGGTTAGGTTATAACGTATGTTAGCTCCCTTTATGGAGAAGAAGGGGAACTATGAGACCTGGAGATTTCCCAGTAAGCTTCTGCTACATACTCAGAGTTACCCTGTTAGTAACGCATGCGCATTCATCACAAGGAGACTTTTCAGCACAAGGGAGCGCTCAGACCCTCACACCGGCCAGCTTAGTCGGTGAGTTGTCCCTTGTGTATTTTTCAAGGAGGTGGCAACCCTAGATGACAGTCTCTGAAAAAAGTCACATGGCACACAGTTGGATGAGACTTGATTAAGAAATGTATCTTCAATTAACAACCCCCCTCACAAAACTCAACGTCGCCCTCCTTTCGCTTAGAATGTGATAGCAGGGCCGTCTCACTCATAGTGGATGTCTTTCTGCACGATAGTGTCGTTGCATGTCAGTGCTCCAGGCAGTGTAGTCAAGTGACTCTGAATCTTCGCTGAGCCTAGCTCATCATGTCATGGGCTGCCTAAGCTGGTTGGATTGTGATGGAGAGACAGAGTGGAGGGAAAGAGGGTAAGACAGAGAGAAAATAGATAGAGGGGTTGAGCAGCATGAAAACAGGTAAATGTCACAACATCTATTGTCCATTATAGTCTTAGTTGGACTGATAAGAACAGAACAACTAGGCAAGTGCTTCTCACCTATGTGCCAGGGATGGAAAAAAAAAGCTATAAAAGGTTTTAAATGAGATGGAGGTGGAGAGGAACTAACTTGAGTAGCACCTTTTGTTCGCTTGAAGAGACTTCAGTGAGCGCTGATGTTGAAAATGTGCGGGGGAGTGTTTCATTTCTTTGTGTGACCGTAGGTGCTTTCTTTTGCCGGGCTGATGAATTCATTTGCAATAACACCTTGTGCAAACTTCACGCGTGGATATGTGACGGCAAGGACGACTGTGGAGACAATTCTGATGAAGACGCCGGCATGTGCGGTGGGTTGCGCTCAACTTTCCTTCGCTACAAAGACACCGTGTCCGTCTTCCCTACAAGATATTTATAAACGGCAAACCCCCGGCCCCGACACGGCAGATATTTAAATGGGTGGTGTGTGTGTTTTTTTACACCCTCACAGAGCCATAACCATTTACTTTTTATCTCCTTTCATCTGCAGAAAAACTTCCTTGCCCTCCTACGAGGCTATTCCGCTGCAGAAATAATCATGTTTGCCTGCGCACCGACCAAGTCTGCAACAAAGTGGACGACTGCGGCGACAGCTCGGATGAAGAAGAGTGTGGTGAGCACACGATGCATCAAATGAGATGATAAAGCTTATGAATGTACAAAAAGTTGATGGAGTTTATATACAGTATGACAAACCTTGTACCGCAATTTCCAACTAACTTCACTTACTGTTAAACATAATTTATTCTAATACCAAATAAACATTAGTAAGTGACTCCACCCCCCTGCCAAAACACTCAAATCATCTTGTCCCACTGAAATGAATGGAAATGCCATTAATCTAATCCTGCCTCCTGAAAAAAACACACATTTTTGTAACTTGTAACCATTCAGCCATCCATTTTCTTTGCCGCCTATCCTCACAAGGGTCGTGGGAGTGCTGAAGCCTATCCCAGTTGTCAACACGCAGGTGGTGGGGTACACCCTGTACTGGTTGCCAGCCAATCACAGGGCCCATAGAGACAGACAACAGTCACACTCACAATCACACCTACGGGCAATTTAGAAACTCCAATTAATGTTGCATGCTTTTTGGATGTGGGAGGAAACCGAAGTGCCCGGAGAAAACCTACGCAGGTACCGGGGAGAACATGCAAACTGCACACAGGCGGGGCTGAAATTGTACCCAGGTCCTCAGAACTGTGAGGTCAACGCTTTACAGCTGTGCCACCGTGGCGCCATAACTTGGAACTTTTTCTAAAATTAAAGTACACACTGTAATACTGTAGAGTATACAAACATCAAGTAATGTACATAAAATGTAAAGAGTTATTAAGAATTAAGAGTTTGTCCATTATAATTCGTTCCGACTGTGCAGCTCCTTCAGGTGTCCCTTGGCCACCGAGGGGCAGTATGATGGGACATCTGTACTTGGACACTTTCACAACTTCTAACTTAGATGCAGCCATCTTTCTTTTTTTCTTTTTTCCAGAGGATAAAAAATATATTCCTGTCAGTGTTGTCTGTCTACACGTGTCGCTCCACCGTTTATGATGAAATATATAAAAATAACGTGGAGACAGACATGCTATTTGTTCATCTTTTTAGGGTGTTTCTCATGACATGTTATCATAAAGCTAGCAGGACAATCCTAAGGCAAAATTTGGACGGTTGTTTTGAATACACGTGTTATTCTCTTTGATGTTTAGTTTGATGTGAAAGTTTAACTAGAAATGACAATAACCATCTTAAATCCTCCTTTTGAAGAATTGTCCACTATTTGCCAAACTGCTGTTTATTGGTAAGTGAGCTCTCTCGTCTGAAATTTGGACTCGCAAGTCATAGCAAAAAAAAAATCAACCGAATGACAGGTCGTATATCTTGAAAAAGTCGGGTCTCTCGAATTCCATGGCACCGCTTTACTTTCTTGACTCCATTACTAATTTTAACAGGACTTTGGCAGAAATTTGCGTGGTATCTTAGGGTATTTCAGCAAGAGTACAAATGGAAAGAAAAAAATAACTAGGGGAATTAGTGAATACTTTACTATACATTTGTGGTGGATTACTGTCGTTCAATTAGGAGGAAATGGTACCCTTGTTGTATTTCATTACATTTGCCACCTTACTTCAATATCTTTAACCATTTATTACTGAACGTTGTGGATGCAGAAGGTGAAAGATTCTTGCAAATTGCTTCCATAATAACTGTTGCATCTCCTTTTCTTTTTACGACAGCCTGACATATTCGTGCAGTGTAACGCTGACTTGAGTGATGGCGCCAGGCAGGCCTGAGTGAACGGGACAAATGACTTCATTCATATTTCACTCTTTCATCCTCTCTCTCTTTCCCTCTTATCTTCCTCTCTAATTCCATTGATCCGGTCATCAGTCTCTCACTTCACTCCATTACCTCCCTCGATTGTGCGCCTCTTCCCACCATCCGTCTTCTAAATCTGACCTCAATCCCATCATGCCACCCTTCGCTCCTGCTCTCGCTTAATTTTGTTGCTTCCTTCTTTCCATCCCACGTCATTGTGCAAAAACTCGATTTCCTCTTGATCTCGATATTTGATTACGAAGGTGTGCTTAGCAGTGATCCAATAACTAACCACCCTTTTGTGTAGATGACATACGTATTTGTGAATCGTAACCGGCTGTTGACATTGTTCTTTTGAACGTGGAAGCTGTATTTCAGGGTTCAGAACATCAGATAGTAGTTTATAGTGGCATTTTTTATTTAATGCCAGTACAACAAAAATAAACCAATTACCCCCACCTAACTTTGCTTTTGGCCAACTAATAATTTTTCCTTATCAGAGATCATAATCCGACATCCCACTTTTTATCTCTCACGCACTCTTTCCTCTCATATAGAGCTAAACAAGTGAGGCAAGGCGATCTAATACTTGCTACGTGTAAGAACTTACCTTGGGTCAAAAGTTTTTCACATTGATAAATCACTTGGTGGCACTGTGACCGACAATTCTAAGGACCACGGTCCAAATCCTGGCTCCGCCTGTGTGGCGTTTTCTCCGTCCCAGCATGGTAGATTAATTGGAGACTCTAAATCAGGGGTGCCCAGACTTTTTTACCCTAAGATCTACTTTTCAAGCATCCAGCTTCTTGCGAGCTACCGCCAGGGAGCAAGTGGGGGTGATGATGATGATGCTCCCAAATCGTTTTAAGGTTAATGTTATGTTGCCTCCTATATTTAAAATAAAGAATTAGCTTTTTGTGCACTGGATTGTATATGCTTTCATCTGGATCAGGCTGTGCCAAGGTGGATCGTGCACT
Organism: Syngnathoides biaculeatus; assembly: GCF_019802595.1. Classification (NCBI taxonomy): domain Eukaryota; kingdom Metazoa; phylum Chordata; class Actinopteri; order Syngnathiformes; family Syngnathidae; genus Syngnathoides; species Syngnathoides biaculeatus. The sequence goes on along the minus strand of NC_084653.1, from coordinate 18,069,485 downwards.
TTCTGCTTTGGCTTCAAACCAGACCTTTCCCACTTGGAAAAGGGAAAATCTCATCCACTTTTTCTTCAATTATTCACATACTCTGACAGTCAGTGCATCTTAAAACAACAGCATTTCTTTTTTAACTTTTTCCAATAATATGGAAAGTAAACATAAGCAGCACGTCTAGCTCATCTTTGCTCTACGTTGCCCAGACTGTGTTGGTAACTAAAGAAGCGGTGGTGGATGCTGTCATTATCAAACACATTGATGGGCTGCGTAAGTACAGTAACATTCGTAATCATGAGTGTACGTCTTTAAGAGCGGGTGGGGGGGTGATTGTAAGGTAAACTAGGAAAAACAGAGTGTGGCGGAGCAGCGGTCGTTCACTGAGAAAGTTCCCTGTGCTGCCTAAAAGAAATCAGTGGCTTCTTCTTTTTTTTTTTTTTTTGCTGTACGTATGTGAATTGTGCCGTTGGATGTAACAACCAGTCATCCCCCACCCATTGAATCACATTGCAAAATGGCACAAACTGAATAGCTGTATGTTATACTTCCAATTTGCATTGGATTATTTATTGTTTTTGTGCACAACACAGAATATCTGCAAAGGGACTGGATCAGCGCTGCACAATTGCGCACGCGCGCAGTTGAGAGGGAACATTGGCTGACGTCTTTTTTTTTTGGCACGCCATCCCGCGATCGAGCAGTCTTGGTCAACGCATTGAGTACCCCTGCTCTAAATTATCCATAGGTGTGAATGTGAGGGTGACTGGTTGTTTGTTTATATGTGCCGTGCGATTGTCTGGCAAGCAGTTGAGGGTGTAACCCACCTCCTGCTTGAAGATAACTGGGATAGGCTTCAGCACTCTCGTGAGACTTGTGAGGATAAATGCGTCAGAAAATGATTGGTTGGATAAAATATTGATTTTTCAATGTATAAAATGGGCATCATGTCTTTTGCAAATTTTAGCATGATTGGTTCCAAGCTTGTTGTCCGACATGCTTCATTCTGGTCATACTCAAGAACTATTTTCAGCCAAATTGTTAAAGGACTAAGTCCATGTCAGCTAGCGACAATGAATAAATATTTAATGTAATGCAGTTCTTTTAAAAAAAAAAAAGGTCATTAATATTAAGTTTTGATCAAAAAGGTAATAATACCTAGGTTAATTTGGGGTGTACATGTTAGTTATATTCAATCTTGCAGGATGTCACCTGATCAAACCTGGAAAACAGGTTTGTGGACATCTTGTGTATTCTGTTGTAAATAACGACCATAACAACCGGGTGATGACATGGGGGGCTGGAGCTGAACATTCTTTATAAATGGTGTCTTTGGAAAAAAATATACAATATGATATTCTGTACGTGTAAACACGAACAAATCCTGATCATTGGCCATTGTCATCTTTGGTAGCACTCGAAGAGATCTTGTGTAAAACATGAGATATTGGATTCATGTTCCTCTGGGTGCTTTGTGGCGGTCTGGTGCAATAAGGTTTTGCCATTTAACCATTCTGGAGTGAGGTCCTTTGACCTGTTTTTGCCAAATACAGAAATAGGTGGTGCATATGCCTCATTAGGCTGGAAGAGATGTCTTCCCTGTCAAGGGGCCCTGGACAAAAAGAGTTTGAAAACCCATGGATAAACACAGACATACATTTATTTTTTTAATATTTGTATTTTTTTCTGCGTTCCATAGCAGAGGTAGCGGCCAGAAGACCTCGCCCTTGTGGGAAGACGGAATTCACCTGCAGTAATCGACGCTGTATTGCCATGCAGCTGCAGTGCGACCTCTTCAACGACTGCGGCGATGGTGGCTCGGATGAGCTGGACTGCAAAGCCTGTGAGTGTGGCGCCAGTTGACTCAATCAAAGCGAGCAAAAACTACTCCGTGATGCTGTGAGATTATTAGGAGGCGGGGATATCTCCTAGTTTTAGCTGTGATGTTGTATTTATGCTAATGTATGTATGCCCCTGTTTTTTGAGAAATGTTGGATGTGATGTAAAAGACCAGCTGTCCTTTTGGCTTCTGGACATCAAAAGGAAGCCGCTGCAGGTGGTGGAGATCCAGAAAGCGAGTGTGCAATCAAAAGACTGTGTTTTGTATTTGTAGTCTCCAGCGGCGATGTATGCGTAAAGAAAACAAATCCATGCGGAGAGGACGCCATCTGCAATCAGACAAACACAACCGCAGTATGCCAATGCAAACCAGGCTTCAAGAGGAACCAGAAGTCCGGCCAGTGTGACGGTAGTTGATGATACTTTTTTTGTCGTGCACCGTCCTGTATGAATGCAAATTGCAAGAGCAAATAGTAGATTCCAAAAACACAATGGCGTGTGAACATTGCCATTAACTTTCGACATTTAAAGGTCAAGTGTCATGCCTATAAACATTCTAAAATAGATATTGTAATGAAAAATATATATAACATGATTCACTTCACTGTCCATACGAAAAAATAAAAATTAACAGAGAGCATGTCGTCCATGCGCAAAGTTTCCAAAGTCTCATTCGACATCCAAGTAGTTAGCATATTTCCAGCATCCTCTGTTCGTTACGTCACACCGCGACACTCACTATTGAAAACACGCAGTACCACCTTCCATTGGACACAGAAGCTCTTTTCATAGAAGAGAACATCTCACAATCGAGTGGCCAGGGCAATATTACCCTATTGTTTCGAGCCATATTTAGATGATATGCGGATCACTTCTAACTAACAACAGACTCCCAGACAGAAGCCACACCGCTCATCCGAAGCTGCCCTTGGCGCCGACGGGTACATCGACACATTTAGCACCCCTGACTTATGTGCGCGGATCTTTTGTGACATTTTGAGAGGATTATGTCCCCGTCCCTCCCCCAAACTATTTTATTTTTTCGTGCTGTATACACACCTGCTTGTCATTTGGAACCCACAAAGCTCTCATCCATTGCACCCGTGCAATCCATTTTTCACGACGAACCGGGTCTTTTTGAAAAGTATGAAGAATTAATCCATCCTCCCGAGTGTTGGAACAATATCCCGCAATAAAACGAGCCGGAATTTTGGCTAACATGACGGAACAAAAAGCTACCTTTCAGCAGGTAAAACTAATATAATAATAACGAGTCCACTTGAGGGCGGTCCTGCCATGTACGTCACTTTCTGCTTCTTCTCGAGAGGATTTTCTTGGTGGGAGATACAAAAAGCTGTATAGGTCAAAATCATGTTTTGTGGTGGGGAAAAAAAGGGATGGGTCCGTTCCGGCTGCCTTTTTTTTTCATTAATAACATACTAAAACGCATACATTTCATAGCAGTGGCACAAACTGGATATTGACACCAAAACAAGGATTGGCAGGGAAAAGGGCTGCAGACATTGAAAAAAGTGTGATGATTTTCCATCATGTCTTTCTTCTTCTTGTGACTCCACTTTTATTTTTCAGCTTTGTTTTACATTTACCTTTTGGAGTTCACATTTGATATGCGTTTCCTTTTTCAACTTTGTGAGTGGCAGTTTTTGCACCATGTTGTCTGTTTAAATATTGACTATTATTTGCTTCAATTAAGTGCGCTAAATACTGTCACCACTAACATAATTGGCAGATGACAATCTTGTGCATCACAGCAATAAATTTTTATTCAAGAAAGGAGAAATAGGTTTTGCAATAAAATGTCCTTAAACATCATAAACGATAGCTCATAGTTTAGATTTAGTTGCAGAAACATAATTGGCTCGAATCTTGTCATGAGTTAAAATGTGAAACTATGAACCCGAAGTATGTTTTGAAGGTCAATTCTGGCACAGCAAGACATACAGTTGCTATAAATCTGAATCCAAGTTTCATTTTTTTATCCCCCCAAAAATTTAACACTGCATGCAAAAAAAAAATGCATCTCAGTCAGCTCTCGTTCTGTTAAATCAGGAAAGTATCATAAAGTGGACGTACTGTGAGTGACGATATTTCCTTTGACCTTTCCCCATTTGCTGTATCCTGACAGGCTGTAACAAATAGCATGACTCAAAATTTCTCAATCAATATCCTTCGTTTTTATGGTCACATTAACATGCTAAAAGCATCCAATTTGTCAAAGATTGTGTTCTTCTAATTTGCAGAGATAAACGAGTGTCTACAGTTTGATACATGCCCTCATTACTGCACAAACACTAAAGGATCTTTCAAGTGCACATGTGACAGAAATTATAAGGAGATTGACGGAAACTGCACAGCAAAAGGTATGACGCCCAAAAAATGGTTTTATAGCAGCTGTCACTATTCAAATGAGCTTCATTCAGGAGAACAACGTATTCTGCTTCTTTTCTTAACTGTGTGGGCAGGACCAGAGGATCGAGTGCTCTACATCGCTAATGACACCGAAATCCGAAGTTTTGCGTATCCATTTAATCAGACCTACGGATATAAAGTGCTCGCGCAAATTGAGGACAACGCTCGGATTGTTGGGATGGATGCTTTGTTTCACCACCAGAAGTTCATCTGGGCTACCCAATTCAACCCTGGTGGAATATTCTACAAGGATAGCGTGGAAAGAAGTCAAAGTAAAACAAATACCGAAATATTGTAAGTGTATATAATCTGTTGTGTATAAAAACAAATAATATGGTACATTGGCTTTTTTAAAGTGAAATCAAACATTTGTTTCTAAATACAATATGCATGTTTGATGATAATAGCTGAAAACTTAATATATGTGTGTGTGTGTGTGTATATATATATATATATATATATATATATATATATATATATATATATATATATATATATATATATATATATATACAGTGATGCCTCGGTTCTCGACCACAATCCGTTACAGAAAACGGTTCAAGAAGTGATTTGTTTGAAAACCAAATCGATGTTTCCCATTACAATGAATGGAAAAAGAAATAATGCGTTCCAAGCCTAAAAAACTTGGGCTTTTTAAAGCATTTTTTTAACTTTTCTTGATCATAAACTGCATAGTATAAATACATGTATGGTTTAAATACTTTATATGATAAAATTATTTAAGAAATAGATTTGTTTTTTGGTTCAAATGTATGCTTTAGTAGGAGAGTACACTAGACGGGGAATGCATTGCCGTATCTGTAGCGACTCGGCCCGCAGCCTTGTAAACTTTTTTTATTAACAAAAGTGCAGAATAACTTTAAACAAGAAACTTGCCTTCTTCAGAGCCATGGCAGTAGCCATACAGTAGTCCTCGATAAGAATAAAAACAACAGTCACTACGGGGACATGTCTGTGTACAGAGGCTCATTATACAGAATAACAAAAGTGCGTTGGTTGCACCGTGCGCGTTATGTCATTTCCGTCTTATTTTCCGGGGGGAGTTCAAATTGACAATAAGAAAACGTGTCATGGGCGGGTCAACTGCTTGAGCTGCACGCGATGTTATTTCCATTTTTTTTCGGGCGGCGTTCGATTAGGCAATAACAAAACGCGTCGTGGGTGGGTCAACTGCTTGCACTGCGCGTGATGTTATTTCCGGGTTTTTTCGGCGGAATGGGAATTCCCAACAAAGCGCATCGTGGGTCAGCTGGTCTGGCCGCACGCAATATGTTATCTCCGGGTTTTGTTGGGGGTGTTGAAGTCCCGATTTTCATTCGAAAACAGAGGCAAAAAAATCTCGAAATTTTCATTCAAAAAAGGGTTTATATATATATATATATATAAATAAATAAATATAAATTATATTAAATGTTGATGTGCCAACAATGAATACTGTATGAGACTTTATTCCTGATTTGTTTCCAGTGTTCAGACTTCCGACGACCCCGAGACATTTCCGCCGACTGGATCACCGGGAATATCTACTGGACTGATCATTCACGGATGCACTGGTTCAGCTATTACACGGCGCACTGGACTAAATTACGATATTCCATAAATGTTGGACAACTCAAGGGACCAAATTGCACACGCCTAATTACCGACATCGCAGGAGAACCTTATGCCATTGCTGTCAACCCGGGACGAGGGTAAGTAGTAGTGCAATAAATCAACCTGAGATACGAGTTTGTTCATTCCATGACCACACATAATTCAAAATGTCAAACAACAAATTGTCGTTCTCCATTGAAATAAAAGAAAATGCCATTAATTTGTGTCAGGCTCCCCCCCCCCCCGAAAAAATAAATAAATAGTGCTGTATAATATTGTACTTTATAAAACCATACAGTAATGACATACTCACATAAAATGTACCCCCCCCCCCAAAAAAAAAAAAAAAAAAACTGCCACATTATCTGGTCCTATTCAATGGATATTATGCTACTCCTACTGGTGTGACAACCAGAAGTCATCCAAATGACCTTTTTTATTTGGAAAATCTCATACGACCGGTCACTTGAAAATCAGGGCACCACTACACTTCCTTACTACACTTCCTTACTGCAATACCCTCACATTTAGGAAAAGGTCACAGTCCCTGATGAACTTTTCAGTTTATTGAACACCAGGAGCTGCTGTCCACCACAGCTCACACCCAGACACTCACTATGCCCTCACCCCTTAAAGGCACGTATTGAACACAGAGTATTTTCTCCACGTTTTATACTTTTTTTTTTTTTTTTTTTTTTTGTCTTCAGGTAGGTTAACAAAGTGTGTGAAAGTGTCTTTTAAGAGGTTTAAATGTTAAAAGCAGTGGGAGCGGTAAAACAATTATCTTTTTTTTAAGGCGCTCTCAATATTGCAGAGTTTCACCTACTATAGTTTTTGAAAATAAAATTGTCCATTAAGGTGAATGGGAATTGTTGTTTGTCCCTGTGCCTTGCCTGAATACTGCCTGGTGACCAGTCGAAGGTATACCCCACCTCCATCTTATGTGTGACCCTAAAATGAATAGGTTGTTGAAAATGGATGAATGTGCCCATACAGTTTTGTTATCCCATCATTAGATTGTGCAAGTGTACCTAACCCAGTCAGTGGATATCATCGCCCCTGCCATCATCATCATCATCATCATCATGTGCTGATGTTAATGTTGCTTATTATTCCTTCCTCGTATGTGAGCAGCACTTCCTCTCAGTTCTGACCGTTTATTAGTCTGATATTTTAAAAGCTTTCCAGTGTTAACTATCTGGATTGTAGTTGTGTATGCTTGTCATTAGAAACTGGGCAGCTAATGTACTGCACACTTGGTTTTCATACGATAGCGGTCTTCTGCATTGAAATACAAGATAATGAGATCACAGAGCGTGAACCAAAACACTAAGGCAAATGTGCAGCCAGCCAACGATTCAGATCTCATTAGATTGCTCTGCGGAGTTAAGAGGATCTGCTACGAAACTACATTGAATGTCCAATGGTGGTCCTAGTTTGATTGGCACCCTCTACAAGACCCTTACTAGACCATATTTTGAAGGTCTTGGTCTTTTATCGTACCAGACTCCCAAAATTTCTAACTCCAACTGGCTGGATCTTGTTTTTTTTTTTTTTTTCCATCAAGACTAGCACTGATCTGATATTCTTCAACTTCTTTAATGTGCTAATAACCAGAAGCAGATAATACCTACAATTCATGTGTTACCTGTCCCTACAAACCCTCTTAATGAAGGCAATCTTTTCGGTGTTCTAAGCAATGGACTCACTCTTGGGCTTGACTTGGTCTCGGTGAGCTACTGTCTTGGGCAACTCTTGTCTGATCTAGCTGGATCACAACACTACCGATATTGAATGTAAGATTTATATATTTTTAGAAATCAGTGTTACTTAAGAGTACTGAACTGAAATGTAAACAATGTAAATGAGGATGGGCACTTCAAAATTGCTGTCTGAAAATTAGACTTTCCCCCTCTCACCAATGTCATTTTGACTATAAGAAAAATGACTGCGATTACAGCACCTTACTGAGTCACAGTAGTAGTAGAAGAAGAAGTAGGATTATATTCTTCTTCATTTGTGTCTGCACAACTGGTCAGTATTATACCGCCCCCTGGTGACCAATAAAGGCAGACTAGAAGAATCAGCACAATGTGTTGCATTTCAAAATTAAATAATAATGCACCAACAGTGGAATTTTTTTTTTTTTTATGGTGATGGGAGAGCGGCACCCTAACCCTAACCCTAACCCGTTGACAGCTGGGGGAGGCTCCAGCACACCCGGCGACCCTTGTGAGGATAAGCAGCTAAGAAAATGGATGGAGGGATGGTGATGGGAGTATTCATCCCAAGACTCGCAATATGCTTCTACAAGAGAAAGGAAGTCACCCAATGTTTTCCTGTCATGCAGGATGATGTACTGGAGTGTTGTTGGCGATCACTCGCATATTGAAGAATCTGCCATGGATGGTTCTTTACGCAGAGTGCTTTTGGAGAAGAAACTCAGGAGACCAACTGGTAGGTATTTCTTTTGTTGGTCTTTTTGTTATATGCTTAACACGTTTACTTTTGGCAGTGTGATAGATTAGTGGTTCGCTAGCTCAGGATTTTAATACTGGCTCTGGCCCTCCAAAGCACACTAGGCTAGTTGTCAACGAGCTATTTAGGCTACTATTTTCGTTCCCAAACTAGCCCCCCTCAGTTTACCCACGACCTTAATGAATATGTTTATTTTTTTACAATAACAGCCAAACAATGGTAGCATAAGCCAAATAGCCGTAACATTTTGACTCCTTGCTCTAATGTAATGCATTTGTTTTCTCATAAAACATTTGCTAAACAATATTTTTCGTGGCAATTTCATTATATTCACATCAAAACATTGTGAAAACTGGATTTATTCATCACACTGCTCAAGGGCTCCACAGAGATGTGTCTGTTGGATGTCAGAAGGGCACATAACCATTGGGAATACATAATTTTTTATATGTATGATGAAAAGTACATGAAGTGTTTGTAATGCTTTGAAAATGCAGATTTGTTATGGTCACAGAAAACAACGGCACGGAAATCTATATGAATGAAACATTTCCCAGTGTTTGAAGCCGAAACCGTGCTGATCTAGTTTTGAGCATTAGGCTTGGCCTCCTTTAATTGAACTGCCAACATTCTGTTGTGTTTACAGAACGAGGAATTTATCATCTGTGGAAAACCTATTCAAAAAAACCCAGCCTGGCTCTCAACTCTCTAGTCAAACGCTGTGCAGAAAGTAAAAGTGATTAATTGGCTTGGAATCGTAACGTAAGCATTCCTTAACACTACCAAACAAAGCGGAATGCACATTACGGTGAGGTCTACTTTGTAATTTCCACGCAGGAGAATTGATTGTGGAAAGAAAAACAAGACAAAGGGTAGAAACACACAAAAAAGGGAGCTTCATGTTTCAGCCGGACCGCCGTGACCTTAGCTCCTCCTAATGCCTGACGACTCCCACCGAGAACCGTGTGACGTTTGTACGGTAAATAAAAGTCTTTGTTTCCTCATCCCCACAGGGCTCGCTATTGATTATTTCAATCAACGTTTATACTGGGCTGATCCCGAGCTTTCGCAGATTGGCAGTGTGAGATTGGATGGTTCCGACCCGCTGATCACGATCAATGAGAGACATGGTAATTTTTGGGCATAAAATGTCTCACTTTCACAAAAGCAAGTTGAGACATTTTTAAGTTAAAAGACTTTGTTTTTTTTTTTTTTGTCTCACTAGTTCTATTGTGATGTTGGATTTACAGGTATCTCCCAACCATACAGAATTGATTTATTTGAAGATTTCATCTACGGAACTGGACTCAAACACGAGGTCTTCAAGATTCACAAGTTTGGCAAACAGTCTGTGGAGTTCTTTAAGTTGGGTGTGGAGAAACCCACTAATGTTTTGATATCCCACCGATTCAAACACCAAGACGGTAATTCATCATTTTGATTTTGTCTTACCTAACATACAAAGTAGAAAGCGTCAGTCCAAACAGTACATTATCAAGCTACAGTACATACGAATCGTTAGTTTATTGGACTATGGGAAAATACAGAGTGGCAGGGTGATTCGTGGAAATTTCGGAATTGAAGATTTCCGAATGTCTTCTGAGATCATCATGCAACATTATGACGGAGTTGCCCAACCGCAGTTGCATTCAAATGGAGTTAGTTGGTCCATTTTCAGAGGGAAGCTTTACTGTCCCTGAGAGACTCAATTCAACCTAGCATGCAATACGTGGGCTGAAGCCCGGCATCGAAAACTTTGACCTGAGGCCTACCTGTTCCCCAACATTATTCATCATGGGCTTTAAGTATCACGCTTTTGGGTAAAGCAAACTTGTAAACAGAGTACCATGCATGCTTTCTTTGAAAATTTGATTGATTTGGATTTCTCATCTTTGATTGATAAAACGCCTCTCATCTCTGATCACTGCGATACCAACACAGTCATTTCCAATTTTGAAACAAACACGGCCACCCCTGAGTCTGATTTTTGATGAATTCGTTTTTAGACGTTTGATGTGGTTCTTCAGTGCAAGTCAAGGTCCAGTAACCAATTAGGTATTTCTCGACACATCCACATTGCTCGAGTAGTCAGTCTGGGAATGATGTGCATGTAAAATTGTGAACATTTTCATCTGTGTGCCTCTCAGAGCTGTAACAAGTATCCCACCACCCTTCCTAACAGTAGCAGAGAATAACATATTTGAATTAATTACCGCTCCGAAAAAGCATCACAGACCCACTCTTACTTTTCCCAACAGCATCAAATCCATGCCTGAGGATGTCTTGTGATTTCATGTGTTTGCTCAACCCAACTGGTGCCAGATGTACTTGTCCGGAGGGCAAAATTCTGATCAATGGCAGCTGTAGTGATGTCAACACCTCAGGTGGGCTTATACTTTAGTTTTGTGGCACTGTTATGCTACATTACAGGAAATTGGAAACGTAGGAAATATCAGACCTCCAGCTAGGAATAGCACGAGGGATTGCCACCTGCAGTCAAGACGTATTAATGTTTCTCAACTCACCACCATGTAAGAGGAGTCACACATTGAACATTTTTAAAAGTAAAGATTGCTGTAAATAAGGTACTCCGCCTGTAGTCACTAACCTGGATGTATGACGGGTTTGAAAGTGAATGTTTATGTCTTTATGTGCCCTGTGATTTGATGTCAACCAGTCCAGAATATGTTTCAGCATCACCCCTAAAGGCCCCAAATTCTCATTAAGCGCTTTAGAAAATTGATAGATGGATGGAGGAAAATAAATACAGGCAGCCTGCTGTGACAGTGGTTAGCATGTCTCCCTCACAATGAAGACATTCTGAATTTGAATCTCGCCTGTCTGGCTTCCTCCCACATCTCAAAAATATGCTTCTGAGGCCCAGAGCAGACAAAAGCGAAATGGCCAAACCTGAAAGAACTGTCGCATGTGGTTCGGCGACTAGTTTTTGTGAGTGGCCGACTTACGGCTGCTAGTTTTGCTGCGATTCAAAATTTTGAAGCCTGTGAACAGCATTGCTGTTGCACACTAAATGTGACAGCCAAACAAAATACACATAGATAGATAGATAGATAGATAGATAGATAGATAGATAGATAGATAGATAGATAGATAGATAGATAGATAGATAGATAGATAGATAGATAGATAGATAGATAGATAGATAGATAGATAGATAGATAGATAGATAGATAGATAGATAGATAGATAGATAGATAAACAGACAGACAGACTGTACACATTCATATACACACAGTATACTCTGTGTGTATACACCAGCACTCTCTTGACCCTTATAAGGATAAGTGGCTCGGAAAACATATGACTGGATCTGAGCCACTTATCCTCACAAGGGTCGCAGGAGTGCTGCAGCCTTTCCCAGCTACCTTCGGGCAGCTATCTTATTCGACAATTTCATCCTTATCATCAAAAATAATAATAACGCAGCACAGGATATGGTTATGTAGAACCTCAAAATCCAATACAGAGTCAGTGCAGTACAGTGTCGGTAATCGTGCTCAGTCACTTTGTTGTGCGAGTCTGAGTCGGCAACATAAATTGCGTTCCACCGTGTCGCTCGGTTTACGGCTGGCCTAAACTGAATTGAAAACTCCACAATGCCTACAGGCCTGAACGCCAGTATGAATTATTCTTAGTGTATATGCACGGTGTGATTTCCCGGCAAACAGTCCAGGGTGTACCTTGGCCTGAAATCAGCTAAGATAGGTTTGAGTTCATCTCCTTACCTTAAATAGCATTATAGGATCTACTGTTGTGCTATATAAGCGCTACTTCTCACTTCCCTTCTCTTCATGTTCCCTTGATAGACTTGGTCAGACCTCGTAAGCTCCACATTTACTACTTCCTAGCTCTATAAAATGTCGCATAAAATGACTTGATTTTTGTAGAAATCCAGAAGAAATATAGACACTGTATCTTTCGAGTGTATTTCCTGTATGCATGCTTACTCTTCTAGTTTTTGTGGTTCTTGTTCCAAATTACTGTAACTTGCAGACTTTTTTTTTTTGTGTGTGTGTGCCGTGATTGACTCCCACACCCAGCCGTACAATAAGAAATCTGGGCTTCTTTTTTCCTGTGGTGAAGGTGAACTGTGTCGCCCCCCCTGTGAGAACGGAGGCCGCTGCTTGACCAATGAGAAAGGAGAATGGAGGTGTTACTGTTGGCCCGATTTCTCGGGTGAACGCTGCGAGGTCAACCACTGCACAGACTATTGCCTAAATGGAGGCACCTGCATGGGCTCCCCCCTGGGTAAGACGCCTTCACAAATGTGGCGCTTCAGCCCTGGAGAAATTCTATTACACGTCAGTCCGGGCACTTTCCGGGGTCAGTCCCGTTGTGGTTCAACTTGAAATTGACATCTCCTTGTTAAAAAAGTGTGGCGTTATCATCTCTCAACTCACAAGCATGAGGTACGTACAGCGCATGGTTGGTGTTTTACAGTAGTACCCGAGGGAATCCTCTGCATACAACTCTGACGCAAAATGGCATTTTAAATGTGGGGGGCTTCAGGCCCTTTCCCTTCTGCACAATGATCCAGTGAATATTAACATTTCCTTACGTCTATTCCCTCCGTGATATTGCGGTAGCTGTGCTTCTGCAAGGTTTGCAGTTTTATGAGCCCGCTTTCGCAGAGGTTTCATTCGGTTTGGTACGGGACACATTTGGGAGTGGGATTTCTATTGTGGAGTGTGCCAAAATACCCGTGAATAACCCTTAAATGCAGTATTCAAGGATTCAAATTTAACTTGTATATCAAGGCAACAGCGTCGGGCCAAATTTGTGACATACAAATCATCATTCCCCTTACTTTAAAAATTTAAGAGGAAATCTTCATTTGTAAGAACAATTTGTAGGAGGACCTTTTTTCCCCAGTTTGAGATTTCATTTCATTTGCGTCTTCAGTGTTTCCAATTATAAACACAAACAACTACAGTAATGAAAGTCAAATTAATGGAGGTGTAGAAGTTTTGTGCTTTTATTGAAGAACATCCGAGTATGTGTCAGCTATCAGAAGCTAACGCCGATAACACTGTTAGCTAATGCTAATCTGTGTTTACACTGTGGCTGTGCTTATCTTTTGACTTTGAGATGAGCAGTGCACGGATTACACTTTCGAGTATGGAAAAGTATGGAATTTGATTTTGTAAAGTCTGGAAGAAGGAAGCTGTGGAAAACAAAAACTATGATATGGAAAAATATTGATGTTTCCAAGAATTACAACAGCTCTATTTTTGAAAACCAAAAATTATGAACTCCTAAAAAATATAGATTGATCCGTGTTGTTTTTAAGGTGCATAGAAGCGCATCTACAGTGTTTGTGTGAGAGCGCAGTATTGTAGCATGATAATAATAATAGCTAATAATGTACACCTTTTGAACTTCTAAAGTATTTCCTGCCCAAACATTTTTACTTTGTTCCAAATTAATACGCAGCACCTAAATGATATGCGTAAACATCGTAACTTGACATCAAACACCTTATCAGATTTTCTGATAAGTAAACGTGAAGTACCCTTGAGGACAAAAATTAGCAAATTTAAAACAATAATGAGTGATTTTTATCATTTATTTTATGTGGTGATGACAACACGTTTGATAACTGGGATGCTACTGTGGAATTGAGGGGGAAAATTATGAAACTGAAGTGGTGCAGAGAGCAAACATCGTAACTTGCAGACGAGAATGCGAAGAAAATAAAACGGGCAATTAAAATGCCAAGACACCTCCTCGCACATAAACTGACAAATACAAACCATAATTTGGTGACATAATGACAGATAAAGAATCAGAATGATGCATATTTACTCTAGACTTTATGATGACTTCATTGGGGTGCTCGGAATCGGCCAATAATTGGCATTTTTTTGCTGATTGCAATAAATAATTTCTTTGTTCCATCCATTTATGCCACTGAGGCAGAGTGACAGAACAAATGTCTTCTTTTAGATGGCAGGAAGTACATACTCTCATTAATTTATCCATTTTTTTGTGACATTTTTCTTCCGTGATATTCAATTGTAAAATATGGACGTGCCTTTGCTCCATAAAGGTTGAAAATCACTGCTCCAGTTAGATCATGTATTCGAATGAATCAGGTCAAACCAATATTACAGCGCTAACTTACTGTAATTAAGACCATTAAGCGCATTATTCAACATAACACCCGAATGTTTATGTACAACCGTTAGTGCTCGCACTAGCTTACTAGGCTACGTAACGTTTTAATGCCTGCTTGCGAGCGGTTTTGTATTAAAACTATGTGAACAAACCTGAAGAAAACCTCAAATAAAAGTCCTCTTCTGCGCACCGGTGACCACAACACATTTTCCCCATTTTGTTCTGAACACGCTGTGATCCATTATTGTTGTTGCTGCCATGGTGACAAGCGTGTCTGGTTGCGTTTGAGTTGACTAGATGAAGCCCAGTAATTGTGAAAAACAGGATACGGTGGTATGGAAATACAAGATTTTATTGCAGTTGTCTGAAATAGTGCAATCGTTAAAGACCAAATGTGTCTTGTAGTCTGATCCAGGCATTATGTATTGTCTGTCTCAGATGTTTTGTCTGTCCAACACTGCCCTCTTATTTTTTTTTTTATAACTTTTTCAGTTGTCAGATATTTCCAACACTACATCGAAAGAAATGCCACACAGCTAAAAATAAACTAGATTATGGATTTAGATGTACTATACCCAACAGCAATGTGGAGTAAATGTATTTTACAGCGCAATGACGTTAGATCGGCGAATTAGCAAAAAATGCTAATTATCAGCTGATACCGATCAGGCTGGTCAGATCAGCCTAAATTCTCTTTGGGATTTTCTATTTCGGAACCGTTTGTTTACAAATGAACAATCAACATGAACATTTTCAAATTCAACGTTTAAGTGCAGTACCTTTTAAATATTACAAATATAATTTTAGTGCCATTATCTTGTTATTCTACTTTTAAGCGTAGTGTTAGTATTCAAACCAGGCCTACAGTAATATTATACATACTGTTTAGGATTCAAACCATTTCAGCCTTCTCTGACGTGTTTTGGTAGATTTTATGTTGTCATTAGGCTGTTACTTGGAAAGTACTGTACTTATTTTAGGAGGTATTTGGGCTAAAAAAAATTATTTTGGGAATGATTGTACAAGAGCTTCAGTGTAGCTTTCACTTGAAAATGGTGGAAGGTTGATCCAGCCTAACTGCCAACCCATGGGTAGAGAAACTGTGTGGGAATGTTATTGTGTAAAAGTCGCGAGCACTTTACAAGCACATTTTAGGGAAAAGGCGGCTAAAAAAAGATTTACTTGGCGGTGTAATTTCACGCTCGATGGTCGAGCAGGCACCGTAGAGACCCAAGTATTTGTATACAAGCAATTAACGAGTCAATTTTTTTTCATTATATATGCCCTTTAAGTTGCGTAGGATTGATTTCTACTTTAGAGGTACCATTGTGCTCATGTTCCATCGTCGGCTAATGAACTGCTAATGAGGAACCAATTCTAACAAAGACAGATTTGTTTATTTTATTGCGTTTAACTGTTTTCGCTTAGAATTACGGCACCGGAATCACACAGGAGCAATCAAAGACTAGCTGAAACAATTTAGTGATTATTCTTCAGAATGATACATTTTTAGCTGACAATTGTGAACCACTGTACCAGAGGAAGTCTGCTCTACATATTTGCATTTAATTGCCTCACTTATTTAATAAACTTCTCCTTATACAATGTAGTGCAGTGATTTCCAACCTTTATAGAGCCAAGGCACATATTTTACAATTGAAAAATCCCACGGCACACCAATAAAAGTAAATGTCACCAAAAATGGATCAACTAATTACTGTATGTAGTTCCTGTCATCTAATAGAAGAGGATTTTTTTAATTCTGTCTGTCATTGTGCCTCACTGGCATAAATAGATGAATAAAGATACATTATTTCTTGGAATAAATGTTTTTTTTAGCAATTACATAAAATTGGATAACTTCCCACGGCACCTGAAGTGCGCTCACGGCACACTAATGTACCTCAGCAAACTGTTTGGGAATCACTGGTGTAGTGAATATTTTTCAGGTCTGTTTTCCAAATCTTACAAGTCCAATTTATTGCTGGATTATCCCTACACACACGTGGATGTGCGTGACTATTTTATGTCTTCTATGTACGCACGGCTGTGATCTGCCCCCAACACAGAAGCTCCACTTTGCGCTTAGTAGTGTTTTGAAAATATTTTTTTTTTTCCGCGAGTAGCATTTCTATCATTGCCATAGCGATCCCTGACATTACTTTGGTGCTCTGTAATGTGTTTTCTTAGCATAAACATCAATCTATAGATACATTGTCATTTTTTAGTGCTTTTCCAAACTGTCTGCAGGCTATTTCTGAGTTCTATAAAAAAGGCACTTTATTTGTTCTGTTTTGGTGCTTTTGTTTTTGAAGGTCACATTGTATGGAAAATTGTTGTCTTAGACTGAGTGGGGTTTTTTTTTCTTCTTAATGTGGGGGTGGATTTATGTTGTCCAACGAGCAATATGATCATGATACGCAGAGTTGTCATTCAACATAAATTCTGTGGTATTCGAGACAGCCAGTCAAATATTTGCTATTTCATGTGTATACTATACTTGTATGATATACTGTAATACAACACAATTGATAACTCAGTTGACCTAACCACGCTATATTGCGACATATGCTTCAAAGTAATTGTATTGCCAAATATGTAATCGCCATCCATCCATAATTTATTTTATAGCACCCTTGACTGATTTGGGTCATGGGGAGCTCGAGCCTATTCTGGCTGACTTTGGGTCAGATCTGGGTTACGCCCTCGACTAGTCGCCAATACAGTCACATTCACACGTAAAGACAATTTAGAATGGATGCAGCTGGATTCTAAATGGAGCAAATGTCATTGTTATAATTTTTTGTCATTCCTTGAATGTTATAATATTCTTTGTAATTTTATTTTAAGAAACTAGATCACCGTGCTGCGCTTTTGTCAATTGTTTTTTCTTTGACCTCTATTCCCCATGGGACGTGGCTCTGTAAAACATTTGCTGTGCTTTGCACTCGTTCAGCTTATTTATTGAGAAGTGCTGCTGATTTTCCTTATATTCCCTAATGCTTCCTTTCACGTCTCCATTTATCTAGGTAAGCCTACTTGCCACTGTCCTCTGGGCTTCTCAGGGCCGTTCTGCGAGAGGAGGATCTGCGACAACTATTGTTTGAACGGTGGAACGTGTGACGTCACTCAGGGGAACCAGCCGGTGTGCCGCTGTTTGTCGGAATACACGGGAGAGCGCTGTCTGTACCGTGAGTTCTGCACCTCCAGTTTAATGGCGCCGTGTGGAAAAAAAATCCAAATGCCTCGTTTGCTTCACATGATTGACGCATGGAAGTGTGATCAAAGAGCAGAGGAATTGAATGCAGATATGTCTGCAAACCTACGCGTTTAAAAGTTCAGGGCGTGCAACAAAAGCTTCCCCCTGAAGCATTTCTCTACCCCCCCATACACACAAATATATTTTTGGATAAATAAAATGAAAATGCCACAATCAAAGAACCGTCGGGTGTTTCTGAGTGGAGATGATAAAGATTTTATTGTCCTCTTTCGCACTGCTTTGTAATTATTGTTAGTGGGGGAAACAATTTTAGCGACACATCATTAGTGTCCCTCCTCCCATTGTTTGCCCAACGGGTGAAATCTTTTCAACTGTGGCTAAGATGTCATTTGATAAGGATAATTAAGTCCCATTAAAACCTTTCACAAGTCCAATTAAAACAGCTCAAACTACATTCCCTGTGTGTCATTAACATCCACTTTCTTTATTTCTCTCTAAACGGAAAAGCAGATATTTGTCACCACTACTGCGTGAACTCCAAGGCGTGCACGCTTTCCAGTAGCGGCTACGTGGAGTGCGTGTGTCCTGCCAGGTTTGAGGGAAACAAGTGTGAGGTGGACAAGTGTCTACGGTGCCATGGCGCGCCGTGCCTCATTAGCGAGGAGACAGCAGATGTGGTTTGCAAGTGAGTTATCGCCTTCTGCTCGCTGTTGCTTCTTCTGTTGGGAGCTACGTTGTGCTGCTCTGGAGTCGCGCTCGGCATTTGCATTATTTATGTTTATCATATCCCAGATGTGTACGACGCATTAAATACTTGCAATTATTAGACCTGATAAATGTGCAGCAGTGCCTTGAGATTTGAGGACTCGACACAAGCCATCATTGAGTCCATCATTTTGTTTTGAGTTGCGAGCAAATATTTGTAAGTGAGCTGAATGGTGGCAGGGAACTGTGCTTCACGCCAAGCAGCAGTTTGGCAGATAGTGAACATTTCAAGAGTAAAACTTCAAGTTGTTTATTGCCACTCCGAGCTAAGGTTTACTGTCAAATTTAAATATAAACAACCACATATTGTTGCCTGTGTACAAGCATAATTTGCAGTAATAAGTGTTTTTCCACAGAGGACAAACAATATGCGTCTTTGAGTATTGTTATATTATGTCTAAATGTGTTGCGGCACCATTTTTGTTCAATTCCATCTATTAATACCTACATGCTCGTTCTTAGCCCGGCATCACGGTGAAGCAGCTGGTAAAGCGTTGGCCTCACAGTTCTGAGGACTCGGGTTCGACCCCGGCTCCACCTGTGTGGAGTTTGTATGTTCTCCCCGTGCCTGCGTGGGTTTCTCGGGGCACTCTGGTTTCCGCCCATGCCCCAAAAACATGCAACATTAATCTGACACTCTAAATTGCACCTAGGTGTGATTGTGAGTGCAGCTCTTTGTCTCCATGTGCCCTGCGATTTGCTGGCAACCAGTTCCGGGTGTACCTTCCCCTAGACAGCTGGGATAGTCTCCAGCACTCCCCATGACCCTCGTGAGGATAAGCGCCAAAGAAAATCGATGTATGGATAGTTCTTAGCGCTCTGGTGTTTACGATTATTTCTGAGCATTAAGCTAAGTGACCTTAAAGGCAAAATTATGTCATAGTTTATAATACACAATCTGGGATTCTCTTTATTTTCTGTTCACTTGGACATAAAGCTTGAAAGGGGAGTGGCAATAAACCGCTTGAAGCCTCATTTTGAGGATTTGTTCATGATACTAAACTTGTTATGAAGAGAGTTTAGTTTTTGTGTCACGATACAGCACTCATTTATTATTTTGCTTGCAAGTCTAACCAAAAAAAAAAAAAAAAAAAACTATTAAGACTCTTGTATCCCAAGTAGTATATGTTTGACTAGTAAAGAAGCATGGACGGTTCTGTTTCATTTTTGCCTCTGCTTGATACTGCATAATTGGCCTCATTTTCCAATATACAAATGCCAAAGAAATAACTGATACAAATACCTCCATATATCTTCGCTGTCTGATGACGACCTGGATGTCACATGACCTTATTGGGGTGTGACAGCAGACTGTTATGACAGGTTTAGTACCTGAAATGTGAATATTTTCACACATTTGTCATTTATTTTCATTATAAGAATATAACATCTGGGGCAGCACGATGGAGCAGCTGGTAAAAGCCTTGGCCTCACAGTTCTGAGGTCCCGGGATCAATCCCAGACCCACCTGTATGGAGTTTGCATGTTCTCCCCGTGCCCGTGTGGGTTTTCTCCAGGCACTCCGGTTTCCTCCCACATTCCAAAAACATGCAACATTAATTGGACACTCTAATTTGCCCCTAAGTGTGATTGTGAGTGCGACTGTTTGTCTCTATGTGCCCTGCGATTGCCTGGCAACCAGTTCAGGGTGTACCCCGCCTCCTGCTCATTGACAGCTGGGATAGGCTCCAGCACTGCCCGCGTCCCTTATGAGGATAAGAGGCAAAGAAAATGGATGGATGCATAATATAACATCTGTTTTTTTGCTTCTGCTAGAATATAAATGTCGACGAAGCCAACCACACATTCGGAATAAACTTCAGTTCATTACATGTAGTCTATTGTTTTACTTGTCAGACATTCATTTTTTTCCTACCCCCCTCAGTTGCACAAATGGGCGAATCGCACCAAGCTGTCAACTGTGTGATGGATATTGCTACAATGGCGGCACCTGTCACCTGGACCCTGACACCAACCTGCCTTTCTGTCAGTAAGTCACTACTTAATGGCACGGGAGACAGACTGTGATTATTCTCACCCGCGCTGCCTACACCAAGCGTTGGTTCTTTATCCCATTAAGCCTGACTTCAGGAACACAGCCGAGAACCATCGTGGGGTCCCATTTGCCTGCCTAGACCGGAGAGTCGCACAACCTAGTAATTTTCCTATGCAGCATGATGCTAAAACCCAACTTGTTTGATGTCACATTGCTGAGGCCATGGCACAGCATGGGGCTGGATGCCAGACTGCCATCTTAGGCTGTGTGACATGTCGCTGTGGCTTAAGACGTCCACGTGGATCGGGGGAAAAAAAAATTGAAGGTGGAATCCTGTTCATAGCTTGCCATTCTGAGCATATCACACTAGTCCTCCTTGCAGTAAAGAGCTTGTGTCAGGTTTTCCTGACTCGCTTCACTCTTAGGATTTTGAAGTTTTCTGTGGGTACGTGTCAGTCATTGAACATGACACTCAGTGGAAGAAAAAAAATATGATGTAACTCTTGCAAGCGCGACCCATAGATTAATATCACATAAGCGATAATCGCATGCGGCGCTTTGTTAAAAATTTCTTCAAGGGGGAAATTGGAAATCCTTTCTTCTCGAGCCCAACGGTCTGCATTTTTAACTGCCCATTGTCCAGGCTCGCTAGATTGAAATTTGGACTCGTCTTACAAATTCAAGTGGATAGAATCAATTTCTATGCAAATGATTCCATCCTATTGGATGAGGTCAACAGATCTGATCACAGGGTTTATTATTTCCTGAAAGGAACAGGAAAAGTATGTGGGAAATATGTACAACTTTATCAAGAATCTCCGTAATACCAAACTTGCAAGGCCAAACTGCATCACTTTGATGGATAAGCCTTGGGTTTAGTAATACCTAAAGATGGTCTATTCTTAAATTAACAGTATTTATTTTCTGTATGGATACCTTACAGCGGCTATGGTAGTGTCTTATTAGCACAAGTTTTGTCATTCCATTCCAGAGTTTGATCATTGAAGTTTGAACCAACTTGTCGACTTTACCGCTATCAAAGCATGATTACAGCTTGCAGGCAATTAATCGGCAGTCATGTTTTGGCGTTAGCAATGCAGAAGCCTCAATGAAATCAACAAGTGGTCAGTCGCCGCAGTAACAGTACCTTAAAGTTGTTTAAATATTGGAGTAAAAATGAGACCGGTAGCACAGTCGTTTGCAAAATATGCACATCGACCTTCACTCATTATAAATGCACACTTTGGTCATTTTTACACATACCATTTCATGCTGTATCTGCATGAGTAAAATATAAATGTGTTTAATTTTTGACAGGAGACATAAAGAAAATTAAATGTGGGTACAAATCATCATTATATCAGCACGTAGTCATGGTACTTATCATAATATAACGGGAAGCCTGCCTAATTTATTTTGCGGGTTTGGTCACGTGACGTTCCGCTCGAAGCAGACGAGTACCCGCTAATGCTAGTTGACTGGAAACCTTACTGTAAATGCTAATGTCACCAAATTTCACCAAAATTCCCTCCTGTAACAGTGAAAAGACAGATGAATATTGACTGACTCACACATCCAATCACAAGTTGCACTCTGCCACCTTGTTTTCACAGACGGTCGGATCAATCATTCTCAGCTGCTGTCATTTGAACAAAAATAATATGCACTGCAATTTAAAACTATACTATGACATAAATTAGTGAATGAGCTTGTGTTTGGATGCAAAATCATACACATTGAGGTGACAACTGGAAAGATATCAGTCATCGATTAAATCAACGTCAACTCGACTATCACCCCCGTGGTTTTGACTGCAAACAAACGGTCGAACCCAATTCCAGAAGGTGCACTCTTTCCGAACTATATCACACGTGAAACTTTTTACTGTTTGGCAGTTTCCTATTTGAGCTTTCTTTCCGCACAGCGTGCGATTATAACTCAGCAGGTATTAATCCGCGGCCGGCTCTGTACGTCGTTTTTCACAATGACTAATATGCCATACATTGGCAGCAGTGATTTATAAGCACAGAAAAAGGAATCCTCAATTTAGGCAGCGCTCAGATTCGTCTTAACTTCAATGACTTCTAAATCTATTCACAATCATTCCTTCCTGCAGTAGTCAAGGTCCCGCTCGTTGCAAAATTCACTGGACAGCTCACATTTTAATCATGAGCGCTCCAGTGAGTGGTGCGGGAGAGGTCTCGCTCCGTCGTCCTTTTCATATTAAACCGCAATGAAATGTGTGCTTTGCCGGATCAGAATAACTGATGGACATTTGATACATTTGATTTATTGTTGCCCACTTATTTCACTTAAAGTTGTAGTTGCAAGTTAAGATTTTTCGCAGCAGTATCAGCGGCCTTGAATCTTTAAATGCAGCAGAATGAGAGACCTGACTTCTTTGACATTCCAGCCTTCACTTGGCCAATTTTTTTGACCTTAGAATAAAAATTCAGGTTACAAGTCCTGCTTAGTGGCAGTGAACACACAACAAGCAGGAGTTTGGCAGATCAAGGAAACAATTTGATGTTTTGCTGTTTTGTTTAATGACACTTCCAGTTTAAGAAGAAAAATCCATCCATTTTCTGAGGTGCTTATCCTCACCAGGGTTCTCAGTTATCATCGGGCTGGAGGCGAGGTACACCCTGAACTGGTTGCCAGCCAATCCCAGGGCACAAAGAGATGGACAACAGTCACACTCGCAGGCACTCTAGAAAGTGTTTTTGGAAATATTTGTTCTACTATATTCATGAATAGTATTGTTTAAATATATTAGTGTATTATTTGTGGTAGAGGCAATATTCCCTGCTGCACTGCCCACATTGACCCTACTGTATGAAGTAAAAAGCCTGATGAGATGATTTGGTCGTAATGAACTTGAGACATGACCTAACCAGTTTTTTTTTTTTTTCTTTCATTGGGTGCGCAAGCAAACTATTATGTGTACTATACACTGAAACCCACATCTAGGTTTTGCTACATAGCTCACGCATGCACTCCATCCCCAACTCAAATCCACTCGAAGGCTTTACCGTCAATCGGGACGCATCATGCAAATGGCAAGGTCAACAGTGTGCTATTTGAAAGGCCGTTTCATCACTCCAAACGCAATGTTTTGCAGCTGCACATCAGGGTTCAAGAACCAACGTTGTGATGAGCTGGCCAACCCCTGCGATTACTTCTGTCAGAATGAGGGGATGTGCACATTAACAGCTCTTAACAAACCCCGCTGCAAGTAGGTCACCTCGCCACCGACGTACCCAGAGCCCTGTCACCCGCTTTGTTGACGCCTCACTCAACTCCATCTGGCTCCCATTATGTAACCTGTCCGCAAGACGGGCTCTTTGTCCCACCTTGGAGTAGTAACTCTTTATGTAACAAGTGCTTGAAAATAAATTAGAAAATATGATGACATACTGCACCGCAGGGAATGATTACAGATTGTCCTATTTCTGAGCGAAAGGGTCACTCAAGATGGACCATGGTAAAAATGGCACTAGTGAGTGTTTTGCCTGAGTCTTACGCTAAGGTCAGCGGATGTCCTTTAAAGGTGAACGTCACCTAAATATTTGGGGGCAAGAAGACAATGTATGTGCTCCCACTAGTCTAAACACAGTGTTCTGATTTATATTGTATTTATGGAAAAAGAATTAAACAATAATCCATTTTCATCCATATCTGGGGGCCGCAATGTTTGTCAATATCGCCCCCTACCGTTGGATGAAATTAACGCTGCAAACATGACATGGCCAACCCACGAAACGGGTAGCCGGTGTGACGGTCTAAACGCTCCCCCGTTCTGAAAAGTCTCCTTGTGATCAATGCACATCCGTTAGTAACAGGGCAACTCTGGGTACGTAGGAGACGCTTACTGGGAAATCCCCCGGTCTCATAGTTTCCCTTCTTCTACATAGAGGGAGCTAACATCTGTTATAACCTAACTCTAACCTTAAAACAAAAGTTGATGGAAAGATATACAGATATGTATGTTCGCTGTGTTCGTCTTTCTGAGACGTCCATAGCGAACATGAACGCTCGGCAACAAGTTGTCAAATGGCACCTGTTGAAGCATGGATAGGGACGTTTCACACTGGCTGGAAGTTTACAAAATATATGTGCATGCGCATTAATCACAAGGATGCTTTTCAGCACCGGGAGCGCTCAGACCAATACACTGGCTCCCAATGTTTGCTGTAATAACTAATACAACTATAATAATGACATAATGGTTTGAACACATTTTTTGCAGGTTTATGTTATCAACCTAGAGTTATGGTTGTCTTCCTCTGAAGGGAGAAATCCACTACCCGTTTTCTGGGTTTGATCACGTGACTTTTGTAACACAAGCATGAGGACTTGCGAGTGTTTCACCCAACAGCAGAAGATGCTATTGCCAAACATGGCGGCCCGCTGAGATGGATTAAAAAATGATGAATGAATCCTTTGCAATCTGATTCCACAGATGCAATAGCAGTCATGTTTAGACAAGTGGTGGCACATACAATGTATTCTTACAGGAAAAAAAAAATCACGACCCGTTTTAAATGGATCTCCACCTTATCTTTATGATCATTCTAATCTTAATTAAAATGAAAACTCGAAGGAGTATTTGGGCCCCCCTTTAATATATATGTGTAGTGTTAAGGTTATACATATATATATCTTTATTCTTATTTTGTTGAATGTAATATAAATAATTGATGCCCTTTTATATCTAAAAAAAAACAATTAATAAAAATGTGGATATTTAACTGTATTCTCAAATTTTTGCAACTTTAGTCAAAAAGTAGATTACTTTTTTTATCTAATAACTTTTTTATCTCCAAAATATTTAAACAATTTTATCAAATATATACATCTGCAAAATATTTTGAAAAAATTCTTCACATACTTCATTCTCATTTAATATTGCAGTCTAAAATATATGAAATATATGTATCAAAGAAAAAATCAAATCAGTTGTTAATTAAAATGAAAAATTCTTAAAATACAACTTCATTCTTTACAGCTTTATTTTAAAAGGTTAAATGAGTTTTTGTCTCTGCAATACAAGTTATCAAACATGCCAGATCTTATTCTCCTAATTAGCGCCTTTTCCCCCCAGAGATATTAATTTCATAATTTAAGGCCTTGCATAACATAACATTTTGTCTCCGTAAACATTTCTTTAAGATATAATAGCTAATTTCTTCCAGTCTTGAAAATATACAACACTTTTCTTTTAAAATGGCAACTTTATTCTGAGTGGATTTAGTATTTTTCAGTCTGGTCCTAATAGTCTTCCATGTAAAAGAAAGACTAACTATTTGTGCTAATACCGCAATATTCCATATTTCCCCAATCCGTCAAGTCGACGTACCCAACGTGGTTTCTTCAGACGTCTGACGAGCACGACAGGTGAACCCGACCAGGCACTTGTTCCATGAATAGTTGCTGCACGGCCGTCACTACTTCACCCATCTCATGCAGCCCTCGGCCGGCACAAGGACACGGAGGGGGGGCAGTTTGAATTTGACATCATGTGCTCATCAGGCTGCATTTAGCAACATGTGCATGACAGCAAGCTCCATATGACGATTGCTTACAAGCTGGAGCAGCATGTCATCTCCCCCCAACCGCCCCACCCTGATGAAACCTCATTCTTGGAACTCAGGCTCAAAACATTTCAGAGGATGTGTACTATCGATTTTAAAGGTCCATGTTGGAGGTCACGCTGTATATGGTGTAATTCATACGAGTGCATGTAATTAGCAGTGATTCATACATACTTTCATTATCTGGTTGCAACTCCCCGGATCGTTCATGCTTTCCAGGCCCATCTGCGGTCGTCGTGTGAAATTACATATTGTACCTTCTCCGTCACATAAATCATACCCAGGCTGCACAGCAATAATACAAGGACTTGTTGTTCTGATATCTTTTTCATTTGTTTTCTACCCACACGATAAGTAATCGACATCAAATCTCACTCACTGTGTGAACACACCATTGTGCTTTTTTTTGCGACGCCGGTTTGTCGACTTCAACGTGTCTTTGTTTTCTCACTTGTTTTCTTGTGTGCTTTGTCTTCTGACCACGCTTTCTTCTGACCAGGTGCTCCACCAACTGGGCTGGAACCCAATGCGAAAGACCCGCACCCAAAAGCAGCAGATCGGACAATACCAGTGGAGGTCGGTTCCGCACAGTGGCGATAATGATTTTTGAATGAGTCCTCACGCTAAAATGTTAAGGCGCTTCAGCGGTTCTACAGAATATAGCGCCCACGTGTATAGCTCGGACAATTGTACATTTTTTTATGGGTTGCTTACTGCTTATACTATGGAAGTAAATGTGTGGCACCAGGATTTGAATCTGAAATGCCATAGAAAACAGGATTTTAATTTGAAATGTAAAGTATTAGTATTTCAGTGTAACTCTTAACATTTCAACTGGCTCCAATTCACTGTCTGAAATTCCCCGTCTGTGGCACAAGGCAGGGTTACTTCTGGTCAGCCAATCCAGTTACGCTTTCTTAGTATTTGACGTCACGTGACTAAGAAAGCGTAACTGCGAGTGGCTGGGTGTTCGGTTCTGACCTGAAGTCACCCTGCCTGGAGGTGCCACGACCCATCGAGACGGAGGACCCAAATGCAGGACTCCGGAGACGCTGAGGCATTTTGGGAAAAGTGTTTATTCGTTCCAAGGTCGGGGATCAGGTAGACAGTCAAGTGCAGCAGCGGTAGTTAGGACATCGGGCGTAGAGAGGAGGTCCGCGGGCAGGCAGGAGTCGGTAAACGGGAGATCGATCAAAGATAACAGGAGTGTCAAAGGCATCAGGCTTACGGGGTCGGTCAGAGAACAGGCGGAGCTCGGTACACACGGGTTCACGATCAGAGATATGGGAGTGCAGGAACGGGGCATGAGTTGCAACGATCTGGCGCACCCCAGTCGTCCCCTGGGTCCTATATATACCGGAGTTAATCAGCCAGCATGAGGTGCAGGTGTGCGCCTCCTAATCAGTGCGACTGTGCGGGAACCCGCACAGCCCGGGCTGGACCAGCAGAACCATGACAGGTGGCACAGACGGTGAATTTCAGATAGCGGATTTTGTACAGCAAATTGTAGCCAATTGAAATGTTAAGATTGAAAAGTTACTCTGAAATCCAACTATTGAAAATGTGATCACTTTACATTTTAAATTCAAATCCCTTTTTCTGTGGCATTTCAAATTCAAATCCTGGTGGCACATATTTACTTCCATGTTATACAGCACACATGATTATGTACTCAAAGCAGCATGGAGTTCTTGAGAAGTTCATTGACCAGAGATGCAGGTTATGTTGATAATACCTCTCAAAAACAAAAACTTTTGATGCTTTTGCTTTCACTGATTATGTAAAGATTAGCTGTTGCACAAGCTAATAACATTCAAGTGGTCACAGAAAATTTGCATCATTTTCATTGGCACAACTGCACTTCTGTATTCACAACTTCTTTTGCCATTTTATCCAGGAATCATGTGGTTCTCATTTGTCGTTATATGAAACCATTATCATACATAGTTTTTGGTTTTGGTAGACTATGAATGATGGCTAAATAAAAGAGTACCTGAAAGGGGTTGCTAATGAACAAGCCAAAGAGACGCATTTGGGTGCTATGTTGAACCTTTTTTTTTTTGTTTTGTTGGTCAGTGTTATTTAATTTCTCCTTTCATCTAACACAAATTCATTTATGTCACTGAACTCTATCTTATGATAGCGTTTAATTCCCTTCTTAAAACTTCTAAAATCTAACCAACATTCAGTCTCAAAATCAAGGCAAGCTAGAGTTGTGCTTTTTCTTTGTCCGCCAACATCATGATTTGTGTCACGTTGTTTTATCGATGCTTAGCTGCTCTGTAAAAGAACCTTGTAAACACATTTTTTTAAAAGATGACGCATGCAGTGACCCAGAAAGGTCAATAAAGCCCCAACTCAATGACATAAAGTTACAAACGGAAGTGAAGGTGATTGAGGCAGGATATTGCACTGTCTCAACCACTGTGGTTAGCTAAATAAAGAGATTGTTATTATTAATAAGAGTTATTGTATTTTTTAGTAGTAATAGAGTAGTACTAATAGCAATAGTCGTAGTTGTAGTATTACTACATTGACCCATTATACAGTAATAAAATGCAAAAGCTTTATCTAACTTAGCAGTTTCACTGGATTTAAATGTGAAGTCCTGCTGTTGCGGACAGGTAACGGCTCATAAATAACTTCCATTCTGCTTATCGGGACTGCAAAAGCCATGTTTTTATTTCCATAAATTTTAGCCATTTGGCCGTGAAAACGTGCCCGTTTGCGATCATCGGTCATCCATCTTTGCCTCCATTGTCTCTCTCTCTTTCCTAGGGAGCATCGCTATCATTGTGCCTCTGGTCCTGCTGGTCGTCTTGATCGTGATGGTGGTTGCGGTGATTTACATCTGCAGACGGAAGCAAAGGTTGGTAGCAAATTTTCACGTCAGTACGAGTATTCACGCTTGAGTGTGCACTGATACAGATACCACTAGTATTTTTCGCAGGGCAGGGGGGCAAAAACACCTTCACATTCACACCTATGAACAATTTAGACCCTTCAGCAAACCTACACTAATGTGTCTTTGGATCGTGGGAGGAAGCCGGAGAAGCCGGAAACGCCACACAGGAAGTAGCTAAGATTCAAACTCCGGACCACAGAACTTAGGCTGACATCTCATCGACTATCTCACTGAGTTTTTTCAATGAAAATGCAATTAATATGTTATTAATGAAAAAAATGCAGCCGGAATGGACCCATCCGTTTTTTCACCACACAACATGATTTTGAAGTATATGTCTTTTTTTCACTCCCGCCATGAAAATCCTTTCGAGAGATTTGTTTTCGAGAAGAAACAGGAAGTGACATTAATAACAGATGCCCACTCAGGCGGTCTCGTATGTTTCTACCAGTTTTACCTGCTGGAAGGTAGCTCTTTGTTCCTTCGTGTTAGCCAAAATGGTACCGTCGTCGTATTGTTGGATATTGTTCGAACACTCGGGAGGATGGATTTACTAATTATGTGTTTCAAAAACATCCGATTCGTTGGGAAAAATGGATTGCACGGGTGCAAAGGATGAGAGCTTCGTGGGTTCCCAATGACATGTAGGTGTGTATACAGCTACTAAAAGAAAAAATAGTTTGTTGGGGAGGGACGTAATCCTCTCAGAATGTAACAAAAGATCCGCGTACGTAAGTCAGGGGTGCTAAATGTGTCGATGTTCCCGTCGGCACCGAGCATGGCTACTGTGTGGGAGTCTGTTGTTAGTTAGAAGTGATCCGCATATCATCTAAATATGGGGCGAAACGATAGGGTAATATTGCCCCGGTCACTTCACTCGATCGTAAGATGTTCTCTTCTTTGAAAAGAGCTTCCCTGTCCTATAGTAGATGGCACAGCGTGTTTTCAATGGCGAAGGTCCCGGTGTGACGTAATGAACAGACGTTGAAGGCAATATGGCTACCACTTGGATGTTGAATGAGACTTCCGCAACATTGCGCATGGATGACGTGCTCTCCGCTCATATTTTTTTTTTCATATGGACATTGAAGTGAATAATGTTATATGTATTTTTCATTTGAATATCTATTTTACAATGTTTATAGGCATGACACTTGACCTTTATTGCAAATCTATGAGGATAAATCATCAAGCCTTGTTTAAACCAAGCATGAATGTGTTTGTGGGGAACAACGCTTACACTTTAGAGAATCCGGCTTCCCCTCCACATTCTAAAAACACCTCGTGATTTTATGTGGTCTGCAAAGGCAAATCATGTGTGTCAACTTCCATGATTCTTGTGAAAATCTGGACTTAAATTTCAAATCCTCATATCATAAGTGATAACGTTGATTATAACCATTTTTGCATCAACCTTGAACAATGGTTGAAAAACCCATTCCCAAATACTTCTGATTCCAAAACTAGTTCATACATTTTGTGCGTAAATACTGTATGATAAGGCAATTAAAGATTTTTATGGTTTCAAAGTCATAATCGCTCCCTTAGGGAAACTGTAACTACAATGTGGCCTGTGAGAAAAATTGAGTTTGACCTCCCTGCCCTAAATTGTCCTAAATTGTGTGAATGTGAAAGGTCATCTGTCTGTACGTATCCACCCTTGGCTTGGCTAGCAACCAATGCAGGCTGGACTCACCCACGACCTGAATGAAGTGCTCTCGAAAATGACTTGATAAATGTGCTACATGGCCAGGCAAAGTTACATCTCTGTGTTTTGTGTCACATAAATTTTGGCTGACTCCAGTCCACCGCGTGCCTTTAGGGGAAAACGTGTCCAAAGGCAGCCCATAACCAACGGTGGGATGAACGTAGAGATCGGGAACCCATCTTACAACATGTATGAGGTGGACCACGACAACCACGCCGACGCCGGCAGCCTGCTGCGGCCCAGCTTCACGCTGGACCCTCATAAGGTGGGTCAGCAAGTGAAGAGGTCAACACATAGGGGCTTCTGTGTACCTTTTCAGGTTTAAGGCAGCTACAATGTGGTATCCCATGCTGATACCACTTTGAACGTGAATAACAAAATTGATAATAACGAATTAAATAACGATTCAAATCTATTGTAGTGCACATAAAAGTAAAACAAAAATTATCAGTAAAGCCTTCACGGGCACCCAATACCTTGAAATAAGGTGTGGCATTGACCCATCACTGAGACCTGGGTACTAACCAATTCCCATTAAATATGGCTGAACTCCACTTAACAAATGTAATGGTCCATTTTTTTTTTTTAAAGATGTTAAAGCTCCTGTAATATTATGCATAGTATCAGCATTTTAATTCAATAAATCCCACACTTTGAGAATCACTGATTCAATGGGACCCACATTTATTTAATTGCTAAAAATATTGTATTTTCGTTCATGTCGATACTATTTTTATAATATATTCTCATCTGAGCACCCCACACTTATGCTGAGTGTATGAAATGAGTCATAAGACTTTCACTGTTCTGTTTTTGCTGTTAGAGCTTCAAACTTGATGCTTTTTGCACTGCCAACTGAGACATCTGCTATTGTTAGAGGAACACAGTTTCATTTAAAACCCTTTAACTACTTTTTTGCTCTTGTCTAACAACCTTCTCCTTCCCCAAAACTCTTTACAACGGATGTTTAAGCCTTTGCATGTTTTTTTTCAAGCTGTAGTAAACTACAGTGAAGAAAATATGTATTTGAACACGCTGCCATATTGCAAGTTCTCCCACTTAAAAATCATGGAGGGGTCTGAAATCTTCATTGTCGGTGTATGTTCCCTGTGAGAGAGATAATCTAAAAAGAAAAATCCATAACTCACAATGTATGATTTTTTTAAATTATTTATTTGTGTGATACAGTTACAAAGAAGTATTTGAACACCTGAGAAAACCAATGTTAGTATTTGGTACAGTATCTTTTGTTTGCAATTACAGTGGTCAAACATTTACTGTAGTTGTTCACCAGGTTTGCGCACACTGCAGGAGGGATTTTGGCCCACTCCTCCACACAGCTCTTCTCTAGATCAGACAGGTTTTTGGGCTATCGCTGAGAAACATGGCGTTTCAGCTCCCTCCAAAGATTTTCTATTAGGTTTAGGTCTGGAGACCGGCTAGGCCATGCCAGAACCTTGATATAATTATTACGGAGCCACTCCTTGGTTTTGCTGGCTGTGTGCTTTGGATCATTGTCATGTTGAAAGTCCCAGGCACGACCCATCTTCAATGCTCTGACTGAGGGGAAAAAGGTTGTTCCCCAAAATCTCACAATACATGGCCGCGGTCATCCTCTCCTTAATACAGTGCAGTCATCCTGTTCCATGTGTGGAAAACCACCCCCCCCCCTCGCCCCAAAAAAACCATGATGCTACCACCCCCATGGTTCACAGTCGGATCGTGTTCTTAGGATGGAACTCATCATTCGTCTTCCTCCAAACACAGTTTGTGGAATTATGATCAAAAAGTTCCATTTTGGGCTCATCTGACCACAAAACTTTCTCCCATGACTCCTCTGTATCATCCAAATGGTCATTGGCAAACTTGACATGTGCTGGTTTAAGCAGGAGAACCTTCCGTGCCATGCATGATTCCATACCATGACGTCTTAGTGTTACCAACAGTCACCTTGGAAACGGTTGTCCCAGCTCTTTTCAGGTCATTGACCAAGTCCTGTCGTGTAGTCCTGGGCTGATTCCTGACCTTTCTAAGGATCAATGAGACCTCACGAGGTGATATCTTGCATGGGGCTCCACTCCGATTGAGATTGACCATCATGTTTAGCTTCTTCCATTTTGTAATGATTTGTCCAACGGTGGACCCTTTTTCACCAAGCTACTTGGCAATTCCTCCGTAGCCCTTTCCAGCTGTGTGGAGTCATACAATTTTGTCTCTGGTGTCTTTGGACAGCTCTTTTGTCTTGGCCATGTTACCAGTTTTAGCCTTACTGATTGTATGGGGTGGACAGGTGTCTTTATGCAGCTAACGACCTCACACAGGTGGAGGTGACCTTTTAAAGGCGGACTAACAGGTCTTTTAGGGTGAGAATTCTAGCTGACAGACAGGTGTTAAAATACTTATTTGCAGCTGTATCACACAAGGGTTAGGGTTAGGGGTTAGGGATACATTGCGATTTCTGGAATGTTCTTTTTAGATTATCTCTCTCACAGTGCACATGCACCAACGATGAAAATTTCAGACCCCTCTGGGATTTCTAAGTGGGAGAACTTGTAATATAGCAGGGTGTTCAAATACTTATTTTCTTCACTGTATATACGGACGTTTTTTTTTTTTCTCAAGCTTCGCATGATCAGCAGTGCTGCTTGCTTCTGTTGCAGGGCTGGTGTGTAAAATCCAGTGACGCTCGCACCTTGGGTATCAATTCGGTGCCCAAGGAGGTAATCCCTGGACAGGTGAATTTTTCAAACCTCACTATGAGTTTGCCTGATAAGGACATGAACCATCGTTGTATAGAATGTAAGCAACCAATGAGCGACGTACGGGTGCCTGCAATGTTTGCTTCGTGTTGAAATGTGACTGTCTGTGCCACAATAATCACGCAAAAAGTCAGTCGTGATGATTAAGAAATATCGAAATATAGTGCATATGCCACAGAATTTCAATTCTCAATGTTTGCATGACTCCACATCTTCTTGCATTTTAACTGCAACACTTCATGAATGTGTTGATCGTGGTCGTGATTTCCCTCGCACTGCTCCACGAGTACGAGTTCAAATATGCACGTCGACGTGTTAAAGCAACAGTACACATTTGATTTATTAGTTTGTTGTTCTGTGCCTTTCACTGCAGTAATGAGGTTTGATTACAGGTCAGTATCGCAAATACAAGTGATGAACGTAAAACTTTTTGGGTTGTTTTTCACAACAATGCGACCACAAATCTAAAAGTGTTCATCCAATATTTACAGTATGTAGACCGCTGAAGTAGTTCATGTGCAACTACGGCTACGGCTGATGTCATTTTTCAAGTAATGACTGAGGAGTTGCATCCAAATTACTTAATAAAGATGGCTGAATGACTGTATTCTTCCTTTAAAGTACCAGAATTTGAACCACTCATGAATTTGTAAATTTGCTCACTAACAAATACATGAAACAATTTTTACACCTTTGAGACTTCCAGATTTCAGTCCCCCCAAAAATTAGAATTTTCCATTAATTAGACCTCAGACTTGTATGATTTTGCTACTCTTTCATAATGAGTGAGTGATTCTGGTATAATGACACCAAAGGCACCTGATCATGATATTGGCGCTTGGACACTCGAAGCTTCATCTCCCTCCGCAGATTTTTCTATCGGGTGAGGTCTGGAGATGGATTAGTCTTCTTCTGAAGCCACTCTTTTGATAGCGTAGCAGTGTGTTTTGGCCCATTGTCATCCTGATAGCCCCATCAACGAGCCATCTTGGTCTTGCCGAGGGAAGGGAGGGTTTCATCTGGACATTTTACAGTCCACGGCTCAGTTCACTGGAGCAGTAAAGTCACCCGGTGCCCTTTGCAGAAAAAAAATAGCCTCAAAACATCATGTTTCCGTCTCCTTGCTCGACTGCAGGGATGGTGTTCTTTGAGTAGGAATTCTGGCTCAGTTAGAGGGGATCAAGTGTTGATCACCATAAAATCAAAACCATCCAGAATGGGAGACTGCTAATTCATTTTGAGTAAATTTACAAATTCCGAAGGGGGTCAATTAATGATTTCGTCCATTTTATTCCCATTCCGACAGCACTGCATGTTTCTAATCCCTCTCTTTTTCCTCCATCTTGTTGCCCTCCACGCAGCCCATGAATTACGCCAACCCAGTGTATGCAAAGATGTATATGGACGGACAAAACTCTCACAAGGCGCTCATCAGTATCGACGAGAGAAGAGAGCTACTCCCAAAGAAATTCGAGGGGATTATTCATGAAACAGCCACATAGCTTACTTGACTCTTTGTACTATTTTTTTTTTTTTTTTTTCGAAACGCACTATTCGAAGGCGGTAAAACAATTTTCTACGAGGCTTCTAGGTTTTCCCAACGTCGCATCAGCATTCTGTGCTCGGTGTAATTTGGAGCGCTCTTTTCACGTTGCTTTCTTATGTCTGTAAAATTTTAGGTTACGCAGCTCTATACGGAACGACACTTGAGCCTCCGAAGCGCGGAAAAAAAAAATGTATTCTCACCACATCATTGTTACGCACGGTTCCAAGTGTACGAATCTGTTTATCGAATACTCTTAAGTGGAACACAAAAGCTGATGTTTTTTCTTGACCAATTATAAGCAATGTTAATCCCGCTGAATGGTTAATGTTTTGGGGAATTTGTTAGTCGACTCTTGTTTAAGATTCTAGTTCAGCCACAAAAACTTTTAGTGTGACACGTCTTCTCTTTATCCGGTGGTTCTGCTGCTTGGGGTTTTTTTCCAGGAAAGCCCGTAGAATATATGAAACCGTCTTTGCCATCCCCATGGACTTGAAGGGTCATCGAGCACGTGACAACATTAATACAGTATGCTGTACAATAATCATGTTTCTTCTGTTGAGACCGATGCCCACCTTGAATGTTCTCCGATCAGATCCGATACCGTAAGCTGAGAGGACAAATGCTGAATATCATATTTTTCTAAAATTCATGTATCAACAGGTTCGCGAAATATGTACACAGATGGATTTTTTTTTTGTTTTTTTTGCCACAAGGTTAGTCAAAGCAAAGCGGATCATAGCTCACATCTCTTACTTTCCAAAAGCAGGAGGATAAATATAAAGACTTTTTATAATTTTATATTTGATTTGTATGTGGTTTGACTGCTATGTATTTTGACAAAATGTATTAAATGTAATTTTTTTATATATAAAATGTAAATCAATATTGAATAAAGGGGGTTTATTTCCATGGAGCAGGCTCTCTTTGTGGCTCAAAGCAACATGCTCATTATTTAATTATCTGGTTTTGCACGCTGCATATATCCATCAACACATTTTAATACACCTCTACCTTGTTTTCCCTCACCCCATAATTGATATCCACAGTCACCATAGCAACCAGACTGATGCCTGGCCGTTTCCTATCTGCAACGGACCAAATTGGCAGCACATGGAGACCTCAATGTGAATTATGACACAGAAATACTGTAAATATGTAAATATTGTGTTCTCACATTTGTGGATGTTGACATTTCAAAGAAGTGTCCCAGAAGAAGTTCATTGGAGAGATCAATCACTTTTGGAAGTTTTCATTTTTAGGTTTTAACAAAAAACAAATCATACCATTAATGCATAAGTGATCTTAACGTAGTCAAGTACCAAAGTCAGATTCCCGCGCATGATGTGAGGACTACTTGTTGTAATCAACCCGGTTTTCAAATAATCTGGTTGATTGCATTGATTCATATTTTGTTTTGATGACCATCCCTCTACCACATTTTTCATACTTAAAGGATAAGAGCATATGGAACTCTTCCGCATTTCAACATCATTAACATAATTATGCATACATAATAAAATGAATGTAGTAAAGGTAAAGAGAATTGATGCGATGTCACAGATAAAACTTCAAATATCAAACAGAAACAATCTGTAAACATACTGGATGTTTTATACTGATAACTGGGTCGAGTTTTTAGCTGTTTTTGTTCCCCTCCCAATCAAAGCTCCGATTGTCGGATGTCTCTCAAAATCATCCTGAGCAATTATCTTGCGGTGTGGGGTGTGTGAAGAGTGCCCGATCTTCTGGAAAAAAATGTTCCCGATAATCATAAATGTTACACCAGTTCAATATTTATGATTGTAGTTCCTTTTGACCTAGGCAGAACAAAAGCCAATTGGAACGCAACCTAAAGATGATGTTGCCAAACACAAATTAGAGAAGCATCTGCATGCAACAAATAGTTGTATGACGCATTTCCCAAGTCACTCACCACAATAAAAATGACAAGGATATGAGTTTGTAACGGGCGGCATACTCACAGTTCTAAGGTCCCAGGTTTAATCCCGGACCCACCTGTGTCGAGTTTTCATGTTCTCCCCGTGCCTGTGTGGGTTTTCTCCAGGTACTCCGGTTTCCTCCCACATCCCAAAAACATGCAAAATTAATTGGTCACTCTAAATTGCCCCTCGGGGTGATTGTGAATGTGGCTGTTGTCTGTCTACACGTGCCCTGCGAGTGGCTGGCAACCAGTTCAGGGTGTACCCCGCCTCCTGCCCGTTGACAGCTGGGATAGGCTCCAGCACTCCCCACGACCCTTGTGAGGATAAGTGGCTAGTAAAATGGATGGATTATATTTTAACTGAAGGAAAGTGGGTCCCGCAGACAGACATCTCCCCCAATGTTCATCAGCAGAGGCAAGGATATAAATATAACTGCAATTTGAAGATACAATGGAAACGCCCCCGCCGCCCCCACCTTGCATATCGATTTATTGTCTCTTATCCACTCAGTACGCATCACCACCCTTCTGCGTAAACATAAGGCCCAGAAGGCTCATTTATCGGACGTAATCAATATTATCAACGCGAGTCGTATTCATAATCCAAACAACAGGTACTGTTTGGTGCACCACAAAAGGGCTTTTTATCTCTGCGTTTTCAGTTCGAGCTGGAACTGGATGAATGCAGTTTGGGATCCCCTGGGAGAACCAAACAGAAAGGTGGGAGCTGAGAATCGAACCCGCATGCCAAATGTGCTTGGTGTGAGGAAGCAGTGCTAACCTTATGCCAATGTGCTGCCCCGCGTAGTGATCTATTCTTATTAAAGTTATTTTTATCAAGTCAGGATAATTTTGCAGGTTAAGGTAAAGTCACTGGTGGATTTATATGATTTATGAATCAGCACAAACACATTAATAATTAGTTGGCAGTACTCACACTCTCTTGTTAAATGGAACGCCACATGTGTGTATAATTACGGCAATAAAATTGTAAGTACTGACTGAACTACTTCAAGTTCCTGTAAAGTTCAAATAAGTGTTCTAAATTTGACACACCACAGAGCAGAGTGTTGTCAACAACCTTGCAAAAAATTTGAAAAAGAATCAAGTATACGAAATGAGGCTTAAAATTTTTTTAAATCAACTAACTGGTTTCAGACAGGATGTGCGTGTCCAATGAATGCGCTGAAACAACGCCCCTTGTTTAACTGTCAAACAAATACCGCACCTACCCCTGGAAAATTGATGATACTTCATCTAGCATCTTTCTTGTGGCCACACCAGCGCTAGCAACTGTCCAGTCAAGTCATATTCATCCATTCATCCACTGTTTATTGCCACTCCCAGCGAAAGTTTACTGTTAAAATAAACATAAAACAGAGAAAATGGCATACTGTCAATTTACAACATCAACCACATAATGTTGCATATATACCGTATATGTTTTTATATATTCTGTGGATAGGGCGGCACGGTGCATCAGCTGGAAAGCAGTGACCTCACAGTTCCGGGTTCAATTCCGGACCTGCCTGTGTGGAGTTTGCATGTTCTCCCCGTGCCTGCGTGCGTTTTCTCCGGGCACTCCGGTTTCCTCCCACATCCCCAAAACATCCAACATTAATTGGACACTCCAAATTGCCCCTAGGTGTGATTGTGAGTGCCGCTGTTGTCTGTCTCTATGTGCCCTGTGAATATCTGGCAAA
This sequence comes from Syngnathoides biaculeatus, assembly GCF_019802595.1. NCBI lineage: Eukaryota > Metazoa > Chordata > Actinopteri > Syngnathiformes > Syngnathidae > Syngnathoides > Syngnathoides biaculeatus. The sequence continues at coordinate 18,030,863 of NC_084653.1, read as the reverse complement.
CGTCAGGGTGTACCCCGCCTCCTGCCCGTTGACAGCTGGGATAGGATCCAGCACTCCCTGCGACCCTTGTGAGGATAAGTGGCACAGAAAATGGATGGATATATATATATGTGTATTTTTCATACTTAAAGGATAAGAGAGAGAGAGAAAGAGAGAGAGAGTCACTGATGTTGTAGTGGTACACATGCCTGCCTTTGGTGCGGGCAGCGAGGGATTGACTCCCACTCAGTGATGGTGTCGATATCTGGGACTGCCTGGTGACCAATTCAGACTGTAGTCCCCCTTGCGACTGACTGGCGACCAATTCAGGGTGTAGTCCGCCTTTCACTCGAAGCTAACCCTAACCCTAGGATAGGGTTCAGCTTTCCCTTGACCCTTTTGAGGATAAGTGGCATAAATAATGAATGGATGGATAGACATACACACACACACAGGCTGTCCTATAAGTCTGCATACATAGCGTCCATCCAGGTTGACTGCAATAACCGGTTTGTAAATTATTATTATTATTATTATTATACGTTATTAGCTGGTGTTTACTTCTGCATCGCTTTTTCCCCCAAGTTGCATTGTAGTTATTAGTAGACGGACATAGGTTTAGCATCTCGCTAAGAGGCTGTTCCACCACATGCGGCAACTGTAATTAACAACCGGGCCTGATCTAAATCATATCCGTGCTTTGGGACTCCAATTCAAAATGCGGTGTTTAGTGTTTATTCACGAGGAATCCAAGGTAGACTTTCATGACCCCTCACAGCACCAATTAGTGAGCCACATCCTCCGTGCTTGTTGGCGGAGTAAACACGGGACAGATTGGATCCGTTCAATTAAGGGTGTCACTCACTGGTTAAAGAAATAAATATAGCCCGAGATAACTTTGTCTCCCTGCTTCCGACAAAGCGTGCTATCTTTTTAAGCTACTGTATGTTTGCACTATGTTCCCAGTAGCCGTGGCAGCTCTGTTTGCCCAAAACCTTTATCCATTTCTCAAAGTATTATCATGGCGTCAGTGACGGGATGTGGACTTCTGTGTCCTAGAGCCTCAAAAAGCACATTAAAGTTCATCTTGCATTCTGCCACGTATACTAGTGCGATCCCTCCCACCTTGTCACGTTCTGACTGGATCCCTCACAATTCCTACGTACTGTCAAGGCTTTCTATGCGTCAGCCCCAGCGGGCCCAACTGCACAGGTGGCATCAGCCCAGGGGGGGACGACGACACATATTGCTGCTCGATTTGCAAGCCACCTCTTGTACTAAAACACTCAAACAAGCCCGTTATTCACATACAAATTGCATGTACACAGTTTTATAACAGCCATCTATGGTTCCTATCTCCACTGTGACAGTTGTGGCAAATCCATCCATCCATTTTCTTTGCCACTTATCCTCACGAGGGTCGCGGGGAATGCTGGAGCCTATCCCAGCTGTCAACGGGCAGGAGGTGGGGTACACCCTGAACTGGTTGCCAGCCAATTGCAGGGCACATGAAGACAGACAACTGCCGCACTCACAATCACACCTCGGGGCAATTTAGAGAGTCCAATTCATGCTGCATGTTTTGGGGATGTGGGAGGAAATCAGAGTGCCTCGAGGAAACCCACGCAGGAACGGGGAGCACATTCAAACTCCACACAGGCGGGTCCAGGATTTAACCCGGGACCTCAGAACTGTGAGGCCAACGTTTATTTATTCTTATTTATTTTAATATCTTGCTGGGGATCCACAGCCGTCACGGTTTGCCATGACAAACCATCACGTTGACTGTATCTGGGCCATCATTTTTTTTCCCCTGGTGGCTTGAAACGTGGCTACCGTAGCCGCTGGGAACAGCGTGCAAATAAAGTCCTATCAAGAGACTTGAAAATACGTTTTTCCAATTAAAATTTTGGGGGATCGGTGAAATGCGGAGCCCCGGAATACAAATTTCACTTCACTTTCTCTTGGGAATACATGCCTAATTTCAGCTTTGTGGATGCCACGTCTATTTCTAATGATGATGCTGTATTACAGTTGGGACTACTACAGAGCAACTGCTATAGAATCAAAGTGACGCCTGTTGACCTCCAAATTATTCTAATTTCACAAGTAATTTCAAACAAAGATGAGAAGCAATGTTAAGGGAATTAATTTGCTCCAGGGTCTAATGATAGCTATGATAAAACCTTCAGAAACTGCACAGATAAAGTTTTAAGTAACATTTTAACATCCCTAATGATCTCAAAAGAGGCAGCACGGTGGATCAGCTGGTAAAGCGTTGGCCTCACAGTTCTGAGGTCCCAGGGTCAATCCCAGAGCTGCCTCTGTGGAGTTTGCATGTTCTTCCCATGCCTGCATGGGTTTTCTCCGGGGACTCCAGTTTCCTCCCACATCCCAAAAACATGCAACATTAATTGGACACTCTAAATTGCCCCTAGGTGTGATTGTGAGTGCAGCTGATTGGCTGGCAACTAGTTCAGGGTGTACCCCGCTTCCTGCCCGTTGACAACTGGGATAGGCTCCAGCACTCCCTGCGACTTTTGTGAGGATTAGCGGCAAAGAAAATGGATGGATGTATGGATGGATGATATCAAAAGTATAGCAAAAGTTTTTTTGGCCCAAATAAAAATTCATCAGATTTTGCCCAAGGAGAAAAAGCATTATCAATAATCACGTGTGCTATTTTAAGTGTGTGAAACTAAATTTGGCAGTGCTTGTATAATCTGCCTTGATATTTAGTGCATACCTGTCAAGTTTTCGGAGTGCCAACCTGTATAAAATAGGAAAATAATCCTTATCGAGAGCAAAAGATCCTTATAACATGCCGAAGCAAATTATATGTCAAAATAACGGAGGGAAAAAACACAAAGTTTTTCAATTATTCTATTGTAGATCTCCATAATGATAATATCTGAAGATAATGTCTAATTATCAAAGTTTATTTAGTGGCATTAATGTGTTCTGAATTGTATTCTTGTGTAACTTTCTTGACCAATTCTAAATGCTGACCCTTCCACTCGAAATTTTCAGAATCCGGATGATTTATGATATACGGCTGTATACGTAAGATTCACCACAAAATCCGAATGAACTACGACTAAACCGTACGAGTCGACAGGTACGTTAGTGTGGAAAGTCGAGTGACCTAAAATTTTAAATCAAAGATAACAAATTACAGCTTTGACAGGATTCATTCATCAGTCAGAATTCCAAGCATTTTCGAAGTTTGCACTCTCCTTCGAAGACCTGTAACTCTTTAATACGCATTCATCTCGTTTACTAAAGCTGCTTAGCAAAAGAATGGATCTTGTGCTCTAAAATGTTAGTCAATAAGTCTGAGTATTTACATGTGCGTGTGTAGGATGTTCTGTGTCCTTGCAAACCCTGACTAATGGCCAGATTAAGGGGGAAATGGGGTGAATTGTAATCCCCACGTGGGGGGGGCTGCTCTTTCATTGAGCTCCACCAATAAATCTGGGGGACGGGCTTGCTCTTCCTTTGGCGCCTTTTGTAATTTGACTTTTCTGCTTTTGGCCATTGATCACAGCAGCGTGCAGATTGCAAAATTTAAATTATTCCTGGCATCAGTTTCAACGTCGCCTTCTCGGAGCGTCGTCAAAAGACTTTGAAGCTTCCTGTCATTGGCTCCAGTAAACCTCACGCATGTGAATAAAACTGAGTTATACCTTCACATGCCAACTATTAGCCCAACAAAACCTGCCGCAACACCAATCTTTGTTATCGCCCCGTGCGCCGACGAGCCAACAGGAGGCACAAACCTGCTGCGGGAGCAGATGTCGGCTAATTGATACGTTAACTCTTTTTCATTTGTAGAGGTAGTTAAGTTCCAGGACTCGAGCTCGCTGAACTCGTTAGGCTGTTTGAAATACAAGCGGCGACGGTCAAAGTATGTTCCACGGTATATATTGCGTCTTGGTTGAAAAATAAAACAATTATGGCGCAATCCGTGACCTCACTTTCACTTAAGTCTCGCGCTTAACTGAACAGGTAGGAGTCCGCCTCTCTCTGATCTTTGAGGATCTGTCAGTCCTGTTCAAGCTCAATTCCCTCGGAATCCTCCGCGTGCTTCCCTGTCTAGTTTCTTTGTCACCATGACAACATGTTTACCAGGATTCGCTGTAAGTCTGCCAGATGAAGGCGAGAATGAAGAAACATTGGCCCCCCCGCAATGGCACCGTGTGGAAGGACAAATGTGATCAAGCACCCCCGCTCACGTTTCCACCAGAGACCACAAGAAACACAAACACAAAAGAATATATTATTTGTAATTATTATGGCATCTTTTTCACAATTTAAAATGTTTGCCAAACATACCAATGCACTTCGAAAAAAGTCTCTTTGAGGTGAAGTACCATAATTTCCGTTTTATAAGGCATGACTTTTTTCACACGCTTTCAACCCTGTGGTTTATGCAGCGATGCGGATAATTTGAGCATTTTTTCCTAATGCCCGTAAGGGGGCAATCGAGCGGAAAAGGTAAGCGTGAGACCAGTGGAATATATATGCAAAGGAAGTGACGTGTATCAATGATTTTTGCCGTGTAGCGCCGGAGAAAAGGAGTCGGAGGCGGAGTGTCGGACACAGAAACAGAACTTGCTTTATTGTTCGACATCACCAAACTACTCGCATAACGGCGGGAACTCTGTTAACCTTTCCTCCGGAAGCGCAACAACAAAAACAGTCCGTGCGGAACCCCGCACCCCAACTCGAGGTCCCGCGGGTGAATTATGTAAACACCACACAAGCCCCCCCAGAATTCACCCATAGTCAAAATCCTTGTGCCGTGGAGGGATGATGACCCGACCCCGGCGAGTGTGCAATGTAGGGGCCGATGGGGGCGGGGCCGCACTGTCCATTGAGTCACGGGACAAGGGCTCAGGCGGGGTCAAGGGTACCCCGGCGGGTGCAGGGGCACAGGGCAAAGGGGGACGACCCCGGCGCGGGGGGAGGGCCAACCCCAAAGGCTGGGCAATGTCCAGGTGCGCGGGTTTGACCCTGTCCACGGAAACAGTCTCGGGTCTGCCGCCAATGTCCACGAGCAGGCTCTTATCCCCGTGCTCCAGGACCCTGAACGGCCCGTCTTATGGGGGGCGGAGAGGTCCACGGTGGGCGTCATGACGAACAAACACAAAATCCGCAGAGCGCAGGTGACGGGGCAGCCGGGCAGCTGGGGTGCCATGTTGCGACGTGGGAACCGGCGCAAACCCTTTTGCGGCTTCCAGCAGGGAGGACCGTTGCCTGGCTGTGGACCAGGGCACTGTGGCGTCCGGGATGAATTCGCCAGGGACCCGCAGTGGCTGGCCGTAGACGAGTTCGGCGGATGAGGACAACAGGTCCTCCTTGGGGGTGCACCTGAGGCCGAGCATGACCCACGGGAGCTTATCCAACCAGTTGCCGTCCGTCAAGCCGGCACGCAGGGCTGCTTTCATGGAGCGGTGGAACCGCTCGCAAAGACCGTTCGCCTGGGGGTGATAGGCGGTAGTGCGGTGCAGCTTAACCCCCAAACTCTCAGCGACTGCGTTCCAGAGTTCAGAGGTAAACTGAGGGCCACGATCTGAAGAAAGGTCGCACGGTGTCCCGAAGCGTGCAACCCACGTGCCGATGAACGCCCGGGCCACGTCTGACGACGTTGTCGAGGAGAGGGGAACGGCTTCGGGCCAGCGGGTCGTCCTGTCCACCATGGTGAGCAAGTAGGTGAATCCGTGCGAGGGAGGAAGTGGACCTACCAAGTCAACGTTGACGTGGTCAAACCTCCTCTCGGGGACAGCAAAGGGCTCCAAGGGGGCTTTTGTGTGGCGATGCACCTTAACCCGCTGACAGGCCACGCACGAGTCGACCCAGGCCTGCACATCTTTCTTGAGACCGCGCCACACGAACTTCTGGGCCAGTTTGCAGGGACCAGCGGCCGAGGCTGGTCAGCCGAGAGGTCGCACAGCAACCTGACGCCCGAGTCACCAACCGCGACTTCCTCCAGGCGCAAACCCGTGTCAGAAGTCTTGAGGGCCTGCACCTCGTGGTCTGAGGCCTGGTCTGCGCTCATGCGGGAGTAGTCGAGACCCAGATGCACAGTGCCGACGATCGCCCTGGAGAGGCAGTCCGCGACCACATTGGATTTGCCGGCGATGTGTTGGATGTCCGTAGTGTACTCAGGGATGAACGACAGTTGGCGTTGCTGGCGGGCGGACCACGGCTCGGCCACCTTGGACATGGCGAAAGTGAGGGGTTTATGGTCCACATATGCCGTGAACTCACGGCCTTCCAATAGGGAGCGGAAGTGGCGGATCGCCAGCCAGAGGCCGAGGAGCTCTCTATCGAACGTGCTGTATTTGCGCTCCCTGGGGACCAGCTGACGGCTGAAATAGGCAAGCGGTTGCCAGGCGCCGCCGACCCACTGTTCGAATACGGCTCCAACAGCGTAGTCCGATGCATCGGTAGTGAGAGCGACAGGGGCCCCGTGGGTCGGGTGAGCCAGCATAGCGGCACGACTCAGTGCGGCCTTCGTAGCCTCGAAGGCTTCCATCCTCTCGGCCGTCCATTCAACGTCCCGGTTGGGGGCCTTGTCTTTAAGAGCCTCATAGAGCGGGCGCATGATGTGGGCCGCCCGGCGGATGAAACGGTGGTAGAAAGTCACCATCCCCAGGAACTCCCGGAGGCCCCGAGCCGAGCGAGGTCGGGGAAAAGCGGAGACACCTTTGCCGGAAGGGGGGCGGCGCCGTTCTTGTCTATGAGGTGCCCGAGGAACTGGATAGAGGGCACCCCGAAAACACACTTTGCCGGGTTGATGATCAGGCCATGCTGCTCAAGTCTTGCGAAGAGGTCGCGGAGGTGCATCAGATGTTCATCCTCCGAGGAGCTGGCGACGAGGATGTCATCCAAATAGACGAACACAAATGGCAAGTCCCTGAGCACAGAATCCATTAAACGCTGGAAAGATTGTGCCGCGTTTTTAAGACCAAACGGCATCCTCAGAAACTCGAACAGTCCAAACGGAGTGATTACAGCTGTCTTGGGAACGTCTGAGGGGTGCACGGGAACCTGGTGATACCCGCGCACCAGGTCGACCTTGGAGAACAAGATTTTGGGTAGCGGTCGGGCATAGTGGTGTCGTTAAGGCGGCGGTAGTCACCACACGGTCGCCACCCACCACTCGGTTTAGGGACGATGTGTAGTGGCGAGGCCCACGGGCTATCCGAGCGGCCGACGATGCCCAGACGCTCCATGTTGGCAAACTCGGACTTAGCGACTGCTAGCTTCTCGGGATCAAGCCGTCGGGCCCTCGCGTGGATCGGGGGGCCCTTGGTCTCAATGTGGTGCTCGACCCCATGTTTAGTCGTGGCAGAGGAGAAAGTGGGCCGTGTCAAGGCAGGGAACTCACCAAGGAGGAGTTGGTACTTGGTGCCGTCCGATAGCGAACTGGAGAGACCACCATAAGTCGCCTCATTGCGGACGCAGGCGACCGTGGAAAAAGTCAGTGCATCCACCAGACGGCCCCTCTTAACATCCACCAGCAGCCCGTGGGCACAAAAAAAATCAGCGCCGAGGAGAGGGAATGAGACATCCGCAGTGACAAAGTCCCATGTGAAGCGCTGACTCCCGAAACACAGGTCCACAGTCCTAATGCCATAAGAGCGGATAGGGGAGCCATTAGCGGAAAGTAGGGGTGGCCCATGAGTCCCGCCAGCGGCGTCCTCCGCAGTGGCCATCAGGACGCTCCTCTGGGCGCCGGTGTCACAAAGGAATTTGCGCCCGGAAAGGTTGTCCTTGACGAACAGCAGCCGGCTCTTCGCGCCCACGCTCATGGCCGCTGCGAAGCGTGGGCTTTGGCGTTTCCCGACGCGTCGTAGTTGCAAGGGGCGCGGCACCTCTTCGCTTTCGCACCGAAACGGGCATGGAAGTAGCACAAGCCTGTGCCAGCACGGCCGTCGGTGCCGAAGGGGCCCCTGCTGGATGCCACCCCCGCGCCCGAAGGTGAGTAACTGCGCGTCGCGGCCAGCGTCTCAGGGGAGAAGCGCTGGGTTGCCAGGAAGAAACGGTCGGCCTCCTCGGCCTGGCCCGGGGCTCAGTGATAGTACTGTTCGCGAGCGCCGTCTGAACATGCGGTGGCATTTGCCTGAGAAACAGTTCCATGAAAATGAAATTGGGCTCTTCCGTGCCCAGCAGGTTTAGCATCATTTCCATGAGTTCGGAAGGTTTGCTGTCCCCCAGTCCATTAATAGCCAACAGACGTCGGGCACGTTCCGGCCGTGAAAGTTCAAAAACCTTGAGAAGGTGAGCCTTGATCCCAGCATACTTATCTCGGGCCGGGGGAGAGGTGATGAAGTTCACTGCTCTGGCCGCCGTTGAGCTCCCGAGTGCTGAGACAACGTGGTAGTAACGCGTGGAATCATCTGAGATCCCGCGGAGGGCGAACTGAGCCTCAGTCTGTGCGAACCACGCTGCCGCGGACGTCTCCCAAAACTCCGGCAATTTGAGGATGGCGGTTGCCATGTTCGTTTCAGTCTCGAAAACGCCGGGACTGACGTCGGGGTCACCAGTGTAGCGCCGGAGAAAAGGAGTCGGAGGCGGAGTGTCGGACACAGAAACAGAACTTGCTTTATTGTTCGACATCACCAAACTACTCGCATAACGGCGGGAACTCTGTTAACCTTTCCTCCGGAAGCGCAACAACAAAAACAGTCCGTGCGGAACCCCGCACCCCAACTCGAGGTCCCGCGGGTGAATTATGTAAACACCACAACCGTATCTTTTTTTTTTTTTAACTGGCCCTGTTAGTGCGGCATTAGCGCGGCTGTGCTAACATTAGCATTAGCATGGCGGCGCTCGGGTTAAACTCTCTGTGTGCCGTCTTTCTTTGTAAATATCTCGTATTTCAATGTGGGTTTCAATGTGGGCACAGCTGCAGTGTATTTACAGTATGTACCAAATGGTATTTCCTTTACAAATGCACTGGGTGAGGTATATAACCAGGTCCGCTCTGTAGGCCGGGAATTACGGTAATTGCTGAATTGATTAAAAAACCCTTTCCCATAGATTTGAGATACCTCTATAGTTTGCTAACATGGGAGCATCCAATGTATTTTTTTTTTAAAGTGGCTTAACGGCACCTCGTTTAAGAGCTTTTCAGAAGCTTGCCTAACTGAATTGAAATATTGATTATTTGCTGCAAATCAGCTAGCAGAGACTTCACAACAGTTTTGAAAAAGTCAAAGTGTTGAGTCGCTACAGTTATTGGGTCAACTCTATGTTTGGCAGTAAATAGATAAACGGATACAGTACAGATTCCATCTATGGTTTTATTCACACTGCTTATCCTCACTACGGATTTGATAAATGATTACATGTATATGTTTAGTTCACGAGATTTGTTAAAGTGGAAATATTACATCCAAAATTGGTGGCAATCCAATCCGTCCCTTTGTAGAATCAATTTTCTCCCTTGAGTTATCGTTGATCATTGAACTCTTACCAAGGATTCCATTTTTCACACAATATCCAAATCTGCCAGACTCTAACCAATGCTGAAAAGAATATTTTATATGTAACTTCCAGGCAGGATTATTGCAGATGTGTGGCTGTCGCGATATCTCTAAAGATGCACGTAGTCTTGATTATGCTGTTTCATGTAAATAGAAAAAAAAATTAAATAAATCACAGTTGGGCATGTTTTCTGAGCCTCCCTGCATAGAATAAATGGATCTTGTCCTACAAACCTCTAAATATTCAATTGATTCATTCATATTACAACAGTTTTTAAAAGTACCATGCTCGTCGTAATATGCGGGTGTGCGTAATTAATGATGCTTTTTTGGGGTGATGGATAGCTGTCCACGTTGAGCCCCCGGATGTTTGTCTTTGGAAAACTTTTGACCTTAAGTGTGGTCATTATATAAATTTTTTCCCTCTATTTTGTTGGACTGCTATGCAACAAATGGAATTGACATAATTTGGGTCCATGAAGGCATATTGTTTATATTTCCCAGGAAATAAGATCAGGAGAGAAAAACAACATCAAATATGTTTATGGGCAGAACAAGTTTAGCGGTAATAAAATGATGCCTGGATTTGGTTTGCAGAGATTTATTGTGGGAGTGATGGACGACATGGAGGCCATTAAATTCATTTTTGGCCAACAAATTAAGTGAAGTTCAGTGCGCTTGTAGAAGTCCCAAAGTGTTTCTCGATAACTCTGTGTAAATATTCTCGACAGCGTGCACGAGCGTATAAATAAGGCCTGCCAGCGCAAGACTTTTAAAATAAAAAGAGCAGCGTAGCGCACGTCTCGGTAAATTAACCAAGGTGGCAATAAACGTCATCGCTAAATCATTTACAAAACTTAGTTGCTTTCCTCTGGTGTCATTTGCATAAAATTGATTCCATAATGATTACATCGACTAAATTCATTATAAACCAGAAAACTCACGCAGCATAAATGATGACCACACGTGATCTCCGGTCTCACAAGACGGTAAAGCACACTGATTCGGAATCACTCAGTCTGTTCCCCTGTCAGGATTAGCATTAATAGAATCGTGCGATGTACGAAACCCGCCCTTGATGCCACGTGACCATTACACTGCTGATAAAGTTTCATAAGAAAACACTGCAGGTGGTGGGATTTTCTATGCATGAGGCTGCATAACTTCAAGGTTAAGATGTGATCTTAACCACGTGTGCAGGATGAAACTTTGCGCATTCCACATTACCAGATTCATATCTTTGGTGGAAATAGTCGAAGTGCCAGTAGCGCGCACTCAAATTCAGCCCAGTGCGTGTCGAGTCATTCTGAAACAGGTCGGCCTTGGCGGAACTCTGCCGCTTTCCTTGTTGTCTTTTTAATTGCCCTGGTAGAAAATGTCAAGTTCTTATTAACACAAGTCAGAATGCTGAATTAGCTTTGAATTGAATTGAATCATCTGAATTAAAATAGCTTGAATTAAACTATTTAAAATAAATCAAACTCTTCAATACGTGTTATGTCCACTTCATTTGAAGTTGAGCAGAATGTTAAAAGGCTGAAATGTCTGCTGCTCAAAGAAATAAGGTTGTCATTGGTTTCCAGATTTCTTTATTTTTGTTTGCTTTTTAATATCTCAACCAATTTTTGATGGAAGTGACCCCAGAAGTGTCAGAGCAAATGTCTCTCAATCAATCGGGAGTTGCACCTCAAACTCGCTTAAAGAGCCACTGTCATGAAATGCATGATTATTAGTATGTTTTTAATAAGAAAAAGGCAGCCTGAATGGACCCATCCGTTTTTTCACCACACAACATGATTTTGACTTCTATGGCTTTTTGTCACTCCCGCCATGAAAATCCCCTTGAGGGATTTGTTTTAGAGAAGAAGCAGGAAGTGACGTTAGTAGCAGACACCCACTCAAGCAGTCTCGTCTGTTTATACTAGTTTTACCTGCTGGAAGGTAGCTCATTGTTCCTTCGTGATAACCAAAATGCCGGCTCGTTGTATAGCTGGATATTGTTTGAACACCCGGGAGGATGGATTCATTCTTCATACTTTTCAAAAGACTCGGTTCGTCGTGAAAAATGGATTGCATGGGTGCAAGGGACAAGAGCTTTGTGGGTTCCAAATGACAGGTAGGCGTGTATACAGCTACTGAGAAAAAATAGTTTGGGGTGGGGAGTAATCCTTTCAGAATGCAACAAAAGATCCAGCTCATACATATTATCTGCGAGTCTGTTGTTAGTTAGAAGTGATCCGCATATGATCTAAATATGGCTCAAAATGATAGGGTAATATTGCACCGGTCACTTCACTCGATTATGAGATGTTCTTTTCTTCGAAAAGAGCTTCCGTGTCCCATAGTAGGTGGCACAGCAATTTTTCAATGGCGAATGTCATGGTGTGACGTCATGAACAGAGGATGCAGGCAATATGGCTACCACGTGGATGTTGAATGAGACTTCTGCAACTTTGCGCATGGATGACACGCTCTAGCTCATATTTATTTTTTTGTATGAACATTGAAGTGAATAATGTTACATGTATTTTTCATTACAATATCTATTTTCAAATGGAATCATACTTGACCTTTAAGGTCACGTCCAAAATTGCGATTGTTTGACTTCCCATCACAATCATGGATTCTGTGTACACATTTAAGTTTTTTAGTTTTCCAGGCCTGTTGGGGAGGGGAATTTTTTTTTCCACACACTCAACACCACAGGACAATCTTTTAGAGACATCTGATAATCAAGCCTGTGTTAAAGTTGAATGGATTTTTGGGTTTTTTTTCGGGGGGGGAGCTTAACTTGGCCCATTTTTTTTAAATGTGTGCAACTCACTTAACCAATCAAATCTGTGACATCTACTATTCAAAAACGGTCCCTGTACTGCAGGGATGTTTTTTGTTATGTGCAATATGTGTGGTTCCAAAGGGCAGCAGTTCTGCAGTGTGGCAAAGGGTAAAAAAAATAAAAAAAGACAAAACCTGAATTGATCTAAACATGTTGATATGGGGAATGTGTGCCCTATTGTCTCTGTCAGAGATTTTAGTTTCTAAAAATGTTCAGAAAAAGGTCAAAACTTGCACATGTGCCATATCTCTCATGATGTTTCTTTTTTAATGTTGTTTATATCATATTTTTATTCTACTTTATTGATTTTTATTGTTTGCTCATTGAGTTTTCATTTCAACCTGTTCTCATCAGCCCTGTTTCTTGTGTCAGCCAATCAGCTTCCTCCAGTCAATTGTCTTGTCCAGGTGTGCCTCAGTATCTCATCATTTTGTTTGTAGACATTTTTTTTCTTTAGTTCCCTGGTTCATTCTGGTTATTTTCATCTGACGTCAGGTCAACTTTGCCTGTTGTTTGTTGTAGCGTTCTGTTTCTCTGTGTTTATTTGCTACTTTGGAACCTTTTTTGTGTCATTTTGTCTTCCTCTTTTATTGACTTCTCTCAGTCTCGTCAAATCTAGGCGTGCGGCCTTGTGTACAAGGTGAGTGCAATTGCACTTTGGACTAATCTAATCTCGCAAGTTAATAAAAGCAATGAATGCGGGCATGTGCGTTCAAGAAAGCGGGAGAGCCAGCACATTAACGAAAACATAAACCATTTGCCACTAAATGCTCGTCACCGCTCTCGGCATGATGTCACACATTTAAATTGTCAATTACTTCATGCCGCTCCGCCTTGTGTGTAAACACACGGCGCACCAGTACATCCAGATGCACACTTTTTATTTCCACCGCCGAGATCACGGCGGGTATAAAACAAATAACCATTTTATGCTCGTTTATTCTCTTGTCACATCTATTTAGAAAAAGTTGTTTCCAATTACAATATTTTGGTTGTAATTTGTTCACTGCTGTGCATCCTCGAAGAACACGCTGTGAAATGAGATTGAAGGAGTGTTTAACATCTGTCTGGAGGGCCATTTAACAATTGAACATTGGGTCTTTTAAAATGCCCCAAATGCCCTTACGAATGGGTTGGGAGGGCGGGGGGGGGGGGGGTTCTTTACCTTTCCATACACCGTGCAACACTTTACTCTTTAAAAAGGAAGGCATTCGCCATTTTTTGCAGAAATGCTAACAAAAGGTTGGGTAGTGGTCCACCCTGGACTGGTTAGCAGCAAATCACAAGTCGTGGAACGTGTACTGTTAAGATTTCTTTGGGGAAAAAAAAAATGGTGATGGTCTTGCATCACTTCGTGTTAGGGGTACGGCGGCATGTTAACTTCCGGTCGCCAGTCAACTTCGTTTAAAAAAAAATAAATAAAAAATAGAACCGTGGCTGTAATAAAGCACTTAAAATAACAAAATTGGCCTTATGAAAGGAAAAAACAATCAATAATAAAACCGTATTAATGACAAGGATACAATACTGGCTGATCAATGTTTTTCACGTTTTCAGAATTTCTCAAACATCCGTGGCTGGATCTGCGAGACGGGAAAGCCTGGCATTCGCTTGCACTGTCGAAAAAGTAAACATTTTCTATTAAATTATTATTTAAAAAGCAAAAGAAAAAAATATATATTTCCACCTCAAGCACTATCTGCAATGAATTCTTGAACATAGATATCAGACATTATCACACATTTAAAGAATGAGCTTTTTCTCTGGCAGATGTCATCTCAGTAGGTTTAAAACAAGGGGACACCAGAAACTCAAACGGCACGTAATCCTTCCACCCAAAAATCTAAATGTGTTGCCATACCTTCAGTCCATTCAAATTGAATTGAAAAGTCAAGCTAGTTAGCATCGCATTCCCTCATTTCCATTATTGGTAACTTGGTCATCAAGTGCTGCTCATGTTTTCATTTATGTACGAGCATGAATTGCACTTTTCACATGAGAGAATCCATAATTTTCGTTAAAACAATGAAAGACCCCTAGATAGATGATTTTGCTGACTTAATGGGATTTTAGTTTCAATTTTCCCCCACAAAACAGAACCCTGCACTTATCTTCTTATGGTCTTCAAGCAGCGGTTTCTGGGAGGTGGGGTCCTGCCTCATGCAAATAAGCCACTGCTCAACCCGCCATCCTCAATTACACAATGTGGTGAGGTGAGTACGGCTTCTTGTTATCATGACTAATTTTTCACATTCTGACTTAAGTCAGATCAATTTGTGTTCTGGGAATAAAAGATTGAAAGTCGGATTCTTGGATCTATAAGGTAACAGAGAGAAAGTTGTGTTCATCTTTGATTTTACATTCCCTCCCCTCCAAACGAACTGTATTAGAGTGGCCAATTCCTTTTTGGGGTTGACACCTGAAGATCAAAATTTCAACTTTTATTCCCTTGCTTGGTAGTCTTCATGTTGTAAATTCAATATCGTGATATCAAGCGGTTTAAGGATGACCAGTCACGGACTGAAATTTGAATGAAACAGTTTGAGCTTTATAGCTAATGATTTTTATGTAAATGACTAATGGTTCCTGTAAGCGAACGCACGTCTTCTGCTCCCTCAAACGAAACTATGATCAGATTTTTTTTTTTTTATTCATGGTATCAATTAATCAACTGCAGTTAATTTTTAATTAACTAAAGGGATACGCGGACCATTTGAAAATCTTCATAATGACTACCCGGGGATGAACTCTCGAGTGCCGCGGGTTCAAGTGATTCTGACCAGAGTGAATTATTATTATATATTTGAACTTTGGGTCAGTAAAACGGCATCGATATCAAGGCTCATCAGCCTCCGAGTAGTACCCATAAAGATATTGCATTATGTAGGGAGCTGGTTAGCTATGCTCAATAGATAATAACTTAAAGCCTTTCGATTTTGCGCACCCCCAAAAGACCATAATGAGTACGTGCAGATGATTGCAGTAGTTGATATATTTCCAATTCCTTGTGATAGCCCATCACAAGTCATCACGGTCAGTTCTGGATGTGCCTCACCCAAAGTCAGCTGGAATGGGCTCCAGCAAACCCATGACCCGAGTGAGGATACGCGGCACGGCAAATGAAGGGGTGGAAGAATAAATATTGGAATTGTCAGGCAGGTAAACAAAGCATTTCCAGAAATTGTAATGGTAAGATTCAGTTCTCCCAAAAACAAACAAAAAATGTTTTTCAATTTTCATCCCTAAACGCTCTACTAACGAGCACAACCGTTAAAGAGAAAAGATGGATGGACGCAGTCCACTGTCTTCAGGGCTGCATTTTTTTCCCCAATTTTTTTTTTGTTCTGTAGCTATTACTACTTCTGTGAAAGAAAGGGGGGAGTGGGAGACACTATTCAATTATCTTATTTCACCTCCAAAACCCTCAGTACATCAGTAGTTCTTTGTGAATTCATTGGTCTTTGAAACCCAGCAAATACAACCACAACCAGACTCACACGGTAAATACACAGTGTCAGCCGAAAGTTAACTTTCCCCTCTTTTGTGAACACAGACTTTTTGATGCAGCTCATTAAACTGAGCAGATGCATCTCATGAAGTCTCTGGTGAGCTTCCGTTGATCCGTTCAATGATCTGAATGTTGTAGGGATTCAGATTTGAATGTTCTATTGAGCACTCCTGAATAAAGTGCGCCAGAATTTGGACCGAGGCAATATCAGTCGTTGAATTGCAAAAACTACAAATCAATTGTTTCAATCCCTATTTGTATTGCACTTTTGTTTCATCTTGCGTCGATTAACTCGTTTGCATTCATGATCGGGGCTATACTTCACTGACTTTCTGGCTTTGGAGTGTGTCTCTGGCTCCTGTAGAGCAAGTTGTTCACCAAGCTGCTCTACTTGTAATTCTGCCCAAGAGCACGTGAAACGAGAGTGAACAGACTTCTAACCCCCCTCGGAGCCATTGGGTCTGCCTCATAGGAGCCACTGCACCTTGCAGCAGTAGCTGACCCGCGCAAAGGACGTCGCATTCACAAATTGCTGTGGCCTGAACGCCAATGTCACTTTTCTGCAGAGTACGTGGTGCCCGTTGCCTCTGCGTGTTTATGTGCTTTCAATAGAAGAATAAACAAGAAAAAACAGGTCATCACACCTCTGTCTAAACATTGTCGCTGCAGCACACTGCGACGGAATTACTATTTCGAGCCCTCACAGCCATCGCAGTGAATCTTTTTAAAGAGGTTATTACACACACACAAAAAAAAAAAACTCAATACCAAAGGATATAATCACCTAAATAATAATTATGAATGTTTCTTTTGGGCAGTCTTTTTAGTGTCCCACCTACATTAGTGAACTGCAAATTAAGGTTGTGATCCCACCGGTCGATACAAACTAAGAGTGGCAAGGCAACATCAAACATACAGTCAGGGAATGGTCAGTGGGAGGTGAGCTCCTAGGAAGTCATTAAAATTGTCTACTTGGATCTTTCGTGTGTGGTGGGGATGTATAGTGTTTGTATGAATATTGCTTTTTCAAAAATGAAAACCTGTCTTTGAGCCATCACTTGATTGTGTGGTGGAGGGGTTTATGTGGCTAAATGATCCTAGCAGCTAAGTTGTCTGGGTATAGTCACTCACGGCAAACAGAACCTTGGTGAATAACCAGACAACAGCTCCAAAACCCCGATGACGTTGACGTGAGTTTCCCAGAGCAGGTGCCTGTAGGTTGGGGTTCACCTGGTAGACAAAAAAGTAGTCTGTTGTCTGTGCCTATGCACCAGATAGCAGTTCAGAGTACCAACCCTTTATGGACTCCTTGGATGGGGTGCTGGGGACTCCATTATTCTACGAGGTTAATTCAATGCTCACGTGGGCAATAACAGCAAGACCTGGAAGAACGTGATTATGAGGAATGCCCACCCTCTATTAGAACCTGAGTGGTCTTCTGTTATTGGACTCCTGCTGGGGTCTCCATCATTCTGCTAGGTTGCTTCAATGCTCATGTGGGCAATAACAGTGAGATCTTGAAAAATGTGATTGGGAGGTGCGCCCACCCCTTATTAGAACCCGGACGGTTTTCTGTTATTGGACTGCTGTTCTCACCACAAATTGTCCATAACTAACACCATGTTCAAGCATAAGGGTGTCCACACGTGTACTCAGCACCCGAGGTCTCAGTTCAATGAGTGACTTTTTGGTCATGTCATCGGATTTTTGGCCACATGTCTTGGACACTCTGGTGAAGAGACTGAGGGAGGGACTGTCAACTGATCACCACCTGGTCTGATTCCATAAACCAGCACGATATTGGAAATGGCTGGATGGCTGCTGTGTATGAAAGGATTTAACCACATTTAATACTGACGTTGGAGATACGGTGTTATGACAGCGCTTCTCTCATTATTTGAAACTAATTAAGTGATGAAATTACAACTCATCTGTTGCTTCAGAATTCGATTTATTTTGATTTGGGTGAAGGGATTCAAAGTTCAAACAAATAAATCAGTTTGAAATGGTGTGAGCGGATGTCCAATTGCATTAAGCCTGCCCTCTAGCTATGGCACTGATGGCATGCCTCAAGATAACATGTCGCCGTGCCTTGTCCGGCTAAATCCTCTCATCAATGTTTCTCACATCAGGCTGTTAGGGAGGGATCCAGGTCAAAGCCTCGTTAGATCACAATCTCGGTCAATTTACACAGGATGGCGGCTTACGGCGATACAATCAACAACCTCCTGGCACTGCGGCATGGATGGCTAATTAATTAATTTAGCCTTTTGGGTTGCAAAAAGGACAGTTTGTGTCACCGTTGTTTCGTCAGCTTTTTTATGAACGACTAGAAGAGCGAGAACAATGAACTGCTGCAGGGCAAGCAGACAGAAGTGAAAATGACAAATACATCCACAGGTCTCCAAAAATGTCATTTCAGAGGTTTTGCGTTACAGCCTTGATCTCATATCCGCCCGGTATGAAGACAAACTGTCACTACAAGAGATTCATATTACACGGCTGACTAACATGACGGATGCAAATCCTTACTGTCGTTGCCACAGCGAGCTGTTGTCAGTCCTTCTCATTGGAATTAAGAGCCATCCTCAATCAAAAAAAAAATTTTTTTTTCATTTCCATACACTACTTTCTCCTCATTCACGCTGCCTCAGGTGAACGTGTAACCTTCGCTGTTGAACAACTGCAACCTGCGAGCGCCTGTGGGGGGGTGAGGCTGGCGGTGAACCTCATTGGTGATAAGTTTGTCCATTTAATTTTTAGCCGTTGAGCTTCTCAAAATGCCAAAGTCTGAGGAAATACAATTCGTTTATAACGTCATGAGAACCAATGTTAATTTTAGCCGGTATGACATTTCATCTCCTTGATCATTTCCCCCCAAAGCGATACAGACACTCTGTGACTGAAACACCACATTGGTCGACAAAATTGTAACAACATTTGGTCTGCAAGCTACATGCCAATATTGTGAGTAAAATCTTCTACTTTTCCTTTCGGCTTGTCCCGGTAGGGGTCGCCACAGCGTGTCATCTTTTTCCATCTAAGCCTCACCACTTTTTTATAAACTTTGCCCTTCATCCTAGCGGAGACTCTTCCGTCACGTAGAACACCAGACACCTTCCGCCTACTGTTCCACCCCGTTGGACCCGTTTCTTCACTTCTTTACCACACTCTCCATTGCTCTTTATTGTTGACCCCAATTATTTGAAGTCATCCACCATCGCTATCTCTTCTCCCTGGAGCTTCACTCCTCCTCCTCCGCCCCTCACATTCATGCACATATATTCTGTTTTACTTCGGCTAATCTTCATTCCTCTCCTTTCCAGTGTGTCCCTCCATATTTGTAATTGTTCCTCCGCCTGCTCTCTTTCAGTGCAGATCACAATATCATCTGCGAACATCATAGTCCAAGGGGATTCCACTGTAACCTTATCTGTCAGCCTATCCATTACTACCGCAAACAGGAAGGGGCTCAGCCCGGATCCCTGACGCAGTCCCACCTCCACTTTAAATTCTTCTGACACAGCAACGGCACACATCATCAATGTTCTGCTGCCCTCATACATTGTCCTGTACTATTCTAACATATTTCTCTACCACACCAGACTTGTGCATGCAGTACCACAGTTCCCCTCTTGGTTCTCTGTCATAGGCTTTCTCTAGGGCTACAAAGACACAATGTAGCTCCTTCTGTCCTTCTCTGTACTTTTCCACGAGCATCCTCAAGACAAATAATGCATGAGTGGTACTCTTTCTAGGCATGAAACCATACTGTTGCTCGCAGATATGGTGAGAAAAATATTTCGATAATGTCAGGTAAATAACATTGTCTTGTATCCCATTCAATGTGTTCCGAGCACTTTTTGTAAGTCACCGCATTGATCAAAGAGAGGCCGCCAATGGGTAGCGTCACACGAAGACAATACACCGAGCAAGCTGCTCATGGTTCTGCTCCAACAAATGCATGGCTTAATGTGCATGGATATACAGTACATCTGCTCAACCAGCAGTTATCCAGTGAACCAATCAGACAATGCTTATCTCTAAATGTGGAGTAATTTGCTACGCTATCTTTGCTGATGCTCTTGAACGAGGACGTTTAGAAAACTATTTGAGGTCCGGGGAAAATCAATCATTAAAATAACTTTAGGACATTTAAGGGCTACGGATATCATGTTTAATTAATGAGATGCTATAGAATACATTTGCCAACTTATGAAGAATAGTAGAGTGCTGTTTTTTTTGATTACTTACATAATTTTGTATTTATAGAGATGTATTATACATTACCAAGTAATGATTACATATGTTTTTTTTCCGTAGTGGATTTACCATGACAGTAAGGATGGTGATCCATATTCTTCATACGTATGTTTACTTAGTTGCCAAGTTATATTACATGCAGTCATGATTGGGGTGCACACGTCCCAACAATCAGGACAATAGTGAACATTTTGTCCTTCTGATCAAAGTCAGCCATGGTCTGATTATCGGATTTCTCTCAAAGATTATCCTGAAAAATGTCACTGTGGTGAGGTCTGCGTGTTAAAAGTGATTTTTCTACATAGTTTGTAGTATGTTACACCATGTTTAAAAAAAAAAAAAAAAAAAAAAGACCCAAACGTCTTAATTTGTGACTGCATGGCTGCGGTGAGCTTGGTACTTTAATTCAGTAACTATGGTTTTGTCCAGCAGCAGAAAATTGTTTGAAGTAATTGACCTCTTACAAAGTATATTGAGTGTTCAAATTCTTGAATGTCTTGGTGCATAATTACTGAGAAGTACAGTGGGCAATTTGCATGTTAGAATGAATCAACAAATTACTGCTCTAGCTTTTCTGTTTGTGAAAAGGACTATTTATGAACTGGAAATAACAAAAGACTAAGTGCTGCTATCCGAATTAAAGATCTGTAACCTGACTTGAATAAGCATCTGTTACATTTTTTTTTTTTTTTGGTTGGGTGGGGAACTGGCCCATTGTAGAGAATATTATTGTTGTATTTGCTGTGTGATGATCCCAGAATGTCAAGATAGTGACAACGAAAGAGTAGTTACATGAATGTAGAGACATGTCCCAGATCATACAACTCCAAAGTGTACCTGCACCAACCTCTGATGCTTTATTGGTGGTGTTGTCCTCTTTTTGTTCATTTATTTATTTATATTCTGCAAAGCAATTTTGTCATCTTTAGTGGTGAATTTAAAATCAGTAACATTTTAAAATGGGTGGTTTTTCTTACTGGACCTGTTTGTAAAATGGTTTTGTCCGACAACGGTAAACGACGAGTTTAAGCGCAAAAGCGGAATAGAGCCATGCCTACTAGCTGAATATCTTTCTTACAACTCCTTTTAAAAAAACTAATCAAAAATAATTATTTCAGAAAGCAAGATGTTCCCTAGGCCTTCACATTTTATTGTGGAATGCGACAGCTACTTTGAAGCCAATCACGAGACATCATTCACTCTCAAAAATCACATTTTCCTCATTAACTCATAATTTAACTTTGTTTGTGCTTAAAAATGAGTGTAAAATATTACACTAGCGTGAAGCTTCCCAAGAGTGTTGATGTCATAAAACATTTGTGAAATCGGTGTCACTAATCAGGTCCACATATTTTATGAGTGTGCTTAAAAAAAAAAAAAAAAAAAGTCTGAATAAGAATACGTCTTTTTTTTTTCTGCTGTCTGCAATCTGCCCAAAATGCGTCTGTAATCCACTTTCTGATCCTAACCCACAATTTGAGAACTACTACTGTAATTCCCAGCCTACAGAGCGCACCTGGTTATGAGCTTCACCCAGTACATTTGTAAAGGAAATACCATATGGTACATACGTGGGCCGCAGCCGTGTAAAAGCTGCAAGTGCCCACATTGAAACACGAGATATTTACAAAGAAAGGCGGCACACAGAGTTTAACACCATCACCGCCGCGCTAACGCTACCACTGCCACACTAACACTAGCGCCACCATGCTAACACTAGCACCTCACTAACTGGTCCGGACCAGTAAAATTGACTTCCTCGGCAAATCAATTCCACCGGGTCACTCTTACCTTTTCTGCTCGAGTGCCCCCTTGCGGCCGTTAGGAAAAAATGCCCAAATTAGCCGCATCACCGCATAAACCACAGGGTTGAAAGTGTGTGAAAAAAGTCCTGGCTTTTAGGCCGGAAATTACGGTAGTTTAACGGGTGTACAGTCTCTCCCTTCTGGGCTCCCTTGGCCACCACCGCCTTCATCTTATTGGTTGTTTCTTCTGGCCCTTGTATTCTTGCTTACCCTCAAGTGCTCATTATCTCTTTTCCCCACCCCTCATGTTCCACCCGTGATCCCTTCCCCGCCTGCGGTGTTGGCCGTACATAATGTGTTTACACTTCTTCAGTTGATCCCTCTAGTGAAAGGCCGAATGAGGCACCCACAGTGTGGCCCAAGAGGTTTCTCTTTGTCTCTCGTGTCCAGATCTGGCTGGTGTGGTGGCGCACCATCTTCTCGGGGCGTTGGTACTGGTCAAAATGATATAAGCCAGCTTTTCCCCATCTGAGCTCTTTAAAATAGGATTAGGCACTGTCACTATCTTCTTCTGGGACACAGTTCCATTGGTTTACACTTATCTGTGATGAGCAGTCATCAACTGATGGCAGTTTGAAGAAGGAGCAAAATTATCCTTGAGAAAACAGGTCAAGCAGAACACATTTTTTCCCATAGCACATTTGGCTCCAATATTTTTATTAAATTTTCTCAGGGGGCATTCACACAATGCTGATTAAAGTCAATATGGGGGAGGTGGTTAATTATGTTCGTTTGTTTACAAGGAGATGGTGTGTTGGACCCTGAAAAGGAAAACAGGTCGCACATTTGAGGTTTTTGGGAAATGTGCAACTGTATTGCCGTACTTGTTTCACAAAAGAGTGTGTATTTTACAGTACTTGAACCACGAGAATGTGGGGCTACAATCTGTACAAGTACACAGAACATAGCAGCAGCAACAGAAAGTGCCCTTTTGTAAGTAAACGTCAAAGGGATTTAATGATAATTTAAAGTGAATCTGAATATGGAATCTAAAAATAGTTGTATCTCCCATTGGAATAGAGATGGGCTCCTTCTTATTTCTTGCTCCCACACTTAGTAAACATGAGCGAAGATCAGTGTGAAGGACGTGACAAATATGCCCTTTAAATTATTATTTGCATGCAAATATTATGCCGTGATATTTGTTTGAAGCCAATAAATTTTCATGTCAAATGTAGCATTATTGGCACTTTGTATCATGGAGGAATAGAAAGGATGTTTAAAAAAAAAAAAAATATGCCGCTCCATAGGCGCTATCTCATAATACAGTATCTCACTTGATAATGTCATATTTTGTCACCTTCATAACCTTCATTCTTATGCACACAGACACGATCTGTACAGGCAGCCTTCAAATACATAGAGCGCCATATAGCAATGTGATTTGTTTTCTTCTTTCTATTTGCGTTATTTTAATCTGGCACCAATTTCTGTCACCCATAACAAATGCGAATAGTGAACTTAATGCAATTTATTTATTAGAAGAGCTGGAAACGCCATGCAAATTAAGCCCTGGCGTTTTCTAACAAAGCCCATTTCCTCATAACCTCCCTCATATTGAAATGAACCCGTCTCATGTCACAAGACAATTACAGGCGGTGTTGTGCTTTGGCGTGACCTCCGCAGACGTTAATGGCATCGTATGTACTACTTTGTTGAAGAGCTAAGAATAAATTACTGTTTCTCAAGGTCAGTCAAAGATGGAGTTTACCGGATGAAATTCTCTTGAGGCTTTTATCCATTACCATGGGGATATCCTTGAAAAGTTATGTCTTGACGTACCATTTTATCGCAGGGGGAAGTTGTAAAGTCTAATTAAACTCTGTTAAAATTCAAGGTGGCTTTATTATGAATTTTTTGTTGTCATGTGGGATTCTTGTTTGTCGTCTTTATGTTTCCTTTCTGTGGTTATTTTTCTAATCTCTGACTGGTCTCCAAAGGGCTTCTCATCAATTGTACAGATTTTTTTTCTTTCTTTTTTTTTTTTTTAATCCAATCAAGTAACAACTCAGTTGATGGCATAAGAATGTGACTGTCAGAACGAAAAACACATATTGAGCTATTGGATCAATTAAAATACCAAATGGTGTGCTCAATATAATCATGTCAGTACGCTGTAAAATCTTGGTTTGGCTCTTTGGCTTTGCTGTGAAATGATCTTGTGCCTTTCTTTATACTAAAATATATATATATATATATATATATATATATATATATATATATATATATATATATATTTTTTTTTTTATGAGCTCCATCCAAAAATCGTTCGTCAATGAATATTTTCAGTTGTCATGCTGCAGCAGAGAATGATGGTCGTTGATTAATGGAAAAAAGCCATCAAAATGTTTAACTGCTATTTGAGGGAGATTTACTGCATTTTGATGTCTTCCAAATTGTACAAAGCTGATTATATAAACATACAAATGTCAAGGTGATGTCCGTGACATACAGTATGCTAATTCTGCCTGGCTCCCTTTCAGGCTGAGCTCTTTCAACTTCTATCTATACCACCGGGCATTCAGAAATGATTTTTTTTTTTTTTTTTTCCCATTTGATGACATTTATGATATGATCCAGAGGGAGCCTGAATATTGAAGAAGTGAAGCCAATATCCGTGCCTCTCTTGAGGACGTTGTGTAAAATCCACAATTGAAAGGAAATGACGATATTTCAGCAAACATTTTTGAATTGAATGGCAAGCTTTGAGTGGAATGATGACCCGATTCTCGCAAAAGTTGCTCTTTCATTAAAGATGACCTAATCTCCTCGAAACAGTGGAATCTGCATTGAGTATATTTTTAATTATTATTTTTTTTATATCAAACAATGGAAGACCCAACGTGGGGGGGGGGGTAGTGAGACATTGCTTTTGTCCATATCTGAGATGAATTCACATGGCATTTGAGCTACTAATGCTATAATTTTGTATTTCACCATTCAGAAAAGGTGCCACCATAGTGAAAAGGAAATGTGTGGCTTTTCCAATTTTGCTGATGCGTCATTTGAAATCCTCCTGCTAATTGACTAAACTGCGCAGCATGTGATCATAGTAATGAGATCTCTTTTCAAAATGTATTCCTATATTTATCCGACGACCTTTTCCCTTCATACTGCAGTCCTTGCCTCTGGGAACAGACGCCCTGTTGCTGTGGCACATTTAGAAGCATCGTATTGCATTACAGGGCCCTGATATCAACTGTAAAATTCACCAATCCATCCATCACCACCGCCAAAAGTAAGCATGTTTTTATTGAAACTTAAAATTAAAGTGTTCAAGTGTACATATTATGTAAAATAGATTAGGATTTGAGATCAGCACCACTTTTGAGTAGATGATTAGGGGGTGAATCTAGGCTTGACCTCTCCAACACGTTGGAAGTCAGACATGTTTTCCCACCTTTATAGGTGACCATAGTAATACATATGTATGGTATGAACAGAAAGGTTGCAGTCGATCGTAGATATTCATGGGGTGAGTGGGGATGGTCTTGTAAAAACACATACAGCGTCACATTCAACCCAAACGATGTAGTGATGTGGTGTCACTCATGACCTGTTTCATAGTTGTGAATAAACTATATGTGGTTCTGGTTGGTTTGAAGTTTCACGAAAGCAAAGAGTTGTGCTTGGCATGTTTCTTTTTGAAGAAAAAGAAAAGGTTTTGGTTAAGCCAACCCATTTTCTACAACTGATTACTGAAGGACTGAAAAAGCTAGAAAGACATTTTCCTTCCATGTGAAACTTTGTTTTGGTTTGTTCTGTGCTTATACTGCCACAGAACACAATAGTCCACGGCGCCTTGTCAATGTCCGTCAAAATGATCTAAAACGGGATTCTGTGGAACTCTGTTTTGAATACGGCTGGCAGTGAACGGGTTAAGGTAACAGAAGTGGAAAGTTACCGTCAGGATGTAGTGTTGTATATTGTGGGATGTCGATCTGAGTTTTCCTGTAAGAAGTGCAAATTGAAGTGTGGTCTGTTTATACTAATTAAATAATTCTGATAATTATATTTTTTCTTATAGCCACCTATAGGACAGTTAATATATATGTGCATATAAAGTGCTTATTAAAGTTAATCAAAATGCAAATGTTCGTGAAAATATTTTGTTGCTCATTATTGGCTAATTGCAAGAATTCTGTATCTTTGTCAGATCTATTCCATTTTGTCATATTGAATGCCCTCTCTGTGAACCCACTCCAGTATGGCTCACGGCCTCAATGGACATCATTTTCATCAAATATGAAGGTTGATGGTTTTCATCAACAGGCAAGACCATCAATAAGAGTCCCCTCTTATCCGGACTGCCCTCTGGCTTCTGTTGCCAAGGGAAGATTCCGGCGCTCTCATTTCCTTGATGTACATTTAACGGGCTATGTTAACCGATGTCTCGCATAGAGTGATAGTGGCTCTCCCATTGAAGGAGGAGGTGGAGGGGGTTGGGGTGAAAGGGGGGTACTTCTCAATCTC
Organism: Syngnathoides biaculeatus; assembly: GCF_019802595.1. Lineage (NCBI taxonomy): Eukaryota > Metazoa > Chordata > Actinopteri > Syngnathiformes > Syngnathidae > Syngnathoides > Syngnathoides biaculeatus. The sequence goes on along the minus strand of NC_084653.1, from coordinate 18,004,502 downwards.
AGATTTTCATTTTCACACAAAGTGGAGGTCAATGCCTGCCGTGCCCTTAGGGTTGGTTCCCACTTGCGCGAGAGAGCTTGGCAACCATGTTTGGTTCCTTTCCTTCTCCCCTGCCTCATTTGTATAATCCGACCATAAGTTTTCAACCAATAACATCCCGCTGCTTATTTAACATTTTCATCATTGATTGCAATGGCCCCAACGCTGTGTTAAATGGTGGCGGCTCAGCGTTTGTCAAAATAATGGTGACATACCTTGGAAACGATTGCAATGGAAATTCAATTGCTTTCTGAGTTGATGAAAATAATTTCGAAGCCTGTTTCCTGATCCAGGAAAGCAGTCATCACCATAGCAAAGCACAATTTTGATCCAGCCATTCTTTTGCTTATAGTACTTGTTGTCGTCCCTGGGGTTCTTCCTGGACTGGATATACTGTAGACTAGGACCCCCAAAAGACTGTGTGAGTAGCCTGTGGGGCTTTTCAAAAAAAAAAAAAAAAAAAGTACCACGACAGTCATTCGACATTATGCTTTCCTATTTAAGATATGAATATTTCCAGTTTGTGCATGATCAGAGAAGAAATGAAATCATATAACTAAGCGCCATTGTAATTAAAGAAGTGTATTTCAAGAATTGGAAAAGTATCATTGGGAGATTTGTTCACGAACATTTAAGTTATAATCTACACCGTGTATGTCCCGACACATCTGTGAGTACAAGAGTCATAGAATAGATAGAAAATGGATACATTAGATGGATATGGAGTTCCTACCAGCAGCAGTACCGAGTACACTTTCTATGTATTATTTTATATCTATATGGACTAATGACAATAATTCATTTCATACATATTTGGGGCTTCTGTTGCCCAATAAGCAATTTACTTTCAGGTGATTAATTGTGCTGTTAACCAAGAGAATTGGAATTTTACCAGCCTATTAGCTGATCATAACTCTGTAATATACCTGCTCCATTAAAATGTCAAATCCAAATTAATTAAGCATTGCTCCAAGCTCTTGGAATAGAAATTTAAGAAGCATGATTGGGGGGATATGTGAACATTTCAGGGACCATATGAAATGCTACGAGTTCTAGTGTACAAACACCCTTTTGTAGGACTTTTGCTGCGAAAACAGCAGAGGAAGAGATTTATAAAAGCAAGACGTTAGGTCATTAATCTGCGTGGTGACACAAATGTTGGTACTATGGCCTGGTTAACTTCGTTGGCATGCAGAGTCTCGCTCGGGATCACGCTGCTTCCTCTTCATCTTGCGGCAGACAAAAACGTCCATGTTCCCTGGAGCGGGAGACACTTTGAGAGGCTTTGATACTATACCTGTTCTCTTATGCCGGGGAAGACAAGATCCATCCCCGAATCATCGCTGCAATCTTTTGAAAGTCTGCTCTGACACAATCGTTTATTCAAGTGAAGAGTGCACGCAATAAGAGCCTCTTTGCAGCTAACCTTTATTTCGCTGCACTGCAGATATTTTAAACCTGATGTTATTGCTGTAGTTACAGACCGGGATGTACCGAGACACTAGGCAAACAAACACAAGAATACACGTCAAGGGGACAGCAGAATGTTATGCAGACGACAATGAGCAACCGTAACGGTTGTCATCACCCTGTCCGGGTGTTGGAAAACCTTTTTCTCAGCATGACTTCACATGATCGTTGTACTGTTCTCTTCATGTGTTTTACTTCCAAAGTGCTAACATGAATAAACAGCCAGCCAAACTCCTTTTCAAGAGTCAGGAAGTGAGCGTGCTTGCTCCTTTAATGACTTCTTAACAGGTCAAGTCGGGTGACACAATGAAAATGGAGTGAAACTAGAAAAAGAAATACAAAACATACTAAACAGACTGCAATGTCAAATTGGTATGGAGTATAAACATCTTCCATTAGTATATGAATTAAACATTCACATTCAGTAAGTCTAAGCACAAACAGCAACAGCATTCTAGTGAAGTGAGTAGCAGATACACATACTGCTGCTTGCTATCTCATGAGAATGAACACAACATGTAAAGTTACAAAATCAATGCAGCTCACAAATATGCACGAAGATACTGTTAAAGTTACTAACAATACTTCTGAAACATGTAAAGAACATAAATTACTCACAGGCATTGCTTTCTGATGGATTCATGCACAGGAATAAGCTGATTTCAACGTGCTACATCTTTCAACTGTTGACATGCTTTTTTACCGTTTTTCGCTCTGCTCAGCGCTTCCTACTTCCTGTATTCTACAGTTTCAAAATAAAAGCTCAGCAATGCACTCTCAAAATTAACAACACAAACAGATCTTTTCTAATAAAATCGATCTTCTTAACATATTAAACACTTGGGGCAGAACACTCCCCGTCTGGCACTAATGCCACTAAAGCATCTGTACTTTAACTTTGATTTTCTTTTGCCAGGAGCAAGACAACATCAGAGATAGGCCTCAAGAAAGTCTTTATTTTGTCTTGCGACGTCCTGTCTTCAATTTTGCGGACCTGTCCATCACTGCTTGGGAAGGTGGAGACGACAAGCCCCATCGGCCACTCGTTACGATGTGTCTGGCTCTGCTTCAGCAGCACTATGTCTCCAACCTGCAGGTTACGACGTGGTGTGTGCCATTTGCGTCTTGGCTGAAGGGTGTGGAGATATTCATCCCTCCATCGAGACCAGAATTCATTTGCCAATGCTTGCACTTGTTTCCACTGACACTTGAAGAGATCCTTTTCATTGAAGCCTCCAGGTGGAGCAGGTTTCCCCGGTTTTTGGGTCAAGAGCATAGCAAGGGTCACCATCATTGGAGAAGTGGGATCAGAAGAGACTGGGATCAAAGGCCTTGCGTTGATGATAGCAGATACCTCTGCCAAGAGGGTGCAAAGCACTTCATGGGTCAGGTGAGTATGTCTGGTTTGCAGCAACATGGAGTCAAGAATTCTTCGGGTTATGCCGATCATGCGCTCCCAGACTCCTCCCATATGGGATGCGTGTGGAGGATTGAATTCCCAGGTACAACCATTCTCGTGGAGGAACTTAAGAGTGGAGGCTTGACCTGGATCAGCTCGTTCCATACACAGCTCAGAGCTGGGTCCCACAAAGTTCGTGCCTCTGTCCGATCTCAGCTGCTTAGCTGGCCCTCTTAAGGCGAAGAACCTTCGCAGGGCATTGGTACAACTGGCAGTATCCATGGACTCTATAACTTCCACATGTACAGCCCTGGTGCTCATACATGTAAAAAGTATAGTCCATCGCTTACTTTGAGCCATTCCGCCTCTTGTGCGTCGACTGATCACATTTCAGGGTCCAAAAACATCTAACCTTACATACGTGAATGGTGGAGATGAGCTCAGACGTTCTGAAGGGAGGTCAGCCATCTTTTGTGTCTCAAGTTTTCCTCTGAGCTTGCAGCATGTGACACAGCGATGAGGAACTGAGCCTATTAATCTTTTGCCAGCAACAATCCACAGACCAACAGCCCTGATTGCTCCCTCTGTGAACTGCCGTCCTTGGTGTTTCACCTTCGCATGGTGATGACTCACGAGCAATCTTGTGACGTGACTTTATTTCGGGAGAATAATTGGGTTTTTGACCTCAGGATTGACTGAAGCATGTCTCAGACGTCCTCCTATTCGCAGGAGACCATCACACACGAAAGGCTCGAGATTCAGAATCGTGCTGGATTTTGGTATCGCCCTGTTCTATAGTAGTGTGACACACTCTTCTGGATAAGCATCTCTCTGGGCAGCTTTGATTATGACGATCTTTGCCGCTTCTAACGCTTCTGGAGTGCGAGGTTGGTTGCACTGATGCCATCCTTTACATGTAACTGTTGAGTTTGTCCTGTGTGAGCGAATCTGATGGATCAAGAAGGAAACTGCTCTCAGCAAGGACTCCCAGGTCGAGAACCGTTGGAATCGTTCTGAGGTGAGTTCATTTTCTCTGAGCGAAGTAGCAAGAGTGGTCAGCTGAGGCCTCACATCCATGTCTTCCTCAGGATCCACCAGCTCAAAGGATCTGGGTGTTTCTGGTTGGTGTGGTTTTTGAAGGAATTCTGGCCCTGTAAACCACATAGTGTCTGTGAGCCCTGACGCAGGTACAGATCTGGTGGATAAATCGGCTGGATTCTGATTTGTAGGATTTTTGTTCAATGTGCGTTGCAATGAATGAAGATGGGAGAGAGCTTGAGCACGGTTGTTTGGAAGGCGTGGTCTGGGTGTTCTGAATGGTAGAGAAGCGATCCAACTGTTTTGCTCATCTCTCTTGAACTCTGCTTGCATGATCTCCAGAAAGGTCTCATCTTCGAAGGACAAGGCAGGTTTGTTATCATCTTCCGTTCTCACGAACACATCTCGTCCGAGTTTATCTTTTGCAGTAACACCAGACGCAGGATATGTTGTCAGCTGTGCGGAGGTAGACTGTCTGTGCTCCCCGCCGTAGCCTACTCTCTCTCTCACACTGATGTGATTCTGGCAGGGCATCAGAAAAGATGGGCGTCCATTCTGTAGGACATGGGTCTTAAGGACTGATACAGTGGACTTGTATGTACTATCGATGCAAACCTCCCCTACTATAACCCAGCCTAAATCCAAACGCTGGGCAAAGGGAGCGTTGTGGGGTCCATTGATTTGATCTCGCACCTTGTGAACTTGTATGAGGTCTCTCCCCAGTAGGATTAAGATCTGTGCTTTAGGATCGATCTTTGGGATGTGAGGTGCCATGGATCTTAAGTGACTATGGGAGTGAGCGATCTCTGGAGAAGGGATTTCCGATCTGTTGCTCGTAACTTCATTACATTCAATGAGTGGAGGCAAGTCCAAACACACTTCACTATTCAATGCTTCGATCTGAAAACCAACAGCCTTTCTCCCAGTCATTTCCGTGGTTCCAGCACAGGTCCTCATCATGTAAGGTGTATGGTTCCCTTGGATGTCAAAAAGCTTGAAAAACTCAGACCTGGCCAGTGATCGATTGCTCTGGTCGTCGAGGATGGCATACATCTTGATTGAGCGTTCTCGCTGTCCTTAGGGAAAAACCCGGACTAAACATATCTTGGTGCAGGAACTGGTGGGAGACCTTTGCCGCAGACCTTGGTGCACCTGGAGGTCACTTCTGGAAGAGAGCTGGACAGTACTTGGTTGGGTCATTACTACCTTTCTTGTCAGTAGAGGTTTTGTGTAACAAGCTTGAATCTGTTGTTGACACATCTGTTCTATGCACAAACACAGCTGTCCTAGCACTATCATGCTTGGTTGTGGATCTTTCACGATGGTAATGGCTGCGGTTACTGCTCACCAACACAAAGCTGGGGTCATTTCTGGCCTTTGCCTGACATCTGACATAGTCAACAAAAAACGAGAAAGGAGGGAAACACACTCTGTACCTTTCTTTGTAGTTTGAGCCAGCAGACAGCCATTTTTCCTGTAAGTTTGGTGGCAGCTTTTCCACGATTGGCTTAATCCCTCAAGGAGTGTTAAGGTAGCTCAGTCCTGGTAGATAGCCATCCTGCTTGGCTGAGAATAGTTCCAAGAGCAGATCGCTAAGTTCTCTTAGCTTGATGTTATCTTTGGAGGTTAGCCGAGGAAAATTGTCCAATCGTTTGAATAAAGCATTCTCAATCACTTCAGGGGTAGCATAGCATTCTTGGAGTCTTGTCCAGGCTAATTCGAGAGCAGCGTGAGGATTGGTGATGTGGACAGCACGTATTCTTTTAACATGTTCAGATGACTCCGTTCCCAGCCATTTTACCAGGAGGTTCCAGCTCTTCACTGGCTGTCAACTCTAAGCCCTGAATGGCGTTAAGGAAAGAGGACTCCCATGCTCTGTAGCTCTCAGGCTGGTCATCAAATTCAGTGAGCCCCGTGGTTACCAACTCTCTGCGGGCGAGGTACCTAGCGAAGTCTATCATGTTAGCGGCTGGAGCAGAAGAAGAATGCTGTGGGTTGCTCTGTATGAAGTGGTTTGATTGGCTAGCATGACTGAATGAGGGAGAGCTCTGCTCCTGATAGGCTTTAAAGGAGGACTGGGGGTTCTGAGGTTGCGAGCTGAGAGGCTGAGAGTGCGGGTTGGAGAGCTTAAACAGGCTTGTCTGAGGCTGAGGTGCTGATAAGTACTCACTTTGCTGTGTGTTCCTTGTAGGCGTGGCATCACAGTTGTGTGCAGGGGTTAATTCAGGAGCTTCCTGCTGTCTTGGTGGCGACGCTTCTTTAAAACAATGAGGAGTTATATCCACAGACGATGCAGTTTCAAAGCTGGCTCGAGCCTGATGTTCCACATATGGCTTTGTACGCTGAGATGCGACTCCTGGCGCTGCACCTATCCTCATATTCTGGTCCTGCTGCAGCTTCTAAATCTTCAGCCTCTACAATAGCAGCAGCAGCTGCCTTTTCCAGTCCTATAGCTTCTAAATCCACTTCTAGTGTAGCCTTTTCCAAATCCAATCTAGCTCTCTGTCTTTTCAGTTCTAACTCCTTCTGAGCGAATGTGGCTCTGGTGCATGCAGCTTCGGCTTTAGCTCTAGCTCTAGCAGCAGCACTAACTACTGAAGACTTGGAAGTGGCTTTGGGGTTGGAGCTGAACACTGATGCCGCTTTCTCCTCCCTTTCTATTGCTTGTGCTTCCATAACTGTGGCAGACGAATCCTTCTGATTCACTGGCTTTTCACTGTACTGTTCTCTTGTGTTTTACTTCCAAAGTGCTAACATGAATAAACAGCCAGCCAAACTCCTTTTCAAGAGCCAGGGTTTGCTCCTTTAGTGACTTCTTAACAGGTCAAGTCGGGTGACACAATGAAAATTGAGTGAAAAGCCATTGCTTTCTGACTGATTGATGCACAGGAATAAGCTGATTTCAACGTGCTACATCTTTAAACTGTTGACATGCTTTTTTACCGTTTTTCGCTCTGCTCGGCGCTTCCTACTTCCTGTATTCTACAGTTTCAAAATAAAAGCTCAGCAATGCACTCTCAAAATTAACAACACAAAAAGATCTTTTCTAATAAAATCGATCTTAACATATTAAACACTTGGGGCAGAACAATTGTGCCTCACTCAAGTCATACGAAGGAGGATAGGAAAACCCAATTCGGTGATGTTGAACAAATTACAAAATCACAGATTCAAGTGATTTAATTGAAAGGGCATATTTGATGGAAAACTGACTTTTTAAATCATTCACTGCTGTGGATGTTAACATTCAAAAACAGAATCATAGGGTTTATTGCCACAGACGTATATATAAAATACGCTTTTCAATGTGTAGGCCTGGAAGAGGGTCTCACTCAGCTCGTCTCTGAAAATCAGGTTTTGTAAACCACTGTAAAGATGAACATGCTTGTATGGAGGTAAAGTACTGCATTGCTTTGAATTTGGAGTCAGCACAGGATTTGAGTAGAAGATAAACATTAGGAGCTGAAATCTGACACCAACATGTTAGAAGCCAGATAAGTTTAAGCACTTCACACAGACGTATGTTATAAATAGTGTGTCACGTTCAGTGTTGAGAATATTCATTTTCTATATGAACTAGTTCAAAGTTCAGTTCATCGTTTCAAAAATGAAATATGTCAGTTCATAGTTGAGAATTAAAAAATTTAACTAAGGTTACGGTTCCAAAAGAGAAAAAAGTTCATAGTTTTTGTTCAATGCTGTATGTTGCTGATGGGCTAATACCCTCAAAATACTGGCAATTCATTTCCTCACTGCTGTTGCCCATTCAGTCCGTATTATTATTATTATTAGCTGCACGTGAGTAACTATAAGTAAAAACTTGCTTGACTGATCGTTTTTTCACAATAATTATATTACAAAATAAATTCCATATTGTGAAGTTGGATCCTCGTGTGTTTTCAATCTGTAAAAATATGCCATCAAATGCCACTCATCTTTTGTTTTATAGTTTTGCATACAATAAATCATTATTGTATTAGAGTCAAACTCACTGTTCTGTTCTGACATAATTATTTTCACAAAAATGTGTTTTTCTCCATTTTGCTCCGAAACTGATCTTCAACCCATGTTCTACTGATGATTATTAAGGAATGAATGCGGTAGAAACAAAAATTTTCTTGTGAAAGAAGAGAGCCTCTTCTGTCTTTTGGGAGGTTGGGTGCTTTTATTGACCATAATGTTCTGTGGGTCTTGAAAGATCAAAATGCTCTAAAACAGCTGGCAGGAAAGGCTACTTTGCCCAACTTTGCATCGAAAATAGCTTGCAGAGAATGACTTCAGCTACCTGAGAATTGTTTCATATTGTGAAGAATAAATGCATAATATACAATCGCTGCTCCGTAAGTGATACGAAGCAACTAAAATGAAGTCAGATTATACAATCGCTGCTACCAAGATTAATTTCTTTGTGGTACTTGACAGGTGAATTAAGTATTTATTGATTTCTTATTTCAATCATTCCAATTTGCCATCCTTAATGCGTGAGCTCACTCAAAGGTCACACTGGCCTGCTACAACGCTGAGATAATCAGGGATCTTTGTTTAGATTAATCTGACTTCAAATCTGTTTAATATTTTTTCTGTGATCTGAAAGGGGGAAAAAATGTAACGTAATGATGGAAATCGGTCTCAAATTTGAAAGCACACCTCTACCATAGCTTTATTTATTTATTTATTTATTTATTTATTCATTCATTCATTCATTCATTCTCGGCAGTGCTTCCAGACCAAGTGCAGGTATGATTAACGGTGGGAAGATAACAATGTTGCACACGCAGCTATTCAAGCTTTTCTCTGTCACAATTGCAGGGAGGAGGAAAAATAATACATAATTAAGATGACAGTTCAATACAAGAGAGCAGTGTTTGTTTGTGTTTTTCGAAGAGAAATGACTTGCTCGTAGAATACCAATCTTTCACATGGTATCGCTAACGCTGCATAACACATCTGGCTTTTCCGTTGAATTTTAAACCATTTGAATCCAGTCTAGGTCATACAATGGACCGCGAGCGAAATTATTTGTGACAACGCTGCTTGGGTGACAGAAGGTGTCAATTAGTTTACCGATGATATTAATTAAAACACAAACAAGTTATCCGAGTCACTGGGAAAGTTTCAATGACATTCCCAGAGGCGAAAAAAAGTTCACATGGTCTGAATGTTATGAATATATTTTGTATTCATCGCAATGTTAATACATTCCATGTAAATGCGGTTTGGTTATTGGGTTAAATTTGAACAGAAGCGCTCTAAAAGCCTCACCTCAGTCGCAAATTGAAGGACGGACGCTCGCGAGGGAGACAATCGATGATGCAGGCAATTACGCCCTCACGTCGGCTGCCGGCTGGGCGCATGGAGGACGGACAGCGGTGTGCACGGTGCAGTTCAAAGGCAATTTAAGGAGTGATTACGAACAACACTGAGGGCCGAAATTCAGGAGTGGATGCGGCAATGGTTTGACAGGACCGAGCCCCGCTCCCCCATGATAAGCGGGCATAACACATTTGTCAGCTCTATTTGTCTTTCGTTTTCTGAGTGCATAATCTCGCATGTCTCACAGGGAAACACGGCTCGCGATCAGTTTGATATATGAAACCAAATGCGACAGATGGAGTAATGGAGCGGGCCGTTGTCGTCATGCATTCCGGCCACATAGCCGAACTCCCCGATGTCGTGTGTTACCCATCACCTCTGCAGAACATCCCGGACTTGGCCGGGATCTAAGTGCGGTCGAGATGATTGAAGAAAATCACGTCTTATCATGTTCACAGTGACACGATGCAACACTGCAACTGAGGTGGGAGGGTGGGGAGTTTGTTTACAACAAGAAAGACACTTTTAAATGTTTCAAAATACAACCCTAGGCAGCACGATTCTGAGGTCCCGGGTTCAATCCCGGACCTGCCTGTGTGGAGTTTGCATGTTCTCCCCGTGCGTGCGTGGGTTTCCTTCGGGCACTCTGGTTTCCTCTCACATTCCAAAAACATGCAGCATTAATCGGACACTCAAAATTGGCCCGAGGTGTGATTGTGAGTGCGGCTGCTTGTCACGACGTGCCCTGCGATTGGCTGGCAACCAGTTCAGGGTGTGCCCCGCCTCTTGCCCGTTGACAGCTGGGATAGGCTCCAGCACTCCTCGTGACCCTCGTTAGGATAAGCCGTGAAGAAAATGGATGGATGGAATCCAACCCTAATTCCAATAAGAATAGAAAAATAAAAAGGTGTATAGAAAAATTAAAATACATTAAAAAAAATGTAATGCTTAAATGTATGATTTGCAAATCATGTTCCACCTACAGTATATTTTATTGAACAGACTACAAAGATGAGGTATTTAATGTTCAAACTGATAAACAACACATTTTATTTTATGCCTCATAATGGACCACACATTTTCAATGTGAGACAGTTCTGGACTGCAGGCAGGCCACTCTAGTACCCACACTTTTACTACAAAGCTGCGCTGTCATAATACATGCAGAGTGTGTTTTGGCATTGTCTTGCTGAAATAAGAAGTTACTTGGATGGCAGCATATGTTTCTCAAAACCTGTATGTACCGTTCAGCTTTAATTGGTGCCTTGACAGATGTGTAAGTTAACCATGCAATTGGCGCTATCACAGCCACATACCATCACAGATGCTGGCTTTTGAACTTTCCATCCACAACAGTCTACATGGTTCTTTTCTTCTACAACCCGGAGGACAGCAATGTCCATAACTTCCAAAAACAATTTCAAATATGGACTCGTCGGACTGCAGAGAAGCCAGTGGAATTTCTGAGTGTTGTTGATAAATGGCTTTTGCTTTGCATCGTAGAGTTTTAAGTTGCACTTACAGATGTAGGGTTCATTTTGGCAGCTGTCAGTGTGCATGTCACGCAGAGAGAGGCAGAAATGTGAGGAGTGTGGCAATAAAAAGTTCTACTTAATTGCCAATGTGTAGATCGGGCTTCGAGACAATCTGGCAGCTTTTGAGTGCCTCGTTGTCAGCCGTGAGTGTGCGCATGTCACTCAGAGAGAGGCGGAAGTGCAGGGAGGGTGTCATTTTTTTTTTTTTCAACTCGACAGCCAATGTGGGGACCGGATCTTCATGCTGACGTGGCTGCTTTAGAGCACTTCATTGCCGCAGTGTGGAAAAGACACACACTGACTTTGTGGGATATATTCTAGCCACCAGAGGCTCTAAGATGATATCGTGTATTTTCACAGCTCAAACATCTATTTATGTGTGGGCTTATAAAGGATGCTAGATGTAGTCGTACCCAGTTCTCTACGTGGTAGAAGTGTTATTTGAGTGATAGTTGACGGGCAAGGTGTTTCACCAGTTGGAGGCCTCAATTTTCATACTTGGCATTTTTTTTTCATTCTCATCTGACGGGATTTTAATTGCACTGTTCTCTGTTGTGTGTCAAATCAGAAGATATATTTTTACTTTTGGCTGTGTGTGTATGTGTGCGTGTGAATGTGTAGAAAGCAAGAGAGAAATCAGTGCGAGTGTAGTATGATTTTTGAAGGGGAGCATTTACAAAGCAGAGCCCTCCTTTATCACAGTTATCTGCTTCCAAAGCCATCCATCCTCAGGAGACTGCAATAACGCACTCTCTCACTTTACATATTCAACCAGATTCTGTATCATCCAGCGTCCGTTTTAGTCCTTCATCATACTGAATGTGGACTATTGTGTCAGCAAATATAAATTAGGGGAACGAATCCTATTAGTCAAAATGAATATTTGCATATTGTAAATTAGTGTGGAGTTTTAATATAACCAACATACTGAGTAGTAGTATTTCCTGGAGTCATAGATGCGGTATCGCACAATCTCTTCGCAATAAAAAGAAGCATTAATATTTAGACGAGAACTGCTGCGTTGAGAAACATCACCACTGCCAGACGAAGAGAACCTGGCCGCAGTAAGAAGAAAGTACTTGACCATAATTAGTTTGTGAGAATCTTGGTGTTGCAGTCTCTAGGTGGACAGATGCAGAAGATAGATGGGTGCATACAGTCGATGACTAGACAGGGCGAAAACAGTTCGCGGAAGTCCCTTTTTCCCTCCAGTATTAGTGCCCAAAGCCATACACATAAAATGCTGCTAGGATGAGTTCTATGTGGAAGGACTTTACTCACCCATTGACCTCAACTTTATTAGTCACTGTTAGAATGACGAATACATTGTAATGACAGTCTCCTGAAGCAAGGTACACACAAGCATACGATGCAGCCTTACGTCACACATTTTTCTTCTGTTTTGATGACAGTCAGGAAAGGCACGATTATTTGCTTATCAAAGGCCCGAGCGAGCGGCCGTAAGCAACTGAGGTGCATCATTGCACAAAACAATGGCTGCCGCACTCCAAGCGATTTAGCAGCGCACATCTACTAATACGCTGAAAGGGAGAAACTGTGACTGCGCGGGGTTGTCAGGCTCCAGTATATTGTAATGACTTATATTTTATTGAACCACAAAAACATGGTACAAACTACAAGAAGGAAAGGGTGGCTACAATAAGAGGAATTTGGCAAGAATTGATTGCTCCATTCATCGATTTACACATCCATTTTGGGGACAAAGATGCTCCATGCTTTTTTTTTTTTTTACAACCATAGGTACAATTTATTATTTTCCAGTTTTTCACAAAAACTATAGGCCTTTACAACAGATGTTTGGTACAATGGCTCAACCAACGAATATCCTGATGATTTAGAAAGCCCATCTGAACAGTCCTCTTCATCTTGCAGTTTATATTTTGACATTCCCAGACCAATACGACACTTAAAAATTGATCAGCAGTACCATGCTACGACAAAGCTTCAGAGAGGATATTCTTATAGGGAGGTGCCCATTGAGTGTCACAGTGCCATCAGTAGGATGCAACATGAAGACAGAGACTGGAGGAGTCATTGAAAGGCACAGAAGTGAACATCCTTTGAAATGTATTGGTCGATTTCAATCAAACATATTGTTCTCCTTGTTCGAGAAATAGCACTGAAACATTCAACAGATGGACATTCGAAGGGTTAGCAATGGGTCATGTGACGTTTCAGTCCATCTTGAAACTCACCAGAAAGCCAAACATCTCAAACTTTTTGTGAGTAGTGTATCTTTATTTGTGAAGTGCTGCGTTGCCACACAACTTGTCGATTTTGTGCCTGTAAAATCTGTGCACCACTTAAAGTCTGTGATCTCTGACCTTACAAATGTTTGTCTGGATGAAAAAACACATACACTGAGGGGCAAAAAAAAAACAAAATCCCACACACAGCAACATATTGAAGAAATTGCTCCCTGAAGAGTGAGAACATCGGAGTGAAGGCTTTGCATTCACTTTTCGGGCTTTTCCCTTGCAATAACATCTTTAAAGTTGGTGACAGGTTAGCCGTCTCCTCCACTCAGCTGGGGAGATCGCAGTGACAATGAATCAATGCGATACAAAAACATGGCCCAGAATTTTTGCTATTTAAATGGATTCCGTAGTGGTGTTTTAAGAGTAAGTGATGCAAAGTCAGTGTTTGTTTCTTCAAAGTGCTGATGGTGGTGTTAATTGTCCGAACGAACCTTTGTGACACACAATAAATTGAAATCAAATGCATAGTGATTAAACATTATCTGTGCTTTAGATTAAACTCAAAGCAGCTCTTCCTATCATTTGACTTTCATGTAAGAAACAAGGGTGTTTTGGCCTTTTATTACCTCCTGGATTATCGCATTTCATCGTGTAGTCCAGACATTGGACAGTGACATGACTTCAAAGTGGTTGGATCTTCACATGGCCAATTTGATGATGTCATGGTCAGAGGAACTCGCTGTTACTGTGACCAGGAGCGAGTCTAGCTCGAGTGCTTAGTGCGAGTGTTTGATTGATTGCATGGATCTATGAATGTGAGAGCAAATGGTTGTTGGTTTTTATGTGGCCCAGGACTGGCTGGCAACCAGTTCAGGGTGTACCCAGCCTGCCGCCTATAGTCAACTGTGATAGGCTTCAGCACGCCTGTGACCTTAAGGATAAGCGGTACGGAAAATGATTGAATGAATAAATAATAATCGGCTCTGCTGCAGCCCATCCCAGCTACTGTATCGATGGGGGAGAGGTGGGGTACACCCTAAATTGGTCACCATCTCGTCTCAGGGCACATACAGTGGGTAAAGAACGTATTCAGGTTTTTTTAATTGCTTAAAAACAGCCTACCAAAATAAGGCTGGCCTTGACATAGCCTCAGACATATTTTCAGGAATAGTAAGTTAACAAAATATTTTCTTGGTTGAAGTCCAAACCTTCTTATCCAATCCATTAAAAAGTAAATTCCAATTAAACTCCAAAACAAGCCCCTTCCATGTGATTGATCTTTTCAAGGTTATGCACATTTAGATACCAAGGTATACTGCACTGACAATGAAAATGTTGTACACTCTTCTGATGAGGACGAACAAAATGTGGGCAATTGTAGTGGTGATTGCTCTGGCGTGTCGTCTTTAGTGCGGTGCACAACTACAAATGTTTCATTTCTGAGAGACTATGACATCAAAATAAGTGCAATAAATGAAGAATCACACCTGTGGAAGAAAATGTAATAGGAAACAAGGAGTAACAAATGGCATTGAAGCTGCTCTGGCAGAAATACAGCAAGATACAAGCCATGGGAATCAGTGGGTGGGCAATATCTTCCCAGAGGCGCCTGCTGTGCCTCATATGACAATTCCCCAACGTGAGAGCAGATGTTGCTCAATACGCACAAACGGGGCAGTTTTTCGCCCAGGTGACTTGCAAGCCATGGGGGTGAGGCCACACATGTTGATCATTCTCACAGGGCAAGCTTTGTAAAGAATGTTTGGGTGGGTTGGATCAGATGATTCCAAAGCAGGCCATGTGCTGCCACCCTGTGAAGGTGAAACTTCAAAAGAGGGATTAAGTTATTGCATCTTGAAGGAAGTAGGAGGAAATATCAGTATGGTCCAGGAAAATATTGACGTCTCTTCCTACAACACTCCACTTTCACATTCAGTACATGAACTAGAATACTTTCAATCTTTTATTTAGTATCCATCCATTTTCTGAGCTACTTATCCCCACAAGGGTCGCTGGAGTGCTGGAGCCAATCCCAGTTGTCATCGGGCAGGAGGCAGGGGACATTCTGAACTGGTTGCCAGCCCAACGCAGGGTACATAGAAACAAACGATCATTCGAACCCACAATTGTCACGACCCATCAAGACGGAGGTAGGACCCAAATGCAGGAGTACACGGGAGATCCCCACCCCCAACCCAAGTCTGGTGGCTGTCAAGGCCACCAAACGCGAGGCGTCCGGGTAGACAGGTCAGGGGGACGACACGGACGGCAAGTTCCAGGATCCCCACGGGGCGATTCGGGTGGACGACCTCGCTGAGGAACCAAACGGAGAAGCAGGAACCAGACCAACGCATGCCACTGCTCCGGACAAGGACCTCCCATGCCGTGGTTGCGAGATGACCAGGGATTGGTCACCACCGAGGCTTGGTCAGGAGGCAGCCATGGATCGGTCGCCGCCGAGGCTCGGTCACGAGGCAGCCAGAGATCAGTCCCTGCCGAAGTCTGGTCACGAAGCGGTCAGGAATCATCTGGAGTGAGGAGGACGGCGGAGAGAAGAACCAAAGCCATGACCGCCACAATCACCATCACAGCCATCCCGAGGAACCTCCATCTCCGGAGTGGCTCATCAGAACTCCCCAGCTCCTGTCACCATCGAGACAGGGGCGTGGGAGGGCCGCGGACCAGTCGTTGCTGGTACTCTTGGACTGCAACATGAGGCGGCTGGGGAACCGGCGCCACCTCCTGGACAGCAACGTGAGGCGGTGGTGGCGGTGCCACCTCCTGGACAGGTGGCGGAGCCGTTCCCACTGCAACATGCGCTTGGCTTGATAGTAGATCAGTTGCCACTGCCGCGTGAGCAAAAGTCAGTAACGAGTCTGTCGCAGTTGCGACGTCAGCCATCGCTCGGCTGGTTCTCTAATCCTTGACAGACCTGGGCCGTGAGAGCCGCCAGTTCGGCGCTCTGCCGCTCTAACCCCGCCCGCATTTTGCGGCAGAACACCTCATGATTTGACGGCTCCTCCTCCCTCTGAGCTGGAAGCTTCGCCACCATCTGCGGGTCTGCGGGTTTAACCGTTGCCGGTGAGGATTGGGTGGACGAGGACGGCGTCTTTGTTGCCGCGCAGCGGGAGGCACACGGGGGCGTCCAGCCTGGACGTCTCCTCTGGCCGCCACGTGGAGGACCCGGGTAGATGGCCAAGCAAGTTCCTTCAAATGGGTTGGAGGACTTGGAGCTACTGGGCGAAAACGCTCGGGAGCTGGAAACGTAGGGAGGTGAAACAAACTTACTGGGTTTAAAGATCGGACGAAGAGATTCATCGTGGAAATAATCCGAGTCATAGTCAGGTAGCTGGCCATATAAATCACGGTCCTCCTCGTAGTCCGAAAAATCAGAGTCCAACAGAATGTGAGGTGCTGGACGGGTCGTGGTCGGGACGTATGCATAGCTTGCTGGCGGAGTGTGTGACACGGATGTGGAGAACATCATGGAGCCTACCCGGATCAGACAGGCTCCGGCAGTCGGTCTACCAAGCGTCGGTCCCGGCAACGCCGGGTCTTTCCTGCTGGGTCCTGTTTTGGCCAGATCGTTCTGTCACGACCCATCGAGATGGAGGTAGGACCCAAATGCAGGAGTACACAGGAGACGCAGAGCTAATTCGGGAAAAACGTTTGTTCCAGGGTCGGGGATCAGGCAGGCAGTCAGGTGCAGCAGCGGTAGTCAGGACGTCGGGCGTGGAGAGCAGTTCAGCAGACAGGCAGGAGTCGGTACACGGGAGATCCATCAAAGCAGGCAGGAGTATCAAAGGAGTCAGGCTTACGGGGTTGGTCGGAGGACAGGCGGAGGTCGGTGCATACGGGAATACGATCAGAGATACGGGAGTGCTGGAACGGGGCGTGAACCGCAGCGATCTGGCGCCGGACCAGTCGTCCCCATGGTCCTATTTACACCAGGGCCCATCAGCCAGCATGAGGCGCAGTTGTGTGCCTCGCAATCAGCACGACCGCACGGGCACCCGCGCAGCCAGGGCTGGACCGGCAGGATCATGACAACAATCGCACATAAGGCTTATTTTGAGACTCCATTGCATCTTTTTGGAATGTGGCAGGAAACCGGAGTGCCCTGAGAAAACCCACACAGACACGGGGAGAACATGGAAACGTCACACAAGGGGGGCCGGGATTTGAACCTCGCCCCTCAGAACTGTGAGGCCAACGCTCTACAGCTGCTCCACCATGCCAGCTCTTTTATGCAGTCAATGAGAAAAAAAACAGTTGTTCTCATATATTGGGTGACCTGGAAGTGCAAAGCAATATAACAAATTATGACACACTTTAACATTTCAGAAAACACAAAAACAAAATCCCTTACTCTCTACAATGAGGCTTACAGGCAGAAGGTTTTACGCAAAAAGCCCATCTCTCAAAATATGTTCCTAACTGGCCAATGGGGATGAGCGCAGCTGTTAAAGCAAATGGGGGGTGATCACTGTGGTCCTTAGATACCGTACCTCACAGACCAGTTACCCCAATTTATCCATTTTCACTCCGTTGCACCCATCTGACAAATTGTATGGTCTCTCAGCCCGCCATTGTCGGGGAGGACTGAACCGTTTCTTCACCAATTACAGAAAGCATGGCTTTGAAAGCCATCCTGTTAAGCCTGTCTGCATTACAGTCAGGATAAAAGCTTGGAAATGCTGCTGGTTTGCTAAGTCATGGGAAGAAGGCCGTCATTAGACTGACTGAAAAATTGAACGAGCCATGCTTAGGATAGCTGTCAAAAGATGGAGAATGTAAGTCGATTGACCCGTGGCATCTTAAATATGGGCTTTTGCAAAAGGAGAAGCTAAATTTTATTTGTCAAATAATGTGACGGGGGTACTCGAGTTTCAGTCCTAGGATAAACAAAGCAGAGTGGTTGTTTCAATATTGAAGACGGTGTTTGAAAAATAAATATATTGTTTCACTGACTTCATTGTTAATGACACATTTACTAGATGTCACGTTGTTTGCCACTTCGATTGACCTTTATATATTTTTTGCATCTCAACAAAATATTAAGGATTCTAAAACTGTAGTTCCTAACTAAATGTGCAAAAAATGGACAAGCCTCATTTGTTAATCGTCCGACTGGTGCGGTGGCAATTACACACAAAGGGTGTGTTTCCCAAAATGTATTTCATCAGCTGAAATGATGATGATGTATTCCTCTTCATATGTCACTGGCATAGATGACAAATATTTAATATTCAGATTAAATACTAATCTCCAGACTAGTTAAGTGAAACTGGCCAATCTTCTGGTTGCCATTGGTGTTGATGTTAGTAAACACAGGACCAGGGAACATGGAGGCTGGGGAATGGGGGTGGGGTGCTGAATGGTTTGTCTGGGGACCACATTTCAGAAACTGTGCCAGATTATTTACCATTTTAGTCCAAAAACAAAATGCCAACAAATTCTTGGAATGACTGATTTTACAGAAGAATATTCAGATGATAAGACAGACTTGTGAAACCTCGAACATATCTATCCATCCATCCCAAACAGCTTTTACCAGTAACTTTATGTGACTCTCACTTTGCCCTTCGACTGTCCACGACTTTCTACTCGGACTTTTTAACCTGTGGTGATTGGGACTGCATGCCAAATGAATTTCAGTCTCTCTCCGTGTTGGTGGCTCATTCCATCTCCCACCTGCATGCACTTTGAAAACCGCATAGTAGTTTTATGTGGGTCATTAACTCTGAATAACACCCACAGGCAATGTGACACAAACTGTTGTACAGCCGGGGTTTCAAATCATTTGGGCTCAGTCATTATACGCAGCATTTTTTTGGTGATTGTACTTTTTAGTCACTCTTCTGAAAATTGAGTTGTCTACCTGAAACTTATATAAGCAATCATTTGTTGCGTCGAGAGGTAGGTCAACACCAAAAAGTCCAAAATTAACATATGACTAACATGAAAGAAAAACCACAATGATTGTAAGTATATGACACATTTTCTTTTATATATTCTGGTATGAACATGTTGACGATGGACGCTAAGCGCAGCTCAGTTGCAAGTCTTGCAGTGAACATCTGCCTGAAGCTGCTCCCCAAGGTGGCTGATCTCCCTGTGACCCAAATTTACAAACGTCTCTGTGGATGTGTCGTTACTATTTTCAGTATCGCAATTCTGTGGGGCAAGAGCTTGATGTTACATCGTGTAATCTTTTACTGTCCTCCGATCTCAAAAAGAAGAAATGGCGCGACAAATGAGTGCAGTCGGCCCCCCACACAATTAGTTACATCTTCTCTGTAATTTGAAAGTGCAAAAGCATATTTGCATATGAATGCATTGTGGAATATGATGAACAATACAACTAATTTGAGAAACCAGTTCCTCGTTACCATTGTGCGATTCCGAGAAAGCGGCATGAAGTATCTACAATTTCCGATGAAAGAAGGCTAAGAGAAACAAATGTCCCAAAATGGGCTTGGTTGAGCTGCACCGTAGCTTTGATGATTAAATGCAGCTAGTGGGCAGTAAACATGATCCAAAATCCAGGTGAAATATCATTACTAACAAATGTTGGCTTTACATTGCAAATCCAAGTGCCCTATTCGAACTTTAATGCCTCTATCTGTCTATTTACTTTATTATTTTCAAATGCTAAATGAATCTATTATGGCTTTGTTGCCAGGAACAGAAATCATGAAACAGCTATCTTGTGCAGGAGGCCAAACTGCATGAAATTAGCAGATAGCTTGATTTAGATCTGAAGATATACAATTCCATGGCCTTTCTTTTTGTTTAAGGTTGCATATTACTCAAATCCAAATTGAAATTTGAAAGCAGAACAATGTGAATTGTGTCTGTTGAACCACTCAGTGTAAATCCAGCCCAAGATGGTTTTCAGTTTGGTTCAGTACATACTGACTCTTAGAAAATCATTAGTCTTGTATGGTTATGTTAAACAGGTCCATGCAGGGTGGAAGAGTTGGCAGAAGGTGTCTGGTGTTCTATGTGACAGAAAAGTCTCTGCTAGGATCAAGGGCAAAGTTTATAAAACAGATGTGAGGCCAGCCATGATGTACGGATTAGAGACGGCTGCACTGAAGAAACAACAGGAAGCAGAACCGCAGGTGGCAGAAATGAAGATGTTGAGGTTCTTGGTTGGAGTGACCAGATTGGATACGTTTAGAAATGAGCTCATTAGAGGGAGAGCCAAAGGTGGATGTTATGGAGACAAGGTTAGAGAGAGCAGACGTGGATGCTTTGGATATGTTCAGAGGCGAGAGAGTGAGTATGTTGGTAGAAGGGTGCTGAGGATGGAGCTGCCGGGCAAGAGAGCGAGAGGAAAACCAAAGAAAAGGTTGATGGATGTTGTGAGTGAGGACATGAGGACAGTGGCCGTTGAAGAGGAAGATGCACGAGATAGGCTGAGATGGAAAAATATGACACGCTGTGGCGACCACTAACGGGACAAGCCGAGAGGAAAAGAAGATAGTCATGTTAAAACTAAGGATATCTTCACAGCTTTGTTTATATTATTGTCTAACTATTTCAATTATGTTGTGCACAGAATATTTTTTGTTCTAGCTCTGCTAGCAGTATATAGTGACACACAGAACTAACCCTTTCCAGGCAGGGGTTGCAAATTTGCAACAGGTTTAATACAATCGAAAATTTTAAGTTCAAAGTACCAATTTCTGAAAGTATCAGATTTTTCTCTCTGCAAAATTTTATTTGGTCCAGAGAGGGTTAATTGGATGGCAAAAGGTACAATACATCTGTGCACCCTTCATAAGTCATGGCTAATTTAACAGTTTTGTGTTCAGTCAAACAAACCCAGATTTCATAAGTATGTACATTTGACCTGAGACAAAATAATAATTGAAGTATTTATGCTTTTG
The DNA here is from genome assembly GCF_019802595.1 of Syngnathoides biaculeatus. Lineage (NCBI taxonomy): Eukaryota > Metazoa > Chordata > Actinopteri > Syngnathiformes > Syngnathidae > Syngnathoides > Syngnathoides biaculeatus. The sequence goes on along the minus strand of NC_084653.1, from coordinate 17,983,591 downwards.
ATCACATTTTTGTCTTGTGGTTTAGCGTGAGGTTTCGCTGATGTAAAATAGGTGCCTTGGCTCAACAAAGATTGGAATATAGTAATTTCATCATTATGCTCCTAAATAAAAACTCAGGGTGTTGAATAAGTCTGATACAATGCAAAGAGACAGAGATTTTATAATTCACAAACACACACACACACACACACACACACTCCATACCTAGTTAAACCTGGAAGAGGAACACTTTATTCTTTTCAAGTGCAAAGGACGGTGGGAATATCATATAACTATGTCTATTGAAGTCTCGGCCATTTGTATTTCTGCTGCATCCAAAGCTTTGCTCCATTTGGACCTTTGTGCACATTTACAGCTGCAAATTGGCAGAATAGTGAATAATAGTGATCAGTATTCTTCTTTTATGTTTTTGGTTTTGTTATTTTCTTATTTGATTTATATTTAAAAAATCTTCCAACACGGGCTAATCTGGGACCTTGGGTATCAAACTTTATGGCATATCAGGTGTTTGTATGAGAATGTAATCCTTGAGAGTGTTGCCTTTGTGCAACTCACCAATCTCTCAGTAGATACCGAAACTACAGTTATGTTTGTCACGTTCACCTTTCGCAGGAGTCATTTTCACACACCTTGTGTAATAGGTGTATATTTTCACTATCTTGGCTTCTGTAGGACGATATAGTTCAAGAAACCGTTGGGGTGTAAATCATGGCTTTGTTTGCATGGACAAATCCCTTTTGGGAGTGCTTTGGACCCATTTTTGTGGTTGTCGGTTATCGGGTTCTCAATCCCGTGTTCCTTGTCGCCGTCAAAACTGTGCTAATGTTTCTTTTGAGCTTTTGTCTTCTTGCAGAAATCCCACGGTTGCAGAGCATAAATATATTTATTTATCCACCGTTCAAGACGTTAGCAGGTCTCTCTGGAAGCTTTGTAGCAATAGGATGACTAAGCAAACATAAAGGCCAGGCTGGCAACCTCAACAAGCACAAGAGATCTGTCTTGCTGTGCTGTTGTTTCTCTTGCCTGCACGGATACTGCCGTGTCCTTATTTAGCCAACTTTGAAGAGAACAGATGCTCTTTTAGATTTTTGGGGTCCCACCATTGTAAAATTTTGAAGGCAAGGCGCTTCTGAACAAAGATATGTCAATCTTTTTAGAGCTCTGACTGTAAAAAAAAAAAAAAAGGAGTCTCTGAAGAACCACACGCAAAGATGACCTGATTTGTGACAATCTGCAACCAAATGTAAATGTTTGAGATGAGGCCTTTTTCCCAAGAGGAAAGAAAAAAAGAATCTTAGCAGCTGTCTGTTGCATATTGATATTGTATTGACAGAGGTTTTGTGTTACTGAAAAATTGCTGAATCTTTTGAACATCTGATTTTCTGACTTGTATCATAAGTAGGGATGGCTTTTCAGAAATCCGTTCCCAGTAATTTTATGTTTGCTGAATTGTTTGCTTGCTTGTTTGACAATTCTACGTACAGTATTGGTTCCTTTTGGTATCTGAGATGTTAACAAAACTGTTTAAGAAATGTAAAAAAAATATCACATCAACATTGCGCTTCACTCTGTAGGCATTACCAACCAATTTAATATATCAGATTACTCATATCCATTGATCCATTTTCTTTGCCGCTTATCCTCACGAGGGTTCCAGGGAATGCTGGAGCCTATCCCAGCTGTCAACTGGCAGGAGGCGGAGTACACCTTGAACTGGTTGCCAGCCAATCGCAGGGCACATAGAGACAAACAGCCACACTCACCATCACACCTATAGGCAATTTAGAGCGTCCAATTAATGTGCATGCTTTTAGGATGTGGGAGGAAACCGGAGTGCCAGGAGAAAACCCACGCACAGGAGAACATGCAAACTCCACACAGTCGAGGCCGGGATCGAACCTGGGTCATCAGAACCGTGAGGCCAACGCTTTACCAGCTGCCCCACCGTGCTGCCTCATATTACTTACATATAAAATATTTTATAAATAAATGGGGAAAAGGTCATCATAAAATGTTTCATGTACTTTTAAGAAAAAACGCCACAATGGGATAGAAAGTAATCCGATGCTACATTGTGGTTGAATTATTGTGCATCACGGAATTTTTTTTTATTTTTATTTTTTTACAGGTCAGTCTATTGCAATTACTCACCTGCACATCCCTGATACTGTTAGTGTTATTGGCTAAATGATTTTACTCCAGCAGTAAGGACTCTCATAAGGTCAATTGGCCTCTTATTAGCAGAAACAGATACCTTACAGAGTAACCTCGAGGGAAACATTAGGTAAGTCACCAAATAACCTGAGGCTACAAAGCACATGCCTGGAAAGTCACAGTTTTTTAAACACGAGCTAGAGTCAGTTCTATTAAATAAATTCGCAAATGCTAACCGTAGCCTAGAAAATAGCCAATGCAAACAGTTGGAACAATACACTATATCGAAAGGAACAAATGCAAAGACCAAAGTTTTGCTTGTTTTTCTATAACAACAACTTTACTGCAATGAATTCCGGGTGTCTATATTAGAGTATTACTTTCCTAGGAACGCCAGTGTGAAAGAATATGATCAATGCTTAAAGTAGGGGATTGCCTGTTCACACCATGTCTTCATGGGCTCCTGCTCATGTTATGCCTTCAGTTGCTATGTGCTTTCATAGAGTGTGTTGCTGTTAACGTCGAGTGGACAAATTAAATAGCTATATTTCTCTAAAGCATCATCTATTGGCATTGAATTGTGGATAAGAAACAGAAATGTGTACAAAAATCCATAAATAATTGCTCACTACTTCATGGATTTTATTCATTGCAGGGGTTTTCTGTGATTAATGAGGATTTACTGCATCTTTATCTGGATGTCTACCGGTGTATTGGGATGTATCTGTATTGCGTAGTACTAAGCCGAACCAACAATAGTTTGTATTATCACACCATGTTTTTTTTTTTTTCGTTTTTTTACAAATAATGTGTGTGTGTTCTTGGAAAAACATACAGGGACAGTTTATGGCCCGTGTCCAACATTCCACCAGATTTATTCTTTACATTTCAATCACGTATAATCTTCGAGTGGACAAAAACCTCCTGCAAGTTGGCCACTCCAACAATTTTCCATTATCCGCTGATGTAAAAGGACAGGACGAATCCCCTTTACTTTCCTAAAGGATAATAATGAACGGCATTTATGTGGCACTTTTCTGCTCCACCGGCCACTCGTGACTTTTCAGTGCATTCTTGTCACCCTTTCACGCCCACATTAAGACACTAATGGCTTGCGCTACAGCGTAAGTTGCCACGCTGCTCATCAGACAATTAGCAGTTCAATGTCTTGCTTAAGGACACTCCAACAATGGAAACTTTCTGATTATGAGGCAGCTTACTCCTCCTCCCGGGCTTTACCGCTTTCCCAAGGGGAACATAATACATGACACATGACAATGCTGACTTTTCCATAATGGAGGACAAACGGTCCAGCTGGGATGAATTAACGTATAATACATTCCAGAAGAGAAAGTCACTTCGAAATGAGATAGGCATCTTCCTTTCTAATACAGCGTGATACATCATGTGACTCATCAGGACAGATTTCTAAGTTAGTCACTCAATCTATCAAATTTTGACTTGTATGGATAATTTTAATTAAGGTAGGTTAGGATAAATCAATCACTGTCTTGGCAGTCTCCACAACAGTTTTTAATTTAGCATATTCATCATTTGTAGAAGCTGGCAATACAATCTGTCTGACCCCAATATTTAATTAAGTTCGGTTTTGGTGACTAGACCCAATGTTGTATTATCTTCCCAGTGTATTTCTTTATAGGCAGGTCACCAGTCTGTCGTCTTAAATCGCCCAATGCAATTTCAGTGAATGACGAGGTGTTTTTTTCCCTTTTCTTTCTCCATTAAAGAGCTCGGCGCCTAATTCATCAATTTATAAAGTGGACTGATTCTGGAAAGACTTTGTTGTTGATTGGCAAAGCGCAGCGAGCATCATCTGCTGACAAGACAGCAAAAAGGGAAAGAAATTGAGACTGACACCCAAAAACTTTTTACAATGTCACCACAGCTTTAAATGCTTATGAGGTAATGCTGGTGGATTAGCGACAAAAATCCATTGTCTGTCTGTCGGGATTCATGACAAAAATGCTGTATCCAGAGACTTTATCCCCCTGTAAAATTAGCTTACAATCCCCGCAGTTTCATAAATATGGAAAAATAGACAAAATCAAATGAGCTTGCTGAGCTTTTGCGAGCTTACGCCAATCCTAGCGATGGTACATTTCAAGCTCTGTTAGCGTAAAATGTGCCCATTCCATTCCGCTTGTAGATACTCTCCAAGTTCTGTTTTATTGTATGAGTATTTTCTTCAGTGTTGTCAACTGTTCCTGTTCAAAATTATCTTTGCCAAAAGGATGTATTTCCATTGGCATGAGTTTGTTTGTAAAAGTGCCACTTCCTGTTGTAGGTGTTATACCCAATATTGGGACTTGGATGAGGTCTGGGCTTTCTGAGTGTTCTTGTGTACTCAACAGTCTCTTCTACTCACAACAATTTTATATTGGGGTTTGGCATTCTGCAGAATTTAAGACCGATCAGATGGATCGCCTCAGATGAGTGTCTGGTTGCACACATTCATTTTGAGGAAAATCTCCATTTTGAAGATTTCCAAAGTAACCAATGCTGCCTCTAACGCATCGCAAAGACTCACATGGACTATTTTTGTCACCGTTGCTTTGTTTGTCACATTTGCTTTGTTGTGATGCGGACCACACGAAGGAATAAAAAAGTGGAGACGTGGAGATGTGATTAGAACGCGTTGGTGATTATGAAAGAGACACATCCCACATTCTCCTCGTGAGCCAGAAGTTCCTCTTGTCTTCCTTCCTTGAGAATTTTACTTTAAATGTCCTAGGCTGTTTAAACCTGACAGTTAAGTTGCAGATATCTGTAATTTACTAGCAACTCAATTGTAGATATCTGTAAATTCACGATTGCCAACTTCATTTCCCCTAGTTCTGGAATGGGACAAGCCAATATCTTGATCTTAGGTGAATTAAAGATATCTTGAATAGGAATTAGGAACAGTCTGAATCAATTTATAGATATCTCAAACTGCACTGACCGAGATCTACAATTCAGCTGCAGATATCTGTAATTCATTTTCTCCCGTTTGTGCATAAGTCATCTCTTTACACACCTGGCTTGGGGGCTGTCAAGGTGTGCCCATTCTCCCATATATGACTGTAACAGCCCCGTGTGTAACAGGCGAATATGCACACAACCACCCATGAGGTGTAACTCGTTGAAAAATTGAAGTCTGAGGGAGACTGCGATTCGCGGAAAGTAGAGTTTCCCCAGACATGTGATTGTCCAAGAAATCCATTTGAAAAATACAGTATGTCACACTCTAAATGTGAAATTTACCACCCATAGCGGATACAGAAATCAGAATATTGTGCTTTTGAGTGAACAAATTTGGAAGCCCACCAGTAGGAAAGCAAGCGACCGCATCAAGCATACGAGCGGCACAGATGCCAAACAAATTTCGCAATCAACGATGACATCCAGTACATCAAATAAAAACAAATGAAATATAAATATCTGGCAGACCGTTGTGTTGTTAAAATGACTGATGGTGTTGTGAGTGGTGCTTTCAGACACGCTCCCAAGCTGCCATACAGCTAGTTTCAAATGGAAATGCCCCACGAAGGTGCATGAAAATAATGTCTAGCCAGATGTGCCATAGTGCCTAGTCTTTGCGAATTAATAAGATATTATATATTAAACATTTTACAGCTGCTGGGGATTCGGTGAGCATACTGTATATGGGACAAGTGTCTCCCACGCCATCACCACGATTCGGCCACCATGCTTTTACCAACATTGGGAAGATTGGCGCACAAGGATAGCCGAGCAAATCTAAATGTGCAACATGTTTCACCTCCCCAAGGTGCGAGCCTTCCTCCAGCCTCTGGAGTGCAAACGAGGAACTACACTTCAGTCTTTGGAAGAAAATGTGTTAGATAGGGAGGCAATCACCACACTTCAGCGTTACTCTACTCAGTATGTGTAAATGACAAGAAGGTGCACAAATGATAGACTTCAGTTGAGGGCAGAATGAATGCAGTCGCAGAAGTCCAGAGCTGAGCACATTTTCTGACTTAAGCTAATGTGAGAATCTCCCCCATACAGGGAAGCTGTATCTGTATCTGAAATGAGAAACTCTATAAACATATAAGTGACATAATTTTGTCCTAGGCGAAATGATGTAGCAGATTTTTCATCTGAATTGATAACTGTGGATAGGTTTATACTTACGGATGTCTGAAATATACTTTTTGACCACACAAAATAGAATTACAGATACTGTAGTTGCAACACAATCAAGTCTGTGTTAAAAGTTAAAAAGGCTTGGCATAGTTACCCTCTCACCCACCCCCATCTCTGCATATGCACTGCTCTCGCATGGCAGATATCTGATTATTCATCATATTTGTACTAGGTGAGGTCTGATCTAAAGATATCTGATTGCTATTTGTGCTGATGTGACACATAACCCAATTATGCCACTTGACAGCCCAAAAAAAAAAGCATCTAAATTGTGTCACTCGAAGCAGCAATCAAGCACATTCTGCTTTAGTGCCACCCGGATGTGCTTGACTTGTGATTTGTTCATTAGCACCTGTACAGGTATATTCTGTCGCACTTGCTGACACTTTTCATGCAATTAGCTTCAAATTCCTTGTGAGAAAAGCAATTTATCAGTTGATTTCTGTCGTGTTTATGCACCTTCTAGGCTGAATTGACCGCTTTGATTTGCCTGGCACAAAAGCTTTGGTCAGTTGTCTTGCTCAGCCACTCTTCATTCTGCCATTGCTTTATACTTTTTAAACCTTATGAGAATGAAACTGGACTCGATATTGACTTTGACCCATTTGGAATCAAAACTGAACTTGACAGCTTTCCTTTTGTACTGGTAGTGGTTGAAAAATTGTAGGCTGTCTTTCCCTAAATGCCTACGTGAATTAGTTCAATCAAAAACACGAGAGAGCAAAAAAAAAAAAAAATTAGATTCTTAATGTCCTGTAACAAGAAACGTCTGCTGCCTTGGACACCCATAAGAAGACTGAAGGCATAAATCTCCAATATAATTAGCATTTAAGACGTGTCTCATCGCAGTTCAATAACTTCAGTCTTCAGATTAAGTGACAGGTGTGAACAGTAATAAATTGGGGAATGGAGAGGCTTCCCTAATTTTTTTATTACCGGAAGGAGCCTGTGATATAAGCCACTTTTTGAAGGGTAAAGTAGCTTTTAAATACAATAATATTCCCGCTAGATATATATATATATATATATATATATAGTCTTAATGAATGACTAATATATTCATGCAACATCACATGGGAGAATATGGCCTCGTTGGGAGTGGGTTAGTCATTATTTTGTGATGCATTTGTTGGACTCACATCAAAATGTAATTGATCCAATGTTTATTAAAAGTGATTTCAGTGATTTTTGATTTGTTCTCTTTGATATGTAACATACAGAAACAGTTGCAGGAGAGTGTGAGTATGATTCCCAAAATTTTCTAAAACTGAAACAATACTTATTCCTTAATACAAAGAAATATGCCATTATCTGGGTAGGTAGATAATGAACATTTAATTTCTTTACATGCCCAGTATACAAACATTAAGCTAACAAAGAAATTAAATGCCATTGTTTTTGTGTTCCAAGAGTGTGTAATTTCCTGTCTGAAGCTCATATTAATTTTTGACCTGATTACTTGATCTCATGGTTGGTTGGGCATTTGCTGTCTCAAATTTACTTTGTCCTAATTACATTCTCTACAAAAAAAAAATGGAAACAATGCTGTACATTAATGAACTAAAGATAGCTGACCTCTACTTTGACCATTTTCCTGTATGTACTGAGTGTTTCATTGACATAAGGCAGAATCCTCTCATGAAACTCAGAATCCGTTGACAGCAGCAACCTCAGGCATTTTGCGTTCTACTGATCTTTTAAACGAATTATGTTCATTTCGTCAATCCGCCCAGAACTGACTTTTAAAGTAGGCCAAACGCACACGGATTTTTAATTCCTAGAATTACAAGAGAAAAAAAAATATGTGTATGTGCTGATACTGCTCTCATGAATTTGTGGTGTAATTGAGATGACCGACACAGTCCACCATACACATGATGATATAGCCACCAACAGTTGCGAAGCTCCCTCAAACCAGACGTCTGCATCAGTAGCAAGTTTGATCAGTGAGGGGCTGCATGGTGTCAAAGGGCATCCAAACTACAAGAAAATACAAAGAAGAAAAAGTAGCACAAGAAGAAGCTGGACTGTTAGTGTATCTGGTAAATTCACTTTCATATCTCAGTCTTGGAACAATGATTTTAAATCATACCGTACATACGATTGTACGGCCCAACCATTCCCAGAGTGAGTGGGAATCATTCTTAACATACCTGTTACAACAGGACAATTGGTCAAAACAAGCTTTTAGAGAATCAGGCTTTAGCGAATTTGATAGAGAACGGGTTGTTGGGGTCACAAATACCCTGATTATCAGCATGTGTGTAATAATGGAATAGCCCTAATTATTGCTTACGCAAAGGTAGATCGAAGAAGTGAATGACAATAAAATGGTGGGTGATTTTAATAGAACTTTAGAGACTACATTAAGGAAATTAACAGTATTCTCCTAAAACCAGATCTTCTGAAGAAAGTAATCTTCAAAGACATGTTTGATGAGACGGTAAAACTGTTATATGATGGCATAATAAATGTTTCAGTCTTTTAAATCCTCCAGAAAAGGGCATGCACAACTTTCTAGCAGATTCAGTTTTACAACTATTACTAGACTAAAAACTGAAGACTGATGGCCATATGATAGAGAATGTCATTGCACACTGATGGTGCTAAACGGAATTTTTGCCTTTGGCTCAATATCGTAATTTACTCTCACACTATCGTATTATTTTTTTAAGCCTCAAACAGTCCTATGACCTTCTAGAAAAGAGTGAGGTTATTGCTTCAATGTGAAATTTATGTTTGCTGCCGTATGGTAATATTTTCATTTTTCATGAAAATGGATGCCCATGTACAAACTGTAGCATCTAAGAACTGAGGCAATTATAGTTAGTGCTTTTTGTCTTGTTGGAGAAACGGGAGGCGTTTATTTATCTTAAATTGATGATATACCGGGCAACTAATTGGAACACAGCGCAGATGGCCACCGTTTGATAAAATGTGGTGTCTGTCTTTTGGTTTTCTAACTCCATGTCAAATGGCTTGCTCTAATTGGACCAGGCTCTTCCAGAGAGCCCTGCATTGCTGGTTAATAAAGCTCATCAAAAGTGAGTCTCTCCTCCCTGTGCCGGTTGCATTCGCATGGGTGTCCGAATTTCACAAGGCAAGAAGAAAAAAAAAAAAAAAAAAAGCAAGTTGGAGGTCTGATTCAGGGTGAGGGAGGGAAGCATGGCTCATGAATTTTAATGGAAATGAAACATCACTGACATTCGCTTCTTTTGTCTTTCTAGCCTTGACTTAATCGTCAGATTCCAGTTAAAGACACGTCAGTTTAGATAATCTCCCAATTATTCTCTGACCGGGATGTACAGGGACTGTGGGCAGCATGGTGACCTAGTGATTAGCACCTATGTCTTATGAGTCTGAGGTTCACAGTTTGAATCTCAGCTACAGACCCCCTGCATCGAGTTTCCATCTTCTCTTTGACGTAAAACGGGGTTTCTCCAGCTTCCTCAAATGTTCCAAAAACATGCTTGTTAGGTTCATTGAAGAGTACATTTTCTGTAGATTTGAGCGTGAGTGTTATGCGTCTATTATTTACCGGCAGCATAATAATATAGTCCCTTTACATTGTTTGGATTTATTCACTGGCATATTGAATTTTTCTCGCTTTTGCAAGGAAACCACACTGTCATCAAACCTGAGACCGATATTCCAATGCTGCTCAGGATTGCTATTCGTTACCACTTTCCACTTCCATTGTGATGAGATGCCACATGGGCCAGGGTTTTATAGCTACAGACAAACTCTTGTATCATCCAGGAAAGTGGACTGCTATTCAACCATTTCTCCAACGCTCCACCATAGTGATGCCTTCCAATACGGGCACAAAATTGACATCATCTGTTCAAAGTACTGCCTTCATATTTGAATACCATCTGTTCTATGGCAAGCTTCCCTGAGTTTTGCCGTTGGTTCTACTGTGCAAATTGAAATTTCAGGCTTTCATTTTTCTCCTAAAACTTAAAAAGAAACAGTCCAGAAGCATTCAAATCTTTGAATAAAACAAGTATAAGGTGTCACGTATACTATTTTTGTTCATTGGTTTATAGGCAAAAAGTCCTGGGTGGATTCGGCATTTCAGCCAGAGTCCGCTGGGTAGGGTTCAGATCCCTGTGGTACAAAGCAGTGATTCTAAACTGGTGGGTCGGACCGTGAAGTAGGTCGCAAAGCCATTTTAAGTGCATTGCAGACTGGTAATAAAAACGTCCCCGACTTTTCAATGGAATCAACATCGTGGTATGAAATTTCAAGTTTACAGAATATGTAAGAATACATTTTCAACGGGTTGCCAGCGAATCGCATGGCATATAAAAATAAACCATTGGCACTCACATTCACACTGACGGGCAATTTACAGTCTTCAATTAATGAATGTCCACCTTTACAAACAGAAGTGGCCACAGAGAACCCACACTGGCTCAGGGAGAACATGCAAACTCCACACGGGAGAGACCAGATTTGAACCCGGGTTCCTCAAAAGTGTGAGGCAGATGTGTGCCCACCATGTAAACACGAGTCACCTGGGGCAGCCACAGCTCACTTCAATTGGCCTGCAAAGCCCAAAAGAACACTTTGTGTTGGGACATGAAACTTTTGTACGTCGTTTGATTGGTTACATCAGTGTAGATTGGAGCAACAGTGCCCAACTAAAACTAATACAATTATTGATAAATCAAAGTAGCGAGCGACATGTAGATTATTATAACTGAGTAAAAGTACTGTTTGGTATTAACATAAATACTTTAGTTAAAGTAAGAAGTTCAGGTATGATTCATTACTCTGATCAGTCCAATTAATCCAAAATGTTACTTGAGTGAAACCTCTGTTAATGTGGCGCGTTGTTAGCTACCTGTGTGTGTGTGTGTGTGTGTGTGTGTGTGTGTGTGTGTGTGTGTGTGTGTGTGTGTGTGTGTGTGTGTGTGTGTGTGAGTGACTGACAGTTTCTGATAAAAAAGCATATTCATTTAATCAAATCTGTTCGGGGACATCATCCAGAGCCTCTTCTGGAATGAAGCAGCTTCAAAGTTATGATAAGAGAGTTGAACGGCTGCACATTTGGAGCCCCCCTCAAAGCATTGGTGACAATCAGACTTGCCAAGCTGTCAAAGCAACAGTCTTGCGGTTTGATTGGTATTGATTGGTCCAAAAATGAATCCTCCTTACATTTTGGCTCCTGTAATTCTCGTTATAATTTCTTTTCATTCCCATGAATACCCTTTACCTGTGATCAAAATAATTTGTCAGATTTAAAGGGCGGGATTGTTTTGTTTCTTTTTTTTTTTGTACAAATATCTCTCTACATAGAATGTAGAAGTAGAACAGACCTGATCAAAGCAAGTTTTTGTCAGCTTAATTGTACCGATTTACGGTTCCGCCTGGCATTAAGCGGGATAATGAAGGTGGGAGCGATGGACTGAATCATTTTAATGCCCAGCCACCTACTGAGCTCAGACCTTCTTGCTAACTGCTTGTTGAAACAATAAGAGGTACAGGATCTTGGTGATGTCTGACGCAGAACCACGGCACTCAAATTTGCGGCAATGCCACTTGACAGCACTAAAATAAGTCACTGGACCCGTCTGCAAGTGAATGACTGAAAACCACACCCCACATGCTTCCTAGCCAACGGGATTTTGAGTCTGTAGTTACTCATTGTGTTTATTTACTTATACATATACATTTCATTCATGTTTTATCCATTCTTTAATGGTTTAATGGTGGATCAGTAAAAAATACTGCAGGGAGTAAAGGAAAAAGGCTCAGCCAGTGACCAACACAACCTACTTGTTAGATTGTGCTGTCGTTGCTCAGAGAACGATGACCAAGCCATGTTATACAATGATGGGACTGTATTCACAGAATCTGAAACCTGAAACAATTAGGCCCAATATGCAATCAGTGCAAAACAGCAGCTGATGAAATGAGACAACCTTGAAAGGAAACTGAACATTGTCATCAGCGAGCTCATTCTTTTACTCGGCACCCATTGGCACCTAATACAGAGGGTATAATTGGCTCATTTCTTACATTAGAAATTATAGCCATAACATTCTGGTAATGAGCTGCATTTCCATTTAATGACCCTGTGAAAATTGCAGCTGAAACTGACATGCCGGTCTGAAGTTGAGGTCTACCAGACATACCTGGCAAATGTTAATGGGTTTATTACCACACAATGCCAAAAGCTGACACAACAGTGGACTCTTCTGTATTCTACTAGGCGTTAAGCTTCCAGTTAAAGGGAGAGATTTCAGGTGGGTTAGCAATAGAACAGCCCACTGTAGCTGAGCGGAGACTCTGGGGTATAATACAAGAAGGTAAGCCTACATCCTCAGCCTCTTGGGAAAAGCTAACGCTGATGAACACTTGCAGAATGCCGACCAGACTGCCTCCATTTGACAGACATCTGATATCTCTGAATGACGGCTGCCACATATATCCGACTATGTCTCGTTGGGAATGATTGGCACGCTGATTAACTAATCATTAAAGGAATATCAGCGGGCTAGCAGAGGCGCAGGTAATCTGACAGGAGCAACATGACGGCACGATCCAGCAAAAGTATCGTGATTGCAATTGTCCCAGGCACCCACCTGCTGCCAGAACTGAATGTGCATTGCACTCACCTGTCATGCGTTCAAAGTGCTATCAAAATGTACTGAATCATGCAACTACACCCCACCCGCCCCTTGCTCTCCAGTTAAGAAGGATAACAGTAAAACTTAGACTTCCTGAAGCAGCATTTCAATTTAGTGCTCAGGTTTAATTGTTTCTCAGCCATTAGCTTTCTACTATAACATACCTACAGAATTTGGATTTTTTTTGGTGCTGTTTCTATCATAAATTTACATTCCACAAGATGGAGTCAATTTTGGCTCTGGCGATTAGAAATTGGTAATTGGTGTAAAGGACGTATGAAAAAGTAATACCTCTAGATTGATAGACTTATGGGTAATAAAATGTTTGCGATCTGGTAAAGGTTAAATTTATGCATGGGCTGGTTAGTGGAAGTTATAGTACTGGACAGTGGATGTCAGAAAATGTAGACTTCTAGTATATTTTTTTCCCCCTAATATGACCACTTATATTTAGTGGAGGAGGGCATGCTGATGAGATCCAATACGTGTAAACATGACAGTCAATAGTGGCCCTCATTAAAATATTTTATGCGCTCCTGTAGTGTATCTGCTCCTTCTGGTCTGGTCCATATCACTTAAGCAGAGACAAAAAAATGGATCAACCAACTCCTGTATGTGCAGATATTTGTATGAAAAGCACTTCTTGGCTGTAAATAAATCAAAACTATCAAATTAAAAACAATAAAAGGAGCTACTTTCTTGTGCCACAAAACTAGTTCAATGTGTGCTGTATGTAGCTTTGAAACCTTGTATGTTGGGATCATTATAATCGTAGGGCCCAGAGTAAAAATTTTGAATAAATGAAAGATAAATGCACAGCTCCACTAACACCAAACAATCCAGATATCTTAGCTTGGAATGAAATATATTTTTGACATACATGGCAAATATAAAGGTCTGTGATTGTGATTTTGATGCTGTTCAGAGGAGCTGGAGCCTACCGCAGCTGACGCCAGGCAAAAGTCGCATTACCCTGGACTAGTAACCAGCCAATCACAGGGCACATGCAGACAAACAACCGCAGAGACACACATTTCTGTTATTACTGAGTGGAGAGTCATGGGCAGTGAATCATCAGAGCCTCAGTGACCGTATGTGATTCATTTGTGATTAATCACGAACAGTGCAATTGTCTTGATGAAAGGTTCAATTTGTTTTACAGCCCTAATAAAGAGTGACAACATTTTTGTTTTTTTATTTGTTTGATTTTTGCAGCCAGGCTCAATTGCTCAAGGTGTCATAACTTTCTCTGCCAAAGTTCATTTATTGGCAGTGTGCTGCATGCAAGCGGCCCGAGGCTTGCTTGGATATCACCCGCGGCAGATTATCAAGCTCAAGCGGCTTTATTTATCAACAACATTGTTGACGCAGCCAAAGGACACCGGCATCCAAATGTTCCCATTTCATTTGTACTTATTAAAAGTAGTGTACATCTATTCAGTGCTAGCCTTTGGTCAAGTAACAAAAACTGGCAGGGCAGCTAGTTTTATCAGATGGTCTCTTTCCCCAAAAGAAGTCAAACCAAGTACAATTATCATCAACCACTCATTCTATTTACATGCTAAGTTTGAGAGAGTCTTCCTATTAGGTGTTATTAATTTGATTCTCACTTGTGGCAGTAATTTCCCAAGAAGTGTGTGCCTGTTTGCATGTGCTCTTGTGCTTCTCACACTTTCCCTGCGTCAGTTTGTGAGGCCTCAGTGCCACCAATAGGCAACTGAAGTAAATACCACACTTCAACGAGGTGTCAAGTAATTCTTCTGGGTTATTATGTACTCTATAACCGGGACTACACGCTATTACCCACACACCTCGACGAATTGCATCAGGGAAAATGTAGACCTCTACTCTTTTTACGCTGTATTTGTATTGTGATTTAATAACTGGAAAGTAAAATCGGAGCCATTGCCCTTTATTTTGTTGTCTCCCAGTGCTGCTTCACACACACAGTGGATAGTTACTAGGTTTTATGAGTTGTTGATCACTGGCCATCGGTTTTGTTGCGATTTTGAAAATTTGAATAACCTAATGGCATTTTCAACATCGCAGGCGTAACAGCCAATCAAAAAGGTTCATGAACTTTCATCCCCTCCCACACAAAATGCATCCAGGTTTTAAGTGTAAACTAGGCCAATTTAGCAGACAAGTGTTTCACCAAGTTGTCTTACTATATTGTATACTGTACAGTCGTAGTCATAGTCATATTGTATGTTTCAACAACTTTACTATATCTAATTTCATAATGGACCCGTGGCTAGAAAGCAAAGAATGGAGAGTCTCTCTTCCAAAAATGCACAGGTGCTCACTCATTGCCAACAGCCTCTCATAACATCCCTTGCTCTCTTTAATAATGATCTGTTACCTCTCTTTGTGACCATCTGCTTCTTTCTTGACAGCGTTTTTGTGGTTCAAAAAAGGAGTAAAAGTATATTGTAAGCCGAGCCTCAAAACCCAACAGAGAGCTGCAGCTTTTTCCGTATTTCTGTAAGAGCAGTAAGAAAACATTGCAATGTGTGTGGGGGGTGGGGGGGGGGTTTCTGGTTTTAAAATTCCATTTGTGTTTACCAGGCTTTAGTGGAGAGAGTGATGTGCAAGTCATACAAATAAACATGACAGACATGATATTTGCTTTTGCATTACAAAGGTACGATGAGACTCAGAAAGGCTCATTACTAGACTGGATTGGAGGGACCAATGCTACCAGTCCAGTGGTTTGGGAATTTGAATGCCCCGCAGCGCTGACATTTTGCCCTACGCCGCTGCCCACACAGAGTCAAAGCAAGTTCACTTCCATAAGTTTAAACTTTGGATTAATCTCATATCAGGTTGCAATTCCTCTCCCGGTTGGTCATCTCAGTGTGGTCTGAAAACTCTTGACTGACCGCGAACAAATGACGGCCCTCCTGGCTGATCTGCGCAGCCAATCTGAAAGAGTTTGCTGGCAAGGGCTGGCAACGGCTCCCGTACAGACCCAATGGGCGGGAGAGATGAATTGGAGATGGATTCCCTCTGTCGCTCTGCAGTCAAGCATGCCAGACTCTTTGAAAAGTTGAGCCATGTTTCAGTCAGCATCTCTAATTAGCAATAGAGACCTTTCGCCTTTTTGCAGAGAGCTATTATACTGTGTCATAACAGCTACTGCAGAACTCTCCTTATATGGAGATGCTGATCCACCTCCAAGAAATAAATGAGAACACAGCCGAGCATTTCCCGGCATTTGCGGCTATGCAAATAGCGTTCTAGGAAAATGTGATATGTGCGGGTTATCTTGATGTCTTGTAACGATGGCAATATTGCCAGAGAAGTGGTTCTCAGATGATGAAGAGCTACCTCTCTCCCTAGGCGTCGCTACCTCTCTCCCCAGGCATCTTAACCTCTAGAGACACATCATCTTCTTGATAGTTTCTAGTCAGGGCTTCAGCCTGGCGACAGATGACGTGGGGAGACACCCAGCCGCTCTTCCGTTGGCTGGTTCGGAAGGGCTGCATCAGGCTTTATTTATCTTACAAATGACTCCATCTCTAAGGCACCTGTGCTTGACTTCACAATTGGATGATTGAGAGGGTGTGGAAAATGATCAGATCCTCACAATATCCCTCTGTCTTGCCCTTACTTAAAATGCAGAAGGCTTTCTTCCATTAGTTCCAAAGCACATACGCCTTGTCACTTGCCAACTCTTAAAACAAGCTGCTAATCACATTTGATCTGCTCTATCTTTGAGTGTCTTTTCTATTAAGGATATGCCTATGCGTAATCATAAGCCTCTGTGCATACCAGTGTTTCATTTCTTTTTCGTTCACAGACAAAACATTCACTTTCCTTCCTAATTAACCAAAACACAGACTCGTCCAGAAGGGAAAACAAAATGAGGCGTAGATTGTCCTGAGAATGGAGACAATTGTCATTGAACCTCTGACAGCATGTATTACCAGAGCATACTTAAATAGTTGTTTCTTGTGCTGTCACCCTGGGGTTTTGTTCTTTTCTCTCTGCTCCCCTTCTAGAGAGACTGACCTAAATGGAGAAATGTCAAGCATAAGACAGAGAAGACGCAGGAGAACCAGCAGAGAAAGAGGAGACAAAAGCATACCAAAGTGTGCACTCAGATCCACTCATGCAGGAAATAGAAAGGGGAGAAAAAAATGAATAAGATCCTCTTTTTATGCTCCCCCACGGGAGCCAGCTACCACAGCTTCTCACGGTTACAGTACCTAGTGAAATCATTTGGATACGTGCAAGTTAACGTGTCACTTTTGTGATCGTTAATAAACCCTAGCCCTAATTACACCTTCAAACAAATTGCGCTGCTGAGCAACCTTACAAATTCCATGATTGCATCCTTTCGCGTCTTGACCCAGAACAAACCTAGACATATTTTGTTTCTCGGTAATTGCAGCTTGTGCTCACATTTGCCTGAACTTACCTGCACAGTGTCATCAAATGACTTTTTTTCAGTCAACAGCTGTAATTAAAGTAATTAGAAATTAGGTCTCTCTGTGTGAAAAAATGTTAGAAAATGGGCTCGCTGTCATAGTATCATCATCTACAGACAAAGATTTAGGTTTGCTTGACATCACGATCAGCGGTAGTAAAACAACTTGTTTGGGCTCGTTGGTTGAATAGTGGTTAGCTCACTGTCAGGTGATTTATTTGTTTGTATATCAGCTCGGGCCTACCTGTGTGGAGGTTGTGTGTTGCTCCTGTTCTTCCATGGGATTTCTCCTGTTACTCCAGCTTGTGCCCACATTCCTAAAATATGTACGTTACTTTGACGTGCCGTAATTTTTGGCCTAAGAGATATATAGATTTTTACCGGTATGTTTTTTTTTTTTTTTTAACCAGCCCTGTTAGCGCAGCGCTAGTGTTAGCATTATTGTGCCGTTAGCGTTAATGCGGCAGTGCTAGCGTTAAACTCCGTTTGCCATCTTTCTTTGCAAATATCTTGTGTTTAAATGTGGCTTTCAATCTGGGCACTTGCAGCTTTTACACAGCTGCGCCGTATGTATGTACCAAATGGTATTTCCTTTACAAATGTACTGGGTGAGGCTTATAACCACGTGCGCCCTGTCGGCTGGGAATTACAGTGTGGTTATCCATTGATTCAGATAAATCAATTGAGAACAGATTCTCATTTGCAATGGCGACCTGGGGCCACCCACCAGAGTAAGATAAAATGGAAAACAAGACAACTGTATAGTGTGTAGTTTCATTATACATTACATCTGTGCACAATTAAAAGCAGGTGCCATACACATTTTAAATGATGTTACTGGGATGAAAAGTTGTTCCAGTCGTGTGCAGCAGAAAAAAAATTAAAGGAAAGAGAGCAAAGCTGGTGAGATAAGGCGTGCAGGTGGTGGTATGAATGGTGAGCAGTTGGAGTGAATAGCATGCAGTCTTATCAATGAGTCTTTTGTAGATAAACACAGTACAATGAATTTGGCTGTGTGACTGATGATAGCTTCAATGACAACTCTAAATCGTCCATCTGTAACTCTCAGCTTGACACATCAATTTTGAGGGAGAAAAATGCCAGGGAAAATGAGGCACCTCACACTTGAACAGAGTACATCCAGGATGTGGTTGAGATAGGGGCCGGCTCACCTGCGACCCTAATAAATGCGAGCGCCATAGAAAATGGATAAATTAACCTGTGATATGAATCCCACCCGATGAATCAAGCTGCATTGCCATGTAAATGTCAAACATGTATCAAAATATAACACCTTTAGCTCGGATGTCCACATTTTTTTGAAATTGCGGAAAGTGATTAAAAGGTGCTTTTGACACTAACACGCTTCAGGTTGATTTAATCAAACTAGTGCAGTTCAGTTGGAAAGGCGCTAACACATCAAAATAATTGTAATGAATGTGAAGAATTAAACTATTTTTCTTTGCAGATTATTTTTAGGGTCCACGCAACGATGCCACATAACCTTAAAATCTTCACCTAAGGAGAAACTACATTACTAGTGTCAACCACAGTCAATTCCAGGTTTTGTATTGACATGGGGCTATCGGGGGGGGAGGCTGCTTTGGGACCAAGATCTCTGGAAAGGTCGTTTGTCACAGTTACAAGTAAGTCGCTTGAAATCCGCAGAGGCTCCACGTTTCCCATTTGTTGTTGAAAATTCTCCAACTGCCGGGTTTTTGACCATTTGTAAAGGTGGACCGTTAAGGTCACACAGGTTTGTAACTCCGGAGGGCTATAAATGATGTTGAGCAGAGCCTCAGCAAAGTGACCTTCTGCAAAGTTGCAATGTGCAATACTGTCCCTTCTAGCTTTCAGGTAATAAGTTGAAGTTAGTCGTAGGAGAGTGGCGTAGCTACGGGATTTAAAAAAAAAAAAAAAAAAAAACATGGGTGCTTTTTGGAAAATGACTTAATGACCAAACGTTGCAAGAGCGAGTGCGGCTACAACAGTTTTGAGTGGACGAACGGTCGGCTTGAGTCAAGAAGCACTTGTAAAAGATAATCATTGCAAATGAAGGATTTTTATTTCTTATTTATTTATTTTTATTAGAGTTTTTTTTAATACCGATTGAGTTGTCAATGAGGCCATAACAATACAGTTTTTTTCATTTTGTTTGCCATGCTCATTTGTTTTATTATATTATTTTGCTGTGAAAGGGAAAATAGTGTAAAAATTTTGAATAGTACAATCATCACTTGATTTCATTTAAATGCTTTAAAGCATATGTCTGTTAAAAATTCATTCAGATTTGCTGATTTTTCCTTTTTTTTTTTAGAGACAGACATCTTTATCATTAAATTTCAACAAAAATTTCAGCATACTTCGTAAAGCTTAATGAAAACTTCTACAAATTGGCTCTGTGCTTTCTACAGTAAATTGTTTTTCAATTTTTCAGATTTATTGATTGATACCTTGATTTTGTGTAGGCTGAGGCTCATCCAAATAACCTTGCGTGTCAGAATGCTAAGAAGTAACATAGGAACACTCAAGACTGGTTTGGGAGAACATTTTGAATGTCTTGGACTCAGTATCTTGGGGTCTTGGTGTTGTTAGGGTCTTGGACTGGCAGGCTCGGGAATTTCTGTCAAGACTGGTAGAGACTAGCACTGATCTGCTATTCTTTATCTTCATGAATTTGATAATAATGGCCGCTCCAAAATCGATTAGGATCGATGAATGGTGTGACCCGCGTGTCTGCCTCCGTCATTCCCGTCCGAAGAACCATCCGAAAATTATACATTTACAGCCACAGGTTCAAATCTGTATGGAAGTATTCCTGTGTCTTCCCGATCAACCGATGCTGCTATTTCTTCATCCGATAAGGATAAATCAGAGAAATCATAATTGGCACAATTGTGCACATCATACGTTACATCTGCGCACGTACGTCATTTGACTCGCCAAAATGGGAGAGCCCATGAAAATTCATATTCGCCGATAAAAATCCTCTCAAAACACTATTAAATGATATCGGATTAACCTCAAATTTTCAAAGTACAGTACATATGACACGGCCGATCTGATACATTGTTAATTCAACGACCGGACTTCCCCTTTAACAGAGACTTCGTACTGTATGCAAACACACTCTGCAGCTTACAAATTCATTTGGGCTTGAACTGACTGAAACAGCAGGGACAATGTAAAACTTTATCTGGCCAAACATTTTTTTGAAGAATTTACTTACAAACGGAAATTGAGACGCAATTGAACTTGCCATTAAAATAACAGCGGTGATGACTGATATAAGTGCCGTCTCTAATAGTGATAAATTGTTTGGCTCAATCCCTTCATAATCTCAATGTAAAATATTTATGGTACCAACGTTAATATTAAATAACTGGGTTCTCCGCGACAACCACAATGACAATGCCTTCCACCATTGTCATGTTCAGCCTTCTTGATTTTTTTCAAGAAGCAACATGGAGGAAGGGACATGGTTTAGGCAATAGTTCGCAAAGACATTTTTGATGCGATAGTTGCAATAACAACAGAAAATGATTTATCGTTGGTCACAGGCCCGGTACACACAAAACAGTGCTGACAGTAACGCTTTCATGTTTGTTTCCTTGACAACCAGCTTAAAAATGGTAAAGCTGGTCACAAGCAGACATACAGAACAAACGCTGGGTTTGAGGCTGCATTTAACCCTCGCATGTCACCTTTCCTTTCAAGTCTCTAGTGAAACTTTAGGTTGGGGAAAAAAAGCAGTGGTCCTAAAGCGATATAAAAATGTCCCATTTACTATCTGTCAGCATTCGTGGCTTTGAATCAAATTCAGCAACAACCAATTGAATTTGAAGGACCAGCACAATGTGCTCCAGTCGTTTTACAAATTGTGCTCTACAGTCGCGATTACTGGAAAAAGATGTGCTGTGGATTTTCGATTGTACAGGTAGGTGGTTGCCCCTGAACCCAACTAAAAATCGTGAAAGTCTTCAGCACTCTTTCAGCAATAATTTGACGTAGATTAAAGAAAGCAAAGACAAGTTTTAAAAGAGTGGATTTAAGTCATTTTAGAATATCTAATTGCACAGTATGTGTAACACATTCTTGACTGACTAGTTTTTTCTTTTTTTAATTCAGCAGATTACTTGTAGGCAGTCTTCACACTTGTTTCTCATTAATCACTTTTACTATATTTTTTTGTGTGATCGTCTTAATTGCTAGGCACTAAAAAATATAGAGGTCTGTTTGCTTAATTTAATTCTGTCAAATTGGGAACAAAAGAAGTATGTGAGGCCCTTCTAGCTTCCATACTTTGAATTTGGCCTGCTGCAACAGCGCCGCTAACTTCCTTATTTGTACTTTTTCGCACTTTCTTTACCATTTATTTGTTTTACATTATACTTAACAGTTCTCCACGATTATAGCATTTTAGCCCTCAGATTTATTTAGTAAAGAATATTGCCGCTATTGGACTTTTTCCCTCGACTGTGATGTGACAAGGAATTTTGCCACAACATGAAAGCGGTCCCCTCGGCAAACAATCCATCTTGTAGGACAATCGAGAGCCAGCACTGAAATAACGTGAAACAAGAGCGGGAATGAAATAAGAACAATTCTCTCTGTGTATTAATTGCATACAGACAAGGGAAGGGCTGTTGGAAAACTGCAGTTGTTTGTGTGCCTTCAAACGTCTGCCTGCAGCTAATACGAGTAGTGTCACTTTTTTACTGGTCTTACTTCAATCACGTTCCTCATCGACAAACAACTTCACAAGTGTGCAGCAGTCTGTGAAGCAAGAGGAGTAAAATTATGGAATTCATTTATGCAACTATTGTTATTATGATCCTATTTGTTTTATGTTTTGAATTCGGTCTGATATAAAGCACTTTGTTGCTGGTTTATAAAGTGTTCTTTAAATAAAGTTGAGTTTCATTAAGAATATAGAATTTAAAAAATAAAAGGCTGATATAAAATAAGATGGTTTGATACACGTAGATGCAAAATTTTGCAGTCATTCAGTCAAAGTTGAAGTAGCTGGCTGCTTCTTTTCTTGTGAATTAAATGTTCTTTGAGTCTGCCACGTAGAGCCGACCAGTGCAGAAAGCCTGCTGTGCTGTCTGATCGATTGCTGTGCAAAAATACCGGGGAAATTTGTTTTCCAATCAAAAAGTCTGCGTGTTTTAATGCAACTTTTTAAAAAGTCGAAAATGGTCAGATGAAGAAGTAGACGACACTTTTAAGTCTCGTTTGAATCGATGTAATGCGTTTTTCTTTCAACGCATGTCATCTTTCCGGTCTGTCGTGTGACGCTTTCCTCTTTTTGCTGCTATATTTGTTTGTCATCTTTTTAGGGCAGGTGTGTTCTGCTTTTCCCGATCAGTTAGTTGATTATCCCTGTGTAAAGGGCCACCGGGAGAAGACACCCTGACAAGCGGCCGGATTACCCAGAGATGCAATTAAGGCCCCAACAGGGAATTTGCGTCTGACACCAACTGATAGGATTGTGGCTTCTTCTCCCCCCCGCATACAATTTTGCTCAAACTGTGAAGAAGTAAGAAGCTAACCTTGAGTCACATCACATGAAATCACCGTCAATTTGTTTCTTTGCTTAAGAATTTGTGGTGAACGCGGGTGCTTGGTGACTGGCAATTACCTTCTGCATTTGCAGTTTCAAACCAATTATCACATGCAAATGTATAGCGCTGCCGTGAGATTATATTTGCAATAATACAGTGGAAACTGACAAAGATTAAGTACTACTGACACTGAGATCCTTCATCACGCACTGAGTAAATGGAGTAGCTCAACACATATTCCACATTACATATTCAATATGCAAACTATAGCAGCAGATACAACCGGTGTAGCTCATTTAAGCAGGGTCAGTAAGGAGTTTTCCAGACTGCCGCTGTCTGATTGGCGCTGCTGGGTATTTTCAAGCAAACTCAAATCGACATTGGCAAAATTTACTCGGTCCAAAGGCAGGTAAGTTGGACTAAATCATGTGGTGTCGGTTGCATTCCTTTGGTTACATTTACAGTGTGGTCACTGGCACTTATCCACATTTGGAATATGCCTGATGCTAATCTGAGGAGATTTCATTTCAATGTGGCATTTTGGAACAGAAAAAAAATCTGATTTGTGTCAGTTGAAAATTTTGCATAAATCGATGTTACAAATGCGTGACTGACTCTCATTCCCACAAGGTTTGACTCAAAAGAAAAGTGAGTCAACCAGAAAAAGCAGGAGAAGCTCATCCATGCTCTAATCTCAAGTAGACTTGACTATTGTAATGGTCTTTTGAAAGGGCTCCCCCCATAAAACATTAAACCGCTGCAGCTCGTTCAGAATGCTGCAGTTTGGGGTGTGACCAGAACAAAGCGGTCAGAGCATATAACTCCAGTCTTTAGACTTTAAACTTAGACTTTAGACTTTAGACTTTAGACTGAGGCTTCCACTCAGTTTTAGGAAAGATTTTAAAGTTTTGCTAATGGTCTATAAATAAGTAAATTGATTAAGTCCTAAATACATGAAATAAATGCTAATGGGATACAAACCCAGTAGGGCTCTGAGAGCCACTGACCGAGGTCAAATAATGGAGTGCAGAGTCCAAAGCAAACACGGTGAAGCAGCATTTAGCGACTATTATGTCGCCAACAGAGGTGACGTCAGCCCCAAGTGCGTGTTTTCAAATTCAGATTGAAATCTCTTCTTTTTTTTCTCACGTGTTTTAGAGTACTTCCACTTTTCAGTGATATTTCTTGCACTAATAGCTGTTTTAATTGTACTTTTTCAAATGTTTTTATTCATGGATTTGAATGCTTTTAGTCATGTAAAGCACATTGAGTTATCTTGTGAATGGAATGTGCTTCTTTAAATACATTTGCTTTGCTTTACTCTGGCATTGGCATACTCCATCCAATACAAATGCACTTCCTCTTGGCAGTTTATTTTGTGGTAAAACAAGGATTGTTTGACTAGCTTTGTATATAGACAGTAAACATGGAGAGCGATTGGGAAAACATTTGCTCGATTGTTTGCTAGTGTCACGAGTGAAATGACGTTTCTCCTGATTGACTTGGCAGCACACCCCAGACTGGTCGCCTGCCAATTACAGGCCACCACTCCACACATTTAGACCTCTGGACAGTTTTTGAGTCTTCACTGCATACTATATGAGCATGCATGTTTTCCAGAATGAGCCATCATCCATCTTTTTTTTCCCCCCCTGTCCTCTTTGTCTCTGTAAAAATCTCCAGTTATCCCCTGCACACCTAGATAGTGTTTTCAATTCAGACACTGCCCCCTGTGCCCTCTTTTTTTTTCTTTTTTCTTTAGCTCCTCTCTCTGAAGGGATGCTGCAGCTGCAAACAATGCATGGAGATTCTTATCCCCTTTCTAATGACCTCCGCTGAGACTCGGAGAAGCTGTTTGTGAGTCCACATTTGTCGCCACGACTTTGCGATAGTCATTCGGGCTCATGATACAGTGCGGAAGCGCCTCTTCCATTGTCAGTTGTCGTTAGTTTTTCGCTGTCAGCGTGTTGTCGAAATCAGGAGATAAAAGGTCATGAAGAGGTCACTTGGTGGGAAATGGTCTGTCCCACAAGATGCAAGTGTGTTTTTGGACAAGAACCCATTTGTGTGTCATTTCCCTGTGGCACATCCTTATTCGTTCAGTTAGTGCTACGTTTCAATTGAGTCACACAGCATTAATAGATTTTCCATTTTTAATGCATCAATGTCTCATCAAGCCGCTGATTTGAACCGAGAACTTTTGACTGTGAGGCAGCCATATTATCCTGTAGCAGGCTGAAAGCAAAAGCAAAAAATTGGGTCACAATTCTCATTGCACCTTTCAAAATCAAGAGAGAATGTGAACTATTGTAACCCCGCCGGCATCTTCCGCCAACACTTTTTGGCACCTGTCTCAGGCGCTGCAGGCTTTCAGCAAGTATGAAACTAGCAAGGCCAACACAAGGCTGACAACTGACATCACCTACCACCCCAGTGAGGACAGATGCTTCAGGACATGGATGGTTGGATGCTTAAATTATCATTATTATTATTATTTTGCCAGATAACTAATAGCCAGATTAGTATTAGGGTAGCCAGACCTACATTTGTAGCAAAGTGGCCCAAAAACAGCCCAACTTATAGGTGCAAAAGCATCCTAAGTGAAAAAGTTTTCTTCTATCTCCATGGTGTCAGACCCACATGCTCCGACAATCATGAAAAATATATTGGACTTCCTCCAGCTTTATTCACGCCTACAAAGTGCAGGGTCGTAACCATCAACAACCCCAATATACAAGGCGTCTTTTAAAGTTTCCAAACGGAGGGAAAATGAACTTTTTATTAAAAAAAAAAAAAGTTTTATGAGCTCTACATCTGTGGTTCCCAAACGTCTCACAAGTAAAACATAAAAAATACCTAGCTCTCCTAGGGCCACCATAATGGCCAACATTAAAACAGTTACAGAAAAAAAAGAGGTTTTACTCCTATAAAGCACATTTACTGTACTTCACTTCACTACAACTGAACTCTCTTTAAAAAAAAAAAAAAAGTTTAGAAATAAATATCAACAGTATTGGATTTTTGAAATTTTCTGTTGCATAGCTTCAACCCTATTCTAATATATTTGATTCACGTTTTTGAAAGTAAATCTTAATCGTATCTCATCAAGTAATTCTTTTGCGTATCACTAGAGAGAACCCGCGTACCACTCGTGGTATTCGTATCACACTTAGAGAGGCGCTGCGCTACATAAATCACCATTTTTTTTAAAAAAGACGTTTCAATGATTGGTAGGTTGGTGTTCTAGGTATATTGCTTGAGATGATTTATGTTTTGTTTCTTCGACAAAGAAGCCTTCCTCAACGTTGGTCACAAACAAGGGAATCAACAGGATCTTGATTATAGTAACGAAGAAGATAACTGACTTTAATCAGCTTGACTTCTCTCTTTCTTCACAGCAGCAGGATTAAAGTGTCATTTAAAGACAAAGGTTAGTTCAATAGTACCTTTGGTTCATTCATCCCTTTTATTTGCTGCGTATCCTCACAAGGGTCGCAGGAGTGCTGGAGCCTATCCCAGCTGTCAACGGGCAGGAGGCGGGGTACACCCTGAACTGGTTGCCAGCCAATCGCAGGGCACATGGAGACAGACAACAATTGCACTCACAATCACACCTAGGGGCAATTTAGAATGTCCAAGTAATGTTGTATGTTTTTGGGATGTGGGAGGAAACCGGAATGCCGGGAGGAAACCCATGCAGGCACGGGGAGAACATGCAAACTACACACAGGGAGGGCCGGGATTGAATTTGGGTCCCCAGAGCTGTGAGGCCAATGCTTTCCACTTATTCCACCGTGCCGCGGCTCAATCATCTTTTATTGATTTTTTTTTTTTTAATTGATTATTATAGTTATGTACACATTTTGGACTTTGAACAAAAGTTTTTTGGAGTTCTCCGTTTTTTTGAGTAAATGACATCAGCGACGTCTTTGAAAGACAATATTAGCCTCGATTACCATTACTATAAGTACATTATTTATTCTATATTCTCTACGCTAAATCAAAATGATCTTAAACTGGAACCCTAAGTTAAAAAAAAAACATTTAACTCAAGTCGTAAAAAATACTGCTATTGTCTGATTTTGTGTTTGGACTCTTATTCTTGGACTAAATATTATTTAAAATATCCTCCAAAGCTGGCATTTCACCATACTTGTTATTATCCAAATGTATACTGTGATTTTCCGTTGTAAAGTTACATCTCAGAACTTATTCAACTTTCTCCCGAGAGTGGGGAAAAAATAATCCCCCTTGGCGATCCTTAAAGTAGAAGATATAGAATAAAAAGGTTTTTGGCAAAAGAGGGAAGTGACGATTAGCTGTTTAGTCTCAGCTGGTTCACATTTGCTGGTTTATGCACCATCTGCACCACAAACTTTTGGCACATAATAATGACAGGTGTTAAAAAGCAGGATCTTAACGTGACATCTGTGTGATTTTTGTAATCTACAGTACTTCTTTAACTGGAGAATGCCACAGCAGGTTTGTATTTTTAAAGTGGATGAGCCATTCGTTGAAATATGTCGGCACAAAATTGTCCATTCTTTTAAAAAGATGGCCCCAAAAGCCAAAACAATACGACTTCAACTCAAGAATCCTCAAATATGCAAATGTGACCCTAACAAGTTTGAGTCAGTATATCAATAATACAGTAGATCAGCAACCTGATTAGAGCTTTAGTCAAAATCTGGTGTGTTTCATTTCATCACATTTCTTGACTTCAACTTATTTTGTAGTATCATGTATTGGGGGGAAAAAAAAATAAATCATACCTCAACTACTTCTAAGGAGACAATTTTTGTGCTTTGATTGAGTTCTGAGAAGACAAGCAAAAATGCATGACATTCTTTCACTCGAACATTAGTATGAATGCTTGACTCGATGGTACGCACATTGAACTTGCTATTAAATTGGAATTCTAAGAAGGACAACACTGGGGAGCAGTCGCTGCCAGTTTTTTTTTTTTTTTTTTTTGGAACGCTCATATAATCAAACTTAACTCTCGCTCTCTCGCTTCAAAAGTTTGGAAGAATTGGGTACACACCTTTCAACAATTTAGCAGTCTGTTCTAACCCCTCCTCCCCAGGAATGAAACAATCAATAGTCTGTTTGTTTCACCTTTTGACTGACAACGTTTTGCCACAGTCTACTATTTAACAGAAAGATGAAAAACACCACTTCAATCTTGCGGCAGATTCCTGCATCTAGCTTCAGGTGACAATTTAATACCAATTTTTAACACCTTGACCAAGCTTTTAAAGTGTGTAGCACATTCAAGTTGATTGACCGAGCATACCATGCACACACACAACCATATTTGCACTGCCTCCTCCAATAAAGCACAAGACTTTCATAATACCAAAGGTGACCAGTGAGAGGGATTATTGTGCCAGATGGAAAAAAACTGAAGAAATGGAAGAAGATGGGCTAATATGGTAACGGGATTGTGGTGGCAAATGCACTGATCCCCCCCCCAAAAAAAAGACTGGATAGGGCATACACATCGAGTGGTATGTCGATTGGGTAAAGCCACTCAGATGCCATCTTGGTACTCCCAAAATGCGTGGAGGGCATGGTTTACTGGTTGGATTATGGTGGGGTTTTTCTCAAAATTTGGCATGTAGAATGAAAAATTGGTCATGTGAGCTTGACATCTTTTCAGTTCTGGTAACATGAAGGATTTTTAATTCGACTTGGTAAGGCAAAAAAGGCTAAGTGCAAAGGAAAGACGTATAACACCGTGACTACCTAGAAACCTTGCATATTACCTAGGGCCCGATTTCCGTGACATGTTAACGTTTCCCAAAATATGCTGTGAAGCACT
The DNA here is from genome assembly GCF_019802595.1 of Syngnathoides biaculeatus. Classification (NCBI taxonomy): domain Eukaryota; kingdom Metazoa; phylum Chordata; class Actinopteri; order Syngnathiformes; family Syngnathidae; genus Syngnathoides; species Syngnathoides biaculeatus. Next base: position 17,954,806 of record NC_084653.1, on the reverse strand, counting down.
GCCATATTTACATAGCAAAAAAACTAAGCATTTTTCATCATGAAAACATTAAATTTTAAGTCAATCTGTTTGAAAATTTTTGGAAATAAGGACTCGCAATTGGAAAATACATGCAAAATACATTGTTCATTAGTTGTCTCTGCAATGTCCTATTTCAGACAGAAAAATGTAAACTTGTTTCCTCGCATTTGAAAATCAAATTTAATTTGCAGAGTTCTGTATTATGAAATTCATTAAAAATTTCACAGAAAATTTCTTGCTTATCTACTGATGAAGTTTGGGAAAATATTTACATTGCTTTTTCGCGAAAAACCGTTGGCCTATAAAGGTGAAGCAGAGAGTGAACAACAACAACCGTAAACAAAACTTTGTTCAAGTGAATTAAGATAATCAGAAAATAAAAAAAACCCTTTACAAACGAACTTTAAAAGTGTCAAAGTAAATGTTTTTAACTCACCTGTGGAATGTTTTCCCACAGCCACGAAACTGGCGATTAACACATTTAATCGCTGTCGCACAAGTTGGGATGGTTGTTTTGGGAGTATCAAGATGGCGGATGGCAGCTTCAGTTTTGGTGGCCAATGAGCCCTGCAGTCTTTTTTTTTTTTTTTTTTGTACCACATGACTTCTGAAGCACGTTATCCTCTATTTAGTGTCTGGAAACACCACAAGGTATTTGTCACTTCCTGATTGGCTTTCATCGAGTTTTAGGTCACAGTCACGTAGTCCGTGGTGAGACTGAACTCGGTGTTGACCACAAACATAAGGATTTGCCATCCTAATATGAAACACTGTCAATATTTCCGGCCCAGGATATTATATGAACAGATTGAGGATGAAACAATACTTTTAAAAGAGGCCTTGCCACAGAATAATCGGTCGTAAAAATCCAGTTATCAGGATTTTTCCGATTGACCAAAAAATGCTTTAATGAGGTTCTATTTTACGTATGTACTGCAGTGAGAAATTACATATTGCGATACTGATTTCAGTGTGTGTGTAGCTTCAAAATGAATCCCAACACTTTGGACTAATTCGATTACTCAAGAACAATTTGGTTGATCAAGAACAATAGTGAAAGGTGGAGGTGTGGAACTGCCTGTATCAATTTCCCCCTTGCGACCCCCATGAATCTTATTGTTGTTTTCCATCTGACCAGTTATCCGTGTCTTCCTGCATTATGTTCATTGGTCTGAACATTGCGTCATTTGCATGGAGGAAGGTATAAAAGGTTTGACTCGGCCAGACCTTTGAGATGGTTTATGTCTCTGTTTCGACTTGTCTGATCGCTTTGCAAACTACGTAACTAATTTTGCCTTCAAGTATTTGTTTCATGTATTCCCTGACAGATGACACAAACCTGAAAATATTCCCTGCCATAATGCTCGGGGGAACAGACCTCCAGATTTACCCAGACATAGCCACTTTTGTATTTCAAAAAACAGTGTCCAGACAGGATTGGAAAAATCATCTCGGATGTCATTACCTCAATCTGCAAAGTACAAGATGAATAATGAGTACCAGGGTTCCATCGCTCCGCTGTATTCATCTGCAACGCTGTATCTGGCTGTTTAAATCTATGCCGACAAGTATCCTGAGAGTGTACTGTAATTATATTCAGGCACTGCTTGTGGAATCATTGGACAGTCTCATGTATCAATCGGGACGGCAGCACCACATATTAACAGCAATGTGAATCAAAACTGTAATGTGAATCATAACTGTTGTAACGTCTACTCGATCAGGACTATATTGTCACCAAGGATGATTTTTGTGTTATCTCAATGCTAAATTATATTATATGACTTGTGCCCAATAGGGTCACCAGTGAGCAGGAGTCTATCCGTACTGAGAAGAGGTAGATTTCTCAGACTGGGTGCCAGTCACTTGTAAGGTACTCACATTTTCCAACACTGCCCAATTTCATGTTAAATGAACCTAATATTCATAGTTTTGGAACATGGGAGAAAGTACATAGAAAAAAGATTGCAATCCGGAAATGTGGATTGTTCTGTCAACCGCTAAGCTACCATGCAGCTAAAGAATGATATCATCTGGGGATAGAGATTTTTTTTATTATTATTCTCAACACACTTTCTTGGCATCTTCTGCCATCTAAAAGTTTTCCCAAAACAAGAAGTTGGTTACTTTCTTTCACATTTTTAATAAAGATCAACCAAACGGGCACTTGAGTGATCAAGTGGTTGGCATTAGAGATTCACAGCTCAGAGGTTTGAAGTTGTAATCTTTTCTCATATCTTCCTTCAATGTTATTCCTATGTTTTTTCTCGTCCTGGTCCTCATATTTTCTCCCACATTCCAAAACGGTGCATGTTAGTAAAGTCTGTCAAAAGGTTCAAATGTGAGCTCGAATGTTTGCTTGTTCACTATCCTGCAACTGAATATGTACGGTTGATTAACAAATTTCCTTCGGCGTGTAAGTCAGTCTTAGGTTGTTGTTTCCTACTTTAGTCATAACATTCAGGATAAAAATGCCAGTGTAAATCCACAAAACGTTCCGGTGATGAATATAGTGATACAGCGTGCAAGGCAAAGTAAGATATGATGTATTTCCTGTTGACAAAGCATTCAAGCTGCTCTCTGACCACACCTGGGGTGTCTCAATCCTTGCCGCTATCAGTTAATGAAGCCTGCTTGGTCCTGGAGCTTGAAGCAGCACGGAACCAATCTGCAGGACACACATCAGGGGCAAAAAGGGATTTGCGAACAGCAAGACTCTCACGCTTGGGGACATTAAGCATCAGCTTATGATCTGATGGTCTATCTTTGACTCTCCGAAATGGTGAATAAATTGCACTGAGATTTACTGTAGGTTCCATCCGTGGGTCCCAAGGAGGCATGACGCCATCGGTAATTAACTTGACTGCAGGACCTCAAAACAAAACGAGCATAACCTATTAACGATAGTAGGTGAGCGCGATTCGCTGAAGGTGCATCGCTCCAATCAGGAGGGAGTCAAGGCATGTGATGGAAAGTACAGTCGGGTCCACTAAATTCCCCGCTAGCCTATCAGTCTGAATATGTCTGGAACTGCCCCACCCTCCACACTACACGCTCTGCACTGAGCTGTTTTTTTTTTTTTTTCGTTCTCTCTCTGGGGGTAATTTGTGGGAGCAAATAGCGAAACATCAATTCTTTGTGACACATCGTGTCGAGAAAATAGGAACATTCAAAGGCCTTTATTCATCATCATTTTTTCCTCAGACAAATGGATTGCCATGCAGGTTGCTGGTCTCGGAACATCCGGCCCCGAGTGGGTGTACTGTATATCATCTCCTCCACTTGTGCGAGTGGCTTTCTTTTGAAATTGAGTTTTCAATACAATCGTGCTGGTATGCGCTCAGCTGAGCAGATGTTTTCTGACAAACGTTGGGCTTATTCAATACTTACAATCGTGTTGGGGAATTTCTCTTCAATACAGCAAGGGGATTAAAAAAAAAAAACGCCACGTTTTGAAAACCGTCATATTGTTTCACTTCTGACCCGATTTGACTTTCAGATGTCTCGCATGAATAAAGATCCCGGTCTGAACTGATCTCATCATCGCAATTGCTTGCGAGCCTTCTCCTTAGCCCCAGTCACGCAGGAGTGTGGGAACATTACACTTTGGGCCTGTTTCTGGATTACTTCGCTTCATCCGGTGAACTCTTTTACTCAGCAGATGAGTCATGGATGTGGTTTTCGGCCTGACAATGACCCAAAACATACTGTTAGAGAAACAAAAGAGTCGCTCAAGGAGGATCGTATTAATGTCAGGGACTGTTTTTTCAGTCTTTAGACCAGGGGTGCCCAGACTTTTTCACCCCAAGATATACTTTGCAAGTATCCAGCCTCTCACAATCGATGGGGGGGGGGTGACTTTTTTTTTTTTAAGAATGACCATTGATGAAATAGAATTGCCACGTCACAAAGATCTACCCACTACAAAAATGCAAAACATAATCATTTTAAAGTAGATTGAAGATTCTTAACGCGTAAATGTATGTTTGTGTGCCTTGCATAACCGCATGAGCCAATATTACACAATATCATTAATTTTAAAAATTTTTTTGGGAACTATATGAGTTCACATTGATGATCACTAAACACCACACGAATGAAAATGCACACTTCACGTCAGTGGATTCGTCCAACTGCAGTGAGAAACACTCACAATCTGAGATGTCAGCCATGGCTTCACAGCGCCGTGTAACTATACTCCTTTTACAGCTGCAGAGATTTTATTGAAGATAATATTTCCGCCTTATTTTTAAAAAATCGGAACAACGAGTCAGCTATGCCTCTTTCACCATCTCACCGTCTTGGAAGGACTTCTTGTTATTTACAATGATGTGACGAACCCGGAACGATGCTTGGGTGGCGGCTTTCGCTGTTGAACTATATTGTGTGAAAAGTGACTGCTGGCCATTTGGATTTTAGTTCATTCACTTTTCTCATTCTCAGCTTGCTTTTCAGAGGAATGTCGGTGTCGTATTTTCCATAAACGGTTAAAAAAAATGCCACGACACATTTCACTACACTTGTTGAAGAGGCAAACACACTTCGAAAATGACTGGTCGATCGCAATCGATGCATTGTGCACCCCTTCTTTAGACCTCAACCCAGTAAACAGTAAAAGTGTCAGGTTTCCAAGCAGCAACCCATGGTCAGATGATCAGTTACATTTTTGAAAATAAGCAAAACGAGGATTGACTTGGTTTATTACTTTAACATTTGATAGTAGGGTAAGTGGCGTCACGGTGGGGCAACTGGTTAGCACATCTGCCTCACAATTCCGAAGATTCAAAATCTGACCACGCCTGTGTGCCGTTTGCATGTTCTTTCCGTGCCTGTGTGGATTTTTGCCCGGCACTCCTGTTTACTCCCATGGACTAAAAACATGCATTAATTGGAGAATCTAAATTGCCCATGGGTGTCAATTTAAGTGCCAGTGTGTTTTTTATGGGCCCTGCGATTCATTGGTGACCAGTTTGGGGTTATCCTCTGTTTAGGGTCTTCCTTCCACCCTGACCCTGCAATAAGTGAAATCTGCACTATAGAAAATGGAAATATAGGCATGTTTTATAGCATTTATAGCACTTGACATTAATACAAATACATTCAGACACAGAATAAATTGAGTGAGACAAAGTGCAATGTATTACACAAAAATATTGCATGAACAGTAAATGGGAAAAAAAGGCTCGTAACACTAACACCAAAAATCAGTGAGGTGTGATCTGCATTTAGTGTACTGGGATACCACGAAACCACAAGATTACTCTAATACCAGCCCGAGCCCCTCCACTGGGGAAAAAAAAAAATCACATAATGCGCAGATATACTTATTATTGTGGCTGATAGAGTATGTAGTCTGTAAATATCTCTACCAAAGCTGCTTACTGTACATTTGGGCTCTTTACACGAAGAATAGCAGGCTTGTTGCCACACAGTTATACAGTGTAGAAAATAAGTATTTGAACACCCTGCTGTTTTGCAAGTTCTCCCACTTAGAAATCATGGAGGGGTCTGAAATTTTCATCGTAGGTGCATGTCCACTGTGTGAGATATAATCTAAAAAGAAAAATACAGAAATCACAATGTACCTTTTTTTCATTTATTTGTGTGATACAGCTGCAAAAAAGTGTTTGAACACCTGTCTATCAGCTAGAATTTTGACTCTCAAAGACCTGTTAGTCCGCCTTTAAAAGTCCACCTCCACTCCATGTATTATCCTGAATCAGATGCACCTGTGTGAGGTTGTTAGCTGCATAAAGACACCTGTCCACCCCTTACAATCAGTATGACTCAAACTTGTAACACGGCCAAGACCAAAGAGCTGTCCAAAGACACCAGAGACAAAATTGTACGACTCCACATGGCTGGAAAGGGCTAAGGAGAAATTGCCAAGCAGCTTGCTGAAAAAAGGTTCACTGTTGGAGCAATCATTAGAAAATGGAAGAAGCTAAACATGACGGGCAATCTCAATCGGAGTGGAGCCCCATGCAAGATATCAACTCATGGGGTCTCAATGATCCTTAGAAAGGTCAGGAATCAGCCCAGGACTACATGACAGGATTTGTTCAATGACCTGAAAAGAGTTGAGACCACCGTTTCCAAGATGACTCTTGGTAATCCACTAAAGACGTCATGGTTTGAAATCATGCATGGCACGGAAGGGTCCTCTGCTAAAACCGGCACGTCAAGGCTTGGACATGTCAAGTTTGCCAATGACCATTTGGAATGTATAGAGGAGTCAGGGGAGAAAGCTTTGTGGTCAGATGAGACCAAAATTTAGTTTTTTGGTCATAATTCCACTAACCGTGTTTGGAGGAAGACGAATGATGAGTTCCATCCCAAGAACACCATCCCTACTGTGAAGCATGGGGGTGGTACCATCATGCTTTGGGGGTGCACATGGGACAGGACGACTGCACTGTATTAAGGAGAGGATGACCGCGGCCATGTATTGTGAGATTTTGGGGAACAACCTCTTTCCCTCAGTCAGAGCTTTGAAGATGTGTCGTGGCTGGGTCTTTCAACATGACAATGACCCGAAGCACACGGCCAGGAAAACCAAGGAGTGGCTCCGGAAGAAGCTTATCAAGGTTCTGACGTGGCCTTGCCAGTCTCCAATCCTAAACCCAATAGAAAATCTTTGAAGGGATCTGAAACCCTGTGTTTCTTAGCGACATCACAAAAAGCTGTCTACAGGAAAACGTTTGACCTCTGTAATTGCAAATAAAGGCTACTGTACAAAATATTAACATTAGTTTTCTCAGGTGTTCAAATACTTATTTGCAGCTGTATCACACAAATAAATCATTAAAAATCATACATTCTGATTCTGGATTTTTCTTTTTAGATTATCTCTCTCACAGTGGACATGCACCTAAAATGAAAATTTCAGACCACTCCATGATTTCAAATGTGTTCAAATACATATTTTCTTCACTGTATGTATGAAGTGATAACAAAGATCTCCATAGTCTCTCTCTCTCTGTCTCTCTCTCTCTCTCCTCTCTCTCTCTCTCTCGCTCTCTCTCTCCCTCTCTCTCTCTCTCTCTCTCTTTGTCGCGGTCTCTCTCACACAAACAAACACACACCACCATGCATACAAGTGCAGACAATCCAGCCTTTCCAATAAATGAAAGGGGTAAAGAAAGCTCACAAAGGACCAGGGAAAATGCCAAGTGTCTTATTAGTGCTTTAGCAGATGTGGCTGGGAATCGATGAGTGACCCCACTGGTCACAACACAGAACACACATCAGGTACACTCAGTCTCCACTATTCATCATAACGAAATTTAAAAAGAAAAGAAAAGAAAAACACACACAAAACATAAAGCCTTCCTTCCTTCTTATCCGCCTTCTGGTCTGTGCTTTGGGAGAGAGATGCTAGAGTGCTGCCAAGAAAAGGCACAAACAACTTAAGGAGTTCTTTAGTTTCTTCCACGGTCCTCGGAGATCCGCCTCCTATTCCACCACTACACGGCACAGAATACAAGAAGAAAAGAATCGACTTGACTTTCTTAATTTTATATCCACACTTTCTTGAAAGGCAAAGGTTAAGACTTTAGATTGACTTATAACTCTCATATATGTGACAGACATATTCCTACCTTTAGTGTCTTCTAATGTGGCCATATTTGATGTTTCTGTACATTATTACCGCAACTTGAGTATTGCATCTGACACTGCTTTTGTGTGCCGGGTTTGTCTCAGGTGCATCTTTGTACTGCCTGGCCCATTAGACAGTGGGCTCGATTGAACAAGTGCTTAACACCTGCTCTTGTGACGGGTGATGAGTGCCCTTGCGCTGCCCTTCAGGCCGGTCTTTTCTAACCACTGTCAAGTTTTCTCCACCTCAGCCACTGTCGGTGGTCCCTAAGCAGTAGAGGGCAAGTACAAAAAGTTCCTCTTGGTTCTGACTTTTCTTTTCAAGTTTTTGCTTGCTCAGGCAATGAAATGAAAATCTTTCCCGAAAATTTGATTAACAGCATTGGGTCCGATGCAAATCTCAAACCTAGAAATTCATAGAGAAACAGGGAATTGTTTATTTTTTTGATAGCTTTTGAGTAGATTGTTTCTTTATGTACTTTGTTTTTAAATTAATTTTTTTACTCAGTATTTCTTCATTCTCTGTCATGAAATCAACTGGTCTACTGTTTCATGCAGATTCATCTTCCAGTTTTACGGAAATCTGACCTGAATGAAAATGGTCTCTCACACACAACAGAAATCCCACACACATAACACTGAAATGCCGAAACACTTTCACATTCTTCTGAAATGCTCTCATATATGTACTGAAATATTCTTTTCAGTTGTGTACACGAGACCGTTTCAGTTGTGTGTGAGTGGGTTAGTCTGCGGGAAAGGTAATTCGGAAATGTGTCGCTGACAGCTTCTCATGTTTTCTCCCATCTGTGAAATCAGCAGGAAGGCCGCCATGAACTTATCAAAAGAGATTGGACGGACCAGGATATTCCACATGAAAAAGGTCCGGATCGTGGAGGATCAACGTAACAGCCTTGGGAAACAGCTGGGGTTTAATGTTGTTTGCCCAAGTAGAGCCGTGGTGATGTCAAACGTTGCCCGTGTTGCACGAAATACCAGTTGGCTAACGCACTGCCTGAGCTGAACTCCTGATTTAGTTTCCGTCTGAGGAAAATCTCAACAATGGAACAGATGGAGAACCAGGCTGGAGGTGCTGATGTGTGATGTGAGACTCAGCTGAGTGGAAGGCACCATGCTGTAATGTTTCACCAGTTTGGAGCGCTAAACTATATTATGAGCAATGCCAGACTGGTTTCAAATCACAGTGCCTTACCGAAATGGGGCGCCACTGAAAAAGAGGACAGAAGACACACCGTAAACTTCGTCTGCAACAGATTACTGCAGTTTAAGGTCTGGCAAACAGCAGCTTTTTGGGTTCCAAGAACAAATGGTGATTGTGGATCAGCGGGTAGAGCAGGTCTTCCAGTGACCGAAAGGTAACTGGTTTGAAACCTGGCTGCAACTGTCCGCGTGTCAAAGTTTCCTTGGGCAAGATACTGAACCGTTATTTGCTCCCAGTGGGCGTGGCATTTGGCCATTGGTGTTTGAATGTGTGTGTGAGGCTTTGGTGTAGCTAAACCGTTGTATAAGTCATCCATTTACAAGTACAATGACATCAAGGACGGTGGGAAAAAAAAACAAAAAAAACTCTTTACCGGGGTCAACACATCATGCATTGTTTCGATTTCTGCTGATTTAGTAGGGGTGAGAGGTTGGTTACATCCTGGACTAATCTCCTGTCAATCACGACAGGCAACTATTCAGACTCGCCTTTCTACACACGGGCAATCTTGCGTCTTCAATTAACCTGACATACAGTGTATTGTGTTTTGGATTGAGGCCAAGGGAAACCCACACAAACGCAGGAAGAAAACAAACTACTCACAGAAAGGCAAATATTTCATCCCAGATGGCCTCAAAGGTACCTTTTCTCAAACAAAGCTCATCCTCTTGTAATAAAGTCACATGCCAAGAGGAAAGAATGTTAAATCCTGGATTTTCTCCATTGTTTTCTTTTGTTTACTGTAGATTTTTTTTTACCTCCCCTGAATTCATTGGAAGGCACCACTGTTTTGCTCCCGCTATACACAGTATTTCACATACCTGTCAAAGGTGTCTGATCAGGCTTTCCAGTTCTAGTGTATGCTTTGTGAGGGATCACTGTACTTTCAGTTTTGTCTTAGTTATATTTGCCTTTTTGCTATCCTTATTGGAGGCACAGTGACACAACTGGTTAGAGCATTGGCCTCACAGTTCTGAGGACTTGGATTCAAATCCCGGCAACGCCTGTGGGGAGTTTGCATGTTCTCCAGTTCCTGCGTGGGCACTCCATTTTCATTCCACATCCCTGAAACATGCATTAATTGGAGAATCTAAATTGCCAGAGGTGTGATTGTCAGTGCGACTGTTGTCTATGTGCCCTGCGATTGGCTGGCAACCAGTTCAGGGTATACGCCGCCTTCTGCCTGTTGATAGCTGGGATAGGCTCCAGCACTCCAGTGACCTATGTGAGGATAAGCAGCTCAGAAAAAGGCTGGATAGATGAATTTATCATTCAGTTTTGACGAGACACTTGAGAACCACTGGAAATCTCAAGGATCGAATGGTAAGTCCACCCCTGACGATTATCTACCTATTTTTTCACATTTTGTTCACCTGCTTCCCATCAAAATCAGCAAAGAGGCAATTGTTGGATGGATTCAAATGATTATCCTGAGCAATTATCTTGTGTGTTAAAAGTACACCTTCAAAGGTCTTCAAACAGAAATGTTAAACCTGTTCGGTTGTTGCGTGTGTGATCGACATCGAGGTCGGCCAAGCCTCAAAATCTGTAGCGGTGACGTGAAATGGAACAAAAGCCAATTCGGAAGAGACCTGGACCTGATGATTTTGGGGAGTACTGTCAGGATTTTCTGTTAATATCTTGGTGTCCGATACTTAAGAGAATACGGGCACATTGGTTGACTTCTGTGTGCCATCATCTTAGTTACATTTTTGAAACTCAGTTAGCCCATGTGTCCATGTGTGTACCACTTTTCTAGAAAAGGTTTAAACAAAGAAATAAGTGGTTCATGCTCTGGAATTCGATTTTTCATTTACATTACAATAAACAACGTTTCACATCTCTCTTTACTTCACCTTTCTGGTTTCAGAATTGACTGGCGCTGACAGGCGACCAGTTCAGGGTTGTCAGATGGGCAAAGTGAGGATAAGTGGGATGGAAAACAGATGGATGGAAGTTCATTAATAAAAGTTATGATGAAAAAACAGTCAATGGCATCCAAGTGAACAATAAACATACCGTAGCTGGGTAATGATGAGGTGCTGGGCATTATTTGCAGTTACTCGGGAAAGCGAGCTGACGCTGGTGCACCAGAAATCCTCCTCATGCAGGACATCTGAGAGATTGCTAGCTGTTTTAGTATTGTGTGGGTATAAAGATTGTTTTACAGGTCCAAAAAATGTATATACACGAAAATAGGTTTTAAAAGATGATGCACAGGCCGAAATGTTACAATAATGTTTATGAGGCGAGCAGGGAAAGCCAAGCAGCTAATACCATCTGCGGGTTTAAAGATACAACAGAGTCCCAATTTACTCTACATTATTTGCAGATGGGATCTAATGAAATTAAATATTGACGTGCGGTACCGCTTGTGGTTCTTCATTCATTGAATTCATTACTAACCTTGCCTGTGATCCAAATCAATGAAATGGTGAGTGAATGATTGCTTGAAAAATACATGTGACAGTAGAGAAGTATTAAATATGCCTAAAATGTGGTTTTGGAACAGTCTGATGAAGTGGTTGTTTTCACACCCTCGTCATTGTATTCAACAGTGGAACCGAAATGAATGTACACCTGAGATTTGAATGAAGGTGCTTGTGCTTCTTCAAATTTGTGTCTCTTACAATCATCCACCGGTGCTACTAGTTTTACGTTTTTTACCATGTCGGTGAAATGCACTTTAAATCCAGATACAGTTCCGTTTGCGAGTGATTAAATGCACAATAGACAACGTGCACACGGTGTTGGTGCAAAGACCAAAAATGTGCAGTCGTCAAAATCGATCGCTAACTTCTACTACTTGAACCAATAGAATTATGCTATTTCTTATTTTAAACTTACACATAAGTACTAATTGAAATTCAAGATTCTATAATTTGGATAAACTTTTATAAAAAAAAATTGCTTGAAGCAAATAAAATGCCTGAAAAATATGCATTTCTAGGAATAAATATCATAGAACAAATATATTTTCCTTTGTTTTATCTTGGTTAATTTTTGTAGTGTGGGGAGGGTTATGTCATCCGTCACGGTGGGGCAGCTGGTAAAATGTTGGCTTCACAGTTCTGAGGTCCCTGGTTCAATCCCGGACCCGCCAGTGTGGAGTTTGCATGTTCTCCCCGTGCCTGCGTGGGTTTTCTTCAGGTGGGCACTCCGGCTTCCTCCCACATCCCAAAAACATATAACATTAATTGGACACTCTAAATTCCCCCAAGGTGTGATTGTGAGTGCGGCTGTTTGTCTCTATGTGCCCTGCGATTGGCTGGCAACCAGTTCAGGGTGTGCCCCGCCTCTTGCCCGTTGACAGCTGGGATAGGCTCCAGCACTCCTCGTGACCCTCGTGGGGATAAGTGCGAAAGAAAACGGATGGATGGGTTATGTCATCCAAAATATTAATCCCATTATCTGGACTATAGGAATTCTGCTGTTGTTGATTTTTTTTTTTTTTTTTTTTTTTTGGGGGGGGGCGGTTGGTTTTCCAGTTGTCCTGGTTCATCTTCCTGCATTTCCTGTTTTTGTTATAATTTAGTAGTTTTGTGTTTGGACGTGGTTTATGGTCAGGTTTTTCATTTGCTTACTGCTCCCATCTGAGTTTTGACCTATAGATTGTTTTATTTTCCCATCCACAAAAGCCTGCAGAAAACTAGTTGTATACTTGAGCCCCAGTAGACCCAGCATGTGACTTATCAGATTTATTTTTTTCATACTTCATTCAGTGAAAACATTTTTAAAAAAATATAGTAAGTGTTTATATCTACACACTGAACCCTCGACACACGCCTGAGCAACAAAAATGTTTCCGGAAAGAATAAGCCGACGGGCCCACACTCAAAGCCGCAGTACTGCAATCATCTATCATATTGACACTGTGTGCTGCAACAGAGTCACAAATGTCACTTCAGTGTCTCTAACCACGCTAACAATACTGGCCTTCTCTCCTATTTATCATCATCCAAGAGTTGCTATGTTAGCACTTGGGATTTTTAGAACGTATTATTATGTAAAGAGAGCAAAGGAAAGGAATACTGACCCAAAACTCTCATGCTAAAATACTTTAGTACCACTTACCACTATTAAACTTGATGAGTTTGAGTTTTGACTCTCTTTGACGCTTCACAAAATAAAAAGTCCATTACCTTGTCGTCGTCAGCACAAATGTTTTGTAAAAGATCAAGATTAAGGGTTGAATCCTGGCTTGCCACGCTCAATTACGAGGAAGAAAAATGCCAACACAATGGAAGTTGAACAAGTTTAGGCCTCTCAGACTTGAACAGGGTCTGTGCACAATCATAGTCCGAGTCCAGACCCAGAATCAGACCCACACCATAGCCCAAAAAAGAAAGGCTGTGATTTAAGACCACTCCATTTCCCGCTTGTATTTTAAACGGCACAGCGTTACTGGCTTCATGGTAGTGATAAACTCTCTCGACCAATCACCTTTTCATCCATCCCTTCAGGCGATTATATCAGCATCTCAGGCAGTCAACACCGACCGCGCACAGGCCGGACAGAGAAGGAGAAATGTAGCAGGGGAGAGAGAAGGACATTCAGCGTGAACTTGGTGCCAAAGATGGAGAAAAATCTGAAAATGACAGATAAAGGAAGAGAATATTTGGAACAAATAGTGCTTAAAACGGAATGGCCAGAGTCATTTTTTTTGTTTGAACTTCTCAGTGGGAGGTTCCAACAAGGAGCACTTATTAAAAGTGCTCACATGTGGAGCGCCATTATGAACCAAAACCTAGTGTGAGACTTCTCTCTTGTGTCAAGATGATGAACAGAAAAGGGAAAACTTGAAACTTTTCTATAGTTAAGAACTTTATTTGAATGTGTCTAGTTTTCACCTTTTATGTATTTGCTTCCCGCGACCCTTGTGAGGATAAGCGGCTAAGAAAATGGATGGATGGATTTATTTACGTGCTCTTATTTTGAAATGCACTTACTAAATCAGAGAATGTTATGCAGATGTGCTCAGAAGTTTGATTACCTGCGCAGAATATGTAACGTGTTATTCTTTAAAGTCAACATGAACCATCAGGTACAACATTTCATTTTCTTTTTAATGGGATTTAAATTAAACTTTAAGGCATTTCAGATGAGCACAATCGTGAAACAAGACAAAGAAAATAATGATGAGATATTCCTTGTTTAGTCATATTTGTATCTATATTCTGCCACAGTATATAAACTGCACAACTGTATATACCAGCAGCTATATATATATATATATATATATATATATATATATATTTTTTTTTTTTTTTTTTTTTTTTTTTTTTAGTTCTATGTTGACTGTGATGAACGGCAAAAAGGTTTTGGGATTTCTCAAGCAGCTTTAGAGTTACAACAACACAACTACTAGAACAAATATTACAATAGTCACTACGTAGATCATGTGGACTTTGGCTTCAAAACATTTGGACTATTTTTAAATTTTAGTAGTGTACCGCTGGTGCATTGTGTCATATCATGATAGTAGAAAGTGTTCATTTTTCCAGTATAGATGAGATATACCGAACTTGCATGACTTTTTTTTTTTTAAGTAGCCCACGTATGGAGGGTATTGAGGTCAGCATTAAACCTCCCACCCTGAACTAATCAGAATTCTTGAAAATGTAATGTGCACCAATGCAACGCAAGGCTCTTTGCAAAGTCCCTTGAGGTTCTGCTTAGACGGACCAACAACGTATTTGAATATCTGCTTGATATCTTATTCATACATTGCACTTTTTAAATAATTGCTACCTAATTTCCAGCCACAGTGGATATGTTATGCAAACACTATGCACCCTTCAGTCCACTTGAATACCTCGGGGAGATTTCCAATCAAGTGCACAAAAGGCTATCCAGGGATGAGCAGAGTTCTGGTTAAGATATAGCGAGCCTGGCCATTAGCATGATGGTGTGGTGCACTGCGGAACGGCAGAAATTTAAATAATCCCGTGGAGGCTCGTTTGGATTAAACCTACGACAAATAAACAGTAACGTGGCGTATTGGACCCCCTCATCCACTCCCCGCCTTAATGCGACAGGTTCTGCTGCAATCATTGTCCACAGAGCAACTAAATGTGAACATCCCTCCAGTATCCTGCTGATCACATTTATTAATCACGTTGAATGAAAGCCCGCCCATCTACCTTTGACATGAGCTCCCACAGATAAAAAAAAAAAAACATCACGTTGGATAATTATTACCTCTCGAAGGCGTGATGCGGCAGGACAGCTGCCCTTTCGTGTCTTACTGGGTTTGCATAGCAAGGACCTTCGACGTAGTCGAAAGTGTCTGGTTCAGTCTGAGGTTTAACTAGCAAATAAACCCTGATTGGCTCTTGTGCAGTTCAGGAGGTACTGTTTCTGTCTCTCAATTGGTTACTGAGGTTCAGTATCACTAGGGAGTTGACTGTTTGAACAGATGAATAGAAACGGGCCTTGTTTGCTTCACTTCAACCGGACTCTGGAGCCTTCATCCCTTGGGTGAATATTTTTTCGGAATTAAATGGTGTGAACCAGTGCAATGTGCTCTCCTTCCATTTGAACACATGCTAAAGAACAAGGGTGCACAAATTCTTTTGCAGCCAACTTCCCCACGATCTGCTTACTAAGGGGGAAGCTAAGAACGCATGCGTAAGAGTGTATCATTGCCACAACGGTCGTGAAAAAAGCAAAAGACATGAATCAAAGGCAAACTCGCCAACTTGCTAGGACGCGCCTTTATGTGCACATGCACAGTGACACGTCAGAAAAGATCAGAATTGGTCAAACCGACTGTCAATCGACGTGATCGACGTATTGGGGACAACTGAATCAAGCGAGGGATGGATGATAGGCTGGCATCTTGTTTTCTTTGTTTTTTTGACAGGCGGTCAATCAAATCTGACACTCGCAATCGACACATTGAGCAACATACTTTCAAACGTTGTAAATTGCCCATTCATCCATTTTCCATAAATGCTTATCCTCATTAGGTTTGCATGTGTACTAGGGACAGTAAGCCAGAGTACTGTTTGGGACACTCTGTAGGGTACAATACGCCTTTAGGACTATAATTTATTTATTTATTTATTTATTTTTTGGTGCTGACCGGTGTGACGGTCTGAGCGGTCCCCCGTGCTGAAAAGTCTCCTTCTAATTAATGCGCATGCGTTACTAACAGGCCAACACTGGGTACGTAGCAGGTGCTTACTGGGAAATCCCCCCGGTCTCATACTTCCCCTTCTTCTCCATAGAGGGAGCTAAAATACATTATTTCCTAACCATAACCCTGACCTAACCTTAAAACAAAAGTTGTTAAAAAGATATACACATATATGTACGTTCGCTGTGTTCATCTTTCTGAGACGTCCATAAGACAAGTTCCTGAATGGCACATCTTGAAGCATGGACGGGGATGTTTCAGAATGGCCGGAAGTTTACAAAATATGCGCGCATGCGCATTAATCACAAGGAGACTTTTCAGCACCGGGAGCGCTCAGACTGTCACACCGGCTAACACATTCATGATGATTTAAATAAAACCAAACATGGTTTTTATGTTGTTACTGTGTTCATGTGCTCAATTAATTTCCTTAACGAAATGGTACTAGTAGCTAACAAGCGAATAAACCTCTCTTGAGAACATTTTTGACCACACCGACCCTCCCACTGTAACCCGAACAGATTTGCAGCCCTTTCTTGTGTTTGAAGATGTTGTTCGGTTAGTTATTAAAAACTTGAGCAATTGAGCCACGCTCAATCCAACTGTCTTTTTTTTTTGTTCACAATCTGTTATACATCATCCATAGAGTATGTTGCCAGATATATACCAATCATCAAAGAATAGGATATAATTTACCCTTCGAAAGAGCTGTTTAAATAAGTTGAAAATAGTTACATTAAAATAAATATACAGTGTAGATATTTTGATAAAGATACATTTTGAAAGAGAGCTGTAAAATGAGCAATACTCTTTTCTTTATAAGTTTGTCTCACCTAAATATTCAAATGCAAATGTGCTTCTTTCTAATTTAGGGAGTCCGGGGATTGGAATGTCAACCCTCCGGTGTGAACGCTGATTGTATCATTTCTACCCCTTTCAAGCATCATTCATCAGGTTAAAATCATTTCTTTTGCTGACTCATAAATGAGTATAGATTTTCAATTATAACAATTAGCTGCAGGGTACAAATTTTACTCTGAATATCCACTGTGGGAGAGTTTACAATATTTCAAAAGAAGGGATATTAAAAAAAATAAATAAATGCTCAGGCATGGGATGAATGAGGTAAATAAAATCTGCAATGAAAAGATGTAAATGTTCTATTACATATGTGATCTCATCACAGGCAGCCATTTTCTGAAAGAATGTCTGTATTATTACATTATTCAAAAACCACCATCTAGACACTATGTGACCCATCTAATGGTCAAAGAGAATTCTTCATATTGAATGATTACGAAGGTTTGCATAAAAAAAATGGAGAGACAATTGCACTACCTGGACAAATCTTTTGAGACACTATTCCTTGGGAGAAAAAACAATAACTTAAAAAAAGGTTAGCCTAAATTCCTTAAGGAGAGTACACCTATGCCAATTTTTAATATCTTAACTGAAATTTTAAAGCAGACTACCGTACTTTCCGGCCTACAGCGCGCACCTGATTATAAGCCTCACCCAGCACATTTGTAAAGGAAATACCATTTGGCACGTACATAAGCCGCAGCTGTGTAATAGCCGGAACTGCCCACATTGAAACATGAGATATTTACAAACAAAGACGGTAAACAGAGTTTACCAAGTTTTAATACCTTATCTTAGCTTAACATAGCAACAACAGGATAGCATTAACAGGCCTGTTAAAATAAAAACATACCGGTTTATAAAAAAAAAAAAAAAAAAAAAAAAACAGTAGCAACATGGTAGCACAGCACTAACAGGGTCGGTTAAAAAACAAACATACCTAAATCACTGAGATGCAGCAATAACACAGCAGCAACACACAAGGTTGGCGTTAACACAGTGCTAATGCTAGCGTGGCGCTAACAGGGCCAGTTAAAAAAAATATATACCAGTAAAAATCACTGAGACACGGCAGTAAAACAGCAGCAGCATACTAGCACAGCGCTAATGCTAGCGCACTAACAGGGCCGGTGTAAAAAAAAACATTCCGGTAAAAGTCATTTCCTCGGCACATACAGTATATTCCACAGGTCTCACTCTTACCTTTTCCGCTTGAGTGCCCCTTGTGGCCGTTGGAAAAAATGCACAAATTAGCTGCATCACCACATATTCCACAGGGTTGAAAGCGTGTGGAAAAAGTCATGGTTTATAGAATTATGGTAATTCAATGATTCATTCATATCATCAAAGGAGGTACTCGTACAATATTTTCAGAACCACTGGTACAGATTATATACAATCTATAAAACTATATAGTCAATAAATCCCATCCTATTAGCATTTTTTATCCAAACCCCTGGAGGCGGAATGGTCATTTGTCGCAATACTGTAAAAGCAGATAAAATAATCTGCCGTGTTTATGTAAGTAAACAGTTGAGAATGGCAAACGCAAGAGGCCACAGAGTAAATGTCCTCCACTGTCACAGCAGGACAAAAAGTGTACGCAGCAAACAGAGCTGACGCAACGGAGTCCTTTCTCCTGATCTTCAGCCCAAGGCCATTTTGAGTGACAGAAACTTAAGTGGAACCTGATCTGAAGGTTCAAACAGGGCACATACAGTATGTTGTACAACAGGGGGAGGAGGAAATGTCTAAATCCTCTTTAGTGCCAAGAAAAAGGGCACCACCAGCTTTTGTATGTCTGTGCCGGCCTGAGAAAGAATTTCATCAGAGCGGCTCTCAATGCTGATCCGTCACCAGAAATCTTCTGTGGATACGAAACTGTTGCAGCGTCATGTTTACCACTGTAGATGAGAGAATCCTGTCCACCAGCATCAGGGAGGAGAGCAATCTTTTCCTCTCTGCGTCCATTTAGCAGCCACACTGTCTATCCATCACCCGGTAAGAACTTCTTAGGGTTCATCAAAAGGGGAACCAGGTCAAGATTGATGATGAAGACCATCTCTTGCAACCTGGGACTGAATTTCCCATCCGGCTGTGGAGAATACCGCAAAATAACACCACAAAAAGGAAGCCGCAATAACTGCAGTGGAAATATTTTTCAAAATCTTTAAAATTCAATTTAACCCCAGCAATTTAAATCTCCAGAACATGATGGGAATTACTGTAATTTCTCAAAAATTATTTGAAAATTTTTCCAAAAATATTTTCAAAATTGATAGAGAGCATTATATTTAGGTATGGATGAAAAATAAAAAAAAACAATCACATTGTATGGTTGTATACAGGTACATAGCGTGGTAAAAAAAAAAAGTCTTATGTTACATATTTCTATATATATATTAGGGTAATGTGCGCCCCCCAACCTGAACTCTCAGAACTCCTCCTGGAGCTTGCATTTTATGATTGTTTGCATAGCATGCTTGTTGCTACTCCATCAAAGATCAGAAATGATGGCCCATGAGTTTGTTTAAACTTAAACTAAGACAAAAAAAAAATGTCCACTAGAACGGCTAGTTGTGCAGCTGCTTTTAAAGAGTTTATATTTTTAAGACTGAAATATGTGTTAACAGTATGAATAAAATGTTGTGGCATCATTGAGCATTTATTTTAGTTGGTTGAAGGATTCTGTTCTGACAGTTACAGGGACCAGGACAAGCGTGTCCTGTGGCGTGTCCAGAGATTATATTACTGCTACATCAGCACATGCACATTATTATTATTGATTGTTGTACGGACACTTTTTTGGAAAATCAATACAAGTACAAATCCAACAAAATATAAATACAGATTATTCCTAATATTCTGAGCATATCGATAGCGGCAAATTGGTGCTGCGCATTGTTCAGTGGTAGACGGGTTTTCCTTTTTTTTTTGTTGTTGTTGTTTTAGGTCAACTTTGGGAGTGCGTATTATACTTCAGGGGGCATTATACTCGAGAAATCACGGTACTCGGTTTACCGAAGTTTGTTGACTACCTACGTCCCGTTGAAGTCTGCGCTGCGATTGAAATCCACCATTGCAAAAAATGTCGCCGTCACTTCAACCCAAGTTAAGATTTTTGTTGTTCCTTTTCATTGAAAAGATGCTAAAACTTTTTCAAACACAAATATGTGAAATGGACTGTTGTCAGTAGCTGTTGATGACGGTTAATAAGCCAAGCTGGACAAATTTCATACTGGAAAAACTACTTCATTTTTTTCTCCTTCATTTTTATTAAATTGCTAAATTTTACCCACAACTTAAAAGGAAGTTTATTTAGCAATGACCCAAACTGATGATTATCTTCTTCCAGGTCAACAAAAATGATGTCAGCGTACTAAGCGCAAAACAGACCCCCGCGGAAAGGTTGCAAAGATTTTCAGATGCAAACACACAAGGCAGGTTATGACACTGAGCCCCCTCTCGCAGAAGTGGTTCGGTGAATGCTCCGCCGGCTTCATGTGGAGAAAACCAAATGGGGATCGTTTGTTCTTGTGTTCTTGCCAGCACAATAAGTGAGGCACATCGCCTCCTTACTACTGACAAAAATGCACTTTGACCGCAAAAATACAAGACAAGCATATAAATATTGCACAAAATGCAGGGAGCGCAGATCATCACAAGAGGGAAGGTTTTAGTTTCTCATGAGTTGACTGACGTTTTTTTTTGTGTTGTGTTTTCATATTTGTGACACTCGTTGCACCTTTTTTTGCGGGGAAGCCTTGAACTTATTCAACTTTGACAGCATTTTTGAACATTACAAGGTGGAAGGGACAAAAAAAAAGGTTTATTCTTAAACAATTGTGTTGTTTCCATTTGCAGACAAATGTTTGTATTTGGTGTGAAATGTGGAGAAGCAGAGAAATTGTCAGATAGATTTTGCTGAGTTTTGGGACGTTAAGTTACGTTCAGCTTCTTTTTTCTTTTTTTTTTTTAACACAATTTCAGACAGTCCCACTTTTTTCGTCAGTCTGTGTCCATTTACTTAATTTCATGCGGTTTAGTGAAACTGGTGTTGATTTTGTCAAACTTTACAGGTGAGTTTTTGAGCTCCATGTTTTTCTTTAAAATGATACATTTTTCACCGGGATATACACACAACCTTAAAAAAAAAAAGGCTAAAAAGGGGGAAAAAAATTCCAAAAGAAAACTTTCTTTCCATTTCCATGAAATAAATAGCATGGTATAATGTTTTTGACACGTTTGGACTTCACCTATTGCACTAAATTGTTTTTTTTTGTGTGTGTTTGTGGGTTCTTCCAGGCAACCTAAATGATACTTACCAGAATCTAACCTATGAAACTGAAGACAATGACTGTGACTGAGATATGATATCCCGATCAAGATATCATTGCCATTGTACAGGTCCAAAGAAATTATGGCAGAGCAAACCTATGACGGCAATAATCACCATCTGAGATGTTGATCTGATGTTGGCCTGTACAGTACTTAATGTGGTGCTTGGTGCAACCGGGAGAGCCTCATCTGGACACAGTATGAAAGAATTTGTGAGTGTCGGAACTGTTGCATGTCTTCACTGTGACAGTGTTATGATTTTATAATAAGCGTATTGAGTTTAATGACCAGGTCGGCTCATTTATGCACTTGTAGCTTGAAGGGCGTCATGTAAAATGTGCAACTCACACAATTTGTATGAAGCTTGTTACGTCTTTCTACCGTTGTAAAAAGAAGTTGGCCAGCACCATTTGCTCTGCCACTAACGATTTCCGTTATGATGAATGCCTGAAAGGGTTAAGTCATCGTTGACTTTTTTGAAAATATGACTTCAAGCATGGGAAACACTTACCCATAAGTAGTTCATTTCAAGGCAGCACAAAACAAAAAACATTCCCCCCCCCCCAAAGCTCGTGCACCTACGTCATAAAATCACATGACTTTTGTTTACGTCGCCATATTGCCGGTCAAACTAAGCATTCTTCGATGCTAAGTCAGTTGGAGACGACACAAAAATGTCTTATAGCACGACGCCCAGAGTTTTGTCCGATACCGTTAAACATTTAGAAGGTGATAATAAACGAAGGTACGTGGAAAAATGAGAGACACTTGGCATAGAAATCAATGTTTTCAGCAATAAGAAATTGGATTGTTAACTCGCTTCCGGTCGTCTTGGACAACTGGATATACACATGGATCTGGTGAGTAAGTCGTCAAGAGTTACGCAGAAAAGTTTGAAAGCGTATAATTGTCTGGATACATACAAATACTTTGTTGGAAAAAATCCGACATAGTGACGGGTTGACGGCTCGCGAACCCGGAAGCGTATTCGGCTTCGTGTAGGTGGCCGTGTGTGTTGTGTGAGTGAGACGGACCGTGCATACGTTTTTGGTCAGAAGCGAGTGTGAGAGGTAAAAGAAAGTTGACTCACGGCGACCGGTAACTGTTGTCTGCAAAAAGAAAATAAAGCGATTATAACAGCATGTCGATGGTCTGTGATTTTACTACTCCCGCCGTTGAGCTTCGGAGTTGAGGCGCGAGAAGGGAGTGAACCTGGAGGAGGGCAACCTCGGCCCCGGAGAAGATGTCTCCCCTGCGTCTCCCGACCACGGTCAGGCCACCGGAGCCGGAATGGTTAACTCTAGCAACCACGAAAGGACTTGCTCATGTTTTCCAAGGAGTGGTGAGCGTCATCTCTTTTCAAAAGAAAAGGTAAAGTACTTACTTTATTCACCGGAGTCAAGCGAACAAGTGATGGCCTCTGCAACAGGCTACACTTTAACGTTTGCCGGAATCCATCTATCTTTTCAGCTATTATTCAATACAAATACCAATATTTAAATAAATGACCCCTGGTTTTACACAAACCGTATTCATTAACTATGATTGGGAATAAAAAGAGGACGATGAGTGGGCTCCTCCACACAGAAGAGTATTGCAGCCACACGCACACACACACACACCTCTAAACCTCAACAGACTATTTTTTGGTAAATAACATTGTTCTCAAATGAGCCAATTTGGCATTGTAAATACTTCTTGGGAATTTGAGAGTGAGAAGAATAATTCCTACCAGAAGTGATCGCTACACAGTCGTGTGTATTTGGTTAACCACCATCCATCATGTTTAATTGCAGAAATCCATCGATATTTCCTAATCTTTTCAGCTGGTATTCTACAGAATGATCTCTTTGACTATCTGTCTCATCTGTTCTCACAACCAACAGCACAACAGGTCTCAGGCATTGTAAATATTCTCCACCGGTTCAATGTCTCCCATGATGTCGAGCAGCTCTGTTTGACCGGCAATATGGCGCCGTGAAAACGGTGACGTCACCTGCCCTCTGCGAGTAAGAGGGTTGCTTTTATAGACTCGGGGAGGGGCCAGTCACCTCTGCCTGTCAATCCCTCAACACGACATGCTTCTTGCTGAGACTGGGAGACAAGTGTATATATATATATATATATATATATAATATATATATATATATATATATTCCCCCTCTTAACTTAGCATGCAAGATCTCAGTTGTAAGTGTTCAGCCATGAAAGGTTGTTTCACCTTTGCCACAGTGCTTATGAAATAAAAGTATACCACCCTTTTACTGTATAACCATTTATACTGCGGCGCCTGGACCCACCGTGGCCAACATTAAATGGCTTAATGGACTGCAGCAATTTCCCACAGAACCTAATGTGAGTCCGCTCACAGCCCGCATTTTCTAGAATGGGTCACCTGTGCATTGACTCGTTGAAAAAAATATAAACACACGTGTACTGTGCATATTCTCCAGATGATGTATGTGTATGTGTTCTACTGGACCTTATGACTCTCTGTTGTTTCGGTCAAGGATTCTCAAAATGGAAGTCCCCACACACTGCTGGTGTTGTCTGTTCTTCAGCAAGAATTTAAAAAAAAAAAAAAAAGATAGTTTGTCGACCTTGCTGCAGACTGAAGAGCAAAACAAAACAAAACACAATGCATATAAAACTTTTTTGTAAAGTACAGGGTGACAGGTACATATTTACGTAATACAGGACATTGCATCATAGAAGATGGTGAATAGTAAGTTCAAAAATACAGTAGCCCTAACTCAATTTTATTGAATTATTTTGGGGTGTTGCAGAATGTACCTGTTGTTTGGGACAGGAAATTGAAATAAGGATTAACCAAAAGTAATGTGGACTTTGCGATTGAAAGGGTTACACAAGATGCTGCAACGGAGAGTGGATGAGAGGATGGGGCCCCGCCGATAAAAATGAAATTGTATTTTTATTTTGTGTGTAACTGGAGGAATGTACTGTTCTTACTTTCAATTACACATGAATATTGTACGGTGGGACAGCTGGGAAGCGTTGGCCACACAGTTCTGAGGTCCTGGGTTCAATCCCAACCCTCCCTGTGTGGGGTTTGCATGTTGTCCCTGTGCCTGCGTGGGTTTTTTCCGGGCACTCCGGTTTCCTCCCACGTCCCAAAAACATGCAACATCAATTGGACACTCTAAATTGCCCCGAGGTGTGATGTCTCCATGTGCCCTGCGATTTGCTGGCAACCGGTTCAGGGTGTTCCCCGCCTCCTGCCCGTTGACAGCTGGGATAGGCTCCAGCACTCCTTGTGACCCTTGGGAGGATAAGTGGCTAAGAAAATGGGATGAATGGATGGATATTGAGGTGAAAATGTTTCAAAAAGTAAATGAGGGACACACACAGGAGTTTTAATGAATTGGTATTCGAATTACGAGACAATTGTTTGGACAATGTTCTCCTTTGATGGTTATATAGACCCCAAAAGTTTGTCCTAAATATTGACGTTGCATTGAAATGTATGGATTAAAAAAAAATTGTGCAAATTTAGTACATAGGTATCAAAAGACACCATATCGGAATGAGCCAGAGGACAGTACACGCGTGTGTGCACGTGTGTGTGTTTTTGTGCATGTGTGCTCGTGCGTATTTGTGTGCATGTGTGTCTGTGGTGGATGGAACAGGAACAGCAGGCCCTCTTCTTCGTCTTCCAGCGCTGCGGGACCGTTCTGTCAAATACTGCAGCCCCTGTTGAGCAAAGCCCTACGGCGCACGGAGGACGGTCGTCGGGATCCATTACTCACAGCTACAAAAAGTAGGTCTGCTATGTGACAGATCACAAGCAAAAGTACTGAATAATGCACAATTTGAAATTGTATGCATGGGAATTTCAACACTTTAGATTACAGCTAGAAAAAGGCCCGGCCCAATTCCACAACTTAATCTTCCTTACTTTAAAAAAAAAAAAAAAAAAAAAACAGTCAAGGTTTCACGGTGGTTGTAATGCAGAGAATATATGAAATCTGAAATTTAACACATCATGTTATTCCAGTAAAGGAAATGGGATGTCGTTTGAAGTGACAAGAACAAAAGAACAAGACGTGGTTTCATGTCAGTCCTGCTATGCTAACATTCCTCTAACATGACTAACAGCTCGTATTTATGCGTACAGTCAAGTGGCTGTCATAACTTCAAGTGAGATTTTACAACTGAAAAAAAAAAAAAACATCTTTTAAACCTTCAAATACCTTTGTGCGATGTAATTAATCATACATCTGTTAGCTTGCTTTTATATTGTGTGGAGTTTGCAAAAAAACACTATGACCTGACAATATTACATAAATATGATCTGTGGGGAAAAAAAAAAACAGCCATCTCTGGCCCCATGTTTTGATTTTCAAGAAAACATAGTGCCTAAAGCAAAACAACAACCACAGTCAGAAGGTGTGCACTCACAGGCTGTTAGTTACTTGTCGTGCGCTCACAGGCACACTCTTGTGGCTTCCAAAAAATGAAACTTCAAAACAATAACATCCATCCATTTTCTTAGCCGCTTATCCTCACGAGGATCACGGGGAGTGCTGGAGCCTGTCCCAGCTGTCAATAGGCAGGAGGCGGGGTACACCCTGAACTGGTTGCCAGCCAATCGCAGGGCAACTCAAGACACTCACAATAACACCTAGGGGCCATATAGGGTGTCCAATTAATGTTGCATGATTTTGGGATGTGGGAGGAAACCGGAGTGCCGGGAGAAAACCCACGCAGACACGGGGAGAACATGCAAACTCCACACAGGCCGGTCTGGGATTGAACCCGGGACCTCAGAACTGTGAGGCCAAAGCTTTCCACTTATTCCACCGTGCCGCCAAAACAATCACAATTACTGCTTTATTTTCATAAACAATGCAACGAGTGCCTGAATGCAAATGGAGGTGTGTCTTGATTTTCAAGGTTGGGTGGCCAATTAGTCAATTTGGCAGACTCCCCCTTTGCCAACGGGGTACCGACGCAATTGAGGTGTGTCCTTTGGCATCCACCCGAGACAATTTGATGCCCGTAAGTCAGTCCAAACTAAATCTGCTTGGATCATGTCTATTTTTTGGCGTAAGTTATATGAACGCATTTTTCATGAAGGATTCCATATGTAAAGAGATCTTCATGTGAAGGCATTTTTAAAGGGAATGACAGAATCCACCTCAGGACAGGGTTGAAGTTGGGTGGGAACGCACCCAGAGCAGGACAAAAGTCCAGGAAATGACCATCACCAAGTCAAGCCCACCTCGTCGCACGGTGACTCCAAGATGGATTTGCACCAGTCACGAAAATTGAGGCCTTAGCGAGTTACACTCCATTACAAATGAGATTCTTTTCTGGGATAACAATATAATAGAGCGCGAGAGATAGAACATTAAAGTTCAATTAATTACTGCAGCTTACTGAGTCACATATAGTACTATGGAACCTCGATGCGGTGAATTAATAAGTGCCGGGAGTCGTCCATTTTAGCTAATTGTCCGTTATGTTGAAGCCCTTTTTTTCTGGACCTAGTACAAAATTATGGTTGGTACTTTTTTTTTTTTTTTTTTTTTTTGTGCCCTAAAATCTCAACACATTGGTGTTTTTCTTGTTGTAGTGATGACTCTGGCGGGTGGCGACGTCATTCCCAAAAAACAGGTAAGATTAGATGCCGTAGGCCATTTGGCTTGACAAAAAAAAAGCAAAAAGGTGGGCTCGGGGGGTTACTGCAGGGGAAAAAAAGCGTGTTCTTGGACTGCAGTAGGGCTCGCAAGACGTCTCTTAAAGGGAGAAAAATGTTCAGTTCTGCTCGGTCTCTCTCGCTGTAGAACTCTGCTAAACAACAGAAAGAACTCCTGCCCTTATGGTTGCGACGTCTATAGAACTCGTGCACCTACGTCATCAAATCACGTCACTGGCCAGAAGTGGCGGTCAAACAAAGCGTTCTTCAATGCTAAGTCGGTTGGAGACGACGCGAAAATACGTCTTATAGCACGACGCCCAGAGTTTTGTCCGATACCGATACATGTCTTGGACAACTCGATCTACACGTGTATCTGGTGAGTAAATTGTCGAGATTTACACGGAAGACTTTGAAAGCGTAGAAAAGTCTGGACGCATACAAATACTTTGTTGCTGGATCTGTTCTCAATCAAGAATAAATCCCACATAGTGATGGAGCCTCTCAGATTTTTTCAATACAAATACCAGTTTTTAAATAAATGACCCCTGTTTTTACACAAACTCTCATTCATTAACTATGATTGGGGGGGACAGCGAGTCGGGTCCTTTGTTTTTTTTAAAATAGGCATTGTTCTCAAATGACTCCAATGCCTATTAAAAAAAATTAAAAAAAAAAAAGAAAATAAACCGCTGGAATAGGCTTCAACCTCTGTACATGGAATCGCATTGCAGCCACACGTTAACCTACGTAAACCTCTCTGTGACTGACGGTTTATTTTCTTTTTTAAATACGCATTGGACTCATTTGAGAACAATGCATATTAGGAAAAAAAAAAAGGTCTGTCCAGGAGAGGTTTACCAAAGATTAACGTGTGGCCACAACACGCTTCGTGTACGTTGGAGATGACTCCCTGTGTTTTTTTTTTTTTTTGTTTTGTTATATATTTTTTTTAATGCATTTTTTTTTTTTTCAAAATGAGGCTATCTGGCATTATAAATACTTTTTGGGAACTTGAGCTTGAGAAGAATAATTCCTACCTGAAATGAAGTGATCACGACACAGTCGTGTGTATTTGATTGGACACCCTCCATCACGTTTAATTGCCGATATCCATCAATCTTTTCTCGTCTTTCCAGCTGGTATTCGATAGAATGACCTCTTTGAATATCTCTCTCGTCTGTTGTAACAACCAATAGCACAGCAAGTCTCGGGCATTGTGAATATTCTGCTCCAGTTCAATGTCCCCCACACTGTCGAGCAGCTCTTTCTGACCGGCGATATGACACCGTGAAAATTGTGGCGTCACGTGCAGAAGCTCTCTGTCGCCACCAAATGGCGAGCTTTGCTTGGGATGGGATTCTCACAATGGACTCCCCACAAGCTGCTCATGTTGTCTGTTCTTCAGCGCTCCTGTGACCCTTGTGGGGATAAGCAGATCAGAAAATGAATGGATGGATTTTCACACAGTGCCAGAAAAAAAAAAAAACAGCAGCCAATCCTGGAAATGACAGACTTTGTGTGTATCATTTTAAGTGATGAATGGAAACTATTTTGGGACACAGTTTTGAATCGCTCTGGTCCGTTTTATCTGATACTCGTTAGGTCGTTGTCAGTTTATGGAGGTTCCACTGTAGTTGTTAAATTCTTTTCACTTTGTGTGTGCATGGCTGTATTATCCTGCCCCCCCCCCCGGTGGCTCACTCGGGCTTACCAAAAGAAGACGCAACCATTATTCGCTTTACAATACTTATTTAATATCTGTATTATGATGTATTTAGAGCAGATATTTGATTAGTTTTATATTAAAATAATTTAGTTTGAGATTGTAATTAATTTATTAATTCAATTTGATATAATGGTTGAGTCCGTGTTAATAGTTTCTTCCCTTGATTTTCTGAACAGTTTTTAGCTGGTGGTTGACTTGAGTAGCTGACCCCCATAAAAACTCTGCACATGCTTGATTTTCCTCTGTTATCCTTTTACTGTTTTCTGTTTACTAGTAAACATTATTGCCATATGCTATTTAGGGAACAATAAGAAATTACAGGACAATGACATGGTTTGCCTTGCCTTTTATTTGTTTGATTAAAAGGTCAATAAAATATATTCAGATGCGAAACAAAAACTCTTCAATCAATCCTCAACTATTTGTGTGAAGGATCAATAACAGTGATTGCAACTCAGAGGAAAATATAAGCGCAAACTCAGTGAGGTTTGTGGAAAATAGCTGCACGGCCTTAAAGGAAAAGCACGACTGCCATCTATTGGCCAAAGAGAGAACGGCCGCTGCACAGTTGCCAAAATGGAAGCTCTTCCTTTTGTCCGTTGCGTTTAATCTTACAGGTCGAGCGCAATTCCACCGAGTGCGTTACTCTTTGCGTCTAATGAAGCAGCGTGATGGTGTTTTATCACTTGAACATCCTCATCTCCAACATTAGCTCACATATAATGAGGGTTACTCAGAGGACGGGGGCCTCTCTCTGCGCCATGATTAAAGACCTCGGCGTGTGCCGGTGACACTGCATCGGTCATTAGGCTGCCTCACTTTGCACTTTCATATCTTTCTAAATAAGTGCCTTCCTGCGAGTTTAACGGGCCACCTAATCTGCCTACTTAGAGGCGGGCGGAGGGGACGGGTGTAAAGTGTCAGGCGAGAGGGGTCAAAGCGTCGGATCGGGAGGGCTGACTTATGGTGCTTCGTTATGCGAGTGGTTAGTTCTCAAACCTTTAAAAAAATGTTTTGAAAAAGCCCCCGTTAAATAATTTAAATATAAATAAATAATAATACACCAACTCCAAGCAGAAAATTCACATGCACAAAGCAAAATTATCGAAGGTTGCATCCAGGGTGGGCATTTTGCGCTAAAGTTAGCATTTAATGAGTACACGGTGGATATTCACTAATAAACGTGATTCAGTTAGCATACAGATTTCATACTGGTCATACTGTTTAAGTTTAATTGAATTTTTAAAAGTTTTTTTTTAATAATATTTTACTCTGACAGACTGAATGTTGCTAGCATCAAACTACTCACATAGTACGATGAAAATTGCCAAAAGTGTCAAAGCAAAAAGCCCGAAACGTTCTTTTATTGTAGTTGTTCAGCCATCCAATTTCAGCCTCCTTTAGAGAAAGACAAAAAAATATTCACCACCCCCCCCCAAATTGGAGGTAGCACAATCGTTAAAAAAATATTTGTAAGTACCTCCATAGTGACCAACATTAAAATACGGTAGCTTGTAGTCCTAAGTGTGCTTTTTTTTTTTTAAGGGATTTTTCTTCCTAAATAGTACATTTAATATTATGGTGAGCCATTGGAACAGTATGCAGCATTTAAGGTTAACAATCCACTTCAATATAGGGCTGGAAAAAATTGTGTAAATTAACCAAATTGTACCAAAACGAGTGTTTGAAAATAAACTGTTCTAAATTATTAAATGTATTGTGCAATGCCTATAAGATAAATATAACTAGATTGGCAAATGTGAAGTAGTGGAATTAAAAAAAAAAAAAAAAAAGTTCAAGCCACAGGAACGTGCAATTTGAACAATTATTTAACGTCCCACTAGAGGGCCCCAGCGTACATCTACTGGTACATCATAAACCTGCAGTCACAAACCTCCAGTAGGTTGTACCATAACTTTTGTTTATTGGGTGTTGGTCGGGGCAGGGGTGAGTCATTCCCTTTACAAAGGTGTGGGTGTTGATTGCTTGCATCATGTAAAAGTTTGGGATCTACAAAAGATAAATTCATCTACTGAATGTTTAACGATGTGGTTGTTCCATAAATTTTCCGTTTGGGTGTGGTGTGGGTGATTCTGATAACAGCAGAAAGTGTGGATATTCAAAACTTTCAGCGGGAAAAATGTGGGTGTCACTTATCTAATATCTGATCATCCTGGTTGTATCATTGCCGTAAATTACGTTGCAAGTTGATCATAGTGGATGAAGGGAATTATGAATTTTGAAACATGATGCCCCCATGTTAGAAGATTACTTTTACATCCATCCATTTTCATCACCACTTATCCTCAAGAAGGTCACGGGGAGTGCTGGAACCTATCCCAGCTGTCAGGGGGCAGAGGCGGGGGGAAACCCTGAACTGGTTGCCAGCCAATCGCAGGGCACACAGAGACAGACAAGTCGCACTCACAATCACACCGATGGGCAATTTAAAGTGTCCAATTAATGTTGCATGTTTTTGTGATGTGGGAGGAAAACGGAGGGCCCGGAGAAAACCCACGCAGGCGCGGGGAGAACATACAAACTCCACACAGGCGGGGTCCGGGATTGAACTCCGGGACCTCAGAACTGCGAGGGCAACACTTTACCAGCCGGACCACCGTGCTGCCCACTTTTACATCTAATAGTTTTAAATCTTATAACATCACAGTGTATATTGATTTGAGTACTGCAACCCTAACCCTATGCATGGAAGACATCACACATCATAAATACTGTACTGTAAAGCAGCAGAATTAGGTCAGGGTAACTTCCCCCTTTAAGTAAAAGACACAAAAGAGCCCCTGAGAGGCATTTACACACAAATACTTCTGTTAGGTTATGGCAGACTTATAGTAATACTCTGTGATATTTCCATTCTTTTGCGTAGAGTTTTCCATCCTACCCCTTCACAAATGTGTGTTTATATTTCAGAAGTAGAAACTGAAAAGAAACTGTTAAACTGGGGGGGTAGTTCCACAATCACCCTTTGCTACACAATAGACGATAAAGCGGATCACAGGTACAAAGCAACTTCTGCATTGCTGTGGCGGATGACGACGACGGGAACGTACAGTGACATTTCGATGGAGTCGAATATTCAACTCGAAATGTTTAGAACAAACTTGTCAGCTGTATGAAAATCAAGCATTAAAGTAATGATTGCAGAGGGAAGATTTTAAAAGAAATCAATTTCTGCTATCTATGTAAAGCATATATAAAAACATTTATTCAGCAATGCTCACAGCACAGAATTAAAAGTAGACTCACAGTAGTGGGCGGGGAAAAGGACAATCACAAAGAACTTTGGGAAAGTCTTTCCGTGGCACTTGATTAGATTAAAAAAATAGTTAAGACATCGGTATGGATGCAAAAAAGTTGGGATTTTTTTTCAGATAGTTTTACAACATTTTAGTGGCAACCCCTGAACATCAGCTGTAGTGCATGTCCTTCAACAACAATAACAAAGAAAATCATCTCCAAACTTCCTAGACCTGTCATAGGAAACTTTAAGCTTTAAGAAGGGTAAAAAAAAAAAAAAAAAAAAAAAGACATCAACATGGAGGAGCACCTTATCAACAACAACAAAAAATATGACTTAAACGTTTGGCCATGTATGTTCTCACTGATGGCTAGAAAAGGGAAAAAAATATTAAAAAAATGTTACAATTGCTGTGAATTTGGTTTAACGTGAGACAGTAGCAGAGTTCGTTTGCAGTAAAATAAGGAGACGATCCATAATGTAGATTAAGATTATTAAAGTAAATACAAGCACTGTTATTGTGAAAGCCCAGTGGTGCAAAATAAAAGGTAGTGTCCCAATCTAGAAAAAGAAACGGGACTTCCCGAGATGAAGTTTGGTTCATTAGTCATGACCGATGTTGCCGTTTGATGGCATGAATCAACAATTAGGTGGTTGAAACCATGTACTGGCTATAAAATGTGCTTTTAAATTAAAATGGCAAGAAAAATAAATTGGGCAATTGTACTGTATTATTGTGCATATTAAAGTCCGTGTTCAGAGAAGACAGCATCTCTCTCTGAAGCTCTTCTTGTTCTTCTTGTGTTTCCCTTTTCCGTTTTTATCCTTATTCTCGGACATTTTCTTCCCCCGGATATCGCGCATCAGGTCAAAGAAAACCTGCAGCGAAAAACGACAAAAGCGGACAGCTCAGCACATTAGGGCCGGGCCGAGCCTCTCTGCATGTGTGTCTGAACTTTCCGTAATAGACCAAAAAAAAAAATTATTAAAATGATTGGCCCGTCCTTGCTTCTTCACTTTCTTGTTCATTTTTAATGCCTGGTACACATTTGGACAAATATTATGATGCCAACCCAAATGACACCTCACCAATTATCCCGTCTTTCTTGTGAACAACCAAAATCACAGGGAATACAATTACACAATGTCAAATAAGATAAAGGAATCCAATGTTTTGTAGTTGTGTATTGTCTTCTTCATGATGTAATAAAGCTTTAAATGGTACCAGGCATGAAAATCGAAAAATTGAAGCTACACGGACGGGTGTTTATATTTGTGCGCGTGCATTAAGAATAATCACCTTGTCGACATTGGCCCTGGTTTTGGCGGACGTCTCGACATACTGGACTGCCCACTCTTCGGCCTTCCCGCGGGCCTCGTCCACAGACACCTGCCGACGGTCCTCCAGGTCCGACTTGTTTCCCACCAGCAGGAGCGGGATCTTGTCCTCTTCGGCTTTTACTCGCAGGATCTGCTCCCTGTCGGCACACACAAGCAAGCACGGTCGCTGTAGTCCACTTCAAAGCACGCACGGTAAAAACTTTTCAGACGTCCCGCACCTGAACTCGGCAGTGGCGGCGAACGACTCGTGCTCGGTGATGGAGAAGACGAGCAGGAAGCCCTCCCCGCTTCGAAAGTAGTTGTCCCTGATGGCGGCGTAGTCCTCCTGGCCCGCCGTGTCCAGGATGTCAATCTGGACCTCCTCGCCATCCAGGACCACTTTCTTTCTGTAGCTGTCCGCCTTGGTGGGCTCGTAGTCCTCCACAAACTGCAAATGATTGGATGGCTGATGACTTAATTGATTACTTTACTTTTTATACTATTTTACTCCAAATGAGTATTTCCTCCAAATATTGGTTATTAGTCTCCTCGACAATTAATAAATTATATCATGTCAGCTTTGGGGGGATATTAGTGGTTTATTTTCTCTTATTTAAAGGAAATTTGACTTGAATTACTTGTACGCATATTTGTTCTCAGTTCTGCTGTCATTTTTTTTTTAATATCACGTTTCAAATTGTACCTGGAACTGCCAAAATGGGGAAAAAAATCCATTCACCATATCATAATGCAGCCCTACTGGGGGGGGGGGGGGGGCACAAGCCAGTGCACTCTGTTGGCCAGTGCCAAGTCCGGATAAACGGGATAAAGGGTTGCGTCAGGAAAGGCATCCGACTTAAATCTTTGCCAAACTAATATGAGCATTCAGCACACTAATGAGGATAAGCAGTGTAGAAAATGAATAACATGCTAGTTTTTTTTTTTTCAATCTGGTGAAAAAAAAATGCTGTGTTTTCCTAACTTTTGATGTCAAAAGAGGGAACGTGAATGGAACATTTTTGATGGGAGCCAGTCTCGCACGTCATTTTGTTTCCAGCTATTTCAAACAACTCAAAAACCATTTGAAATTGTCAATTAAAAAAAAAAAAAACATAACTTACCTCATCGTACATAAACTGCAGGGTGAGAGCCGACTTGCCCACACCGCCACTGCCCACCATGATCACCTTGTGTAAAGCAAGAGAACTCTGGCCTTTACTTTTACCAGTCGCCATCGTCGGAGTGGTCTTTGCCTCCCTCGCTCGCGCTCAAACACAAAGACTTCGCGGCACTCTTGACACAAACCTGTGAAGGATGAGGAAAGTTCAAAACACACCATGATGGGCCATCTCGGTACCGGCCGGGGAGATGGGTAGCGTGAGCAGCTTCCCTTTGATTGGCATCAACTCCAGAATCGTACAGTTTTATGAAGTCAATCCAGTTTATGGGGTGTGATGAAGCAGTCACTGGCTGCTCCAAGACAGCCTCCACGACTTCATGCCAAATACTTTTGAGCTCGGCCTCTTTAAAAGGAAGGGAGTAATTTCTTTCCACAATATGGGTTCAAGCCAGAGAGGATGAAAGGTCAGACTCAATTGCTTTTAACTAACCTCCAAATCCTCCATCGTAGCCGGCCAACGAGATTCATATACTGTTGAAAATACCTGCCTGCTACGGAGGATATTATTTATGTACAAAACATGACCCCTTTTCCATATCTTAAGATGCATTACATCACTGGTTCCCAAACTTTTTTTTTTCTCTTGCAGCACCCCCCTTTGGAGATAAATTACCGTAATTTCCGGCCTACAAACTGCGACTTTTTTCACACGCTTTCAACAGTGTGGTTTATGCAGTGATGCGCCTAATTTGTGCATTTTTTCTAACGGCCGCAAGGGGGCACTTGAGCGGAAAAGGTAAGAATGAGACCTTTACCAACCCTGTTAGCGCTGCGCTACCGTGGTTCTGCTGTGTTACTGGCATGTCTTATTTTAACTGGCCCTATTAGTATTAGCACTAGCGTGAGCACCAGCATTAGCATGCCACGCCGCGCTAGCATTAAATTCTTTCTGTGTACCGCCTCTCTTTGTAAATATCTCGTGTTTCAATGTGGGTTTCAATGTGGGCACTTGTAGCGTTTACACAGCTGCGGCGTATGTATGTGACAAATGGTATTTCCTTTACAAATGTACTCTGTGCGCTGTGCAGGCTGGGAATTACGGTATTTTCACCCAACCCCCACACAGTTTATCAAGAAACAAGCATACGCTTAGCTTACAAACATTATTTTTTGCAATTCAAACATATCTCCAATAATCACTGTAGTGGTGACTTTTAAAGATGAAGATTACACCAGTGAATATAAAAAAAGAATAGAAGGAGAAAAAAGAAAAATAAGTTTTCAATTTGGCCGGTGAAAAAGTTCAACTGGTTCTGTGACCACGCTCATAATTCAAAACATTTTGAATAATGGTTCACCACTTACATGGAAAAGCCATGCTAAATAAATCTATCTACATGTTTTGCGCCACCATTTGCATTCAAATATTTTCTTGAAGGGCTATAACATCACGACACCGGTGTTATTCATTTGCCCATCTTTGGCATTTTTGAAAAATTGTTTCTTAGCATTACTCTACAAATGTATCTAAGACAAAGCTTTGCAGTTATTGGACATACAAAACATTCTATTGTATTTTTTAATTTGACAGTAAACTTCAACAGGGAGTGGCAATAAACAGCTTAAAGCCTGTTTTTTCCCCCCCAACTGCACTACCACCATTCAGCACTAGTATCTCGAGTTTATGCACGCCAGCAAAGGAAAAAAAAAATAAAAATAAGACAATGACGGCTCCCATCTTGATAAAATGGAAGTTGGTCGCACCTAAAAGGCACCACTGTACAGTGAACATTAAAATAATTCTCCCTGTGACTGCTCACCAATTTTTGACACTGATAAAGACAAATCCCCAAACAAGACAAAGCACTAAGTAGTCAATAGCAGAATACGAAAACACAGAAAAGTATCCGACTGACCAAAAGCGCAATCAGCGTGAGCTATTATCAGCCAACAGCATACAAAGTTGTCCAAAAAGCCCTTGGGCACACGTGGCTTGCATTATTAGGTGAACACAAAAGTTGAGTTTGCCAACTAGAGATGCTGAGGATGTGGCATCAACTTTCCAACCTGCCTGATCAGGAAGGTCAGTCCACATTGTGTCCTTCCTGCCTTTGTTAAATTAGGCCAACGAAATGGTTGATAGACAGGATGTCTACTACTCAGCATTTATACATGGGGGGAGCGGGGCGGCAGATGGGAGGAAGGTCTTGACATAAATCATTAAAACGTGACCCATCTCCACAGGCAGACACAAAGAAATTTGTAACACTGTAAATAAACCCGTCATATGTAAAACATGGAAGGGAAGACGATACAGCGAATTGCTTGAGGATTTCCAATGGACTTTTCCACAATACAAATGTTGTGTCCTTTCTATTTGAGCAATGGAAAATGTGTAAATAGCCTGACCTATATATGCAAGATGGGTCTGTTGCATGTTGCTCGGGTTAGTGAATAGGAGTGGGAGCTTGAGGGGGTCCAGAGACTACATGTGCTGCTGAGCTCGTAAAATATGGATAAAACTATGCAGCACGGACGACGGGATTTAATCAAGACTCCCTTTTGGGGGAAAAAAAAAAAAATAGGACAGCTTTCTCCCCACTTTTGCGGTGATGCAAGATGTGGGGACCCCCGCTGATACTGACGAAACAACAGCAAGCCAGCGTGCTGCCAAAGCAGACCGTGTAAAATAGGCAATTGCTCCAGAAGTCAGTACATCATGTAAGCCTTTGGGTGGATTAGACAGTCCAAGATGTGTCCATTAATGATGGAATTCCATCACACATGAACCCCGCTGTCAGGCCTGCAAAAACTAACCAGGAATACATAAAAAAAAAATTTGATTGGGCAAGAATAAACGACAACAAATAGGTGATAAAGGGGAGGTGAACACATCTTACATGTAAACACCTCTGTATGATGTGGTTCACTTTAACAGTACATCACCAATAAAATATCCAACTCATTGAAAAAAAAACTTGTACACTTGTAAGTTAAGGTACCACTGTAAAATGAACAATTCATCCCCACCCTACGAAAAAAAAGACATAACGTGGTTTGAACACAAATGGTGCAGCAACACTTCTTTACCCTCTGCAAAAATTCAATGGGGAAAGATGATTTGAGATGCAAGTGTTTTGAGTTACAAGCAGGGTCAAAGAAGCAACTCATAACTCAAGGCACCACAGCCTTTGTAAACCTCACAATGAACCAACATAACTGAAATACGGCAGCTCAACACGTGCAGTTTAATGTTTGTAATATTTGCAAGCAAATGCATTTGAAATTAGGAGGTTGACTGAGTTTGTGTCCAGTGATGGTTAAATAAAAACCTGAAACTCTCAATTTAACCATTGTTACCCTTTCGAGCGCTATTCTGAAATGTATTTGCCAGTTTGGCAAATCGAGCAGAAACGTAATAATAGAATATTAAGCATGAGTTAGTCTCCCATAAAGCAACCAGGTGGAAATGTTGAAAGAACATCGCACAATGCATACTAATGACGACACCAGAGGATGGAAACAGTTGAGTCTTTGACCAAAGCAGGCAGCAGCCACACAAACAGAAATCCAGCCACCTCAGAGCATTCACCCCACACTAAATATGTGATGCTGAGGAGAAGAAAAAAAAAAAGAAAGTGATAAAAACATGATATGGTACACCATGACTTCCTTGAAGCTGCTCCAACATGATTATTAAGCATAAGTCATCAAGCCTGGTTGTTTTCTCCCATCATTTCTCAGCTATGAATCATTTGATCCTCTTTTTGTAAAGCCTGCCGCATTACATCAACATGAACTGTTAGGGGGGA
Organism: Syngnathoides biaculeatus; assembly: GCF_019802595.1. NCBI lineage: Eukaryota > Metazoa > Chordata > Actinopteri > Syngnathiformes > Syngnathidae > Syngnathoides > Syngnathoides biaculeatus. The sequence continues at coordinate 17,916,725 of NC_084653.1, read as the reverse complement.
AGATATGGGTAAAAGGTCACAGATGTTGGATATGAGGGCCTGGCTCGTAGCCCCTTTCATGTGAAAAAGTCTTCTCCCGATTTTTTTTTTTCCAGTCACAGACCTCTGTAAATGGCGCTGACATGAAACAGGAGAGGATGAAGTCCACCCAAAATTTTTCCGTTAGGTATTTATCAGAGCTGTTGGCCTCATTATAAAAAGCAAAAGCGGACATGTTGTATACTCTGTTCGAGCTCCCATGTACACATTTTGCAGGTTTTGCTTTAAAAGGGCGAGTGCAATGATAACGTTAATCGTGTCGCTTTCCAGTCCACGAAAAGTGGTGTGGTTGCAACTTTTACGAAAATTCAAACAATGTTCCCTTGGAATTCAACGACAGATGTACTTGTCATTATCGAGTTTAACTTTTGTGCAGCACGCTTGCCTGGAAATGGAAGGGCTTATATCAAGAGGTTTAGTCAGAGAACAGAAGACAGCAAAAGGGGGGATTTAGAAAAACACACTGACAGTTGTTATTAAAAGTCGACAAACACCCTTACTTTTGTACCCTTCTCCTCTGGCTGCCCTTTAAAGCCCAAATGTCATCCCTATAAACATTCTAAAATAGATATTGTAATGAAAAATACATAGAACATTATTCACTTCAATGTCTATGCGAAAAAATAAATATGAGCGGAGAACAAGTCATCCATGCGCAGGGTTGCCCGAGTGTTATTCTACATCCAAGTGGGTCGCCATATTGGCTGCATCTACTGCCCGTGACGTCACCCCGGACATTCGCCATTGAAAACACGCAGTGGACCTTATTATGGGAGACGAGCAGGCCCCTGCTGACACGGAAGCTCTTTTCAAAGAAGAGAACATCTTACAATCGAGTGAAGTGTCCAGAGCAATATTACTCTTGTTTCGGGCCACATTTAGATGATATGCGGATCACGGCCAAACCACCTCCCCGTCCGATCCACTTCCGTGGCGGAGATGAGCCACAGTGGCCCAGCGCCACGACAAGCCACCCCGGCCGACAAGGCTTTGTCGACAAGGCCGGTGGCGATTCACAAGGCCTGCGGAGGCCATCCTTCAGCGGCTGCTGCACCGAAGCCTTCCGATGTGCACATCAACACATTTAGCACCCTTGACTTACGCATTACAGCCCCCCCACCCTCAACTATTTTTTTTTTGTAGCTGCATGCACACCTACCTGTCATTTGGAACCCACAAAGCGCTCGTCCTTTCCCCCCGTGCAATCCATTTTTCATAACGAACCGGATCTTTTGGAAAAGTATGAAAAGCGAATCCATCCTCCCGAGTGTTCGCGCAATATCCAGCAATACAACAAGCCGGGATTTTGGCTAACACGCAGGAACAACGAGCTACCTTCCAGCAGGTAAAACTAGTAGAAGCAGACGAGACCGCTTGAGTGCGCTACTGCCCTGTACGTCACTTCCTGCTTCTTGTCAAAAACAAATCCCTCAAGAGGATTTTCATGCAGGGAGTTGCAAAAAGCCATATACTCAAAGTCATGATTTGTGGTGAAAAAACGGCTGGGTTCATACCGGCTGCTGTTTTTTTTTTTTTTTTTTCATTAATAACAAACTAAAAATCATGCATTTCATGACAGTGGACCTTTAACATGAGTACAAAAATGTTAGAATTTATCCTGGTCTATTTGTTTCACAACACAACAATTTGACGTTTGAACAGGGGTGTGTAGACCTTTTATATGCACTGTAAACTTTGTGGTAACAAAAATTAGAGCTAACAATTATTTGCCTACCCCTTTCAGACGTAACTTGCTGAGCAGGACATCCCTTGTCGTCGAGTATGCCATCACTAAGCAGTTGTGGCTAACCTCAAAAGAGTCATGGATCTATTGAAGCAAAATTCTTTCCTTTAAGCCATTGCGATACGGACCCAAACAGAAAAAGAATTTTTCCACTTTGTGGGACCACTTTGGGCTCATCTCATACACCAAATCCCATACAAAAAAAAATCCATTTGTTTTCAATTCCTCATTCCTCTCAGTTTCCACTTGATCCATCAGAATTAAGATGAATTTAAATAACTAGCATTTAAGTCCATCCATTTTATTTTCTGTTCAGCTGAACCTCTCCTAAGTTAAAAAAAAAAAAAAAAAAAAACATACGATCAAGGAGTGGAAAAGAAGCCACAAATAAATACACTTACGAACACGAGTGGACAAACACTTTACAACTTCCTGTGGTCACTTTATTTATATAAATATTTTTAATTAGGCTACTTCACTTTTTAACATCAAGCTTCAGGGAGCATGTGTTGGAACAATACGTGCTGAATTGTCTTGTGAGGGATCATATTTTGAAAGGGGTTTACATAAGTTAAGTGAGCCTCGTGAGGATAAGCGGCTCAGAAAAAAATGGATGAATGAATTGATGGATGGCTGGATATTTTGAAAAGTTTGAGTAGAAAATGTTTACAGTTGATAAAATATATATTGAACTTGTTTTGGTGGTCTACAGTTTTTGGCACACAGTCCCCATCAGGGCCTCTCCAAAATTGGAAAGATTGCTTTAAAGATAAAAAAAAAGGGGGGGGGCGGACTCATCTATCCAGCATTATTACAAAGTATCAGTTCTAGAATGAGCTATGAGATCTGTTTATTTTGGGTTGAATAGTACAAGTTACAGCCCATCCCTAGATGTAAATCGTCCCCTATTTTGCCGTGATGGTCCTCTTTTGTTTTGCCCACACTCCTTCGGGCAAGCTCGCGCTACTGTACACATCAAACGACCAAATGAAGAATGGGAACCTCAAAGTGCTCTCCAGCTGACTTCTTAGCCTACACGTTAAACTCTTAAGGGTCAACCAAAAACTTGACATCCGTGCAGTCTTTGGCATTAAACGAATACAAGTAAGAATGGTGGCTTCTGCAATTCACATTCACCGTGAAAGGGGACATCACATGAGAGCTCCATAAAGCAAGAGCACTGCTGGGTGTGTCGCCTACTCAGCAGGAAAACTTTTGAGCAGCGAACATTCAACTCGGTGGGCAAAAAGAGAACGTCACAAAAAGCCACAGTTGTGGACATAACTGTAGTTACGCTTCGAATAAAATGATTACGTGAGGGGCACTGGCAATTATTACAACTCTCGCGACATGGCTTCATGAATAAAAACAAATATCCATAATAAAAAAAAGCAAATACTCTCAACTTACGAATGCAGGATTTGTATTTCTGCCTTTGATCGATGCTATCTGGAAGGTTGGCTTAAAGAAGCAAATCGAGGCATTGGTTACCCCCGAAAAAGCAGCACAAGCGCCTCAGCAACACAAGCCCCGCCTCCCGGATGTAAATCGCCAATGGACGAAGGGCGTCATCCTGCTTTTTCTTCTTCGTCTATAAAAGCGGGGCTCAATGCTGCCGCGTAGTGGACGGGAGTCACACGAGGGTGAAAGCCTTCGCCCACTCGTTTTTGTTCTCCATGTTTTCACACTGAAATGTTTCTCATCATCAAACAAATGTAAATATTAGTCAAACACTACACACTCAAACACAAAATGTTTTCAAATGAAGACTAGGTGTAAAACTGTGCCAAACAAAGATGCGTTCATCCAAGACACACACATCAAACTCAAGGCCCGGGGGGCCAGATCCGGCCCACCAAATAATTTTATGGGGCCCCGCAAAGGCAAATGATGTTTGTCAACTTCGGGGATTCTTGTTCAAATCTGTACCGAAATTTCAAATTGTCACATCACAAATCATAAGCAAGCATTTTTTACATTACCAAACATCAACAATAGTTGAAAAACCCATTACCCTTGACTTCTGATTCCAGAAGCAAGTCATAAATGTCACGAGTCAATATGATGAGGTGATAGACGATTTTTATGGTTTCACAGTCATAACAGCCCTCTGACAGAAACCGTAACTACAATGTGGCCCGTGATAAAAATTTGCTTGACACGCCTGATCTAGGATGACACGCTGTGGCGAGCCCTAATGGGACAAGCCAAAAGAAAAAGAGGATTCAAACCTACATGACCCGTGTGAAAAGGGTGATTGTTATAACATAACTCGGGTTTAACTGTGTCAATTTTTCTATTACACCTGATACTGCCAGACGTTCTCAATCAATTTAAAAAAAAACATTTAAATGGGACCTGCCTGACAAAGTGTGGTAGACCAAAAGGTCATCAAAACCTGGACACCAATGCTGAGATCTAAAGAAATTTAGAAACACATGACAGGGGGAAAAGTAATTTGGATGTCAATGTGGAAACGTAAAGCCATTTTTAATGGTTTGGGACTCCACTGAACCTCGGTGAGAACCATTATCCACAAATGGTGAATGCATAAAACAGCGGTGAACAGACGATAATCCATGTCCCTCCTAAAAAAAATTTGTTTAGGAAAGAAAAAGTCAATGTCGTGGCCTGCAAATAGTCTAGATAGTGGAATACAAAGAAAACAGTCAATGACAAGGCTCCAACCTGTCAAGCTGACCTGTTAGCAGCAAAATAGTGGAAGTTGGCGCAGGAGGAAGGTTGCGACCTGTTAAGTCCGTGACTCAGATCCTGCAAACTGTAATAAAACTCACAGGTGGTGCAACAAAGTACACATGGTGGAATTTTATTTACATAATTTTGTTTTGTAAGAACTGAGGGATTCCATTATTTTGTTCTACTTATTTTTTTTTTTTTTAAAGTGACTACAATTTTTATTGTTTTTTTCAACATGGGTATTAAAGCCACAAGAGTGGTAATTTGAATAAAAAATGTTTGGTGCATTTGCCTTTCTTCCCCTTCCCAAATCACACAAGAGCAGCGATTCCATAATTTACAAATATGAATAAAGGAGACCATGATTTATAATTTCCAAAGCTTTTCCCTCAATGGGACTTACGACTTGAACAAATAAAATAAATAAAAAAAGAAACATTTTTACAAGGAAATGAAAACGTGGTTGCAGAAGTAACTGACCATAGTCAAGCTCACGCTAAATAGGAGTCAGCACACACTCTTGCCACTATTTAAAGTAACTGACAAAACAATTTTCAGATGTTCTGGAAGGTTCTTCTTAACATCTTGAACTGTTTATAATTCCCTCCAACTTGTCTCGGGCCTCAGCTACAGCCGAAGAAATACAGCTAATGTGTTACGAAACCAAGTTTGAACATTTTTGTTTGGCACAAAGATGACACTACGCCGCAACATAGGACATCATACTTAGGATAATGCATGGTGGTGGAAGAACTTTGCTTTGCGGGTGGGTTTCTTCGCATAGAACTGGGGCCTAAATCATAGGGGAGGGAATTATGAACAGTTTGAAATAGCAGTTAGAAGGGGGGAAAAAAAGCTTTGAAATTATTTTGGTCTTGTCTTGTTTTATCACAGAACCTGGCATTTGAACAGGGGTGTGTGGATTTTTGTATATATCCAGCATACATACAATTGAGCGCGAACTTATGAAACATTTGAAAATAAATGGGAAATCCTCGGTTTATGATCTCAACATACAACAGGCTATAGATACCTCATACCCAGCACAGGAAGGCACACTTGGTTAACGTTGTACTTCCTGTTTTTTTTTCAATGATTGTTTAATATTTATGACATGCAAGTTCCCATACAAATATTCACTATACGTAGGACTTTATTAGATAAGTATATATCCCAACCAACGACAAATTCAAGTTATGTGACGACTACATGAACAAATGTTGGTTTAGCAATACAAAGTTCTGTTGGATGCTGCCCCTGACGCTGCCCAACAGTCTTGTGCCAACTGTCGAGACCTTCAAGTTCTTCAGTCTCAAAGGACCTGGAGTGGGAGACAGACACCAACTCCATCCTCAAAAAAGCCCACCAAAGGATGTACTTCCTGCGGTTTCTGAGGAAGCATCGGCCCGTCACAAGAGCTGCTGAGTCGGTGCTACATAGCGGTCATCCAATCAGTACTGTGTACCTCCACCACAGTCTGGTTTGGGGCCGCCACAAAAAGGACAAAGTCAGACTGCAACGGACAATCAAAAACTGCCGAACAGATTGTCAGCAACACTCTACCCACTTTTGAAGACTTGCACGCAACACGAACTAGGTCCAGAGCAGGCAGGATCCTTTCGGATCCTCCACATCCTGGCCACCAGCTCTTCCAGCTCCTTCCATCGATACTACCAGGCATTGGAACTGTTTTTTCCCCCTCTGGCAATTAAGTCACTACATTCTTAATCAGCAAATTTACATTTTCTGCCTTGTGCCATTGCACTTGTCTATAATGAGAACCGCAAACGGGTAAAAGGACTCTGTACAAGCTTTACACAATGTGGGACGTTGACACACTCCTCGCTTACGTGCTCTAAATGAAGATTTTACATCTTTCGTGACGTTTATCAAGAATAGTTCCAATAAATAGAAACGTCTCGTTCTTTGCTCTGTATGTCGTATTAGGGCAGCACTGACTGACGGAGAAAAATTCCTTGTTTTTACACACTTGGCCAATAAAACTGGTTCTGATTCTGATTTATTACACGCACCAATTATCAGTCACTTCCCAGATTCTTTAAAAAATCTATTTTCTTTTTACTATTTGAAGCAATCCGTTAGCTAAAATGTGCCTGTTTGAAGAGGGTGGCATTGTCTCATGCCAGTGAGCAAATTACGAGTATTTCAGCCCTATAGAATGATGACGAGCAAAAACAGCATGGGTTGCATTTTCACTCACAGAGGCAGGATTTCATCACCAAGTTTCCTTATTATAATGCACGGAAATCATAAAAATTTACTTGGCTTTTCAAAAAAATCTGTATATAAGCATTTGCACAGGTTTTTTTCTTTCCATTCCCATTTCACAATCTTATCATGTGGAATTCAGTCATTGGCAACTTCAGACAATCAGTTCACTGAAGACTAAAAATGACTCGGGCGTGTAAAAGATTCACCTCACAGGTTCAGCCCTGTGCTCATCAGTCCAGGGTGTGTCCCACTTCGCCCATTTGTGAGCATCCAAAGGCTAAATGGCATAAGGATCGATGAATGCTGCAGTGGATTTTAAAAACTGTTACAAACCCCCCAAGGCAAAAATATCATCGATCTCATCTAGCCTGGCACGGTTAAACAAAGCAGTTCTCTTGCCTACAGTTCTGCTTATCCAATCCTCCGTCTGGCCTGCAGACGACACGGGCTTCTTTGGTTTGAGTCTATTTATTGCATTATTTCTCATTTTGGATGATCTGAACTGCCTCTTGAGTGACCACAGTCTGGTTGTCAGGCGACCACGTCTCGAGTGGCAGGTCTTTGGAACTGGGCCTTGAACACTGCAAAAAGCCCGGCGAACTTCTTCTTGGAACGTCTGCAACTTCTTCTGCACACTGCAAATGAAGATGGATCACACTTAAATTCATGTGTTGGCCAACAATATGGTGATGTAAAGGTTAGGTCGAGCGCCGATATCAGCTGTTTCAATGAATCAGGCACTCGTGGAGGCTGCCGATACCATCTACCGCCACTTAACGGGTCAGCCCTCTTGCGACTATTCTACAACCAGGAAGTACGAGACATGGATGGGTGACAATGGTTTTCTCTGTGGATTGTACCCCTATCCACAGTCTCATGTTCAATATGGCAAAATGTCCGAAAGTGTAATAAATATACAGATGCATAGTTCATAGGAGTTATATTAATGTTTCGACTGGATAATTAGCAAAGTTCCCTCTAAGATGTGGAACTGCGCATTTGCACACTCTCAGTGCAGAGGAAAACAGATCCAGCGCAGTGAACTACAGGCAGACATCTTTTTTTTTTTTTTTTTTTTTTTAAATACGGCAGCACACTGCCTCTCACAAAGAGCTGATGCTCGGCCACACCAGGCCAGACACTACTTCCTAGTTTACCTGAAACCGCCCCCCTCTATTTTAAAGGGGTACACTCATAATTACAAACACCGGGGTATGTGAATAATAGATGAAAAAGTGGTGAAACTGGACAAGATTTTCTCTTTTTTGAGTAAAAAAGGTCTGGTCTGAAGCCAAAGTAGAAAGCGCAGGATGAGATGGTATCTAATGTTAAAATTCCACCTTGGCACAGCCTGATCGAGGATGAAAGCACAGACGATACATTGCCCAAAAAGCTAATTCTGTATTTTAAATATAGGAGGCAATATTAACATTAACCTTAAAACTGTTTGGGAGCATCATTCAGCTTTCAACATGCATTGCGAAAGATATTCATTGTGGGTTAAAAAAAAAAAAAAGAAAAAAAAAGAAACAAAGTTGAAAGCGATATTTCAAATTTATAGCTAATAGTTGGCTTGGTATGTATTTGTAATGTAATGTCTTTTTTTGTTTGTTGACATTTTCAGTGTAACTTTGCAAAAACACAAAATTCTTCTTAAAAGTGTTCTGATGGGAATGTAATCTGAACCTTTTAATGAGGCATGTAACTTCAACGGATGACTTTGATTGACGACAGTGCATACGTCTGATGATGCGCACAGTTGTCAAAAGGAGCGCTCACGGCCTTAGTGGGTTTGCTCAGACGTAAAAAATTAGAGGGAACATTGATTATTAGTATGTTGCGACCAAAATGTATACATTTATTTGATTGACTAAATCTGAGTGGTATGATTTCCTGCATTAGTTTTACAAATGTACCTGCTTTCATTTCATGTACTCATCGTAATTCAGTGCATTTATAGGGTACATTTTTCCCGTTCAACACAGTTCAGATCACATGGCTAGTTTACTTTCCTGTGTATATTATAGCGATTGCTCTTGCCCAAGTTTTTCTTCTGTACTTGTCAGACAGACAGCCATTTGTTCACTTATCTTTCATTGCATGAATTGAAATTTTATGCATCAAATGTACTAGTAGTGCCGGTACTGTATTGAATACGGCATCTCTAGTGTTGTGTACTGTAAATTGTTGTCCTTACTTGTAACCTGCAGCCTCAGCTCCTTTCATCTGCCAGCACTTTAATCTCAGGAAGGTTAAAAGGCGCTTAGTTTTATTCAATTTGTGGGATTCGCACCACAGGATCATTTCTTCTAGATTGGATGCCGCGTCTTTGAACGTGGCGGCTTTCCTCATGCGGCTCTGAAACATCTGTTTCCTCTCAGCCTGGTGTTGTTTCTCTGGGAGGTTTGCAATCTGGAGCACCACGATGATGCATTGATTAGATATGAAGAAGCGCATGCGTAGCAGAAAACACTGAATATTGTCCAGTTACATACCTTTGCATCAATCCTGGAGATGCTTTGAATAGAATTTACGTTAGTATCAAACATCAACCCTGCAAAAACAGATTTAAAAGAAAAAAATAAGTCATTGATTAACTCCGCCACATTCAAAGCGCAAGACAGGAGATCATATTTTTGGTACCATTACTATTTGCCCTTGTCAGTAAAAGGTTATTCCACACTCACCGTCATGGACAGTTGCCATTTTGGCGTGACCTGCTTTATTTAAGATTTCCATTTTAATTTAAAAATTAAAAAAAAAATGGGGCAGCACGGTGGGTCAGCTAGAAAGTGTTGGCCTCACAGTTCTGAGGTCCCGGGTTCAATCCCGGACCCGCCTGTGTGGAGTTTGCATGTTCTCCCCGTGGCGGCGTGGGTTTTCTCTGGGCTCTCCGGTTTCCTCCCACATCCCAAAAACATGCAGCATTAATTGGACACTCTAAATTGCCCCAAGGTGTGATTGTGAGTGCGGCTGTTTGTCTCTATGTGCCCTGCGATTGGCTGGCAACCAGTTCAGGGTGTGCCCCGCCTCTTGCCCGTTGACAGCTGGGATAGGCTCCAGCACTCCTCGTGACCCTCGTGGGGATAAGTGCGAAAGAAAACGGATGGATGGGTTATGTCATCCAAAATATTAATCCCATTATCTGGATTGTGAGTGCGGCTGCCCATTGACACCTAAGGATAGGCTCCAGCACTCACCACGACCCTTGTGAGGATAAGCGGCTAATGGATGGACAAAATAAAAAATGACTGTCCGCAAAAGATGGCACGCATTACCACCATCTATTGGTGTAAGTGTGGAAGGGGGTATGCTATGCAGACCCACCATGTTGCGGATTTTTTTGATACTGTTTGTACAATATTTTTCATGTTATCAATTGCTCTTCCCCTCTCTTAATCAAATGCGCTTGTATTGTTTTACATCTTTATAGGCCTTTTAAAAATGTAACGGGCTGTAATTGCAATAAAAACATGCTAAAGATGTATTTAAATAGGGTATTTCTATTTCAGATAACAGGGGTGGACTAGAATTTAACACCTCCCACCTCTTTCCACTACAACACCCAGGTCTTGTGGAACCTTCTTCAGGTGTCCCCGGTGCTTTGCTTGTCCTGGAGCCATCCGTCGCTCCTTGTCTGCCTTCTGACCCGTGACGTGGAATTCAGATTTGGGTTTCACAACGAGTAAAGCCACATCACAAGGGCCGAGGAAGTCAGCCATGTTTGCGGGCAGGTGGAAATCGGTGAGGAAGGGCATGGGGTGAGCGAGGGCTACTTCCGCCCGGAGCTCCAAGAGTTGCTGGTACAGAGAGGTCAAGCTGGCCAGGATCCCTCTGAAAATAACCCTGATGGCGCACAAGCAGCGGCTGACAATTGCTGTTATGAAATAATTGTTGCGGTGACTCACCAGAGGCGGCTGAGCATGCTTGTTATCACCAAATTCATGATGATGAACTCATATTTCATGTGCTGCTTGGATAAGCTGAGGCAAATGTTTAAGGCTGTAATGCTTAAAGTGTGGTAGGCGCGCTCCCTCTAGTGGCAAAACAATGAATCACTGACTAAGTATTGTTTACTTCAGTTGTATTTCAATTTTAAGAGCAATTTGGATTTGATTTTAAAGCTTTGATTTAGGTACAATTCATTTTGACATCCAGTCCGCAATTAAACTAATCCTTTGGTATTTTTCCCCATGAATTTTTCATATTTTTCTCAAGACATCTTAACTTCATCCATTTGATATTCATTTTTCATTGATTCATTTATTACATACTTTTTTTTAATCCTCCTAAATTGCGATTTTTTTTCAATTAATATGTATAATTTTTTTATTTTGATTTGTTTCTGATCATAACATCTTTTTTATTTTTATTATATTTTTTCTTATAATATTCCGACTATAGTCCCAGATATTTTTTCTCTCTCAAAATTTCTTGTAAACCTTGGGGTTTTGTTTTTCTGAATGTTATGACCATTTTGTATCATTTGAGTTTGTTATTGGAAAATAGTGTGATTTTTACTGTAACATCGGCAATAAGTGAAACGACAAATATTTTGATACTTAACTAGTCACCGATTATTTTTTTGAATAATTGAAATTGCAGCTTATTACACCAGAAAGCAGCTGCTTTTGTGCAAGTACATTATAAGCTTCCAGAAGGAAATGTTTGATGGAAAAGATACTAGTACACTTAACTTTTAATAAACTTTGGAGCTTTTACCAGCACTCCTGACAATTTCACGATAGGCGTGTGTGGAAAGGATACACAAAAGCTCTGCTACAACGTTTCATACTGCAGCACATCAGTTGCGCAGCCCCCAGCACTTTGAGACATTCCCACTCCAGCATGGGTTGACTGGGAAGATCGGCTTTACCGGCCTTCATGCTCAGCTGCCTGAAAGGAAACAAGTACAGCGAGGCCGTGAGATATTCTACGAGTTTGTGTTCCGCGCCCACTCTCGTAACTCAGATATTCTTTCCCCGTTAAAATTATTAGAAATGCAATTTAGCAGTTCCAGCTCCTCATAAAACACCAATGAAAAAATATAACACTTAAAAAAATAGCACTTTATGGTATATTACTCAAACGCATATTGAAATAATCATGTAGAATGTGAAGAAATAGTTTGTGGCGATTAATTGTCCAATGGTGCGTGCACAATGGCCACCAGATGGCAGTTTAAAACAGACATAGCGTTACATGGACAGTCAGAACTGCTCAGTAAGATTACCATTAGTCGTTTCGTACACAAGATAAAAAAAATATGCCTGTGAGCATTATTAAATTGCCTGCCTACATGTGATGCTATGTAGTTTGTCTTGCTTAAAGATTGATAATAACCTGAAATCAACACAAGTTTTATTCGCCTGTCCTTAGCCTTTTGAATTACTTATTGACATTAAGATAGTGGGCTTTTCGGAAAAAAATATTCTGGTTCCAAATTTAGGCCATACCATCCAGAACTATATTCACACCAAATATCTTGTCTTTGTAGTCCATTTATTTGAACAGAGCTTGGAAAACATGTGCAAACCACTGTATTCTGTTTTTAAGTTAGGAGTCAGATTTGGTACTGATCATGAACATGTCCTGAATGTCAGGTGTGTTTCCAGACCCACTAAAAACAGCTGTAATCAAACATCTGCTGAAAAAGGACAAACCTTGACAACACGCAAATGAACAACTACAGGCCAATCTCAAATGTCCAATTTTTAAGTAACATCATTGAAAAAGCCATGTGTGTGAGTACAAACGATGGGAAAATATCAGTCTTAGTTTTACTAAGCTTACTTTGTGACAATAGGCAACTTCATATTTGAGCAAACAAGAATGACGTGTGGAGCTCCCCAAGGCTACATTCTGGGACCTCTTCAGTTTAACAGCTACATGCTCTCACTGGCACCGATTACAAACAAGAACAAAATAAATTACCAGAGCTATGCAGATGGCACGCAGATATATTTTACAATGTCACCAGGAGACCGAGGTCCTGCATCGGCTCTGGGTAAATGCATTGAGGAGATTAATGACTGGATGTGTCAACACTTTCTCCAGCTAAACAAAAACAAAACCAACATCATTGTTTTTGGAGCCAAAGAGAAACAATCACAGGTCACCATAGAGCTCCAATCTATACACCTTAGTACTACTAACCAGGGCAGAAATCTGGGCGTAGTGTAGTGAGTCTACCATTGTGCCTACCTTTGGATCCTATTGGGGCACAAATCGGTCAGACTCTGCAGAGCGGTGATCAACTTCATCTCCTTCAGTCTGTTAATGCACTGTTCAACCTGGATGACATGGATCACACACGTGAAAATGCACTTTAAACGTCCTTGAGGTTGAATGTTCAACATAACGACAATCCCACCAGTTGTGCTCTGCTTTTATTCGGCGTGACGCTAGTGAGGATAAACAGTGCAAAGGATGGATGGATGGATCTGCTGCTGACTGGGTGTCGCAACTGACCACCCAACAAACTACACACTTGATGTGCCTGGCGGTGGAACCACTGTACAGTGCGACCTCAGTTCTCGACCACAATCCGTTCCAGGTTGGTTGAAAAGTGAAGCGTTCGAAATCCGAGGCGCATTTTCCCATTACAATTAATTGAAAATGAAAAAATGCATTCCAAGCCTAAAAAAATAGTTTTTTTAAAAGCGTTTTTTTATAGCTTTTCCTGATAAAAACCTGCATAGTAGAATAAATACATGCATAGTTTAAATACTTTATATACTTAAATCATTTAAAAAAATATATTTATTTTTTGCTTAAAATGTATGCTTTAGAAGTAGATTATGCTAGGCTGGGAATGCATTGCCGTATCTGTAGCGACTCGGCCCCCAGCTTTGTAAACCTTTTTTTTTAATTAACAAAAGCACAGAATAATTTCAAACAAGCAATAATGAGGGGGAAAATAAACAGACATTTTTTTTTCATTTGCACAGAAAGTAACATGTACAAAAAAATGTAACTAGCAACCAGAGGTAGGGTTAATGGAACAAAAGAAAAAAGCAATGCAAAACCAACTGTTTCAAATGTCTTTGATGGGGGCGACTCGCCCCTTTTTAACAAAGAACGAATCTTTTGTAGACTGTTTCTGCCATCTTTTGAGCACCTTTCTGATGCGGGTCATGACAATGTCATTGGGGCGTTCGAATACCGATTTTCGTTCGTAAAACAAAGCAAATGATTCTCGAAATTTTCGTTCAAAGACGAATTTGTACGAAAACAGATGTTCGAAAACCGAGATACCACTGTATTTCATGTTTTACTGAGTTTGCGGTATTCAACAGATCACTATACATCACTACTGATCATGTAGAACACATCTCCCATTTTTAATCACCACTTTGAATTTTTTTTTTTGACAGAGCAAGTATGTGCATTATAAGTCATACAGCATTTCTAAAATTTATAGTTGAGAAAGGTCCCTTCTAGATGAGTATAGCAATGTTTCAAATCCAACAGTGCATATTTACCAGATATTAAATTGTGCTTCTGCCAAATTTGATGTAAATTGGTCGCTCCGCAGACATTTTTGGACGCACAGGCATCCAGGTCCTTTGACTTTATGCTGACCTGCCGTGATGGCTCATACTGTCTATCTTTTTCAGCACTATTATCATTAATTTTATTCACATCAAATGTCTCTTAACTGCGCAATATTTACTCTTCACTATGTATTTTAACCACATATGGAGTATCTGTTCAATGCAGCCCTATGGGGGCACAAACCAGTGCAATCTGTAGGCCGGTCCCAAGCCCGGATAAATGCAGAGGGTTGCGTCAGGAAGGGCATCCGGCGTAAAAACTGTGCCAAACAAATATGAGCGTTCATCTAAAGAATCCCATACTGGATCGGTCGTGGCCCGGGTTAACAATGCCCGCCCCCGGCACTGCTAACCTGCAGGGCGTCGGTGGAAATTCAGCTACTGTGGGTCGAAGACAAAGAAGAGGAGGAAACCGGATCCAGCGTCAGAAGAAAAAGAGGAATGCACAGAGCCTACAACTGAGTGTAGGGACTTTGAATGTTGGGACTATGACAGGAAAAGCTCAGGAGTTGGTTGACATGATGATTAGGAGAAAGGTTGATATTCTGTGCATCCAAGAGAGCAGGTGGAAAGGTAGTAAGGCTAGAAGTTTGGGAGCAGGGTTTAAATTATTCTACCACGGAGTAGATGGGAAGAGAAATGGAGTAGGGGTTATTTTAAAAGGAAGAGCTGGCTAAGAATGTCTTGGAGGTGAAAAGAGTATCAGATCGAGTGATGAGACTAAAATTTGAAATTGAGGGTGTTATGTATAATGTGGTTAGCGGCTATGCACCACAGGTAGGATGTAACCTAGAGTTGAAAGAGAAATTCTGGAAGGAACTAGATGAAGTAGTTCTGAGCATCCCAGACAGCGAGAGAGTTGTGATTGGTGCAGATTGTAATGGACATATTGGTAAAGGAAACAGGGGCGATGAAGAAGTGATGGGTAAGTACGGCATCCATGAAAGGAACTTTGAAGGGGAGATGGTGGTGGACTTTGCAAAAAGGATGGAGATGGCTGTAGTGAACACTTATTTCCAGAAGAGGGAGGAACATATAGTGACCTACAAGAGCGGAGGTAGAACCACGCAGGTAGATTATATTTTGTGCAGACGATGTAATCTGAAGGAGGTTACTGACTGTAAAGTAGTGGTAGGGGAGAGTGTAGCTCGACAGCATAGGATGGTAGTATGTAGGATGATTCTGGTGGTGGGTAGGAAGATTAAGAAGACAAAGGTAGAGCAGAGAACCATGTGGTGGAAGCTGAAAAAGGAAGAATGTTGTGCAGCCTTCTGGAAAGAGGTGAGACAGGCTCTCGATGGACAACCGAAGCTCCCGGAAGACTGGACGACGACAGCCAAGGTGATCAGAGAGACAGGCAGGAGAGTACTTGGTGTGTCATCTGGTAGGAAAGGGGAGAAGGAGACTTGGTGGTGGAACCCCAAAATACAGGGAGTCATACAAGGAAAGAGATTAGCGAAGAAGAAGTGGGATACTGAGAGGACTGAGAGAGGCGAAAGGAGTACATCGAGATGCGACGTAGGGCAAAGGTAGAGGTGGCAAAGGCTAAACAAGAGGCATATGAAGACATGTACACCAGGTTGGACACGAAAGAAGGAGAAAAGGATCTGTACAGGTTGGCCAGACAGAGGGATAGAGATGGGAAGGATGTGCAGCAGGTCAGGGTGATTAAGGATAGAGATGGAAATGTGTTGACTGGTGCCGGTAGTGTACTAAATAGATGGAAAGAATACTTTGAGAAGTTGATGAATGAAGAAAATGAGAGAGAAGGAAGAGTTGAAGAGGCAGAGTGAAGGACCAGGAAGTGGAAATGATTACTCAGGGGGAAGTCAGAAAGGCTCTACAAAGGATGAAAACTGGAAAGGCAGTTGGTCCTGATGACATACCGGTAGAGGTATGGAAGCAATTTGGAGAGATGGCTGTGGAGTTTTTGACCAACTTATTCAACAGAATACTAGCGGGCGAAAAGATGCCTGAAGAATGGAGGAAAAGTGTTCTAGTTCCCATTTTTAAGAACAAAGGGGATGTTCAGAGCTGTGGGAACTATAGAGGAATAAAGTTGATGAGCCACACAATGAAGTTATGGGAAAGAGTAGTGGAGGCTAGACTCAGGACAGAAGTAAGTATCTGCGAGCAACAGTATGGTTTCATGCCTAGAAAGAGTACCACAGATGCATTATTTGCCTTGAGGATGCTCGTGGAAAAGTACAGAGAAGGTCAGCAGGAGCTACATTGTGTCTTTGTGGATCTAGAGAAAGCCTATGACAGAGTACCAAGAGAGGAACTGTGGTACTGCATGCGTAAGTCTGGTGTGTGGCAGAGAAGTATGTTAAAATAGTACAGGACATGTATGATGGCAGCAGAACAATGGTGAGGTTGTGCCTTAGGTGTGACAGAGGAATTTAAGGTGGAGGTGGGACTGCATCAGGGATCAGCTCTGAGCCCCTTCCTGTTTGCAGTGGTAATGGATAGGCTGACAGATGAGGTTAGACTGGAATCCCCTTGGACCATGATGTTCGCAGATGATATTGTCATATGCAGTGAAAGCAGGGAGCACGCAGAGGAACAATTGGAAAGATGGAGACATGCACTGGAAAGGAGAGGAATGAAGATTAGCCGAAGTAAAACAGAATATATGTGCGTGAATGAGAAAAGTGGAGGGGAAGAGTGAGGCTACAGGGAGAAGAGATAGCGAGGGTCGACGACTTCAAATACTTGGGTCAACAATACAGAGCAATGGAGAGTGTGGTCAGGAGTGAAGAAACGGGTCCAAGCAGGTTGGAACAGCTGGCGAAAGGTGTCTGGTGTGTTATGTGACAGAAGAGTGTCTGCTAGGATGAAGGGCAAAGTTTACAAAACAGTGGTGAGGCCGGCCATGATGTACGGATTAGAGACAGTGGCACTGAAGAAACAACAGGAATCTGAACTGGAGGTGGCAGAAATGAAGATGTTGAGGTTCTCGCTCGGAGTGACCAGTTGGATAGGATTAGAATGAGCTCATTAGAGGGACAGCCAAAGCTGGATGTTTTGGAGACAAGATTCGAGAGAGCAGACTTCGATGGTTTGGACATGTTCAGAGGCGAGAGAGTGAGTATATTGGTAGAAGGATGCTGAGGATGGAGCTCCCAGGCAAAAGAGCGAGAGGAAGACCAAAGAGAAGGTTTATGGATGTGGTGAGGGAAGACATGAGGGCAGTTGGGGTTAGAGAGGAAGATGCAGGAGATAGGCTAAGATGGCAAAAGATGACACGCTGTGGCGACCCCTAACGGGACAAGCCGAAAGGAAAAGAAGAAGAAGAAGAAGATGGAGTATCTGTTCATTCTTGACCATTATATTCTTTTCTATGCATGTTTATGATTTCAATAAATAAATCCCACCTTGCTTTCTCCAATTTTTTTTCTGGCTCTTGACTATTATTTTGTAAACATGGGCCCCTGGCTTACTGTAATTAGTTTTAACTTCCTTAGCACATGATTATTATGTGTTGTCTGTTTCTGTAATTAGAAAGGCCTCCAATTATAGTAAACCTTTGGTAATACACTAAGATGAATAAAATTTAGACCCTTATTGCATTAACATTTGACATTAGCCATGAAGAAAGAATGTGTAATTCAAACATCACTTTTTAAACAACGTGTCTCGTGAAAATGAGACTTATATCACTGGAATTGTCTATAAAGGATCCGCCTGAGAATGCTTGGCTCATGACAAGCCTCAAAATTTTACACACGCACTTGTAACTTTACCTGCTTTAGGACCCGAAAGGTTTTGTTGCCTCTTGCGCTGTTGTTGAAATTGTAGAGCAAACTGTACAGAACTCGCACTTCCGTCTGAAGAAACTTACTTCGAAGTACATTGAGGACGTTGTCGTTCTCCACCATGAGTTTTTTCACAGTGGTGTCTACAAAGAAGCAAACATGTTTTATGATTGTATGGCACTCACTACTTTGTCCAGATGTCCGCAGAGTAGCCTCGCGCACGTGTGATACAGCAGACACCCAAGCACATGGTTCTTAAATTAAACTTTTAAAAACGGACGGAAATGATGTAATCTGAAGAAAATTCCGAACCTGTTTTAGAAGTAAAATCTACGTAAACACTGGAAACAGCACTGGGAATGGTAATATTTATCCTGTTCCATGGATATGATGCCATTTTGTGTGGAGAAAACACGGAAGTCCTTCAACCAATAGTAAACGTGAAAAGGGTGACGTCAGAAAACAGCCGTTGGAAGAAGCAAAACTGCGCATAAAATGCGCAACGAATGCGTTTGGACCAACGACGTAAAATACGTCACCGGCTTGGACGTAAAAAGAGCAACACATTTATGTATTTTAACTTATTATTAATATTACTGATAAGAGGTCCCATAGCCTCTTTGTAAACCTGTGGGTTGTGAGTTCGTATCTCACTGGGGCCTCTACTCCCCAAGAGGGGTTGCGTCAGGAAGGGCATCCGGTGTAAAAATTGTGACAAACAAATATGAGCGTTCATCTGAGATGTTACCCTGTGGCGACTCAAAACGGGATAGCCGAAGGAAAATTACTATTAATATTATTAATGTGCTCAAAATATGTTCACAATACGATATACATTAAGTATTTTGTAGTACTGTATTTGGGTAAAATCAGCGTGGATGATAAATTGAACTGAGGCTGTTTGCTGCAATTAGGTGGTCACAACTAATTGGAGCATATGTGAAATAATGATCAATGGTTGTTTGAGCTGAAAACAACGTACAAAAATCATATTATACATACACTAGTGGCGGAACGGTGGTTCAGTTGGAAAAGCGTTGGCCTCACAGTTCTGAGGTCCTGGGTTCAAGCCCAGACCCGCCTGTGTGGAGTTTGCATGTTCTCCCCGTGCCTGCGTGGGTTTCCTCCAGGCACTCCGGTGTCCTCCCACATCCACAAAACATGCTTTAATTACAGATTCTAAATTGCACCTAGGTGTGATTGTGAGCGTGGCTGTTTGTCTCAATGTTCCCTGCGATTGGCTGGCAACCAGTTCAGGGTGTACCGTGCCTCCTGCCCGTTGACAGCTGGGATAGGTTCCAGCACTCCCAGTGACCCTCATGAGGATAAGCGGTGAAGAAAATGGATGGATGGACATACACTAGTGTGGACTAAACTAATAAAAACAATTGGGACAGTTTGTATTGGGGCTGAGTTTTTGCTAAGTGTTCTTGTTTCATCCATCCATTTTTTGCGCTCCTTTGGTCACGGGGATGCTGGAAAAATATCCCAGCTGCCTCTAGAGAGAGGCGGGGTACACCCTGAACCAATCACCAGCCTTTCCAGGTTACGTGGGAAAAAAACTCAAGGCACAACCAGACAAAATACTCACATTCACACCCAGGGACACCAGTTCTCCTAAACTCATTTCATATCTCACAGTGTGACAAAAAGACAAACACTATACCAAGAGATAATATGGGATAATCTTTATTAACAACTGAAACTTTTTTTTTTTCGATTAACACTTTTTATTTGATTTTTTTTTTACAGAAATACAGCAAATGGTGTATACATTGTAGGTAATATCACAGATCTTATTACTATACAAACATAGCAAGATGCACATTGAGCACGTGTGTGTGTGTGTGTGTGTGTGTGTGTGTGTGTGTGTGTGTGTGTGTGTGTGTGTGTCTGCAATACATTTCAAACTACTTATAGGCATTACATTGGATTCAATCCATGCAAAGCATCTAGAGCATGAGGGGGTTGTCAACCTGAAGGCCCGGGGGGCGAATCTGGCCCGCCGCATCATTTTATGTGCAAATCATATGTGTCATCTTTCATGACTCCTGCTAAAATCTGTACCAAAATTTCACATCACCATACTACATGTAATAAAGAATGATGAGATATTCCAAGCATAATTGCTTGTGACTAAACCCCTCGAACAACAGCTGAACAAATTATTATCCTTGAGTTTTGATTTCAGAACTAGTTATCAATCCGTTGGTTGTGTGCTGTATGATGAGCCGATGAAACATTGACATGGTACAAGCGGTGTTGCGTTTACCATTTCACAGTCATAACGGCCCTCTGAGGGGAAACTACCGACAACGTGGCCCTCGATAAAAATGAGTGACACCCCTGATTGACTGTAGAGAGACGAGTAGCAATGATGTTAGAGTTGATCAATCACATCATGTCAACAATTTGGAATGATAACATTAACGTTAAACATTCAGAGCTGTGTTCCTCTTCTAATAAACTGACTTCAACCTCCACAATAGGCAGCAAAAAGAGGACAAATTCATTTAATGTGAAATTCGGCTCACGAGGTTTGAAGCTTCACAAAGACGAATGGAAGAGCATCACGGTAGCGTTGGAATGTGCAGTAAGTGAATTCGGGCGTGTGAAGCGGGTACAAAAGGACTTGAAAATGAAACAGTGCAAAGAAGAGAGGTAGAGAAGTCTATGCAAAGACTAAATCCAAACCATAAGAGCTCTACAAACAATTGTAATGAACCCACAAGATTCTTTGTGCTTGCTCTGTGCCTCACAATGTGCTTATAAATATGCTTTTTAATAATTGTTACTAATCCTTCAAGGGCGAGGGAGGATATGACATACAGTACTCATCGTTGTGCTTTTGGTGAGCTGGCATGTGAGTTGGTTCATTTATTGTTACAGTGTGTTATTGGTACAGGAGACCACACCGCAGTATTTGTTATACTTTACCCACGTGGCAAAAAACGGACGTCCAAGTTAGACCCTGTCAGAGAAAAAAAGTAGAACGCTGTAACTCAGTAACTTGTACTACAAAATAGGTCCTCGATTTATGAAAGATTTCCATTGCAATGAGCTTTTTTATGATCCAATTTTACTTAATCACCCCTGAAAATATTATTCATTTAATACAAATAGTGCATCTGGGTTCATTCATTCATGAGAGTGACCTGAAGAAAAATTTTATCATGAGGGGAAACTTGATGTCAAAAGTTCCAAGTTCCAAATATGTGTTGGCATTAATACAACAGAATAATAGATTTGTAAACAGGCCTGCATTTCATGTTAAATACATTTGTGAGGAAGTTGAGACAAGATTCTCATGATTTCACTTTATACCCCTCTTGTGAGATTTAAAGTCGTGGTATGTCGTGAGAAGGTTGCGAAACACTGCACTAAACGACACTAACGCAGTTGTAATAATTCCAGTGTATAGAGTTCGTGCACTTACATCATCAATTCATGTGACTTTTGTTTACGTCGGCATATTGCCGGTCAAGCTAAGCATTGCTCAATGCTAGGTCGGCTGGAGACGACACGGAAATATGTCTGGTAGCACAATGCCCAGAGTCTTGTCAAATACCGTAAGACATGTAGAAGGTGAAAATAAAAAACGGTACGTGGAAAAACGAGATAAACTTGGCATATAGGACCCATATTTAATGGCGAAGTCGATTTTTCGTCGATAAGAAATTGGACTGTCAATGCACTTCCGCTTATCTTGGACAACTGGATATGCACATGGATCTGGTGAGTAAGTCGTCGAGATTTACACTTACATTTTGAAAGTGTATAAAAGTCTGGAGGCATACGAATACTTTGTTGCTGGATCTGTTCTCATCAGGAATAAATCCCACATAGTGACGGTTTTGACGCCTTGTGAATGCGGAAGTGTGTTCGGCGACACGTTAACCTTTGCCGGAATCCATTGAGCTTTTCAGCTAGTATTCTATACAAATACCAATATTTAAATAAACCACCCCTGCTTTTACACAAACTCGCATTCATTAACTATGATTGAAAAAAAAAAGAGGACATAGTTGTCTCCATGGAACGTGCACGGAACCGATTGCCTCTGCGATAGACAGTTTTTGTTTTTAACATGCATTGTTCTCAAATGAGCCAATTTGCCATGATAAACACTTTTTGGTAATTTGAGATTGAGAAGAATAACTCCAATATGAAATGAAATGATCGCTACACAGGCGTGTGTGTATTTTGGTTGGGCACCATTCATCATGTTTAATTGCCGAAATCGATCGATATTTTCTGCTCTTTTCAGATGGTATTCCATAGAATGACCTCTTTGAATATCTGTCTCATCTGTTGTAACAACCAACAGCACAATAGGTCTCGGGTATTGTAAATATTCTCCTCTGGTTCAATGTCTCCCACAATGTCGAGCAGCTCTGATTGACCGGCAATATGACGCCGTGAAAATGGTGACGTCACGTCCACGAGCTCTAGCGTTGTACGAAAAACTTTTCTTGGCCATAAATATTAAAACACCATGTATGATGTCAAAGGAGCGTATTCATAACACTCTCTATGTCGTAAACCGAGGACTCCCTGTACACTGTAGGTATACCTGCACAGATTTAAATAGTTGCCATGTGGTTTCTAACCAGAAGGTAGCTCACAAGTATTGAGGATCCACATGGCTACAAAGCCCAGTACCAATACTGCAAATACTGTACATGGGTCATCATTTTTTTAACTCTGGATATATGTTGACACACGCACGTCATCATCTATGAACAATGCATATGCTCTACGAGTATGTCTAGTACAATATATATAATAATATAATATAAATGGACACCACACTGTCAGAATATTCAGTACAAAGTATTTACATGTACAGCATCGCTGAGCTCATACCGAGACAGTTCCAAAGATCAATAAATACAAACTAATCAGAATCATGTAATCAGAAAGTTGGTAAAACAACCTTTTCAGTCAGCGCTAGGTACCGTAATTTCCGGCTTACAAGCCGCGACTTTTTTCACACACTTTCAACCCTGCAGTTTATGCGGTGATGCGGCTAATTTGTGCATTTTTTTTCTCACGGCCGCAAGGGACCACTCGAGCAGAAAAGGTAAAAATGAGACCAGTGAAATATATGTGCCGAGGAAGTGACTTTTAGCGCTGCGCCAGCGTTAGCGCTGTGCTAGCGTGTTGCTGTTGGCTTGTCTCACTGATATTTATCGGTAAGTTTTATTCAAACCAGCTCTGTTACCGTGGCGCTAGCGTTAGCACTAGCGTTAAACTCTTTCTGTGTACCATCTTTCTTTGTAAATATCTTGTGTTTCAATGTGGGCACTTGTGGCTTTTACACAGCTACGGTGTATGTATGTACCAAATGGTATTTCCTTTACAAATGTACTCGGTGAGTTTTGTAATCAGGTGTGCTCTCTAGGCCGGGAATTACGGTACTTGCTTGCTCTCCACTTCACTAGGAGTGCACACTCTCATGCGCTGGAATGAAACTGTACTTGCGTCTCTTCTCCAGAGGAGGATTTCACAACGGGGCGGAAATTCCCCATACAAACGCTAATGATCGACATGTCATGCTATTACCTTACACAATACAAAACCATTTATTGTCGCAATATTTTAAAATTGCTTTGGAGTGTGATGCTGCTGCCATGTGTTGCCGCACATTATGCGCATGCCAGAAAAGCGCCACTCCTGTTGGATGTCAACACCCTACAGTGCAAAATCTGACAGTGAAATGTGTCTTTTTATTTTAATTCATCAATAATATGTAAAAATACTATACTATAAGCACTACACGCTAAATATTTTAACATCTTAGTCCAAAATGTTTACAGTATAACTACATGACATTTATTTGTGACTTTCAATTAATGGAACCATATGTAAGTTTATTGACAGATTGTGTGGTGGGTCTTTACATTCTGTTCAGTGTGACATGAAAACAAACACTATACTGTAAGTGTCTCGTGCTGGTGAGCAAATCCATATTACGTGTACTGTATTTGCAAATTTGTGCCGTTTCTACCTGCTGCTTCCTAGATGTAAACTGTGGTGAGCCACAAACGTCCATCGGCAATTGGAACCAACCTTGGCTCGACCATGACCTGGATGACTGAGAAACTACGCAGACACTCAGCCATTGTGCGGTGTCTTCTAAAGGCAGGTACACACATACTGTAATAGGACAAATTTTGAGCATTTCCCGTCCCTTGCGACGCACCAAAGGCCCTTGTACTGGATGAAAGATTATCCTGGACAATTGATTTTTTTTGTGGCGTGGGGTGAGTATAGAGGGATTTTTTTCTCCTCCAATTAAGATGACAGACTAATTTTCATCAGCAGACTCATCTGTTGCAGCTAGCAGCTCGGCATCCTCAAGCCAAAACCAAAATTTCCAGCCTACAAGCCGTGACTTTTTTCACACGCTTTCAACCCTGCGGTTTATGCAATGATGCAGTTAATTTGTACATTTTTTTCTCACGGCCACAAGGGGGCACTTGAGCGGAACAGTTAAGAATGAGACCTGTGGAATATATGTGCCGAGGAAGTGACTTTATTAGCGCTGCACTAGCGTTAGCGGTGTGCTAGCGTGTTGCTGCTGTGTTGTTGGTGTGTCTCAGTGATATTTACCGGTAAGTTTTATTTTAACCGGCCTTGTTAGTGTTAGTGCTAGCTTTAGTGCGGCGCTAGTGTTAGTACTAATGTTAGCGCTAGCGTTAAACTCTGTGTACCATCTTTGTAAATATCTCCTGTTGCAATGTGGGTTTCAATATGTGCCCTTGCGGCTTTTACACAGCTGCGGCTTATGTTTGTACCAAACGGTATTTCCTTTACAAATGTACTCAGTGAGGCTTGTAACCAGGTGTGCTCTGTTGGCCGGGAATTACGGTAGTTGACGTCATCCTCTAATCATCATTGTCCAGTATTAAAATGACCCGGTCTGAGTGGACCCCACTTTCTAGGGTCCCTCACATTTTGAAAATTATGGAATATGTTAACAAACGGTATGTGTGTCCCCCGCTTTAGGTTGCAATTGTCAACATTCATGAATACAAACAACTATAAATGAAAATATAAATACAAACCCGTGATGCCAAGATGATGGCACAAGGGGACACTTCAGAGGTCAGCGGCTTCACATAAAAAAATTAAAACCTGAGCGAATGTTACAAACAAAACAGCATGAACGCTATATAGAACTAGCTATATAGACACAAGTACCCCAACACTTTGCAGCTACCGTTGATGTAGCCCAACTCCCGATTGATCAGCGAATATTTAATAAGTATATTTTCCTCGATACTTTTGTCTATATAGTTGAAAACCTTTTACAAACTTTGGTTTTATTACACTTCTTTAAAACACTTTCCATCGACCCCATTAAAAGGGGTGTTTGTGTTATTGTTGAGAAAAATACATTGAGCCATTCATTGTAAACAGATTGAAAATGGCAAATGATTAAATAAATAAATTAATTAAATAAATACATCCACATAAACCCAAAATGCACAACTAGGATGTGTACTTGTTTTTTGTTGTTGTTGTTGTTGTTTGTTTTTTGGGAACATCACATTTAAAGACCACTGTTGATACACTTTGTCTGAACTGCTTTGTATGGATCAAAAACACATCTATCAACCTCTTATGTATGCCTCTTGATTTGATGGTTTGATGACAGTTATTCGGTTTCCGTCATTTTGTCAAATAAGGGTAGGCTTAGCAATTTAAAAAAAGTTATCTTAACAAGTGTGTGTGTGTCTCTGATGTACGGGAAGGGAAATATGAGAATGCATGAACGCAGCATTTACAGTCTATAAGGGTTTGCTTGTCATGAAAACGGTGTACGTAGCGCTCGTAATTCAAATATCCAAACACTACTTTTAGCACATAAGGAGAGAGTTGACAGCAGGGGGGGTGGACAGTCAGTTTGTGAACCTTACTCAAATCGTTCATAGTTTCGTGTTTGCCTCACACGCGGCACCATGTCCATTAAAAGCCTGTAGGACAGAAAGAGAGTAAAAGTACTTTATTTTTTGTACAAAACAACACAGATCTTAGTTTTGTTCATCAGCTCAAACAAATGCAGACAGCAAACAATATACAAATATCTCTTACTTGACCCCGTATGCCAAAATGATGAGTCCAATTAGAACACCAATCAAGCCATCCAAGAACCAGACATCAGGGTGGTCCTTGAACACTTGGGCACTGATAAGAATGGTAAATCCCATGATACCACCAACCAGAGAGTTAAAACCTAAAAAAAATGTTTACAAAATTAAAAAATGATAGGAATAGTTGAAAGCATAGTACACGATTATTAGAAGTCTCCAATAGTTAATCCTGAGCAACTATCCTGTGGTGTGTCGTGGGGCCCTGCAAAGATTTATTTATTTTTTTATTCCAGAATGCTCGGAAAACAGCCGGGGGTGAGGAAGGTAAATGATAAATCTGGTCAAAAATTCTGTTCACATGTCCTCTTTGTGACGTCAACACTGCGTTTAGCTGAGCCACAAACTTTGTGATTATGACCTAAAATGGAACGATGGGAATTTTGAAAATAACTTGACAGTTTATTCATCACTACAAAAAAAACAAGAGTTTTAGTTTTAGTGACATAGTTACCAGAGAAGCTAACTGTTAGCCTATATTTTTCCATCTTGTCTCTGTTCTGAAAGAGGAACAATTACTGCTTAGACTATGTTTCTGAAGTCATTGATGGTGTAGTGGTACACATGCCTGACTTTGGTTCTGGCAGCGTGGGATCGATTGCTAGTCAGTGATGGTATCAATATGTGCCCTGCAAATGACTGGTGACAAGTTCAAAGTGTAGTCCACTTGCCATTGTTGTTTTTGTGGCTGTGGTAACGGGTGTATCCGGTTGCGTTTGATTTTATACAACCCAGTATCTTAAATTACGTCCAAACACATGCGACAAGGCTAAAATATAAACTAGCTTTTGGATTCAAATAAAGTGTAAATGACAGCGCCTAGAGTAAATGTGTTTTGCGGTGTCGATCAATTATGTCATTTACATTTCCATTATTCCCATTGAACCCCATGTGACCTACCATCTGTGATGAGGGCGCGGCTTGTGAGCACTTTGCCCAGCATGAACTTGGCGATGGCCAGCGCGGTGCAAACAAATCCGCTCACAATGGACACGCTGAAGAGGAAGTCATCCTAAAGGACAAATTTTGAAGACCTGATTATTCATTCAGTATAGTAGATCAGATTTTAATAGAGCAAAACGATACATCTGTGCAATTTAAATAGATACCATTTAAAACGTGGATCAAAAACTTTGCCTTTACTGCTGGCTACCTGCTTCCAGTTGGAGTATATTTTAGAAAATTCCCTCATATATATGTTTTTTTTTTTTTTTAAAGTTTAAGCTATGAACTGCTTCATACCTCTTAATTTCAGGCGAGGGTCCTTGAGACGTCTTAATTTTTCATTTTAGATAATGGTGTGACATGTCAATCATTAGCATTTGTATGGGGAATTTGCGCCCCCTTGTGAAATTCACTCTAGAGAAGAGACGCAAGCACGGTTCCATTCCAGCATGTGTATGTTTGTGTCTCTTTAACCCCTTCTGTCTCGTTCTCACACAGTTGCCTCATGAGCCGAACAATCTCTGCTTTCTGGTTTCAATCAGGCATCACATGTGGGACCTCACAATGAGACCAGCGAGCTCAGGATGTGACGTATATCAGGATTCCAAATTTTCTACATTCCCTCATTATGATTGAGCTGATTGATACTTCAGTGAAACACAGTTGTAATCACAGTCGGCTTAAAAAGGCATAAAAAAATCTCTGAGGAAAACATCAAAGTAGCAAAAGGTCAGTCACACGATGAAACAATGGTCCAGATGTTCAGGAGAAAAATGACTCCTCTCAGAAAAGATCACAGAGGAGGTGATGGAAC
Organism: Syngnathoides biaculeatus; assembly: GCF_019802595.1. Classification (NCBI taxonomy): domain Eukaryota; kingdom Metazoa; phylum Chordata; class Actinopteri; order Syngnathiformes; family Syngnathidae; genus Syngnathoides; species Syngnathoides biaculeatus. The sequence continues at coordinate 17,888,784 of NC_084653.1, read as the reverse complement.
ATTAAATTGACATGGTAATGACGACTGACTTGAAAGTCACGCAAAGTGACCTTGCACAGAGTGAGACTATCTTGAAAAGAGGAGAAGATTACAGGACTGACAGATTTACAGCATAATGATCAGAGAAAGAGTGACCAGAGAGACAATTGCCCTATGCACCAAAACCTCTAATATGTCTACGTAACAGTTGAGGTAGCTGAATTTCATCCAAATTGTAAAAGCATGCAAGTGAGGTTAAGTGAAAATTAAATTGTCGATAGGTATAAATAGTTGTTTACAGTGCATATATCTGTCTTGCGATTGGCTGTCCACAGCCTACCCCACTTCTCTCGCCAAAAGAGAGGTCAGGTACACTGCACACGAACACGACTAAAGCGCAGAAAATTCCAGAGGGTGACTCTTCGCCTCACACTTCACGCAATTCAGCACCGCAGATCTACTGGGACTTCGTAAAGGGTTTTGAGGTAATATATACAATAAAATGGACAGTATTATTGTTTTGTGAGCCACAAAAACATGGCTTGATTGTCAAGGAATGCCACAATGACAGGAAACGGGTAACAATAAAGAGAGCGTGTGTATATTTTTTTGAGAGGCTGTTGGCAATGATCGATGGCCCCATTCACTGACTTCAACTGTTCAGTTTGGCGACAGACTCTCCACACTTTGCTTTGTAGTCGCAGGGGCATATTGGCCAAAGGAAGAGTAGGTCTCACACTAAAAATCCTGCAAATGTGTTTCTTTTTGACTCCTAAACTCCCGTTTGCTCAAAAATACGCACGTCATCTTACCACTTCTGGGGGCATCCTTGTAACCAGATTATGAATTGCCTTTCCAAGAATGCACAGGGAGCAGAGCAGAAACACAATTCCCAGGACCACACATGCTCTGCAGAGACACAAGACAAAAGAACGAGAGACCAAACATGAGCAAGCGTGATCCGGATACATCTAGATTCCTCCCTTTGATAACAGACTTTGATTAGTTCTGATATCTTTTAAGTTTTTCTTAGAAATAGACATGACACATAGTGTACACCAGATAATGATGGTCAATGTTCACCATGTGAACTTGTGGTTTCAAATTCTTTAACTTCATGGATAGATCCCAATCATTTGGTTGAAAAGATCTTACTAAGGATGATAGAATAAAATGTACGATTGCAAAGGTGTAACGCAGACCACACTTCGTTTTACACTCACATGTATTCTCGGTGTGCTGAATGCACAGCGGCCGCATTGCTGTAGCGCCAGAGTACAATGATTGATGAGAGAACGTCCAAGGTGGCATCAAACTACAAGCGCAAAGGTACGAGTCAAGGAGAGAAAGAAAAGGGGGAGACAACAATAAGAAGGTTAGACTAGCAGCTTTTAACAAGAACACTCTGAAACTCATTCTATGCTGATAAAAATCAGTTAAATGTGCCCAGACGGAATGGCGCATGGAACAGAAATGCTTTATAACCATTAGAAACAATTAAACACGTTCAATGAGTATGACAGTACAGTATTAACCATGGTATTTGCTCTTTCATGCTTCCATTTCACAAGAACAAATGCCGTTTATGTGTTAAAGGACATCGAGGACCAAAGCTAATCAATTGTCTGTTCCCTTACTTCATCCATCCTTTCATCCATTTTCTGAGCCGCTTAATCTCACAAGGGTCGTGGGAGTGCTGGAGCCAATCCCAGCTGTCAACGGGCAGGAGGCGGGGTACACCCTGAACTGGTTGCCAGCCAGTCGCAGGGCACAAAGAGACAAACAACCAGTCGCACCTAGTGGCAATTTAGAGTGTCCCATTAATGCATGTTTTTGGGATGTGGGAGGAAACCGGAGTGCCCGGAGAAAACCCACGCAGGCACAAGAAGAACATGCAAACACCACATAAGTGGGGTCGAGATTTGAACCCCAGTCCTCAGAATTGTGAGGGCAACCCTCTACAGCTGCTCCACCGTGCCGCTTCCCTTACTTGAAAACACTTTAAACATCCTCTGTAATAATGTAGTTTCTATGTATCTATGTTGTACTGTTATTTTTCGGGGAGGTTAGCACATTTTTTTGGCAAAACGTCCTTAAAAATGAGAGCGTGTATTATACATAGGCACAAGTAAAAAGAAAAACATCATGTAGCCATATACTGGAATCTAGGGATGAATAAGTTGCACTTTTTTTCTAGTATGACATGTAATATCTAATATTATAAAGTTATATCCTCACTTAGAGTCTTAAAATGGTTTTTATGATCTAATCTCAACTTAACATACTTTCCACACTCGCTTTTCATATTTTATTTTTTATCCGTATGCATTTATCCTCAGCATTTGTTTTGTTGTTGTTCCCTTTTGGATCTGCCTCGTAAAGTGACCCTCAGTGCTCATAAAGATGCCGATAAATTATTATTATTAACTAGGATAGTCATTTCCTTCTAGCGATGACAGCTACAACTATGACACCTGTTTAGCGTATCTTTCTTGATACAACCGTCACCTGAGCTGTCATCTCAGTCGTTCCTTTCTGCTCCGTTACCTTGGAGACAACGGTGGCCAATAAATGTTGAGTTCCAAGACTCATTAATAAATCACAGACGCCAAAGCTATGACTAATTGATCAATGCAAATGAACAAGGACAGAAGCCGGAAACTCACGGCAAATCCGAAGGCCGATGCGCTTTGCCTCATGAACGATACCGCTGTGGAAACAGACAGACATGAGGTTAGTGTGGGTCAATTCAGTTCTAGACATGATGTGATTTTTTTTTTTGTACATTTGCAACCAATTCTCTTTCAGTCCCGTCAATGTGGAGAGATTGCATGGCAGACGTTGTGTGTGATGTTATCTAAAAATAATTTGTCACTGATTCCATTGATGTGGGCTTGTTTGTGCCTAAGTGGATCCAACCAGAATCTTCAACGTCTGACTCTCTACTTTCCAACAACGAACATTCAGAGCTGAGATTCGCTGACCCATAAACTGTCACGGGCTTAGTGTAATTTCTGTTTTTGACCCTATTGAACGTGCTGGCACACCTCTGGGAATGTACTGCCCACTCTGGTTTGCCTCATCTATTGTAGACTGAAATAGAAAAATACAGTCATTCTTGAATGTAAAAAAAGAGTAAAATGCAAAGATATTGCAGAATTTTTGCTTCACCTCTGCTGTTTACACAAGTTCACTCATTCATTCGGTTCCCGTAATGCTTATCCTCACTAGGGTCGCAGGCGTGTTGTAGCCTATCCCAGCTGACTCTGGGCAAGAAGTGGGGTGCACCTTGAACTGGTCGCCAGCCAATCGCAGGGCACATACAGTATAAGCAAACTACCATTCGGAATTATATTCACACCAATAGACAATTTAGAAACTTCAATTAACCTCCAGCGGCACGGTGGCTCAGCTGGAAAGTTTTGGCCTCACAGTTCTGAGGACCTGGTTCCCAGCCCCCACCAGTGTGTTCACTGCATGTGTCACATACATTGATCAGCACTACTAACTATGAAGTGTAGTGTTTAAAGTGCTGCCTCTATGAGTGAAAATTATTTGATTGTCTTTACCAGCACATGCATTTTTTTTTTCTTTTACAAAGCTGGGCTCTGGTCGTGCAAGTTGAGGCTGCTCGGATCGTTCGTTTTGGTTTCCACATTCAAGTGTGGTCACGGTGGATCAGCTAGAAAGCGTTGGCCTCACAGTTCTGAGGTCCCTGGTTCAATCCCCGCCCTCCCTGTGTGGAGTTTGCATGTTCTCTCCGTGCCTGAATGGGTTTTCTCCGGGCACTCCAGTTTCCTCCCACATCCCAAAAATGTGCAACATTAATTGGACACTCTAAATTGCCCCTAGGTGTGATTGTGAATGTGGCTGTTTGTCTCATTGTGCCCTGCGATTGGCTGGCGACCATTTCAGGGTGTACCCTGCCTCCTGCCCGTTGACAGCTGGGATCGGCTCCAGCACTCCCCGCAACCCTTGTGAGGATAAGCGGCAAAAAATGGATGGATGGATGGATGGATGGATGGATGGATGGATGGATGAATTAACCTCCCATACATGACATTTATTTGTGACTTTTTCAATTAATGGAACCATATGTAAGTTTATTGACAGATTGTGTGGTGGGTGTTTACATTCTGTTCAGTGTGACATGAAAACAAACACTATACTGTAAGTGTCTCGTGCTGGTGAGCAAATCCATATTACGTGTACTGTATTTGCAAATTTGTGCCGTTTCTACCTGCTGCTTCCTAGATGTAAACTGTGGTGAGCCACAAACGTCGATCGGCAATTGGAACCAACCTTGGCTCGACCATGACCTGGATGACTGAGACACTACGCAGACACTCAGCCATTGTGCGGTGTCTTCTAAAGCCAGGTACACGCATACTGTAATAGGACTAAATTGCCTGTAGGTTTGATTGTAAGTGCGTTTGTCTCGTTGTGCCCTGCGATTGGCTGGCGACCAGTTCTGGGTGTACCCTGCCTCCTGCCCGTCGAAAGCTGGGATAGGCTCCAGCACTCCCCGCAACCCTTGTGAGGATAAGCGGCAAAGAAAATGGATGGATGGATAAATTAACCTCCCATACATGTTTTGGGGATAAAATCGGAGTACCCCGGGAAAACCTACACGAGCATGGGAAGAACACGTAAACTCTACAGGGTGAATGTTGGATTTGAACGTGGGTCCTTAGAACTGTGAGGCAGATATGCTAACCAGTCATCCACTCCTCAGCTGTTTACCTAAGTTATAAAATTGAATCAAAATTAGACCTTTGGGTCCCCTGTGCCTTCCTCTTCCCTCTCTCTCTCTCATTCCTCATGGGACTGTTGTCTTCACGGGGGCGAATAATAATAATAAAAAATATTATGTAATAATAACAATGCTAATTATATAATAATAATAAAAAATGATAAATAATAAATACAAATAATAAATTATTATTATTATTAATTATTATTATCGTTATTATTATAGCGACAGAACAATCCTTCTTATAGCCACAAAATAAATCTTGATCTCCTTTGTCATTTGCTAACACATCGATCCTTTTCTGCCTCCTGTGAGAGGTTCGGGTCGGGAAAGAAGCACGAGTGCTAAAACGAATTGTTAAAGTGGGGAAGGGTGTCAGTGAGGATAAGGAAGGTGTGGACAGTGGGAAAATGGGAAATAGTGAGAAACATGATGATGAGACTCTTTGGGCACGTGGGGGATAAGGAATGTGATAATTGAGAAGAGGATGACAGAAGTGTAAAAAAAAAACATTAATACAAACATGTTGCTCGTCATGCATCCATCCAATCGTAGCAGTATGCATATACAGTATATTTCCATCCATGTTCTTAACCGCTTATCCTCACAAGCGTTGCAGGAGTCCTGGAGCCTATCCTAGATGTCAACTAGCAGGAGGTGGGGTACACCCTGAAGTGGTTGCCAGCCAATCGCAGGGCACATAGAGACAAACAGCTGCACTCACAATCACACCTAGGGGCAATTTAGAGTGTCCAATTATTGATGCATGTTTTTGGGATGAAACCGGAATCCCCAGAGGAAAGCCACGCAGGCATGGGGAGAACATGCAAACTCCGCACAGGGAGGGCGGGGATTGAACCCTGGACCTCAGAACTGTGAGGCCAACGCTTTCAGCTGTGCCACCGTGACCACACTTTGTTTGAATGTGGAAACAGTTGCAGTTTTCGTTACCATAACGACCCCAACGGGGGGTTGGAACGATCCAAGCAGCCTCAACTTGCACGACCAGAGCCCAGCTTTGTAAAAGAAAAAAAAAAAATGCATGTGCTGCTAAAGACAATAAAATAATTTTCACTCCTGGAGGCAGCACTTCAAACACTACACTTCATACACTTCTCAGTTAGTAGTGCTGATCAATATATGTGGCACATGCAGTGAACACACTGGTAAACACTGACACGATGGGGCATGAGGCATAAGTGCCTTGACTGATGAGGTTTTATTTTTTTAAATTGGAGTTTTTGTTTGGCCAATTCTTTTGCCTTAACTTTCGGGCCAAAAATTTTAATAACACTGTGTTTCAGAGGACCACCGCCAGATGGCGACAACAAACTTCACAACATCCGGCCACCATTAATTCACCTTGGATTCATTGCAGTGTAATGAACATGTCAAAAAATAGGGAAAAAAAGTTGATAATTAAAAGTATGTGTTTTTAAATGTCTTATTTTAGTTGAAGAGCCATCTACTGAAATTCAGAGAATTTTGAAAATTTCAAGTTAAATAAGGTCTTTGAACAACTAATCAACATCATTTTAAATCAATATGTTAATAGATCAGTTGTCAATTAATTGCTAAAATTTTACACGCCTAAATCTGACAAAACCCAATGCAGCTCTGCTTACCTGCTGGTTTTGGCATCAATGCACATCATAAACTGCTGCATAGCCATGAGTTGAACTCTGTGGACTGGAACTAGCTAATTGATATTTGAGGCAACGAGGAGTGTCCTTGAAATCAAACAAAACAATGTTTGCTAAATTCATATTCTTAAGTAATTGACAGCAAATTAGCATTTCCTCAGGAAGTGTTTTGCATAAAAATGAGAGGTAAAATCATTAAACAGAGATTTAGGTAGATGCTACCAGACACACCAGTGGGACTACTTAGTCAGTCTAAAAATACAGCAGCGTCACTTGCCCAATGATCCAGACTTCCTGCCTCTTAGCAGACACCCAACAAGCTTGCAGCCCTTTGCCCGGGTGCAAAAGATCACGTTCAATAATTCAAGACCTACTGCTCGGCTCTGCACTGCACTGCTGTGTCTTTACTTTGGGGCTCCCGCCTTCTCTTTAACCTCCATTCGCCGCTTTCTCACTCGTTCCGTCTTGCATGACAATTGTGCCTGGGTCTTTCTTCTTAGAGAGGGGGAAAAAACAGTCTCTCTGGTTAGCATTATGTGCCTCCATTTCAACCTTAATCCCATCGAGAGACCTTGATCTTATTGCACTTTGCAACCATCTATTACAAGCCTGTGTTGTCTCGTGTAGCAATTCACTCTTAACATCTATCAATCTACCCAGCTGCTTTGTATCTATCTATCTATCTATCTATCTATCTATCTATCTATCTATCTATCTATCTATCTATCTATCTATCTATCTATCTATCTATCTATCTATCTATCTATCTATCTATCTATCTATCTATCTATCTATCTATCTATCTATCTATCTATCTATCTATCTATCTATCTATCCAATAAGGACATCATTATGTGAAGAAATTCAGGTTCTTCATTAGCCCAAAACAATAACACTGTTTCACTGTTCACGTTAAATCATCTTCTCTTGTGGTTACAAAAACTCCACAATCCTCATCTCCACAATGTCCAACATTTTGACACAGACAAACCGTGGTCACATGAGAAAAATTCAAGACACTACACAGACTCTTCTCTTTATAAGAATTGCGCGCACACACACACGTACACACAAATCAATCCTGCTCTCACCAGTTGGCTGCTGTTAAATGACAGCCAGATGCAACACACCATAGCTTGTTTAAAAGATACTGTATGTGATAGCCGGCACCAACAGGGAGTAGGAATATTGGTAAAAATATTTTAAAAATTTGACAGATCACCTAATGACCTATGACATGATCACTTGGCACGTGTCACACAAAAAGGGGTCACATCCGGTTAAAACAATGTGAAATCATGTTCCCATGCGTTTTTTGTCAGATGTTCGGGGATGTCAGTGCACGACGAACCTTAGTATTCTCTTTCAAAGGTGGGTATAGTAGGCATCCCTCCATAACACAGTTGATAAATGTTGAAATTCAAAAGTCCCATAAAAATCAGGCATTCGATCTAAGATTATGCATTACAGTACGTCAGTCAGTAAAGTTTTGTTGGATGCACATGTTAGCATTAGATAACAGTGTCATCTTTTTCTATATTCCGTTGCTCAGTGCCTGGGATATTTCAGCGTAGTGATTGTGAAGTGCTGCATGGATGAGTGAAAATGCTTTTGTTGTCAACTCTCATGAGGCAATAGGACTATATGGAGCAGCGTTTCCAAGAAAGTTTGAATAACGGTGATGACAGTCAAGTTATCATACATTAATCAATGATTTCATCCATCCATTTTCTTTGCTGCTTATCCTCACGAGAGTTTCGAGGACTGCTGGAGAATATCCCGGCTGTCAACGGGCAGGAGGCGGGGTCCACCTTGAACTGGTTGCCAGCCAATGGCAGGGCACACGGAGTCAGACAACAGTCGCACTCACAATCACAATCACACCTCGGGGCAATTTAGAGGGTCCAATTAATGTTGCATGTTTTTGGGATGTGGGAGGAAACCGGAATGCCTGGAGAAAACCCACGCAGGAGAACCCACGGGGAGAACGTGCAAACTCCACACAGGATCGAACCCAAGTCCTCAGAACTTTGAAGCCGACACTTTATCAGATGAACCACCGTGCCCCCCTCAATGATGTCCTTCTGTTTTAAATTTGCTCTATATGCTTTTACCTCCTAACACTCACTCATGTTATCATTTTCTCCACTGTCCTCGATTGGAACGTTCCAACCCCCAACTCTTAGAAAATGTGAAAATAATGAATGCATAACATGTCTATTTTAATAGTTGCTAACTTCTTGACTCAAACAAGAAGAAGATCCACCACATTTTTTGTGTGTCTTGAATGCTATTTACATTTTCCATTAGCCCCCAACTATATGTTTAATGAAAAATTCATGATGAGTGATGAAGAACCCCAGCTTTTTCCAGTCTCTTTTTACAACAGCCCCATTTTTTTCCTGCATGCAATTTTTACCACTGCGCCGTACCAAAGTGCAAGAAAACCTCGATAATGAATCCATCGCAATCATCAGTTTACTCTTGATTATCATGAAACAAGTTTTGGATTGTTCTGGGCTTTTCACAGTGACCTAAGGTAATAACATCCAGCTATCCACAGTCCTGAACTGGATTACAGAAAATGGATGGATGGATAGATGCCATGTATGCTACTGCACAATAACAGTGGGATATGTAACAATAATAAGTGTTTATTAATATTTAATGAGCCTTGGTATAGATTGCATGCTATTGATATGAAAGTGATACCATGTCATCATATCAAACCTGATGACTTATTATATTAAGAGTACCAGTTTAGTAATTGGTGTATATTGTTTGCCATAACATGAAGACAAATGATTATGGTCAAGTGAGGAGAGCATCATGGCAGTGAATAGTTCAATAGTACCTTTGGACAAAGAGAAACATTTTTCTAGGCCAACAAGTGTATGTTATCTCATTGCACAGTTTCCCATGGTTAGCAGAGAAGCATAAAAATAGTCAAGTGGTATTTACTGCTAAACGGCGGCGCAAGGCTGCCGAGCGAGCCCGTCCTATAATTATGCCGCAGATGGTCAGCTTTCGACAGCCAATGCGAAACTAGCTGATAAAATGCGGCCAGCCTGCGCTCTTGGTAGAAATCCTTACCGCTGGCAAACTTACTAAGAAAAGAGACGGAACATTGCGAGGTGTCCATAACAATTGAAAAATGAAGTTGAGATTTGGATGCTGGTATCTCTAGCCTTTATGTTTTATATTTAAGAATAAGAATTAACGTTTAGCGGTAAAATGAAGTAAATGAAACAACTTGGTCTTCAGTCTCTATCTATCTATCTATCTATCTATCTATCTATCTATCTATCTATCTATCTATCTATCTCTATCTATCTATCTATCTATCTATCTATCTATCTATCTATCTATCTATCTATCTATCTTCTATCTATCTATCTATATCTATCTATCTATCTATCTATCTATCTATCTATTATCTATCTATCTATCTATCTATCTATCTATCTATGTCCATGAATCTACTCAAACTGGCACTGAACTCCAGTTGGGCACAGAAAATTTCTTGCCAAGCAGCAAATTTGCAACACTGGTCAAATATCAAAAGCTGAACCAAAACTGCAAAGCCACAGGTATCAAAAGATGATTTTACCTGCAACAAAATAGAAAAAAAAAGTCAAGTGACTTTTGAGACACCCTGTATTGATTTATTTTGGTGATATGTATTCTATATTGGGAGATGATTTCTTCAGTATGGCAGAAGCATCTGGTGTGAGAAACCGAGGAATCCGAAAGCGTGAATAGCCGAGAGAGAGAGTGTGTGACTGACAGAAATACAGGCGTGTCAATGTTCAGTTAAAATGACAGATAAATTTACCATAGGGAAGCCTGGCTAAAATTGATGATTTTTCAGTATTAGTACTAATCAGTATTACAGAGAAGTTTCTCTTATTTGTTTTGGGATTGGAATTTTGATTCAGTTATTTTCTGGTTACGTAGATACGGAGACTTGAATTCGGCATCCTTTTTCTAAATGGCTAATCCTGGTTAGTGTCACAAGTGAGGTGACTATGAAGGAGAACCAGGTACACCCTGGACTGGTCGCAGAGCACATGAAGACAAACAACGTTTCACATTCACATCCACACCGACGGGCATTGTATCTGTTTGCATATTATCACTCATCATGCCCTTCTGTGTCAATAAACGGGCTCCTTTGCTCCCCTTGCCTCATACCCAGCCATGCAGTGTCCTCTAATGATTTCCAGTCCATTCTGTTCCCTGGTTTTGCTCACTTTTTGGATCTTTGTAGGTCACTTGTGTGCTGTGTCAGGTCTTTTATGTCATTACCTTATGCTCTCGCTCCTCGGCTACACTTCTTGTTCCCAGTGTGCTTTTCTAAATTATTATTTCAAGGGAGTGCTGTGTAGAGGTCATGCTTGCAATTCGAGATAGTTTTCTTCTTTTTTTTTCCTTTCCTCTCGTGGAAACATTGTTTCTAGTAGAAGAGGAGATGCAACTATGAATGACTGAAGTTGAGTCCGTCTTCATTATTTCAACAGTAACGTACTGTCGTGAGGTCAGTTGTGCTTCCACATACCATTCAGAAATTGGTAGTAAATGGAGTCTATGCAATATAGATTTGTGAGAAAGTCAAAAGGCAGCCCTGTGCTCTCCTCTTCTTTTACACAATGCTTACTTAGTAAGCAAGACGCCTCCTAACGACTAGAGCTTGACGTACCAGCACAAAACAGTCTGAGGCCTCATTCTGTTTCAGTGTTCTATACTGTATTGTCTTCAACTGTGACTGCCAGGGAAAGCTAACGATTTAAAGCACGACTGGCAATATAAGCGGATATGTGGGACGTACCAATGCGCCACTGCAAACCCGTGATGACTACAACGTGTAATTAAACAATGATGAACCAAATAATGGTGGTTTGTCATTATTATTACCTAGGATGTATCCACTTCATCATAGTGATGGAATGTCTATGAGAAACGTGGTTTCTTAAAGCTACATACAGTATATGACTTTCCTGGTCATCAAACAAGGGGTTTTTGGCTTATGACTTGGCCCTTTTCCATCCACGCACCAAATAACACTTTATTTATAAATAGACTCCTTCCACATCACTGCTAAAAATAGACCCCACAGAGGGAAAGAAAATAAATAAATGATTGTGGTTTCATCTGCGAGACAGACACTTGGTGTCGGAGAAGGCGGAATTTGGTGTGTGGATAAAGCAGAGCCAGGAAGGATGAAAGGATGTTAACAAGGGAGAAATGGTTGGAAGAGAGAGAACAAGAAAGAAGGGGAGTGGGTGTGACTGAGGACCCCACGGGAGTTCGTTGCGGGGAGGCAGAGCTGTAGCAAGATGAATGTGATGAATGGCCTGCTGACACTGGTGCGGGTTTTGTCTCCGTCCGCCGATGAATTAAAGATGCCGGAGTCGGCGAATGTTCACGTAAAGATCACACGAATGCGTGCTGATCCTTTGTTGCCATGGCATCAGTCTTTTTCAGAATGTGGCCATTGAGATGCAAACAAAAACACTCATTCTTCTTTCTAAATTGATTCTAAGCGAATTCCTGTAATGTTCATAACAGAGACTCATTTTTCTGTTCATGCTCACTGGGATGTGGAGCCTATCTGAGCTGGCTTTTGGGCAACTAGCATTCTGAACCCTGAACCTGTCTCCAGTCAACCACAGGGCACATACAGAGACGGAGAGCTATTCAAACTAACGTCCACACTGTCACTGAGTGGAAACTGAACCCAGGCTACATGCGATGAAGTCAGGTGAATATTTCGCACCACAGAGTACGCACATACTAACAGTTGGTCCGAATTTGAAGAATCGACCCTACTACCAATTAAAGTCAGCAGAGGTCTGCTCATCAGATGTCACTGAAAGTTTATCCTGTGTTTTGGAGTGTGTAATAAATGGGATTTTCTGCCCTAAAAACGGTCTTGGCCAATAATTGTGAATGTTATACGTTCAATATTTAATATGTGTGTATAAAAACACAAACACAAAAGAAGACTAGGTTAGCTTAGTTATCTACAACAGCAAATTCCTGAAAATCTTGGCATATTTTCAGGGAGCGTGTCACATTGTAGCCTCAAGTACTGTAATTTCCGGCCTATCAGCCGCGACTTTTTTCACACGCTTTCAACGCTGCGGTTTATGCGGTGAAGCGGCTAATTTGTTCTTTTTTTTTTTAACGGCCGCATGGGACCACTCGAGCGGAAAAGGTAAGAGTGAGACCGGTGGAATATATGTGCCGAGGAAGTGACTTTTACCGGCCCTGTTAGCGCTGTGCTAGCGTGTTGCTTCTGTGCTTCTGGCATGTCTGAGAGATATTTACCGGTAAGTTTTATTTTAACCGGCACTATTAGCATTAGCGTGGTTCTCTCGTTAGCACTAGCTTTAGCGTGGTGCTAGCATTAGCACTAGCATTGAACTTTTTATGTGTACCGTCTTTCTTTGTAAATACCTCGTGTTTCAATGTGGGTTTCAACCCTGCTAAAAAATTTTCTATAGAAATTCTACAGAAATCTATAGAATTTGTAAAGAAGGGTTTTACCGGTCCAGCCCTGTTAGCGCAGTGCTAGCATTAGTGCGCCACGCGGTGCTAGCGTGGTGGGGCGGTGCTAGCGTTAAACTCTCTGTATCCTGTCTTTCATTGTAAATATGTGTTTCAATGCGGGTTTCAATGTGGGCACTTGCTGCTTTTACACAGCTGTGGTGTCTGTATGTACCAAATGGTATTTCCTTTTCAAATGTACTAGGTGAGGCTTGTAACCAGCTCCCCTCTGTAGGCCGGGAATCCCATCATCACTGTTATATTCCCATTCATATTAACACGACTTGTGATCTGTTACACTATCGCAGTGCTTCTCAAATAGTGGGCCGGGACCCTCGTGGTGGTCGCATGAGACCCGGAAGAACATCAACAACGTTAATAAATGTATTCTTGTGAAGTTGATCGATAGCTCTTTGATTTGCACTTTCTTCAATGTTCAGAAGGATTAGATTAGATAGTCCTTTATATACAATGTTATGTAATGGTGCACTTGTTTTCAACTTTCTGGGGTAGTCGTCAGAGAAAACAATTGAGAAGCAATAGACTATGTTGACAAACAAGGGTATGCTTGACCTTCAGCCGTGCTTTCATCCACATGTACTGCATAGGGAAATATAACCACTTTATTTATAACTATCTCAGTCTTTACTTTATGTATCTGGGTTGGAGCGTAATAATTACAGCGCTACTGCAAGGGAGCAAAAAGAATGAGGGTAACGTTTGAGGAAGAAGCTGAGTTGTCTGAAGTGGGATACGCATATGTTGATTTTTAACACGTGAGAGACACCATGTGTACTTACTGTTTTTATAGTGTGTATGTGGTGGACTCCAGATGAATAACAAAAATCACTTTTGTCATACCCCTCACCACAGAATCATTATGGTATTGTTGTTAGGCAAATGCTCAAATTAGTAACGATTGTTACAGTGAAGAAAATAAGTATTTGAACACCCTGCTATATTGCAAATTTTCCCATTCATTACATAATAATAATCATTATTATTAATCCCACTTTGTGGAATTATGACCAAAAAGTTCAATTTTGGTCTCATCTGACCACAAAATCTTCTCCCATGACTCCTTTCTATCATCCAAATGGTCATTGGCAAACTTAAGACGGGCCTTGACATGTGCTTGTTTAAGCAGGGGAACCTTCCGGGCCATGCATGATTTCAAACCATAATGTCTTACCAACAGTCACCTTGGAAACGGTTGTCCTAGCTCTTTTCAGGTCATTGACCAAGTCCTGTCGTGTAGTCCTGGGGTGATTCCTCAGCTTTCAAAGGATCATTGAGACCCCACGAGGTGATATCTTGCACGGGCCTCCACTGCGATTGAGATTGACCGTCATGTTTAGCTTCTTCCATTTTCTAATGATTGCTCCAACAGTGAACCTTTTTTCAGCAAGCTGCTTGGCAATTTCTCCTTAGCCCTTTCCAGCCATGTGGAGTCGTACAATTTTGTCTCTGGTGTCTTTGGACAGCTCTTTGGTCTTGGCCGTGTTACAAGTTTGAGTCATACTGATTGTAAGGGGTGGACAGGTGTCTTTATGCAGCTAACAACCTCACACAGGTGCATCTGATTCAGGATAATACATGGAGTGGAGGTGGATTTTTGTAGGTGGACTAACAGGTGTTTGAGGGTCAGAATTCTAGCTGGAAGGCAGGTGTTCAAATACTTATTTGCAGCTGTATCATACAAATAAATCCTTAAAAAAAATCATACATTGCTTTTTATGGATTTTTCTTTTTAGATTATCTCTCTCACAGTGGACATGCACCTACAATGAAAATTTCAGACCCCTCCAAGATTTCTAAGTGGGAGAACTTGCAATAAAGCACGGTGTTCAAATACTCATTTTCTTCATTGTATGAATGCTTTGCTTGAAAAGGGCGCTGCCGGCATTTGCAATTTACACGTTCAATCCATCTCAATGCTCAAAACGTTAAACGGTCCTAAAGGTGCTCCTAAGTTCCCGTTTTGCATAGAAAATACTCACCAGAGGAAAACAGTCAGCCATTTATGATACGTATAAGAATACTCTTCCTCATATCATCAAATTAAAGAAGCTCACGCTGAGAGAGAAAGTGAACTAGTTAGGTCGGATTGGGAAAGAAGGCACAGAAGCGATGACACATCAAAGATACCCGATTGCTAAAGGAGTGAGCAGAATCTAGGGCAGAAGTGGTTCTGTTTAAAGTGGAGCCATCACAACTACCGAATCCCAGGTGCTGCCTGCCAACATTCATCCCACTTCATCCCTTTCAGTATCGTCATACTTTACAGAGCTTCGTGTCACTTCCATAGTTGTCTTGCGTCTCGCAATGGGGCTCCTGTCCAACCCAACACGGTGGTGTTGCAGTCACTGATTGATCTCTTTACCGTGAACCCGTGACCTGTCCTCTGACTGCAGACCGGCTGAGTGCAGTTGCCCGAAGCGTGCTCGTCCTTTCCAATGAGTCAAATAAATCTTCATTCTTCTTCTATGTGATTTTTGTTGTATGGGTCCTTACAATGTATTTTTCTCTCACCATTCTTTTCCCTTTGAGAATGTGTGTTTGACTTATTCACTGCAGGCAGTTCTTTTACCAAAAAGAAGAAAGTTCGTCTCCATCTTATTTCCGTTTGTTAGTAAGTAGCAACATGGGTTATTTTCACGAAAAACACAAGTTTCTGACCCCCCCAAAATTTCGATATATTTTTGTTATTGTTTTTTCTCAAAATATGTGTCATTAACGCTATCACCTGGTCCCAAGATTTGAGCTATTCAACCCATGGATGAATCAAATTAAAAAAAAAGAGGCTGAAAGTGGACGAGTGTCTGCCTTACAGTTCTGAGGACTGGGGTTCAAATCCTGACTTGGCCTGTGTGGAGTTTAACATGTTCTCACGTGCCTGCGTGGGTTTTCTCCATGGATGTAAGTTAATTGAAGACTCCTAATTGCCCGTAGGTGTGAAAGTAAATGTGAATGGTTGTTTGTTTCTATGTGCCCTTCGATTGGCTGGCAATCGGTTCAGGGTGTAACCCTTGTGAGGATAAGTGGCTCAGGTAATGGATGGATGGATGCAGTGATATCCTCACTATTGATGTCAAATCGGCGGTACGGTGGCTCAGCTGGAAAGTGTTGGCCTCACAGTTCTGAGGACCCAGGTCCAATATCCAAGCACTCCTTGTGTGGAGTTTGCATGTTCTCCCCTTGCCTGGGTGGGATTTCTCCAGGCAGTCCGGTTTCCTCCCACATCCCAAAAACATCCAACATTAATTGGACACTCTAAATTGTCCCTAGGTGCGATTGTGAGTGCAGCTGTTTGTCTCAATATTCCCTGCGATTGGCTGCCAACCAGTTCAGGGTGTACCCTGCCTCCTGCCCATTGAGAGCTGGGAGAGGCTCCAGGACTCCCTGTGAACCTCGCGAGGATAAGCGGCTAGGAAAATGGATGGATGGATGAGTGGATAGGAACATATATGTTTGTTTTTTTAACTGTGGGAGAGGGTCCAAATGGCTCTTCGTGTCATCAAAGTTGCCGGCCGTTGATTTCTGACAACAAATTCTTCTTCGCTGTTTTCATTTATATTCTCAGCCTGTCTGAAGCCTCCCTTTTGTCTTTCCCCTTTCTGCTGCTGCTTCAGTCGGCTCTTGTTTACTCCGTCTGCGCCATGCATCCCTATTTCTCTGAGAAATTGTAACCGGCAACAACAACAATCCTTCATGCAAAACCCCACACATACTGATTTTTAATGTCTTAACTGAATCCCTCTTTACACCCCACACCACATGATGATCACTCAGAATAATTGGACCTTTTTTTCTTTTTTACATTGATCAGATAAAGGGGGAAATACCCATGTTAGGCCCAGTGATCTACTGTATATCTGTGTATTCATCTCAAGTTGAAATGCTCTTAGAGACACTATATTATTTATATATTTGAAATGGCTATGCTACCTGATAGCATTTGAACCTCAGCTGTAGTGTGAACGTCGTGTTTGGGTCTTCAATTAATCGGCTTGTGTTCTAAATCAGGTGTGACTCAGGAGATGAAATGATGAAAATGTGTTCCGTAATGACTATCACACGGCACTTTAACACTTCCCTGACGTGTATTCACGATGACAAAGCAACATCCTGTATCGTGCCCACGGTGTCGTACATTACGTGAGGGGCGGCCTCTGTGTCACAAGATGATGACAACAACAAAACATAAACCTTCGACGCTGTCGCGAGGATCGCATGATACCCTAGTTTCCCAAAATAGTTTTCAAGATGCAGTTTTAGTATAAAATACAAATAAAAAGACGGGGGGAAAAATATTAGGTTTCATGTGCAAATGTACTCTATGAAGTCTTCTTCTTTTCCTTTCGGCTTTGTTCCGTTAGGGGTCGCCACAGCGTGTCATCTGAACTGAACTTTACATTTCCACATTTTTGTATTTATAATTTGAAATAATTGGAGAAGCAGTGTGCTACTAATAAAACTAAGGAAAATTATGACAACAGTAAGGTTTTCTTAAAGTTCTCGATTGAGGTTTCATGTCCCATAATTTATATATTCTCTACATTATTTCAACATTTCTAGACAGAAAACAAATTGGTTCATTTGTTGTTTCTCAAATTCAAATATTATTTGATTTCTTCTAAAAGCAGAAACCAAATTTCTCTCACATCATCCCCTTCCTCCTTACAACTGAATAAAAATCAAGTATTACTCTCAAAACCAGCTCTTATGTCATGTCCAGATAATGGATCACTCTAAAAGAATGCATCAAAAATGTGTCCTTTACCCTGTAATCAATTATTTCAGTGGCTTTTCATCTGCAGTCTACCTCAAAAGTATCTTTCGCAAATTACTTCCTGCATTATTTCAACAGATGTTTACGCGACATCCTTTACTATGTGGAAGTGAGAACTACTGCAAACCTGCCCCAGTCAGCATAATTGCCACAGCCAGACAATAATCTCGCTCATATTCCGCCACTTAACCATATGAGCAGCATTCCATCTGCATGACTAAGAATGTTCAAGACTTACTGAAAGCAGTCACGGCCAGGACGAGGGTGACCACGATGGAGATCCACGAGACCCACAGTGTCTTCTTCCTATAGTTCTGAGCCTCGTGAGGCTTCAGACGCATGCTGCTCTCGAGGAGACCTGCAAATAAAAACAAAGACAAAAAAAAAAAGGCAGACGCATTTTCAATCACACTGTCTAGGTCAAAAAGACAATAGGCGGCACGGTGGAACAGCTGTAGAGCATTGGCCTCACAGTTCTGAAGACCAGGGTTGATATCCTGGCCCCACCCTGTGTGGAGTTTTCATGTTCTCCCCGTGCCTGCGTGGATTTTCTCCGGGCACTCCGGTTTCCTCCCACATCCCCAAAACATATATTAATTGGACACTAAATTTCCCTTAGGTGTGCTGTTGTCTGTCTCTACGTGCCCTGCGATTGTACCCTGCCTCCTGCCTGTTGACAGCTGGGATAGGCTCCAGCACTCCCCGCAACCGTAGTGAGGATAAGCGGGAAAAGAAAATGGATGGATGGACAGATAATATAAAAAAAAAAAAAAATCAAACAATGTGTCATGATTAATTGTGCGACGGGTTCCGGCACGTGTGACTCGACCAACTGGTCAGTAGGGTTAGAGTTAAATTGCCCCTAGGTTTGATCGCCTCCTGCCTGATGTCAGCTGGGATTGGCTCCTTCACTCCCGTGACCCTCGTGAGGATAAGCGGCTCAGAAAATGGATGGATGGATGGTGGCTGTATTTTATTGTTCTTGAGTAGCTAGCAAAATGGGTTATAGTAACTTCATCAGTACATATCTGAGTGGCGGTAAGAATAAGAAACAAGACAAAGTTTCCCTTCCTCTCCCTCCACGGTTGGATTTACACTAACCATGGATGCATGGATGTTATGATCACCAATATATTTCAGCTCAATTTTGTGCATAGCCATCAAAGTTAAGAGACTCCTGGCTCCATGAGCCTATTTGTTAGTGGCAAACCGGCTAGACAGGTTTATTTTGTATTTTATTATTAATAGTCGCTAGAGTGGTCAGAAAAAGCCGCTAATGGCTCAGTTAGCAACACTCACAGTCCTGTTGTGATTTAGCTTGTCTTTGTTTGCAGCACTGTCGTTAGTGTAAGCAGTGCGCATCAGCTGGCAGTGAAAGGATGAATATTGAATGAATGAATGAATGAATGGATTTTGTTTAAGTTCTTTTCTGTTAAAGGAATAATTAAGATGAAAATTCAAAAATACAAATTATTTTCATGGCATTTAGTGGTGACAATGGTAGTTGTGTTGAATTGGGATTTGGATTATGAGGTTTTTGGAAAACTTCAAGCTGTTTGCTGTCAATTCCAGTTGCACTTGAATTAAAAACAAGTGAGCAGGAACACCTTAGTGGCAATTTCATTCATTTCAATGTAAAAAATGATTTGAGATACAATTGTGATGAGTTATGAGCATGTTCACGGAACCAATTAAATTCAGATCTCAAGGAGCCACTTTATTGACTTCATATTGCATTGACTTGAAAAGCCAGGTAAGGAAAAGACTAGAAAATCTACTCTGCTCATGAGCAGCAGCCAATTACAATTACTGTACACACCACTGGTCATGAAAAAAAAAAGCCCACATACTTTTATATTTTTGTCTAAACTCGCAGCTCAGAGAGACAAATGAGCCCTTGCCTGAAGACCCAGACAAAATTATTTTAAATTCTCCACCACCTCAAGCAGATCCATCGCAGTGAAATATGAAACGAGCTCTGCGGATTCATGCAATATTTATGAGAACTTTTCGATGCTAAATAGTATTTACAGCTATTGCTCATCCACGCCAGCTACAGGAAGTTTCACTTAGACTGTCGTTGTCGCCTTTGGCCGATTGAGGCAGGCAAGCGGCAGGGTTTTCCTCTCTGTAGCATTATGGGAAACAGATATGACAAACTTTGTCACTATTAATCGACTTCTTAATGAACGATCCAGCTATTATCTGAGCTGCTTATCCTCACAAGGGTCGCAAGAGCTTCTGGAGCCTATCCCAACTATCATCAGGCAGGAGGTGGGCTACACCTTGAATTGGTCGCCAGCCAATCGCAGTGCAAACAGCCCCGACCTCAGAACTGCATGTTTTGAAGATGAGATTTGTGGGAAATACTTTTAAGTGATGATTCAGTCAAGCAAACATCTCAAAAAACATCGACAATTGAGCTTTCTAATTTTTTAAACTTTTTTTAAAACAAATTATTTGTTTTGAACAACTTAAAAAAAAAATCACTCCCTTGTAGAGTTGCTCTGAAATCGTACCAAATTCTATTAACTCACATCTGACATTTCTTCGGCATAACACAGCCTTTCTTCCCTATAGCAGACCGATAATCTCAACACTTCTAATGAATATTTCTTGCACTCAGATTTAATGACTGAATGTTACGCTTGATGCATCACTGACACTTAAATGAATGTGGGTTCAAAAAAAGATGAATTCAATTTGAAAATTCTCACTCAATTTAACGGGCATAATGATCCTGTACGGTCGAAATTGGGAAAGACGGGTTATTAAAATTAATTTGTGTATACAAATAATGTTAAAAAGCGTGCAGCATGGGGGGCGGGGGGGGTGTGTGACAGATGCTTTAAACACACACAAGCTGGGCCATCATACAGAATTGCATGTGTTCTGTCTCACTGGGTCCTTATACACTATTGGTAAACACCATGGCGTCAAGATGGGTGATTAACACTTTAGGTGACCAAATTACATGGCTGGGCAGGATACGCCAAAAGAATGTGAGACTGTCATAACTTTAAGTAAACCACACATTTCCGTCACTTTGGTAAGGTGGTTAGGAAAAGTTGCTTAAACTAATATATTTTTGTAAACACATGTAAAAAAAAATGGAAACGACTGTACTTCATCACAAAGTTGGCAACATTGAATAGCAGTTGCTACCTACTTCCACCTTTCAGTAGTCATGGTAACAAAATGCTGCACTCAACATTGAAACGCTCCAGAACTGTCCCCCAAAAGTGTGATTTGTACCATAGTGAGACAAGTGAAAGGAATACCCGATATTAACTTTTTTTTTTAATTGTCTTTCAAAGCCAATGGTGGAACATTCATCACAAATAAATGCTGTTTATTCTGCTGACTGAAAATAAGGCGAATTCATCCCCACAATTTTCATTGGGTTGTAGGAAATTCTGTATGTGAGTGAGGTACAGTATTTCTTGATCAACCCTCCTTTTATCTGGTAATAATTTACATGGGACACGTTTAATTATTACATTTAGAATTCTATCTTTATTCATGATGGCAATGTAGCATTATATGATCTTGTTGTTTACTCATGTTTTACTCATTGTAACAGGCATACTAGGTTGAAAATCTCGAATGTGCAATCTATCCCTTTAAATCATATTTAGTAAACATAAAGAGATTCACTCAACCTGACCAGTGCCGATGCAGACTAGGTTAGGTTGGGGACTCAGTAACACGGCCCCACTTATCCACTATGGAATGTTTAGTTACACTGTCTAGGGCATACAATGAATGGGATTATAAATATCCAAATATTATGCGTAATCTCTTTGACACACTCGCACATTCATGCTTTCAGAGGGCATGCAAACACACACTAAAGGATTTACTAGTCATGCATGTGATTAGTTCCACGGTGGCTTCAAGCCAGACTTGTCAGTTGGCCCAAAACTCAGTATTGTCGACTAAAATTATGTCGTGTTCACTTTTTTGGAGTTCCAAGATTTTTAATTTCTTCGCAGTAGAATCCTTAACTGGTTCACACCATCCCAGCGACTTCAACTACCACATAATTTCTTCTATTATGACAATTCTATTAAATCTAAACTATCCATCCATCCATTGTCTTAGTCGCTTATCCTCACAAGGGTCGCGGGGAGTGCTGGAACTAATCTCAGATGTCAACAGGCAGGAGGTGGGGTACACCCTGAACTGGTTGCCAGGCAATCGTAGGGCACATCGACACAAACAACTCACAATTACACCAAGGGGCAATTTAGGGTGTCCAATTAATGTTGCATGTTTTTGGAATATGGGAGGAAACTGGAAAAAAAACACGCAGGCACGGGGAGAACATGCAAACTCCACACAGGTGGGTACGGGATCGAACCCGGGACCTCAGAACTTTGAGGCCAACGCTTTCCATCTGATACACCGTGCTGCCTAAATCTAAACTAAATCGATTAAAAATATATCAAATTCATTTATTTCATCCAATTCAAATCATTGGACTTTCAAAATGTTCCACATCATGAATTCCCATATCATTGAACAATTGCACGTCTTACATGACAAGATCCCAAAATGATCACAATAAGTTTTTTTTTTATCAATTTTTTTGACGATTTTCCCCGAGAAAAATCCCAAATGAATGAAGACATTTCTTTTCTCTACTTTCTCATATTCTACACCACTCACATTTCACCATTTCCGCTTCCCATTACATGATTTCAGTTCAGCGTCATCCAGGGTTGGCCCCGGACTGGTCTCCAACCAATCACAGTCGACAAACAACCATTCACACTCACGTTCACACCTATGCACAGTTTTAAAATGTGGGAGGAAGCCAGAGAACCACAGACTTGCTAGCCACCTGACACAGTGCTGGCTGTCGATTTTTTTTTTTTCCAAGAGTGGGAAGATTTCTAAATCATGCTGACTTGTTAACTATTCAAATAAGAGTGGGCTGAAAATACCTCCCCCTTATTTCCCAAGGGGCCCCCGTCCATTCCTAATCATAATTGTAATTACAAGAAGAAGATATGAAAAAGAGTTAGTGCACCTTCTCCCTCCACACCGTCCGTGATTTTCATCTCTTGGCCCGAGGTGAGAACCTCATGCTGGGTGGGGCTCTTGACGTGCTGCTGCTGCTGCTGCTGTTGCTGCTGCTGCTGGTTGTTGTGGTTGTGGTGGTTGTTTCCGAAGCCATCCGGGGCGCACTGGCCGTTCCGCACCGTGCCATGAGACGGATCCACTATAGTCAAGTGCGGAACTGGGTAGGACTCCCTGCTCGCCGGGTCTGTCATTTCTCTCGCTCGGACTCCTGTTGCAGTTTCAGGGCGGAACGGTGGCGGAGACGGCGAGGATGAGGAGGGTGGACGATGAAGAGCGCAGCAGACATCCAAGCGCGAGGTTATAACCGCACCGAGCAAGTGCCGGCTCGATTGCGTAGTGGGGCGGAGGGGGAGGAGGAAAAGGAGGGGATGGAGGAAGGGGAGGGGGTGTCTCAGAGATGACGGTCTGATATGAGATTTGAAAAAAAAAAAAAAAAAGAGGTCGTTGTTCCAATGGACAGGTAAGCAATTTGTGACCTGCAGACTCTAACAGGGGCGTGAAAATTAGCAGCCAAGTGCCATCCAAGCAAGCCGCAGGGAGACGGTTTGAAGTTAGATGCAGCGATGCGATACCGTAATGTGTGTGTGTGGGGGGGGGGGGGAGATGAGGGGGGGAAATGGGGGGGGGACCCTCACATTTTCTCTCCTCCCCCTTTTGCCCCCTTCACTCAGGTTTGCATGAACCCCATGCATGAAGCTTTCAGGCAAGGAGTTTGATGTGAATAAAACAGCAAACACGATTCCATGATTTATTTATTTGGGGGAAGTTTATTTATAAATACAAAATAACCTGCTCCACCTGAGAAGTAGCACATTAAAGTGTGAATAGTTGGTAAGAAATGATTTTGAAGGGTACACACGTTGTTGGTAGCCTCCCGTTAATGACAAGGGAGTCTTATAATTCAAAATGCATATTGACTGGCAAAAGAGGAAAATGTGCTTCCATAAATGGACAAATGAGGCAAAACTGGAGCGTTCCGGCAAGTGACACCAAATATGTGTATGGATGGGAAAAAAAGAAGCATACAAATAAAACAGCAGTCCGAAAACTGTGAAACAAGGAAGAGGCTCACGTATGTTTTAGGGCTGGTTTGTTCCATCCGACACTGAATTTCTTGGATGTGTGTAGGATATAATGAAATCTCAATAATATCAATTTATTCTGAAGCAAAATGTGCAGCCTGCAGAAGGCACCCCTTCAAACGTGAGGGAGGTGGAAAAGTTGAATGATGGTTGCTTGCTTGCTTGTTTGTTTCAACCCGTAGTGTTTAGCAGCGCGGACATGCAGAATGATGGATTTGTACCCCTTTCGTGCTGGAACAGTTTTGTTATGCAAGAGGGGACTTTGAAATACTCCCATTTCTTATTCAAATTGTTTAAAAATATATGCTGATGTGTATTTTAATTGTGGCAATGATAGAAGAAGATTTTAGGTACCAGTTAAGAGGAATATGGTAAAAACCACAGCTGAATAATAGTTAGACGTGCTAGATATTATAAAACTGCCGATGAAAGGCATGGCGGGCCAGAGAGCAGGCCGGGCATGCTGTAATTCCTGGCAAAGCCTGATACTGCCCTCCCCCAACTGACGGGTTTATGATGCATTGTCAAACTGGAGGACCAGGAGAGCTGAGAAGTGGGGTGACTGGACCCGAGACCAACAGAAATGCAGCAGGACCTGGCCCGGTGGGGCTGGAGTTTTTTGTTTCTCTTTTTTCCAACAGAAAAGTACCAAAAATTCTCCCAATGTGTAACTCGAACGTTTTGTTGTTGGGTTTTTTTGTCAGTCATTAGATATAAATCATTAAAATATCACATTGGCACATTGTATGTCCGGGGTGTGTATAATTTTGGTTTTAGCAGCCTGCCCAACTCTTAAATGCAGTCTGGTTTTAACTCACAGCACAAAGTAGTGACATTTCTTTTCATGGGGGCCAACCTGTGAGGAACCGTAGACAGGCCAAAGCAGTCTCCCGATACCCAAAACCTCCACGGTTAGCTTGCAAACAGTACAACCACAGAGTGAGTAGCTGCAAAGTTAGGTCAAAATCCTGCATCGCTAATGTGGCATTTCTGTAGCAATTAAACACGTGAGAGCTGAAGGACTGTGTGTTAATAACAACCACCGTGGTCAAACAATGGGTGAGGAAATATGATGGTGTCCAAACAGCACATGATGCCACATAACTGATTACTGTTCCTGCCTGAATGCAGTACAGAGACCTTCTGAGCTGTATGCCATACAGTATGCATATTTTAAACTGAAAGTGTGTCGATAGCTAGTAACATAGGCCACATTCATGTAGGAATTGTACACGGTCACCTATTGACACACTTGAATGGCTTCTCCTGTTCCCAAGACAAGTCCGGTTTATGGTTCTTAGCTCTGACCTGATCCATGACAAAACAATTTGGCGATGGACAATTGGATCCCACGGGGTTAATGATAACCACTGCAATCTGTGAATAATTGCGACTAATTGATGTTCCCCTAAAACTGATTATCACGTCATATACTAACAGTGTCTGAACTCTATGGAATTTCTCCAGATGTGTTCCATGCGATGTGTACTAAGAGTTATAAGAAGACTTACAATTAAGAATTGTTTCCTCAAAAAAAATTGGAAAAAGGTTACAAAAGTATCCTTAAAAGTCTTTTTCAGTCCACAGTTTGACAAATTTTCTGTAAAGGAGAAAGTTCAGTACTGTTCCAAGGAGTGGTCATCCTGTCAAGATGACTGCAAATCAACAGCGCAGAATGCTTAAAAGTCAAGTGTCATCCCTAGAAACATTCTAAAATAGATATTGCAATGAAAAATACATATAACATTATTCACTTCAATATCCATACGAAAAAATAAATATGAGCTAGAGCGTGTCATCCATGCGCAAAGTTGCAGAAGTCTCATTCAACATCCACGTGGTAGCCATATTGCCTGCATCCTCTGTTCATTACGTCACACCATGACATTCGCCATTGAAAACATGCTGTGCCACCTTCTACGGGACACGGAAGCTATTTTCAAAGAAGAGAACATCTCACAATGGAGTGAAGTGACCGGAGCAATATTACCCTATCGTTTCAAGCCATATTTCGATGATATGCGGATCACCTCTAACTAACAACAGACTCCCACATGTATGAGCCCTCGTCCAAAGTCGTGCTCAGCACCGACAGGGTACATCGACACATTTAGCACCCCTGACTTACGTGCGCAGATCTTTTGTTACATTCTGAGAGGATTACGCCCCCCCCCCCCCAAACTATTACTTTTTTTTAGTAGCTGTATACACACCTACCTGTCATTTGGAACCCACAAAGTTCTCATCCTTTGCACCCATGCAATCAATTTTTCACGACGAACCGGGTCTTTTTGAAAAGTATGAAGAATGATTCCATCCTCCTGAGTGTTCAAACAATATCCAGCAATACAACAAGCCGGCATTTTGGCTAACACGAAGGAACAACGAGCTACCTTCCAGCAGGTAAAACTAGTATAAACAGATGATACCACTTGAGTGGGCGTCTGCTACTAATGTCACTTCCTGCTTCTTGTAGAAAACAAATCCCTTGAAAGGATTTTCATGGCAGGAGTTACAAAAATCCATATAAGTCAAAATCATGTTGTGTGGTGAAAAAATGGATGCGTCCATTCCGGCTGCCTTCTTTAAATTAATAAAATACTAAAAATCATGCATTTCATGACAGTGGGACTTTAATGTGGTAAACAAAAACAAAAGAATGAGCTGTCCTGTGTCAGCCGAAGACTTCCACAAAGGCCAGCATTTCAAGAGTGGGGTGATTGGAGAACACCAAGGAGGATGCCGACGCTGTGATAAAATAATAATCACGAAACATTTGAAATTTGCTCAAGACCACTCAGACATTCCGTAGCATTCCTGCAAAAATATTCTGTGGACTGATGAAACCAAAGTTGAATTGTTTGTGAGGAACAAAAAATGCCAAATGTGGCAGAAAATGCCATAGCAACACCAACATCCAAACCTTATCCCAGTGACGCATGTTGGAAGGACCGTCATGGTATGGGTGTGGACAATACGATCCCAAAACACTTCAAAAGTCGAGAAATGTTGCTACTTTTAGGCCGCTGACACTAAAAATGGTTTAAGAAATATGAATAAACACAAGTAGTCCATCCAGAAAACATCTGTGCTAATCTTGGTTAATGAATGACAAAGGCTGTCTCAGCAGCAGTTGTTTCACCTGACGGTCATTGCTTTCCCCGTTGAGGGCGGCTGACCGTTTTTGCCGGATTTCCTCATTGTCATTAAACCGAAAGCGCTGCCAAGACGACCTCTGCATTTCCAAAAGCATGAAGGTTGACATACATAATCATATTTTACCAAAGGAATGGCCCGATTTGAAGAAGGTAGGGAGATAAACGGCACGTTCGCGTGGCACACATTTGAATTACCGCAGCTGGTTGTAGCATGGAAAGAGGAGAGGGAATCCTCAAAGTCCGTAAGGCCAGATTTGATATGACTCAAGCACAAAAATGTATTTGTGTGTTAGTTTTTGTCTTTTCTAAATGCCATCAAAAACATTCAGAAAATTCCCAGTAGTGGGAAATAGGACAGCTCGCTCCATACATCAGTGCTTAAACTTTAATCTGTAACTAGCTTCTTATGTTTGGCTTTCGCTAATGATTGGCAAAAATTTATTGCCGGAGGGGATTTTTTTTTCATTTCTCACTTTTATTTTTCTCAATTGTTATATTTTACAACGTACAGTATACACCATTATTACAATGAAACATGACTAGATTGCCTATATAAGTTCCAACAATGCTCAAACCGACATTATTTACTCCCAATTTGTATTATTATGTGGATTGTAATTCTCTCTAAAATATACACATATGTACAAGTCCAGACTTCCACTTCATTTAGATGTTATGATTTTTGTGGCTAATCATGTCAACAATACTTGTTTGTTTTTGTTTTTTTGCATGTAATATACTATGTAATTAATTGAGGCTGCTGCATGCAAAGGAACACATGTGAAAATATACTGGAAATGATTTCATATTCCAAATTAGTAGCTAAAATGTTCTGAAAACTCCAATAGTGTGTATGCATTTCAGAGGTACGGCTATGATGGCTTCGTCCAGCTTCAGCATCACTGTAAGGTGAGTCAACTGCAGGAAGATGATTTCATTTATTGGACTACAGTCATTTTAATCCCAGAGAAGAAATCCAATGTACAGTACTTCAGAAAATGCGTCAGTTTTTTCAAATTGAATTTGCAATACATTTGCATTTCAGCTTTTCAAACTGTTTATTGTGATTTTAATTTAATGTGAAATACATTCAAATTGATTTCACTTAATTGCAGTTCATCTTCCCATAATTACGTGCAGCATCAAAGTTCAAACTGTGTGCAATATTATGTTACAGTGGATTACAATAATGTTAAATACCAGTATATCGTATATAATAAAACATCTACTGTATTATATTTATTTATTTTTCAGTTATTATGGTGGTACATGGAGAGCTTCTTGTTTTTTTAGGGGAAATTGGGGGGGAAAAGTACAGAAAACCACTGATTTGAAAAAATACAAACCTGAGAAGGGCCTGGGCCGAGATTCGAACAACTTTAAGAAATATAAGGCATATATACTAACAATTACAACAGTAATAACATGCAATATTTCAAATACATATTTGAATTATCGATTCAGCAAATTTAGCTCATTTTGATTCATCATCAAATCACTTGTCAATTAGGTTTGTCCATCAAAAACTCAAACTGTAGGTTGTCTACTGCCATCATGTGGCTGTTATGCAGCTAACACAAATATGGCTTTTTATTTTTGTTTAACACAACATATGGAGAACTTCTGCAAATGATCACAGAAAGGAGAAGCAAATAAAAGGTTTGACCAGCGGGGACCTCGTGGCTTGCTTTTAAATGCGACACATTATACATTTTCAAGTATTTAAAAGTCCATATAATTGATATTTTTAATGTAAAAGCAAAAGAGAACATTTCTATAAATTTTACAGTAAATGTGTTTCAGGGTGAAGCGAATATGATGAAGGACGGTAAGCTGTTTCGTGTGATTCAAGAAAACTGCTGGGATGCAAAGGCACGGATACAAGATATGGATCGATATGGTAAATCACATCACCCACGAATGAAATTAAAAACCGTTTCTAATTATGACTATATTCAGGTGTCACAGTTCAAGCCCTTTCCACTGTCCCTGTGATGTTCAGCTACTGGGTAAGACGCGCCGAAATCATATTCATTTCAGCAGTAATGGGAAATAGTTTTATAGTCACGCCATCAGGCCCTACTAGTTACATATTTGAAATAATCATTACAGTGATTTGCACATTTGTCACTGGCCTCTGAGACACGTAGTACCCATAGAGTTAAAGCCCAAGTGACTTCCCTATAAAGATCCTAAAATAGATATTGTAATGAAAAATACATATTAGTCACTTCAATGTCCGTACAAAAAAATAAATATGAGCGGAGAGCGTGTCATCCATGCGCAAAGTTGCAAAAGTCTCACTCGACATTTAAGTAGTAGCCATATTGCCTGCAACGTCATCAGCAGATGTTACACTGGGACATTTGCCATTGAAAACACGTAGTGGCACCTGCTATGGGAGAGGAGCAAGACATTTTCGGATTTTTTCGACGCCCTTTCTGACACAGAAGTTCTTTTCGAAGAAGAGAGCATCTCACAATCAAGTGAAGAGACCGTGGCAATATTCCCTATCGTTTCGAGACATATTTAGATGATATGCGGATCACTTCTAACTAAAAACAGACACCCCGAGAGTATGTATGACAGTACGTAGAGTACTCAGCCGCGAGCGACGACAATGCCGTAAAGCAGCCCAGTACCACGATGAGCCACCTTGGCGCCGTGATGAGCCAAAACCATGATCAGCGGACGCGGCGCGCCGTCGCGCATATCGACACATTTAGCACCCGACTTACGTACGTGGATCTTTTGTTACGTTCTGAGAGGATTACATGCGCCCTCCCACAACTATTATTCTTTTTAGTAGCTGTATACACACCTACCTGTCATTTGGAACCCACAAAGCTCTTGTCCTTTGCACCTGTGCAATCGATTTTTCACAATGAACCGGGTCTTTTGGAAACATATGAAAAGTAAATCCATCCTCCCGAGTGTTCGAACAATATCCAGCAATACAACGAGCCGGCATTTTGGCTAACACGAAGGAGCAAAGAGCGACCTTCTAGCAGGTAAAACTAGTATAAACACACGAGGCCGGCTGACTGGGCTCCTACTGATACCATCACTTCTTCCTTCTTCTCCAAAACAAATTCCTTGAGAGGATTTTCATACCGGGAGTTACAAAAACCCAAATACATCAAAATCATGTTTTGTGGTGAAAAAACAGATGGGTCCATTCCGGCTGATTCATTTAAAAATGAAAAACATACTAAAAAAAAATCATGCTTTTCATGTCAGTGGACCTTTAAGCATGCTCTGAACGTAGACGATCACCAACTCAGCTGTGCAGCACAGAAAATCACAACAATGTTAATTCACTCTTTTCATTTTCAGGCCAAACCACATGACACCCTGGATCTTTGTGTCCTTTTGAATGACGATTTGGCCCAGACAGTGTGCAGCCACCCCAAAAGATTCGTGGGCCTGGGAACGCTGCCCATGCAAGCCCCCGACCTGGCCGTGCTGGAAATGCGGCGTTGCGTAAGGGACCTGGGCTTCCCTGGGGTGCAGATCGGCTCACATATAAACAACTGGGACCTCAACGCGGCTGACCTTGATCCCTTCTATGCTGTAAGATTTCCGCTTACTGCAGATGGTCCCGGTAGGACGCTTGCGCAGTAGTCCTTGTAAACAATTCAATATTTACACCTCGCCGTCCTTCACGTCTGATACCTTCATGATATTCTCGGAGGTCGTGTTTTTGCTCATTAAGAAATACTGACACTGCAGTCTGTTCCGCACGCAGGAGGCTGAAGCGCTGAATTGCTCCATTTTTGTACACCCCTGGGACATGCAGACGGATGGGAGGATGGCTAAGTATTGGCTGCCCTGGCTGGTGGGTGAGGGAGACGGAGTAGAAACAGGATGTATTGAATATTGTTTCCATGTCAACAAGGTGACATCAGGCTTTCTGCTCAAGAAAAATAGCGAAGGGGACGACAGCACACATTCCCAAGAGAGGAAGGTTTTTCTTTTTTAGGGGGCGGGGCAACCAACCCCAAAACACCTATTGATGGCTTATCCCTGCTTAGTCAATCATTTGTGGGGTTTTAAAATATATATATATATATAATTTGTCCAAAGCCTGTGGATTGCCACTATTTGTGCTCCAGACAAGTCCCTAATGCCCCTGAAAAGTGGTGGTCTACTTTGTGTTTAAAAACAAAAACATAAAAATAATCATTTTATAACTATTACAATGCACTAATTTGCGTTTAGTACAAAATTCTCCTAAGATTCCTGTGAGAACAGGTCAACCTATTATAAACCTATTTCTTTTTTCATTTTCATTGAAAAGGCATGCCTACAGAGACCACAATGGCGATTTGCTCAATGATTTTTGGAGGTGTCTTGGAGAGATTTCCAAAATTGAAGGTCTGCTTTGCTCACGGAGGTACAGAAAATGATATGTTTAACATGAAATAGACTATGTTTTATCTTTGACAGTCAAAATCTATTCCTCATTTTTTACCAGGAGGATCCTTCCCCTTTACCATTGGTAGAATTGACCACGGCCACAAAGTTCGGCCTGACTTGTGCGCTGTGGACAACGAGTCCAATCCCCGGAAATACCTTGGTTCTTTTTACACCGACTCCCTTGTTCACGATCCCGTTTCCCTGAAGCTACTGACTGATGTCATTGGAAAGGTATGCTGCCATGTCTTGAAGGTGGTAAAAAAAAAAAAGGATCTTATGTGATCTGATGTATTCTTCAGGATAAAGTGATGCTTGGAACGGATTACCCATTCCCACTCGGCGAACTCCAACCTGGATCTCTTATCGAATCAATGGAAGAATTTGATGAAACACTAAAGGTAGTCATCATGTTTGAATCAATACACTGTACATGACTTTATAGGGCTCCATTTGATGCAGCTGTTGGGTTACGGCCCCATTTTGTCCCAATAATGTCATAAATTCCGGCATCATGATCCCAACCAATCTTTAAAATGTTTTCTTTGGCCCGCATGCCACCCTTCTTTAGAGTTTCAAGGAAATCAGTATGTACAGTAATTCCCGGCCTACAGAGCACACCTGGTTACAAGCCTCACCGAGTACATTTGTAAAGGAAATACCATTTGGTACATAGATACACCACAGCTGTGTAAAAGTCGCAAGTGCCCACATTGAAACACGAGATATTTACAAAGAAAGACGGTACACAGAAAGAGTTTAACGCTAGCGTGGCGCTAACAGGGCAGGATAAAATAAAACTTACCGGTAAATATCACTGAGACACGCCACTAACACAGCAGCAACAGGCTAGCACAGCACTAACGCTAGCGCAGCGTAACAGGGCTGGTAAAAGTCACTTCCTCGGCACATATATTAATCGCTAATCTCTTTCCTTGGATGACTTCCTGTATTTTGGGGTTCCAACACTCATTCTTACCTTTTCCGCTCGAAGGCCCCCTTGCGGCTGTTAGAAAAAAATGCACAAATTAGCCGCATCACCGCATAAACCGCAGGGTTGAAAGCGTGTGAAAATAGTCGTCGCTTGTAGGCTGGAAATTATGGTAATTTGCTTATCATCGGGCTACCTAACTGACCAACCACATGATTCATCATAAAACACAAATATTGCTAAGTGCTGTCTGTCTTCTTGTTTTATAGGATAAGCTGCTGGCAGGAAATGCACTAGAATTTTTGGGCCTCAAAAAGGAACAATTTAACTAACATGCAGATGGAATCAAACCTGTGACAGCGTTCGAACACTCACAAGTCTGTTGTTGCTGTTGTCAGTCATTTTAAGTATTAGCAAGTTTCTTTTGGTCACCACAACGTATCATCTCATATGAACGCTCATATTTGTTTAGCATAGTTTTTATGCCCTTGCTGCAACCCAAACCCCTCGTGGGGAGAGGAGGCCCCAATGGTATATGAACTCATGACCGCTGGTTTGCCAAAACCAATGCTCTAACCACTGAGCTACAAGGGGTCAGTTGTTTTTCAATTATGGTTATTATTAAAGTCCATAAATCTGTCTGATATATAAGACTACAAAACATCCGTCTGAAGTAGACTTCAAACCAACAAAAATGGTTTAAACCAACTAAAAATGGATATTGGGGTGTAAGATTTTATCGCATAAAATCTGATTAACATTAATTTTCTGTCAACTGTACATGGATCAAATTACATTATGAAATATGACTAATCAATAAACACTTTTTGTTGTTGTTGCTATACTCAAGAAGCATGGATTAAATTTTTATAAAAGGCCAGTCTTGTTTTAGATTTGCTCTTTTTGGAATTTATTGCCCAATGCAAGAATGTTTTTAATCATATGGTAAGGCTGACTTTTCTGTGAGAGGAAGGAACTGCTTTAAAGGGGGATAAAAGCTACACATTGACAGAAAAAAGGGAAAGAAAAAAAAAGAAACCATTGCAAACACTTTGCAAATGTCTACGTTTCAATACCTAGACATACACAATTAAAAAAAAATAAAGAGTTTAGCTAAGTGCAGGTGAGAGACTACAGAACAGTCTTTTTCAAAATCTAAAAAATTTGGTCAAAATTTCAGAAGAGTACACATGGACTCTACCCACCCAGAGGAATTGATGGTCTTGACTCACACCTGGTGACAACATTTTATCACATCTGCTGATTCGTGGACATTTGAAGACAACGACTTTCATTCAAAGTCAGGCTTCAATTATGGAATACACTCATCTTTAGTCACCAACTTTTCAACCATACCTTCTATACAGGTGCAAATATTAAAATATTGAGGACAATTGACTTCATTTCAGAGTTCGATCCAAAAATTAGACCCCCTATCTGTGCGTTTGTGCGTCGGCCTCGCGTGCATTGAGTTCAAGTCATATTTTCAGTTTCCGGTCCTCCGACGTCATATCCGCTTTCTCCATGAGCGTCGAAGAGCAATGGCGGCGAGCCGGGGATCGTCTTCGAGATGGGTTTTCACCCGGGATCAGCTCGAAAGCACGCCGTCTCGCCGATGCGGAGTGGAACCGGATCGGGAACTGTCCTACCGTCAGCAAGCGGCGAATCTGATCCAAGATATGGGACAGCGGCTCAATGTGTATCCTTCGTAAACAGACGCGTTCCGAAGCCACACGCGGAAGCTAACGAGCGCTCCGATACCAACGGAATGTGTCTGGATGGTTTTGTTTAGGAGCGAATGCTTACGTCCAAGTGTCTTATTCAAACTAGGTGCGTTATTTTGGAGGTAAACCGAAGAGAACACGTTGTGTTCAGCCATGAAGTAGCATCTAGCATCCAACTCCTTTCGCGTCGATGAGAAGGCCGTGCGTGGATCAGGTTTGCGTCCGTGTCAATTTGTCCCGCGCCTGTTTACTAAAACCTGAAACAGGCGTACGCGCAATGCCGACCGCGAACTACGCCTGAGATTTTTTTTTTTTGTTTTGTACGTCGCTCTTCACGAATTCATTCAGTTGTCTCCAATTTGCGCAACATTGAGGTAAGTATTTGGACCGTGTCGTCACTAAACGATCACGTGGTGTCTCGGTTGGCAGAACGCCTGTCGGAAGTCAATCGCCCGCCGGTCATGAGTTATCGAGGTCTTCACGTTTATTTCTGTTAATTGTCGTGTTGGGCTGTATATACAGATTGTCAACGAAAGATTCTTGGAGCTTTTATTGCATCCCAAAGGCACACGAAGCTAATTGAAACTTTACGCCATACAACTGAAACCAGACTGACCTACCATGTTGACTTTAGACACTTTAAATTGTATTGGTGAGACACTTAACTTGGGATACATAATATTGTGTTATTAGATTCTTCATAATTATATTTTGCACAAATAAGAGTTAAATCACACTTGTCTACTTTGCTATGTATCACCTTTGTCATACTTGTATATTGTAATAAAAAGCCACAAAGACAAGGTTCAGGGAGAAGAATTTTCCGCCGATCGGCAGGTTTCTGACTTTTTCAGACCAAAATGACCATTCCCGAGATAAGCGCAAATCCGTTGAATAAAATTTCAGGGGGGTGTAGGGGTAGGGTATCGTGTGCCTGCCTCTCGGTATTGGGCTCCGAGCTGCAAATTCAGCTTAGTGCTAGGACAAGCACGACTATCGTATGCCGTTTTAATTTGCTCGGTAGTGTAAATATTTGCATTTTGCGACATAAACATGAAAACTCATTTGCGGCAGATTACTCGATTGGACAACAGAGTTATACATTATAACGATCCAATTGTGTTAGTGGTTAATTGAGTTTCACCATTGCCATGTACATGTGTTCTCGGTTCTCAGAAATCGCAGTGTAGCTCGTTAGTTAGCCGAGTGATAGCGCGAACTGAGCGACGGTGTGTTCATAGTTTTACGATGGCGAAAGTGTTAGAAAAAAAGGATGAAGATCGAGCGAGGGCAATTGACAAGGATGCTGGAATCAAAAACTGTTAGACGGGCATGGCTTGAAAAAAGTGTAACCGTGCAGATAGGACCGAAAACGGTATTAACATGTCTAACCGAACACAAACAAAAAGTGGAGATTCCCGGCAAAGTGCTGTGCACTCTGTCTTCCAGTAGGAGCTCATTGTGACATTGTGCATTTTGATTTTCTGGACGACGAACAATGTAAAATTACATGGCTGTTTTAGGATTTGAATGCCGTATAAACCGAGAGTCCCTGGTACTTGTTTTCATCTGGATTTTAGTCTGAAAACTCGTGATGAGTGAGCCAAGAATCCAAACGTTTCCCTTGATCCACATTCCAGCTCTCAACTAACTATAAATACGGCAATTGTTTACATGCATAGATTTTATATGCACCACTCGTTTACCAAATTTCACAGGAATGTAAGTACCATTTTCTTTTCAATACATTTTTTAAATCACTGTTACATTTTGAAGGTGGATTTATTTATTTGTTTAACGTGTTCCATTATTTTCTTTGCAGACAATATCTCCAACCACGCTATTTTTGGCCGCCAAAGTGGAAGAGCAACCACGGAAACTGGAATATGTGATTAAAGTTGCGCACGCCTGCCTAAACCCGCAGGAATCGCCTCTTGACACTAAGAGTAATGTAAGTTGGAGGATCTCTGTCAAGTATGGTGTAAAGTTTTTTTTTTTTTTTTTTTAATTATATAGCTTTCCATGTGTCGTCTTTCCAGTCCACTCATTGGCCACGGTTTCTCAATGTATTACCTGCGCCATTCCCTGACGATGGGGTCATGTTCGCTGTTGGTATATCTAGACAGCTACACATGCTTACGTTAAAATAGCGTTATGGCCTCTCTGGTTTCAGCTTTGGTCATTTCGACTCAGCTGTTAGGTGAGATCATAGACTCATTACAATTGTTATGTAATGACTGTCTATCAAACTTCAGGCATACCTCCAGCAAGCTCAAGAGCTGGTGATACTTGAATCCATAGTGCTGCAGACGCTCGGTAAGTAATGGTGACCCGAGTGGATGATATATGAGAGCGAGAGAGACCACTGTGTATCACAAACATAATTGGCTGGCTCACCATGTAGGAGGTGTTCTTATCAATGATAGTTTAACTCAACATCCACTTCTGTATTGTCTGACTTTACAGTATGAATTCTTATAAGGTGACATGTCATTCTTTTTTCCTTAACTTATAAAAATGGCTTGGGTGGAATTTATAGCCTTTTCAAAAATTGACTTAAAAATTTAGCACCCCCCCAAACCCTCCACACACACGCCCACAGCTTACTTAATTCCGAGTATGGCTTTGTGACTGTACAGATCAGCTGCAGTGCTGCCTGATAAGTGAACCAACATTTTTGAGCCCCTGCTGGTAGCAGTCACCTGAATGTGGGGGGGTGGGGGGGTGTTGTGTGTCCAAATGATTCTTTAAGCTTCATGCCACTAGTAGGGTCACCCATGGCACTTAAGTCCTCGGTGAGGGACCAGACAATATCAATGGATCTAGGTTTCCCTTGCCTGTACGTGGGTCACAAGGGCCCGGCTCTAGAGCCAGACCTCGAGGTGGGGCTTGAAGGGCTTGGGCCTGGTGGTTGGGCCTGCACCCATGGGGGTCCCCCTTCCCATGGCCTCACCACCTGTGGGAGGCGTCATAGGGGGTTCGGTGCGGTGGAAGAAGGCAGGGACCTTGGTGATCCAATTCCCGGCTATAGAAGCTGGCCTAGGGATGTGGAACTTCACCTGTGGCAGGGAAAGAACCCGAGCTGGTGTGTGAGGTCAAGAAACTAGGTCTCGCCTCCACACACTGCTTGGGCTCTGGTATTGGTCCACTTGAGAGGGGTTGGACTACTTCTACTCTGGAGTTGCCCACGGTGAGAGGCGCAGAGTAGGTATGGGTATACTTATTGTCCCCCGGCTTGGTGCCTGTACATTGGGGTTGACTCCAGTGGAGGAAACTGTAGCCTCCCTCTGCAATCAGGTGGGGTGACACGTCTGAATGTTGTTTGTGCCAACTCACCAAACAGCTGTTCTTAGTATCCATGCTTTTTGGAGTCCTCAGAAGGAGTGCTGGACAGTGTTCCCACTGAGGACTCTATCATTCTGCTGGTGGACTTATATGCTAACGTGGGCAACTACAATGAGATCTTTAAGTGCGTAATTGGAGAAACGGTCCTTCCAATCAGAACCTGAGCAGTGTTCTGTTGTTGGACTTCTATCCTCATCAGAGATTGTTCATAACGAACACCATGTTCAAGCATTAGTGTGTCCATGCGTGCCCCTAGCATAAGGACACCTTAAGTTGCAGTTTGTTGATCAAGTACTTGCCAGCACATGTCTTGGACAAAGTGAAGAGACGGGCAGAGCTGTCAATTGATCACCACCTGATGGTGAGTTGGCTCTGGTGGGGGAAGATGCCGGTCCGATGTCGGAGGGCCAAATCTATTGTAAAGGTCTGCTGGGAACTTAGTTTGATTTTGATGGGGGAAAACAATTTGAGGTAGAAATGTTTAGAGTCATTAGCGCGGTCACAGAACCAATTAACTTATTTCAGGGCATTGTTAAACCTTTCAAAAAGCCCAAAATGTGGAGAGAAAAGGGAACGACTTTGCTGAAGATTTGAATGTGGTGCTTGTCAAAAAGACAAAAATTCTGAGGCATAACATGGTAGGAACTTGGAAATGGCAGCTCTTCAACCAGCCTTATTGCCAAGTTATATGGAAAGAAACGGAAAAATTATTTGGTACAATTACCGTAATTCCCGGCCTACAGAGCGTACC
The DNA here is from genome assembly GCF_019802595.1 of Syngnathoides biaculeatus. NCBI lineage: Eukaryota > Metazoa > Chordata > Actinopteri > Syngnathiformes > Syngnathidae > Syngnathoides > Syngnathoides biaculeatus. The sequence continues at coordinate 17,850,573 of NC_084653.1, read as the reverse complement.
TGGTCATAAGCCTGGGTGCACGTAGTTTAACGCCAGCGGCGCATCACCGCATAAACCGCAGGGTTGAAAGCGTGTGGAAAAAAGTCGCGGCTTGTAGGCTGGAAAGTATGGTACCCAAATAGTGTCACAATTCCTTGAAAATCCATAAGGGCTCACTCATGTTCACATTTTTGGAAATAGGCAGGTCACAAAAGATTGAGACGTTTAATTCGTTGGAGACCCGATTATAGTTTGTTTGTGTAAAAGCAATTAGTCAATTTTCCATAATAACTCTTTTAGATTTGGGCATAAAACAACAAATTAACAACTACCATAACCCTACTTTGTCCCAATTCAACACTCACTTATCATTGTTGGTGTCGACTGAAGAAGAGCTGTGTAAAATACTGAGGGTAAAAAATGGCATGTCACCTCCCACCTGTGTGTTCTGGACTCACCTCTTGTATATTTTCTTGCAGGCTTTGAAATTACTATTGATCACCCACACACTGATGTGGTGAAATGTTCCCAGCTAGTGCGAGGTAGAGGCTTCTTTTTGTTTTTGTGCCCTCTGCCCTGTCCAACCCCACCTCATAAAATAGGTCGAGAGGCCAATGAAAACTGGATACCGTGATTGTACGACTGTATACTTAATCACTTTTAATTCATTTGGACGTTATTGGATGATTACCTTACAGTTACCCCATAGAGCAGTAGGGCCATTCAATAAGCTAGTTCTAGATTGAATTATAAGGAATTGCTCTCAGTCATATTCGCAGGTCAAATTTTCTATTTGAATAAAATTTTAATTTTGTGATATGATTTTTGAGATCTCACTAGCCACTTTATTTGATTTTTGATAATTTTTTTTCCTTGGTTGCAGTAGCATTCCAAAGATGTTCACAGTTCCCTTCATTGTAGGAACCCTATTTATTGGCGTATAGAGGGTGTCTGAAAAGTGACTCTACACTTCCTTTTTAGATTTCATTTTAGGTATCATTCGGACAGACGAGGCCATTCAGGCTTTGACATCTTAGGCTTTGCAGTTTCTGAAAGTATCACTTGCTTACCCATGACTTGCCAATTTATCAGTGCAGTTCAGCACCTTTTTGAGAACCTTTATGGCCATTACACTGATCTGCGTTATTGCAGATGCCAATTTACGTTATCCATGGCCAGTTTCTACGAATAAGGTCCGTTTTTGACAAACCATGTAGCAGAACTGTACTGCAACTCATCTGCAACTTCAGGATATTCAAAGGCTGCATAAATTTATAATTCTTAACCACTTGAAGTCCATACGTATAAAGCTTTTTCACTCTATGAAGGCTCTGCTGAATTGATCTTTTGTTGATTCAATCCTCTGCGTAGACTTTACTTGGCATCTAGAAGTTTTCTGATTTCATCAGTGGTGGTGGTAGCCTGTTCTTTGGGGTCAGCAGCCTGTAGGGATTGAAACTGGGAACCAGAATTTTGCAGCGTATTTTCCGGACTACAAGCTGCTACTTTTTGTCCTGATTATGCTTTTTTTAACTGGCACTGAACTGCAGTCAGGGACAGAAAAACATATGCCAGGTGGCAGTTTTGCAACACTGCGACGTCATTCGGTGAAGGAATGAGTATGCTTAGGAACAATTGTAAAGCCCAAGCTGTTAAATGCAGATGGCCTCGTGTAGGTCTGAAGGATACCTGAAACAAAATAGGAGAAAGCGTATAGCGACTCTTGGGACACTGTGCAGCGTCTTATGCAATTAATTGGAGAATGCCGGCCAAATGGATCTTTTTTTCTGAGTCTTGGCTGAATGAGTCTCAATTGAAGTAAAAGCTTAACTATATGATTTACTTGAAAAGTTAAGTAAATGTTCATGTGCTGTTTGACTTGAAGGAATTGTAATTGCTTTCCCTTTCATATTGTTTGTCTTTGTGTCTCACACAGCAAGCAAGGATCTGGCACAGACTTCCTATTTCATGGCTACCAACAGGTTGTTATCCTGCCCCTCCTTTGTTGCACTTTGACTGCACACCATTGCTTCCTGTAATGCAGGGTACCCTTTCAGTGTCCAACGGGCCCTACTTGCACTGGTGGTTGTTGGGACGCTCGCCCACTGCCCCGTGGCTCCCCTCCCGCCATCAAAGGGAGCAGGACAGGGGCTTGTGGCTTGCGGCGTTACCGGCCCCAGTCGCAGTGCGGTGTATTGTACAAGGGACCCATGTGTTGGCACCGATGGGTTGAATGCAAGATGCGAAGTGTAGTGGTGCGCTTGAAAAGCCACATGTTTGTTCGGTTGCGAAAAAGTGCAGAATTCTAAAAGACACTTTGGTAGCCTGAATAGCCGCTAAAGATTTCACAGATGTAAACATTTCTCATAGAGGTCCTTCTGGTGAGTACAGCAAAATCTTTTTTTGAAATTCTCTTTTCATATTCATTTCTAATGATTATATCTGTAAATGCACATTTGATATTTTTAGCTGTTTTATCAAAAGTATTATTACGCTAAAGTTAATCTTACCCATTAACGACCTGCATGCTAATGATAATTTTTTGGGGCACAACACCAAATTCTGAGTACGTATGAAATGTTCTAGGTTACCTTATTAATTTCATTTGAAGCAGGACTAGATGTATTTGAAAGTGGGTCGTCAAAGGGTTTGATTAAAAATGTCTTTTTATAGTATTTTTATATGAATAATTTCTCCCTGAGCTAACAAATTTTCTTTATGGCTGTTTTCTGATTTTAGCAAATTATAATGTCAACATTTTTCCAATGCACAGCTAAATGCTACATACTGTATTTTACTCAGACATTTTCTCCTTCATAATTTTCATTTCAGGTGTGATAGATTTCGCTACAGTATAATGTAGACAAATTGTAAAATGGCTTAACAGATTACTGTTCAATTAACCTAACAAACCTTTATAAGACATGTAGGGCCAATTTATTGGAAATACAAGAGACGATTTAGCTTATTCATGTACAGTTATAACAGGGCTTGGTAATTATTGGGAAAACAAATTATTTTGTTCTTGAAATAACAATAAAGACGATTGTTCATTGATTGAACGAACTACCAAAATTTAACTTGAAATCTAAATAAGGAAAACCAGAAATAAATTAGTAGCAAGGAAAATAATATGCTTGAAGTAGCATTAAAAAAATACAGGAAAATGTTTCCGGTGTGCACCTTGGGCTCTTCTTAGGGGGATAGTGGTGTGTGCGTGGAGATACAAACTTTACAATAGAATCAAAAAAGGTGGTTTCGCTTGAACTGCATGAACATAACTATTTTTCAGATTAACAACAACAAATACCTGTGTGTATCATATTACTTGTATTTTCTCCTATAACATTTGTATGAGAATACAGTATTTGAAGATGTTTCACTTCCTTAACTTCAAAGGCATTTTTTTTTTTGTTACCTAACGAAACCTATTGCCTATAGTTTTTTTTCGTTTGTGTACTTAACATTAAACTAGCAGTTTTCCATGAATGACGCTAGAACAAAGTACATGTTAAATTTAAACATACAATGTGTAATTCTTGTTCTTGTTTGGATTGACAGTAAAGAGCCTAAATCATGCTCAAAAAGGGCAGAATAACATCACAGTGAATTTGTTGTTTTAGAATGTGGGAATCTGCATACACACTGCGCCCGCTGTTCAACGCAATTATTTTTCTTCAATTACTGTATAATGTTTTTGTAACTTAGAAGACCCTCTAAATCAAGATTAAATTTCAGTTACGAATCAGCCAACCCAAAGTAATTTATGCTGTAAATGTGCTTAACTTAGTCATTAAATACTTGTAAATTCAGATTTACAGTTACCGGCTAAGGATTCAGGAACATTTTTTGATGTCGATATTTAGAGGTTTTTTTTTTTTTTTTTTCATGGCAGCATAGCTCAACTTCCGCTATGGAAGTGTGCATTTCATATGCTGTTTTAATATATCCTGTAGTGAAGTTAATGGTAATCAATGCCCTGTGGCATTGATAATGTCTTCCTCAGTGGATAATCGAGTTCATCATAATTTCTTTGAGCTGGTTTAACATGGCAGACCTTGTCTTACTGTTAATCTTATCATTATTTACTCAAACATCTTAAATATTGCAGCTTTTTGTTTATACAAACTATGCATTAAAACCATTTGCTCCTTCTGTCTTCCTTTTTCTTTTTCATATGTGGGACCAATCCTGACCATGGCTGGAATCCCTCAAACGACTCATTCACATCATACATACGTGCATGGACTCACTCACACACACACACACACACACACACACTTTGTCCACTGGGCATACCTTCACACATACACAACAGTCTCCACCTCACTACATTCTGCCTACAGTACAAGCCCACAGTGATTGCCTGTGTGTGTATTCACCTGGCATGCAAGTGGTCCAACTGGGAGATACCAGTGTCTACTGATGGGAAACATTGGTGGGTGTATGTGGACAGCTCTGTTACTCTCGAGCTCCTTGATGGTAAGACAAGATGTATCAAATATTCTTGCACGATTTGTGGCTATGTCACTTTAAATTAATTTAATGTAACTGGTTTATGGTTGAACCTCCTACGCTATCTTAATGCAACTTGCTTATGTTTTACAGAGCTGACACATGAGTTTCTACAGATTTTGGAAAAGACGCCCAGCCGGTTAAAGAGAATACGCAACTGGAGAGTAAGACCTATCATTTTGTCTGTTGTAAATATTTTGAAATTGTGAATTTGACACTTCACTACAACCTGAGTGAATGTATGACAATATGAAATCTGTGATAATTGGCATACCATTAAATGCTTTTGATAGTGAATAAAAAAGCCAAGTACATAGGTGGCATCAAAACTGTTCCTATTTTCACTCCTATTGAGTGAATGATGTACAATTAACTAGTGTGCGTATTGGTAAAGTTGTTTTGGCATACCATAATTCCCAACCTACACAGCGCACCTGGTTATAAGCCTCACCCAGTACATTTGTAAAGGAAATACCATTTGGTACATATATAGGCCGCAAGTGTGTAAAAGCCGCAAATGCCCACATTGAAACCCACATGGAAACATGAGATGTGTACAAAGAAAGACGGTACACAGAGAGTTGAAAGCTAGCTCCGCCACGCTAACGCTAGTGCCGCCACGCTAATGTTAGCGCCGTGCTAACTGGGCCGGTTGAAAAAAACAAAACATACTGGTAAAAATCACAGCACTAACACGCTAGTGCAGTGGTAACAAGGCTTGACTGGCAAAAGTCACTTCCTCAGCACATATATTCCTCTCACTCTTGCCTTTTCCACTTAAGTGCCCCCTTGCGACCGTTAGGAAAAATACACAAATTAACTGGATCACCACATAAACCGCAGGGTTGAAAGCGAGTGGGGAAAAAAAGTCGCGGCTTATAGGCTGGAAATTACGTTTTGATTAAAGCTTTATTGCTAAACTATGATGGGTTACAATGGTCAACAGTGCATATCAAAACATTTGGTCCCATTTTATTTAATGAATGGTAAGTCCTAATTCTAAAGTCAGGCCTAATTTATTCTATGGACCTGGCGGGTGCATTTGCAGCCGAATGACTTCTCTTGCATGCTCTTTTCTTGTATCCACTATCACTGCTAAAATTATGGAAATGTCCACATTGTGTATCGAATAAAGATTTAATATTTAAAATATTCATTATATTAAGGACCACGTTTCTTAGCATGGAAGTTTTCCTTTGATACCAAGCATTGAGTTGAAAGACTGACTGGTATTGTGTAGATGGAGTTTAAATTATGCTCTGTGTTTCAGGCCACCCAAGCTGCCAAGAAGCCCAAATCCGAGAACAGCCAACTGACTGACACTTCCATCGCTGGACCTTCAATGCTTCAAGACCATTCCCTGCTCGATGGCTCACTCGTTGGCGTACATCGCTCAAGTTTTTCCAAATCAGGTGGCACCTTTACTGCCTCTCTTCCTGCTCAGTCTGGAGGTGCACCGCTGTCCCTGGACGCTTTCTCTGGCCCTTACAACCCACCTAGCCACAGTGAATGGCCCCAGACCAACCCAAGTCAATCAGGGTATTCATCCAGTTGTATAAAACAGGAACCCCTCACCGCTTCTCACCAAGAGCAGACACTGTCCTTACATACCTCTGCTTCCTCTTTGCATCCACCTCCATCAGCAATCAAAACTGAGAAAACTGTAGATCTCAACATAAAACAGGAATTGAAAGGAGCGTGTGCAAGTGGAGCTGGTAAGAATCAGCCATCTACTTCGTCTTCATATCCACCACAACACTCCTCAGCACCCAAAATGTCACTGGACAAATACAGAGAAAAGCATGGTGTAGAAGCCGCTGCTGCTTCTGGCCAGAAAGGCCGTCAGGAGCAGCATGGCACACCAATTGAGAACAACATGAGAGGGGATCTTTCATCTTCCTCTAACTATGCACCACCGTCTTTGAGCCAGGCTGATCATAGAAGGTATTCACAGACTCATCAAATGTCCCAAAGTGCTCAAAGTTTAGGTAGCGGTAGCAGTTCTACTGCATCGCCAGTAAAGAACAGAGCTCCTTCCGCAACGTCCGGGCAGGACAGACGCCACCATGGTGACAAATGGGACAAAAGTTCACTTAATCACTTGGCGATCCCTGGCCCTGGGGGAAACGCCCAGACGGACAGAAGCAAGGAGGAGCTTAAGATGAAAATAAAGGTTTCCTCGTTAGCAGAGCGCCACAGTTCATCGGACGAAGGCCCAGCCTCCAACAACAAGAGTAAACATTCCAGCCCTCTAGTGAGCAAAGAGAAACCGCACCGAGGCGCCGACCACAGTGTTCACCGCCATCACAAATACAGTCACCACAACCCCCACTCTCACAGCGGGAACGGACAAGGGGGCCCCGAGGGCCTGTTTCGGGGTCCTCCGGGACTTATAACTCTCGAAGGAATCGCGCTTCCTCACAGCGGATCCATGTCTTTGACTTCGTCATCCCGAAAGAGGGCGCACCCTGAGGTCAATCACAATCAACACCCTTCTTCCTCATCCTCCGCTGCTTCTTGCTCCAAACCAAGCAAAGTCTCCAAGGTTGGCACTGCTGCAGGTACTTCTTCCCCGTTTTCTCCTCCTTGCAGTCTTTCTTCTAGCTTGCAGAGCTGCGGCTAACCTCCGCTCCCACCTCATTTCTTCCCCTCCCCTCCTTTTCCACTCAGGTGGGCTGCGGACCTCTCAGCAGTATCTCCCTCCTAGCGGGTCGCCACATGAAGTGGGAGACCAGAGACACTGAGCGAACCTCTTCTGCTTGCCGCCATGGTTCTTCACATGGAAAATGCAAGAAACTACCCACAGTTCAAACTACTATGCGCACCTCCTTGTTAAGTGCCCCAGGAGAAATCTCAGCAATGATATACCCTTTATTGAAAGGCACAACATTGTACGAAAAAAAAAAAAATGAAGTATGTGTGCGGGCCTTTGATAGAAATGAAAGAGGAAAGTTAAAGCTTCCATACTCTGACCTCTGGACTGTGATCCCCAGTCCCATCTTTCTCTTGGTGTCAAATTGCTGCTGGTCTCTCCTTCCTGAAACACGCCGATGAGCACGCTAAGGTTGGGTGTGGCCGGCAGTTGGAAAAGTGTGTATTTACATTGAGGGCAAGCCACCTTCCCTACATTTCACATCTCCGTATAGGAAAAGAAAAGTATTACAAGTTGTATAAAAGGCACGGAACGGGCGCCCTCATTTTCTTCCTCTAGTTTTATGTTTAAATAAGATGCAATTTTATGCAGCATGCTAATCCAGCCGGACAGGAGTTCAACTTATGTATGTTGTCATTCCTTAATTGCAATATTGATGGATGCATTTTTTTTTTAAGTGGACGATTTCAGTAACCTTTTCGTTTTCTACACTTAAGTACTGTTAATTATCAAGTTTTCATCAAAGGGATGCAGAAGAACACGCTCACCATTCACAGGAAGTGGAGACAAACGTACATACATTTTTGTATGTTAAGACAAGTATATCGTGACTACTCAGGTTTGGTGCAAGTTATAATTATGACAAAATAATTGCGAAACCTACTTTTAAAAAAAAAAAAAAAAAAAAAAGCTCTGTTGATAAACCGATTGGGCACCATGGGGAAAATACAGTGTTCAAGAGGCACATGCTTTTTACTGTTACCCAAACGGTAAGAGTTGTGCCTATAATAGAAGGCTAACAAAAATTATACTGTAGTAGCGTGCCATGGAAGTCTATACTGATACTGTATAACCTCTTATGCAGTGTATCACACAATAACGAGGCACTTAAACGCCTTTTACCTGTCAGTGACATTTACTCAATATTATTCTGAAGTGAATCAGTTAAGTGGAATGACCTGCTGTGTTTTTCTTTTATTTTACTTTTGAGAAAAGTTGATTCTTCTGTGGACGAATTTGGTAGGTTGTCAACCTTAATCCAGTTTGGTACATTTGCAACCATTGTCACCACATCAGTTGTTGACATTAAACGCCTAAATCTTGCCATGTCACAAGTGTTCTGTCCGTTCACGCTCATCCAAGCTCATGAACATTAATTTGCAAAAATGAAATGTGTATGTTAATCTTAACTTATGACCGGCAATAGGGTAATACTAATGTCCTGTGGAGTGTTGGACTTGACCAGCGAAGAATCTAGTGTTCTTATGATCTTAACATGTTTTGAGTGGCACATGACCCATAACCCTTCATTGGGCCCCTGTGCAAAGAGCTCAAAAGGTTGAGTAATTTCCTTTAGTGGAGTATAGAGGTGTCACTATTGATTATTCAGCTATTTTAACCGATTAATACATTTTCCGGCAATTAGAAAGATGGAGGCACGCACTGGAAAGGAGAGGAATGAAGCTTCGCTGAAGTAAAACAATATATGGGCATGAATGTGAGGGGCGGAGGGAGAAGAGATAGCGAGGGTGGATGACTTCAAATACTTGGGGTCAACAATACAGAGCAATGGAGAATGTGGTAAGGAAGTAAAAAAAACTGGTCCAAGTGGGGTGCAACAGTAGGCGGAAGGTGTCTGGTGTCTCATAGTGTCCGCTAGGATGAATGGCAAAGTTTATAAAATAGTGGTGAGGCCGGCCATGATGTACAGATTAGAGATGGTGCCGCTGAAGAGACAACAGGAAACAGAACTGGCGGTGGCAGAAATGAAGTTGCTGAGGTTCTTGCTTGGTGTGAACAGGTTGGATAGGATTAGAAATGAGCTCATTAGAGGGACAGCCAAAGTTGGATGTTTTGGAGAGAAGGCCAGAGAGAGCAGACTTGGATGGTTTGGACATGTCCAGAGGCGAGAGAATGAGTATATTGGTAGAAGTGTGTTGAGGATGGAGGTGCTAGGGATAAGAGCGAGAGGAAGACCAAAGAAAATGTTGAAATGGATGTTGTGAGGGAAGACATGAGGACAGTGGGTGTTAGAGAGGAAGATGCACCAGATAGGCTTAGATGGAAAAAGATGACATTCTGGTGGCAACCCCAAACGGGATAAGCTGAAAGGAAAAGAAGATGATTAATCCATTTTCCAAGCCACTTATCCTCACAAGGGTTGCAGGAGCAGGGCGCCTCGTCCAGCTAACTTCGGGCAAAAGGCCGACTACACCCTGATCTCGTCTCCCGTCAGTCATGGCACATTTTGATACCACTGAGCAGGAATCGATCTCACGCTGCCTGTAGCACCGGAAGATGTCTGTACCACTACGCCATCGGTGAGTCTACTACAAACCAGTACCTGAGTAATAGTCATGGAAAAATGTTTATTAGAAAATGCCAGCTGTCTGATATATCACCGGTAATTGCTGTGTATTATGTGAACCTGAAACAAATTCAGAAGTGTATTTTAAGATACTTGCCCTTCGCATTAATTAGTACCCGAGATGTATCTCTGGTTTAAAAAAAAAAAGGCTAGTTAGTCTCTTCTATGGTCTTGGTTATTTGGCCTTGTTTAATCATTAAACAAGATCAACTGACAAGAGTTGAACTAATTATGGAAAACTCGACTTCAATGCAAAAAAAAGCTTACCTGGATTCATCAATTATAAAAAAAATACTTCAATAACAGGCATAAGTGGTGTATCTAAAAGCAAATCATGATTTGTCAACAGTCTGAAGCTCAATTGAAGGGTTGCATTAAATTGATTGCAATTTTCAATATTGACACCAACAAAATCTGATTTTGCAGTTCTATATAAATATATTAGAGTGCTTAAGTTGTATATTTCTGCTTCCCTGTCTGAGCTGACAAGAAAATGCCTTGTCTTTTCAGGCACAAAACTCAATTTTAGCAATGGAATTTAATAAAAGCACATCAAACACTAACGCTTGTCACCCACATAATCCATCTGGGTGACCGCAGAAGTTATTTTTCCGTGCTTTCCAAGAAGTAAGCTCAGTCCTGTTTGTCAGTCTTGGGATAAACGAATGTCGGAGGAGTTGATCTGCCGATGGCCGCAAACTCTGGTCGCTGGACAAGAGGGAATACAATTTAATTAGTGACACGGTACATTTTCATCCAAAGTTGACCATGTGAAGTGGTTCTAAAATTTCGCACCGTGTCAAGCAGATGTTCACAAACTCCTTGGCACCCTCCGAGAATCCCTCAGGCAAAGATGGCATCAATCCTCTTTTGGCCCCAATGTAGAACAAGGCAGCTATCTTGTCCATGTGTGCGAGGGGGGGTTTCCCCGTGGCCATCTCATAGACTGTGCAACCCACACTCCATATATCCGACTTTCTGCCGTAGCCTGTCTCACTGATAACCTGTGGAGTGTTGTGATGGTTTGTCTTGGCGTTAAACCAGTCGTACTTCAGTGAATCTGAAGTCTGCTTAAGCATACCTCTGGAGCCATCCAGTACGGTGTACCGTGGAGAGACTTGAGCAGGTCCCCGCTGCCGTTAGTGGTGTTGCTCACGCAGGTGACGCGTCGTGCGCAACCAAAGTCTACAAGCTTGATGACCCCGGTGGGCATCAGCATGACATTGTTTCCCTTCAGGTCACGGTGAATGACCTCGTTTAGATGAAGGTATGCGACCCCTTTCAGGATCTGGTGGGTGTACAATGCCAGAACCCGCTCTGGCAGAGGACCGAATCTGGGGGGGGGGGGGAGACCCAAAAAGTTGTAAAACAAACTTCATTTTGTCACTTTGACCAACCTGTGAAGGATGCTTGCAATGGATCCTCCTGGGATGTACTCCATGAAGATGGAAACCATGTGCCGGTAAAGGGAGGTCCCGAGGAAACCCACGATATTGGTATGGCTCAGCGTTTTAAGAAGCTTGACTTCCCCCTGCAGTCGACTGTACTCTCTCCTCGCAGCTTCTGGGTTGGAGGCATCCAACGTCACCTGCTTCACAGCTATTAACTGGCCTTGGTTGGTCAGGCCGCAGTATACCTGGTCAGAAAGTTGAACCTTTATGAAATTTGATGGTTTAGGCACAGACTTTCCCGAAAGTATTCTGCTTCTCTTTGTTAAAAAAAGTGTCAACATGTACAAAACCTAAACTTTTGGTCATGTGTTGATTTGTGCAAATATACCTTAGAGGTATAAGGTCTACCCATGGCCAGGGATGGTAAAAGGAGAGTTAATCTTGGTACAGTATACTGTACTCACTGTCCCGTAGGCTCCGCGGCCAAGTACTTCACCCTTAGTCCAAGTTATAGTGTCATCCAAACCAGAGCCGTGTAAGGCAGCCAAGTCCATTGACATGGTCTGGGGGAAAAAAATTACAATTAAAGTTGCCAATCATAGTTCATTAAGCAATTGTAGCTATTTATTTTTGGGTCAGATTTACCCCAGAGTTTTTATTCCTTTCTAATATGTGATCGTCTCCTTTTTGGAATTCCATTTCCAGGTTTTGAGGATATGTGTCAATGGATATATCTTTCAAATCCAGTGAGTTCAACTCTTCAGCCAGACATTGCAGCAAGTCATCTGTAAGCGGCCCATCCCCCACGCCATCCAGAAACTTCTGATAAACTGGTGACATGACGATGTGGCTGCTACTGTCATAAGATGTCCAGGTGTCAGTCATTGGGACTTGGTTGTTTTTTGATGACTCAGGAATAATTTGATTTATACTTCCTGGCTTAATTCTGATATTTGCTGGATTTAAAAATGTTTCTTCCAGATTTATCTGAGAATGGCCATCAATTTTACATGTAGACCTAATTGATTTTTCATCTGATTTTACCGTTCCAGAGTTCTCTCTGTAAAGATCTTCCTCTAAGGCGGATAACATTGCCCCTTCCGGTCTTTCTAGAGCATTAGAGAAAACTACAGTCGTCTCTGGTTTCTTATTAATCTCCCGTTTGTGTGCCCCCTTAGTTGCATGTAAGAGGTGAGGTTTCACCCGTGAGGGCAAAGGTTTTGCTTTGCCTTTAGTTAAAACCACATTTGTCTCTCCAGGGCTTCTGCTTACCTTCTTATGGACTTGTTTTAGGGATCTGTGTTTGACTTTAGAGTTTTCTCGGGACTTCCTGCACAGAGGAGACTGCATTTTTTTGTCCTCACATTTGATTGGATTCCTAAGATGATCATAAATAGGACCGGCGAACATCTCATAAATAGCTGGTCCTTTGCCCTCACTCTGAATAGTTGTAAACATGTCCTTATATGTGATGAAATCCACAGCGGATTTAGATCTTTGCAGCCCAGCAGCTTCTGGACTCTTGAACTGCTGAGCGTTCTTCAGTTCACTGGCTGTTGGGCACTGTTGTGCTGTGCTGTTGCACACCTCATCAGGGTTTCCCCTTCTGGCATGTGCACTAACTGTGCCCCTGTTCCCTAGTAAGTGGGTATGACGGGTCCTATTAACTGCTTTATGCTTGGACTTGGACTTGGACAAAGTCTCAGTAACCTCTTCAGTGCCAATTTGCTCAAGGCTTCTTCTAGCACCATCTGTCGATTTATTGGCAAGAGAGAGTTTTTTGGGGGCTTTATTCAGGTTTAGGATGCTTCTGTCTTTAGGTGCCAGTCTGTCTTTGGGCAAGTTGGGCCTCACTTCACAGTTTGCAGTGGTTTCTTTTGTAGTACTTTGGACAGGCTTGAATGTTTTTTTCACTTTTACTTGACTGAGATCCGTGCTTTTGTTAATTGGGCATTTTAATTGTGTTTCCTCTACAGCAGAGTTGCTATTTAACTTGGTACCCTCAGTTGTAGAAGAGAGCTCATCACCTATCTTGAAATCCTTTGCAGTTGTAGGTTTACCCACAAAGTAGCCCTTGATTGTTGGACTTTCCTGCTTCGTGGTCCGAGTGCAGCCATTGTTAATATAATAATTGGGTTTTGATGGTATTGATGTTTTGTGTTTCACCAGATCTCTAGTTGGGCTTCTGTTGTAATCCTGTGCTGGACAGTTCACAGGTTCTGGTCTCGGTATGCATGTTGACTTCTGGACCAGTGAAATGGAACTGCTTTTTGACTGAGATTTTAAACTCTGCCGCATCTCTCCATTGCAGAGCTCATTCCACCTGTCTTTTGGATGCTTTGGATCCTTGGCCTTAGTGAACATCAAGTCTGTGTTTTTTGACGTATGTCCTTCGTAATCCTCATCTTCCGGATCAGTAAAATTGGCACTGGAACTGCTGTCCTCACGTCCACCCCTGGTGGTGAGGCTGCTGGTACCTGGGGTGTCCCACGAAAACCTCTGCCTAAGATGGGTCCTGGAAAGGGAGCTCCTAGTGATGGGTTTCAAGGAAACACTCTCCTTTTGTGTTGATGCAGCAGAATTGTCTCTTAGCCTGAGGTCCAGTGGTTCCAGCTGGTTGGGCATCCAGAAAGGAGGAGCAGGTTGCAGAGCCAATACCTTACCCTGTTGTAAAGCCATAGAATATATAAATAACACTTCAGGGAGGGTGTATATGTTTTTCGTCACTTGCTGTTTGAACCACACCTTTTGTTGATTGATTGGGTCATGAGGCCCCAGTCCTGCAGACAAGGATAACATTTTACAAATTACAATTCATTAAATGAGTTGTAAGTATGAATTGATTTAGAAAAGGGAGAACCTGCAAAATTGCATTGTGTTCAAATACTTACTTCCCCTCACTGTAAATACCGCAAAACATTGAACTGTAATTCAAAAACCCAAATTCTTAACAAACGTACGTGTCTGAATATGTGTCCTGGCCTGAAGCACATAGTTGGCACACAATAGCGGTTCCATGATGCTGGGAGCTGATTGGCTGAGCTTGCTTGGATCTGGTACGGAAAGCAGACCAAAGGAGGATGTAGATGCCTCAGCCACACTTCTTGTTCTCTGCCTGGGAAGGACACGAAAATGTGACTTCATGGATGTCTCTATCAAGTGCGCAGTGAGGGATTAAAGATCACAGGTGCGCAACCTTGGCCTTCAAAAACTGAAATTCCTCAGGAGTTCTGCAATACGTCAATCATGGAGAAGCTGATATCCAAACCCCTACCTTTCATTCAGTGGTCTTGTGCCCCCATTTGCTCTTAAAACTTTACTGGATAGCCTACTTGTGTGCAACATCCTTATGAAACATCATCTTTCTTCTTCAGTCTCTCTTTGTGTATCTAGGACAATGTTTGGATTCAGATTCAGGAGGAACTAAGTTGACCAAACTCTCACTGTGTGAATCGGTGTTGACTTCATTTTACAAGACAATCAGGACAACCAAATATTAAAACTTTACAAAACCCAGTTCTTGTGGATACCTCTGAAAAATGACCACAAACCAGTCTTAACCAAAGAACTAAAGACACCCAAAACCAACAAGCTGCTGTGGGACATCAGGGCAAAAGGGGACCTCATTGGCTGTAAAAATGAAGGAATAGAGGGTGTGCATTTGTGAACAGTTCAAACTAACAATTGACTACAACACTGTCACTTACTAGAAAAAGGAATCAAGACAAAAAACAAAAAAAGAGCTGTAATAGGTTTCTAAACAAGTGCTTGTCAAAGTATTTTGTACTTCAGCCTTTGCAAAAATCCAGAAAATAAGTCAAAGCCAGGTGATATAAGCTAGTTCATCCATCTTCCCTCATTCCACCTGCCCACTCTGTACCTGTGTGTTGGGGGCACAGGCCGGCGGTTGCTCCTCGCAACCAGCTGTCGTGATGAGGGAACAGGATCCATTTGCCTCCGGCGGCTGCATTTACTGTTCAGGCTCGGCAAACTTACCCTGCAGCGGGATTGGAAGCACAGATTGGAGTTTGATACGTCGGTTTTGCGGTGATTACATATATTATCTCGCGTTGAGGTGAATACAAAACCAAAATACGCATCCCTTCTATCTCTCTGTGTCTACTTCCAGAAACTGGAAACCTTCTCTGAGTCCTTATTTTCTTCTCGCATAACTTGGACTTTATTCAAAAGCGAGGCTTCCATGTAAACGACAATGGGGCTGATTCATCCACCGCCCCCGCACTCACTCACTCAGTCCCTTCCTTTCTGTTTCTAACCTGTTTGGGGAGAACAGGTTGTCCTCTGGCCACAGTGACAGGTGGCTGCATAACAATCTGCGAGTGTAACCGGAGAGGCAACCATTCTCATGCTGATGTCAAAGTAGCGGGCACTTGTTGACGGAGGCGGTGTGGATTGAAGTCGCCGTGTATTAACTGTACACGCGTATCCTGATGTGTACACAAGTGTTTGTGATTACGGGTAAAACCCGTGCTTGGAGAAAGGGGCCTAAACGTGCTTCCCACTGCCCACCTGCTTTCTGTCATTCCTTCCCGGCTGGCTTGAGTCAAGTCCATCAGCGTTTCTGCGGCGTTTTGGACTCTGTGAGGACTCTCCTCATCTTCCTTGTCTCCTTCAAATGCACAAATGATGTCCGTTTAGCCACTTTAATCGAAGACGACAAGAGCATGTTAACTACATACAGTACAATACTTGGAAAGTATTAATACTTGTGGATAAAGCAAGGTTTATTACCTTTTTGTGCCAGGTGCTCGCTGATATTTGTACAGTATTTCCCAATCCTAAACCCGTGTATTCTTTTGTTTTTGTCTTCTCCCTGTATGAATGAACCTGCTGGCTCCGAGGTAAACTACCCAATGGGCAGCTGGTACCACCACGGAAACCCCTCCCACCCATCCACACACGTTAGTCCATCCCACCCTGTCCTACCTTGGTTGTTCCCTCCCACTCACTCCCTTTTGATACCCAATTGATGCTTTAAAAGGTATAAATCAACGCTTTTGACATTTGATACAGCAATATCAGGCATCTAGAAACAAATCAATCAAAGTATAGCGTGCAACCCCAATGATTGGACTCAAATGTCCTTTATCACACAGCTCATTTAGCCTCATTGGAAAAACTTCCTACCCTCTCTGGGGCTTTTCCAATGGTCACGTTGACACCCCGAAGAGGCGAATGTTTCCTATAAACAATACACAAAACATATTCTTACATTAATTAATTAATTAATCCAGTCCACCAAGCATTTTCAGCTGTCTTGCATTACTGGTTCCATTAAATGACATTTTTTGCAATTTTAATTTATCTCTAAATTTTGCTCTTGTATATGTTCAAATTCATTCATTTTTGCTATTCTATATATTCAAACATTATTTTTAAAAAGTACAGTTTAAAATGTTTTTTACACTTCACAAATTTAAAAAAAATATTTCAACAATTAATTGTTCATTGAGTCATTGTAAATAATATTATTAAAATAATATCATTAAAATTAAATGATAGCACATTTTTATTTACTGGACATATTTGTGTTTATTTTATTACATTTTTTGAATGCAAATAATTAACCATGATAAGGATTTATTAATTATCACTCACTCACCTCACTGTAGGCAAGAAACAGGTCTTGAGGACTTATTAACTGAGTGGGCGAACTGGCAGCTGACTGATCGCTGAGGCTTTCCGGGTCAAACTTGAGGTCCAAAAGTCTAAGCTCTGAGTTTAAATCCTGACCAGAACGGTGTTCCTCCAGAGTCAGTGGTGACGCCGCGCCGGCATCTGTAGTTCAAATAAAAGATGATCAGAAATTGTTTTCACTCGGCACTCGGAACTGTTTTACTCTCTGAGACTGAGTGAGAGTAACTTGTCAGAGCGGGTCAAGCATTTTCAAATCTTTTAAGTCCGCATCCCCACCCACCTGCAGCCCGGTGTCGTTTACACAAGGGGCTCAGCTGCTGTCAGTGTCACCCAAGGAAGATTTTAAGAACTTTGTCATTGAAGTTTTGTGTTGAGGTGATACATTTTTTTCGGTGCAGTACAGAGATGCGAAGGGCTCCGGGACTAGGTTAGCCTCAAGCCCCCCAGAAACTAAATAAATTTGCCTCGTTTACAAAAAACCTTTGGTGACTGGATAAACATAATCATCTTATTTTGCTACTGTGCTCAACAAAGTGTTTGTTTGTCTTTATTCCTGCAAAGCCTTTTGCTTTAAGGTTTGAATTGTAATTTTTTCCCACACATTTCAACGAAGCTAAGAGTATTTCATTCATGCTGTGTGCGCGCATGACAAAAATCCCTCCCTCTACTTTCTACCGCTTATCCTGTTCAGAGTCACAAGAGCCAGCTGACTTTCAAACGCCACACAAAAATACCCGACTGAGAATCAAATTCGGTTTTTTTGTTTGTTTGGGTGATTTGCACGTGTGTGTGTGTGTGTGGTGTGTGTGTGTGGTGTGTGTGTGTGTGTGTGTGTGTACTGTATGTTTGTCCTTACCTGCAAAACTTATGGCATCGAGGATCATGTGGAGGAAGTCTTCCTTCAGTCTGCCGTTGATGTTGGCAAGGTAGCAGAAAGCTGAGCTTCCTCTTTGATCTTGGACCCAGAAATTTCTACGTTTTAAAGAAAGAACAAACAATTCATTTTGCAGTTTGGACAAAAAGACGCAATTATGTATTCCTTGCTCAAAAACAAACACTAACCCTGTTAGCTTTATCTTTGAATAATATACATTTCTGGCTTATAAGCTGCAACTTTATTCACACGCTTTCAACCCTGCGGTTTTATGCGGTAATACGGCTAATTTGTGCATATTTCATAACGGGGGCACTCAAGCTGAAAAGGTAAGCGTGAGACTGGTGTAAAATATGTGCCGAGGAAGTGACTTTTACCGGTCCGGTCCTGTTAGCGCTAGTGTTACTGCTGTGTCTCAGTGATTTTTACCAATATGTTGTTTTTTTTTTAACCGGCCCCGTTAGCACGGCGCTAGCTTTAAACTCTCTGTGTACTTTCTTTGTAAATATCTCGTGTTTCATTGTGGTCACTTGCGGCTTTTACACACCTGTGGCCCATGTATGTACCACATGGTATTTCCTTTACAAATGTACTGGGTGAGGCTTATAACCAGGTGCGCTCTTTAGGACGGGAATTACGTATGCTTATGTTAATAGATATTAGGACATGGACACAAATCTCATCTCCACCACGACGGTGGATTTGAAATGAAACAAGCGCTTTAACTGCAGACATTCATCTTTAATTTGAGGGAAATCTCATCCAAATTTGGTAAGTACAATTGGAATTTTGTTTGTGTATGTGCCTCCCTTCCACTTTTTAAGAGACAAACAATAATAACAATGACAAATGAGCAAGAGTAAAGACTTTTTACTACTGTACTTGGTTGCAAATCGTTTGCAGTCAATTACAGATTTAAGTCCGAAATGCAAAGAAATCACCAGGTGCTGGATTTCATCCCTGGTGATGATCAGCAAGGTCTCGATTGCAACTGACTTCCGTTCCTGCCTGTTCTTGGGACATTTGCCATTCAGTTTTGTCTACAGCAAGTGGAATGCATGCTCGATTGGATTCAGGTCAGGTGATTAACTTGGCCATCGTATAAGCCTTCAAAATCTAGTTGGTTGCTTTTGAGGTATGCCTCAGGTCATTGTACATCTGGACTGTGATGCACCATAACAGAATTATTTCCCTAGTGAATAAAAAACCCTTCACAATTGTTGACCAGATCAAGAAGACTCTCCAGGAGGTAGCGAATAGGAGTCAAAGACAACGTAACAAAAAATCTGCATCGGGTGTTGAGTATATTCATTTATGAATTTTCATCACTGCAGTAAATGTTTTTTTTTTTTCCCCCCAACAGTGAGAAAGTAATCATGAAGCGATCGGTGTTTTTCTTACGCAGAGAGCCTCAGAAGTTGTTTGACCACTTGGATGGGTCTGTGTTGCCACGGCAACGGCGCCTCGCCTTCAAAACGGTCGATGTCTCTGATGGCGAACGTGACTGAAGTCCCGCCGTCGCCGTTGGGAACGTTTGCCTCCAATTTGCCCGTCTGAATCTCACACACACAGATGTTGCATTAAGGTACAGTATATGGTACTGCAGTGCACATTTGGACTGTACTTAATTTAGTAATGACTTCATGGTCTGTATGAACAGTTCAGACGCAAAAGCAGATGTTCAGAAACAACAAAAATGGATATATCTGCTTTTGCGTCTGAACGCTTCGTGTATTCATCGTTTCATTTGTTTTACCAGCAGTTGCTGGACTGTGCGCAGGTCCCCATCAGGCCGGGGGGCCACACAGGGCCACCACATCAAGCCCAACAAATTCTTCTGGACTCCAGGGGGGCTGACGCGTAGCGCTGTCTTCTTGGAGCCATTGCACAGAGTCTCGTCAGCCCCGGCTTGCAGCAGATGTTGTAGAAGGATGGCAATGAAAGGTCTCTACAGACGTTTGTACACACGACATACGGGGACACCACAAGGGGAGAAAAGTGAAAGGGGCCCTAGAAAATCGTGTTTTCAATTTGCAGCTATTGTGTAGAATCACAGGGGATCCTACTCATGTGTAGATAGATAGATAGAGTGATTATTGGGTAGAAAGATGATTCATAGATAAATTGTGTCATGATCCTGCCGCTCCAGCGCGAGCTGTGCGGGGTGCCCGCGCAGGTGCGCTGATTGGAAGGTGCACACCTGCGCCTCATGCAGCCTGATTATGCTGTAGATTTATATGACCGCGATGACAACTGGCCGGCGCCAGTTCGTTGATCTTCATGTCCCGTTGGTGTGCTCCGGTATCCCTGATCGAACCTGTGTGTACCGACCTTCGCATGTTCTCTGACCAACCTTGTAAGCCTGACGACTCCTTTGATACTTCTGCCTGCGTTGATTGTTCCCCTGTGTACCGACTCCTGCCTGTCCGCTCACCTGCTCTCTTCGCCCGACGTCCCGCTGCTGCACCGGACTGGCTGCTCGATCCCCTACCTCTGCATATAATAAACGTGTCTCCTTGAACTACCTTGCATCGTCCGAGTCCTGCATTTGGGTCCTACTCTCGTTCTGATGGGACGTGACAAATTGATTCTTGAGTAGATAGCTAGATGGGTGCAAAGCAGCTGGGTAGACGGATAGGTAAACTGATTCTTGGACAGATAGATAGATAGATAGATAGACAGGTAGACTGATTCTTGGGTAGATAGATAGATGGGTGCAAAGCAGCTGGGTAGACAGATAGGTAGACTGATTCATAGATATATGGGTACAAAGCAGCTGGGTAGATAGATTGATTCTTGGGTCAATAGATAGGTACAAAGCAACTGGGTGGACAGATAGGTAGACTCATTCTTAGATAGATAGATATATGGGTACAAAGGAGCTGGGTAGATAGATTGATTCTTGGGTCGATAGATAGGTACAAAGCAGCTGGATGGATCGATAGAAAGCTGGGTAGTAAGATAGATGGGTGCAAAGCAGCTGGGTAGACAGATGGATGGATGGATGGATAGATAGATGGGTACAAAGCAGCTGGATGGATAGATAGATTCAGCCCGCTGTGAGTGCACACGCTGAACTTTTAGTAAAACTGCACTTTTAATGGAGCTGCGAGTGTCTAGCATGTATATAGGTGCTGGTTCAAAAGTAATGAAGACAGTTTAACGAGTTACCAGAGTGTTTCCATCACTGCAGGCTTTGGTAAGAGGATTGCGGCCTCGCTCCTCTTCATCTTCAGCGTTGAAGACCTCCAGGTCATCCTCAGCCTCCGCCTCTTGGCTGATGCTCACAATAATGACCCGCGAGTCCTCCACCTCTTGCTCTCTTCGCAGCATCGTACCTCTAACACTCCTCACTTCGCTCCGTCTTTACAGACATGATAGAAGCACATGAACCCAATCGGTGATTAACTCGAGAATGAAAATGTGGAACAACGCTAAGATTTTGGTTTCTGTATGCTCGGTTGTGCGATGTACTGTAAGTCTCCAATGATCGGTTTGTTTCCACGGAGACGTGTCACATTATCCCTGCTACTAAATCACCACAATGCACATCATTACTCATGCACGTACATTCCGGGTTACGTACAGTTGTGAGGAATTGTTCCGAAATAACAATCAATCATTAGGAAAACATGAATGACAATCAGTTGATTAAGGTCAGGTCCTGACATTTGAAAGTCGAGGTGGGGAAAGAGCAATGAAACGTTGGCCTGGCCGCAAGCAGTTGCTCAGTACTGTTATTGTAAGTTTTGGACTTCTGATTTATTTTGATGTTCGTATGATTTATCTCTGCTCTTTTTCAGGTCGGGCTTCCACAAAAGTATCTGATGTCTTTTTTTTTTTTTTTTTTAGGGACAGACCGACCACACACCAGCCTGGTTACTGACACCGATATTCACCATTTTGGCACAGGAGTCTTTTCTTTTTCCAGGCGATGAACGATAAAAGCTCAATTTAAAGGTGAACTTGAGAACATTTTATTTATTTAAATGTTAATTGAATTTAATTGAACTGCTAACAGGTGGCACAGTGAATCAGCTGATAAAGTGGTAAAGCGTTGGCCTCACAGTTCTGAGGAACCGGGTTGAATTCCGGCCCCGCCTGTGTGGAGTTTGCATGTTCTCCCCGTACCTGCGTGTGTTTTCTCCGGACACTCCGGTTTCCTCCCACATCCCAAAAACATGCATTTCTTATGTATTTATTGCTCCTAGGTGTGATTGAGAATGTGGTTGTTTGTCTTGAACTGCCCTGCGATTGGCTGGCAACCAGTTCAGGGTATACCCCGCCTCCTGTCTGTTGACAGCTGGGATAGGCTCCAGCACTCCCCCCGACCCTCGTGAGGATAAGCAGCAAATAAAATGGATGGAGGATGTGATAGATCTCTTAAGATTTTAAAAAAAACTGAACATGTTGTAAATCTGAAAATATGTATGATAAACATATACTTCAAGGCATTCAACCTAAATTACAAAAACATATAATTGCTAAAATCATTTAGCCAGTGTGTGTGCATGCGATTGTGTGCACGTTTGTGTGCAAGTGCCCCTCTGAGAAACCCCCCTGGCCCCTGCCCGGCTACCCCAGAAAAACTGTTCTCAAACCGTTATTGGTCATGAGCTATATACAATAATATTTATGCTGCTCATCTATTTCAAAATATATTTAGACTAATTCTTGGTAATGTGGTGAGTAGAGGGGCGGTGCCCTCAATTGGTTAGCCCCCAAGGATTTTGATATGGATCGTTTATGCAAAATTGTCATTTAAAACCAAACTTTTTGTTGACTTACTCAGATGTTGTTTCATTATTGCATTCATTGCCGAGTCCTGTCATCAAAAAGAAACAAAAAAAAAAACATTTCCTTTCTCAGCTTTCTAGTCCTTTCCGGTCTTCTTTGCACAACTCTTGCTGCATGTTTACACTCGGTTGCCTGGGGGACGCCCAGACAGACTGGCACATTTCGAAATACCAGGAGGTTTCTTTTCCCTGACACATAAGACCAAAAAAAAAAAAAAAAAGTGAATATTGACCTTCTCTGTCATCATCATTGCAGGATTTAAAGGCTGAGAGTTTGTGGTCAGTAATGGTTTGGATAAAAATGAAAAGAATACATAATATTGTGTGTGGTTAGGGCACTCATTTCCACATTATTTCCAGCTGTATATTGCATCCATTTTCTACACTGCTTATCCTCACTAGGGTCGTGGGTATGCTGAAACCTATAGCACAGTTAACGGCAGGTGAGGGTTGATCTACACCCTGAACTTTTTTTTAATGATTTTAATAATGTGAGGCACCTCAGTATGAAACACACAATATAAATACATTTGCTCAATAAGATTAAGTAGTAAATAAAAAAATGCATGGACTGCAGTCCTTTATTTTTCGACCACTGTTGATTTGTAAACCAACTTTGCAGGTCTCCATCTGACCGCTAGATGACAGTAGCCGACAATCTAATTTGAATAAACTATGTCGGCTTTGCACCTGTCCAACCATCAAACTCTACATAGTCATAAAATTCCACCTTGGATACTTTTACACCAACACTTAACTTTATTATTGCATTTAGAGTATTTATAACGCTATCTTACTGTTCAATAGTATTTAACTGGGCTACATATAACAACACAAAAGAATACTTTGTTAAAATAAAGTTGAGAGTGGCAAGTATTCATTGGTCCAATTGGAACCCGAAAGAGTGCCTCCACCCCCCCCCCCCATCCCCCACTCCCCATCCCGAGCTACTCAACCCGCCTCCCGGTGCAGTAATTGCAGTGTTTGGGTCTGTCCCCCCCACCCGTACGTGTCACCTCCGCCCATCCAGTGTGCCCGTCCGTCGTCACGGCGGGGAAGGAGACTCGCATCACATTCACGGACGGACAAGCATTGTCGCCACCAGCTGCGGAGCGTTTCGGGCTGCTGCGCGCGCCCCATGGCGCACCGAACGCGTCGCAGTAGCGCGCACTGCGTGGAGCGTCCCCGGGGTGGAAGCAGGTAACTGCAAATGAGCTCCCACCTACACCTCCCCACTTCCCTTGCTGCATTCCACAGTGGACTTCTTTTTTGTTACTGTTTGTTTTTTTTTTTTTTTTGCGGGTGTGTTTTGTTCCGAACCTTTCACTGACTGTGGTGGATCCGCACGCATACGTCTTGTTCGGCGTCCAGCAGGAGTCTTTCCTGAGCCCCTGTGAGAGCCTTCTGTGCTCCCAAATAACTTTGAGTCTGGGGGTCTTTTTTTTAAAGTGGGGGCGGGGGGTGTGCGCCAGAATGGGAGCTCGGATGAGGGCAGTCCAACAGACACAGACGCTGCTGTGGATCATCGTGGGTAAGTCAACAACACAACAATGTCACTGCTTCTGCTGCCTGTCGTGACTACACACACAAAAGGGAGGAAAAGTGAAACAACTTGAAAAGACACACACAAAATTAAGTTGCACTGCCGTTTCTTTAAATATATTTTTATTTTTATCTCCTTTGAGATATGGGTGTTTACATGCATTTTAATGCACATTGTACAACAGGTGAATTTAAATTCATATTGCACTTTTCTATTTCAGTATGAATTGTTACAATGTTTTATTTACTTGGGTCAATTCAAAACTAGTGATATGAGCAACTTCCACTGCCTTTTACTTTTATTTAAATGTCTTGTAAAGTGACATCAGGATGTATTTTGAGATGTTATGCTTATAGATGCATATTAATGTACTATACAACTCCAACTTGTGTACCTGCGTCTGTTCAAAATCACAATAGACAGATGTTTTGATTGATTTACATTTCTGGATCTCATAGAATAGATTGTGTTCAGATAAGAGTTCTTTGTGTTATTGCCTTTTTTAAAAGGAATAAATAAATATATCAATTAATTTAAAAGGTTACCTCTTCTGTTATCATGATGTATTTTTAAAAGTCATTAGATGCATATTCATGCACTTTATATTTTGAATTAATAACATATCACTTAATAATTGGTTGGTGTACTGCGATTGTTCAAAAACTCTTTGCAGTATTTTACTGACTCTTCAATAAAATTATCCAATTATAATAAATATGCAATTACATTGCATGTTAGAAGAGTTTGTGTAATTAAACCTCCGCCCTGGATTCCATCTTCATAACTCAAGTCTATTTGGGTGCGAGCTGGCTTGAAATATTTCATTAGCCATCTTAATCTCTTTAATCTTTCGTCCAGTTGGAGCAACATCGAAGCGTATTTGATTTCATTCCTTCAGAGCCACCATACAATATTTCTATATCAGCCCATATAGATGTGTTTAGTGTGACGACTGGAATGGGTAGAACTCCTTTCAGTAAGGGGAGATGCAGAATCTGCTTTTACACAACCGTGTAGATAAAATTCACTTAAAAGTCATCCAATAACACACCCTAATGACTTGTCAAAACTGCCAGGGAACAATGCCGAAAGCCCCCCATCAAAGGGATGTTCAGGGATATTTCCTTCCATTGGAATTGGGTAGCTGTTTCCTAATATATATATATATACAGTATATAGTGCTTTTATTGCCCCCACCCCAAAAAAGTTTTTTTTCTACCTCTTTGTGACTTTTGTAATAATGAAGTGGAACGTTAGTATTTGACTAGCTTTGAGGAAATACACAGGTCCACTGTTCGAGGCGCCAAAAATAAAATAATAAATATGTACTTACATTGTTTGCCGTTAAGTTGACACCGAATGCAAAGTGAGCGTTGGAAAAAAACTTGTCTGCACACACGACTGCTCCTCTGTGATTATTCGCCACGGTAATGATACATTTCGGAAGTTGCATAGTAATATACAGTGTGTTCTGTATTTATTAATACAGCGTTTTATTTATAAACCCCCCCCCCCCCCCCCCCAGGGCCTTAATTAAGTTTCCCTGATTCTGACAGTCAGCAGGGGGGCACTTGAGTAGTTGCCAATAGACATTCGGTTATGCTAAGCTTTCGAAAATAATTATCAGTACAAAGTGCTTATATTTTATCATACACGGGGAAGGTAAACCTTGGACGCTCCAGACTTGTACTCTTCTTCTTCTTTTCCTTTCGGCTTGTCCCGTCAGGGGTCGCCACAGCGTGTCATCTTTTTCCATCTAAGCCTATCTCGTGCATCCTCCTCTCTAAATCCTCCTGCTCAGTCCAAGCGAGAACCTCAACATTTTTATTTCCCTCCACACTTGCACTGTATACTGCAAAGATTCTGGATATCAAGCATTATCAACTAAAACCTTTGAATTTGAGAAAGTTCCTCAGCGGGATAAAATGTTTCAAATTCTTTACACTTCTGAGGATCGTGATCCAACAAGTGAATCACCCCATTGCTGTAACTGCAGCTAACAAGAACATCAATCAAAATTTAATATAATTTACCATTTCGACTGCTTTCATCCTCACACCTTTGTGCTGAAAATCATCACTGACACTGACAGCAGTACTACTGCTATTCTTGCATTTGTCAGTTACACACATACGTCACAGTGAAAACCCTGATCCTTTGTAGTTTTGATAAATACTATTTTCCTTTCATCTCCTCTCGACTGAGACAAGACTGCTTTGTTTTTCTCACAACGCCCCAATGAGATTATTTTGCTTTGTGACTGTCTTCCCGAATGAGGTCTGCGGATGAGAAGGGGAAAAGGAGGAGCACTCGAAACGATTACCGTAGATCAAGCATTTTTTGTGTTTTTAAGCCTAAAATTCAAACAGTAACTGTTATAAATTGAAGCCAATTTATGAATCAATTTTTATAAGATCTTTTTTAAACATGTATTGAATAACTAAGTCAGACTAAGACGTATTTTTTCTATGGATAATTGATATATGTAAAATAAATCAGCTGTTTATGTAGCCAACGAGATCCTGGGAGGGAGCTATTGCACAGGAGACCCTAGGCCAAGATTTAAACCCGGGACCTTTAGACTGTGAGGGAGATGTATTAACCACTTTTCACTGTGATACTCCGTTTCCATTATTACATTAAATCTTGAGTACATAGGCTACATTTTGGATTTCAGTGTTTTTAAAACTGTGTTCTGGATAAATAGGGCCAATATTTAACAATCAGTCTCACCGTTTGACATTTTGATTATCATCACTATCGTTTTAAGCATCTTTGTGAGAGGTGGTTGTCTTTCGGTGTTTCTTCACCGCCAAAATAGTCGCAAAAGACGACATCAGAGGCGCATACCTATTTGTGCAAAAGAATCCAGTGGGAAGCAACCCAGATGGCGATATTTTTTTCCCCCCACTGGCATACAAAGAGGACGAGGGCAGAAATGTGGGCGTATTTTTTTTTTTTTTTTTTATGAGACTGCGGATGGAAAATTAAGACGATAATTAGCTCGTATGAAGGGAATGAAACGGGGGAAAAGGCTTAAAGTTTCAAACGGCACTTGTGGTCACAATCAAGCGCGCAAAAATGGAAATATCCTGCTTCACTTATTTCTCCGTGTTTGTGTACATTTTCTACATTTATTACAATCCACTGGCTCCTATTGTATTTTTTTTCGAAATCAAAATGTGAACATTATCAAGTGGAAAGTTTAACTGTGACTTGTTGGTTGACATTGGACATTTTAATGCAAGTGCGCCTATTTAACAGCACGCTGGGGCAACTGACTAGAGCCTTGGCCTCGCAGTTCTGAGGACCTGGGTTCAAATCCCGGCCCCGCCTGTGTGGAGTTTGGATGTTCTCCCTGTGCCTGCGTGGGTTTCCTCCGGGCACTCCGGTTCCCTCCCACATCCCAAAAACATGCAACATTAATTGGACACCCTAAATCACCCTTAGGTGTGATTATGAGTCCGGCTTTTGTCTGTCTCCATGTGCCCTACGATCGGCTGCCAACCAGTTCAGCCCAATGATAGCTGGGATAGGCTCCAGCAATCCTGTGAGGATAAACGGCTTAGAAAATACATGGATGGATGCACCTAATTAAATGTCTGACGAGTGTCTTGTTTAAGCTTCAACCTGGTAGTTTTCAAAATTTGCTTTATAAAAGCAACAGGAAGTAAGTCATGCCACAATTAAAAGCAGATTTTGGGGGCAGAAATAATTAATGTGTAAATATGCTCTATGTACACTGTTTATTATATATAAGGGGCATTTGCATATAATTTGAAAGACAAAAGAATACGCCTCTTTGTTTTTATTTGGGTAAATGTCTCCCATGCTGAAAATCCCAAACTTATCATGATTTTCACATATTATATCCTTCAGTATATCAAAAATATTTAAGTGTTTTATTCTGATTCTGGTTTTTTTTGACGATCTATTAAGAAAACCCAAGTACCCTCTCCCGGGCAGCGTCCTATTTTTGGGACGAGATTATAAATGAGTAAAGTTATCATATAATTTAACCATAAATGAAAGAGAAGTGTTATTTCCTTGATTGTGGCCTGTTGGAAGACTTTTACCTCAATAAGGCCAAAAATTGCCACCCTGCCCATGAATGTGTTAAAGTTCTATTTTGAAAAATGTTTTTTGATTCTAAAATTCTAATATTTGAGTAGTAAAAGCAGTCCTTATCGACAGAGAAAATGGCGGTGGCCCATTGCAATATACTCCTTTTCAAACGATAAAGACAAACAGCTTCATAACAATTGTAAATTGCACATTTGCCCTTAAAACTCGATGGATATAAATTCATAAATGATGCTAACTTCTGATTAAACCCATTACTGTACACTGTCGTCTTGTTACAATCTTAAGGAGATCCAATACAGTAATCTGTAATCTAAAACATGTTTTTATTACAAATTTTAAATTACAGTGCTCGGTTTGATATCAAATTCTTGCATATTTGTTTTGTGGTTGCTGTTAGGGGTAGTGTACAATTGCACTGGATCGTACAAAGAGCGGTTCTGAATATATTGCGCCTCCCGTGGAGCTCTGTTAGACACCCACTGTACTGTATTTAAGTACTAAAATCTATGATCTGTCTGATACATTCTGCTAAAACAGCAGAGCGCTGGCATACTACAATGAACGATGTCCTTAAATCAGTGAGGGTTCGCTAGAGGTCTTTCAGTACATCCTGTGAGGAGAAAGAATCCACCAACTGGACTGGACTCTGGGTGGTTCAGGTCATGGGGGTCAAGAACAGGGTGTGAAATATTAAATAATCCCTCCTGTTACTTCTTCCCAGTCAGTGTCGCTTGGACGTGGACTCATTAAAAACAATTGTGTGGTGGGTTTTAATTTGTTATTAAAGGAGACATAATGAGCCCCCCTCACCCCCACTCTCCCTGCGATTAAAGGGAAAGTTCACTCATTTAAAATAACAACATATCAGATAGGTCATGTCATTGGTACTGTCACTTTAATATAAAGATTTTCATCAGATATCATTTAAGGTTGTTTATATCGGCAGTTTTGAAAGTTCCCGGTCGGTGACATTTTGGCGAGTCACATGAACTGCGTGCGCAGATGTGACACGTCATCTGCCCAACCTGAGGCTCGGTTACGTTCCTACACAGTTATTGTCAGTGGTGATTTCTTGGATTTATCCTCATCTGATGAAGAAATAGAAGTATCAGTTGATTGGGAAGGCGAAGGAACACGTCCATACAGATTTCACAGCTGGCTGCCGGACGAAGCTCACTTGCAGCCGGCTGCCGGAACTCCGGGGGCCTTTGTTTACACACTTATGTCCCGCGCGTAGGCCTCCGAGTAGTCAGAATCCGCGTCATTCCCGTCCAAAGAACCATCCGAATATTCAACATTATTGACAGCCACAGGTTCAAATCTGTATGGATTTATTCCTCCGTCTTCCCGATCAACCGATACTTCTATTTCTTCATCAGATGAGGATAAATCCAAGAAATCACCGCTGGCAATAACTGTGTAGGAACGTAACCGAGCCTCGGGTTGAGCACATGACATGTCACATCTGCGCACGTAGGTCATATGACTCGCCAAAATGTCAGCGACCAGGAACATTCGAAATTGCCGATATAAACAACCTCAATCTGGTATCTGATGAAAATCTTTATTTTAAAGTTACAGTACCAATGACATGACCTATCTGATACATTGTTCTCTTCAATGAGTGGACTTCCCCTTTAAAAATCATTCCCAAGGCGTTTTAATAACAGGTTTGTGACATGCTTTGGACAACTTTTGTTCCCATAACCCCAGGGGTGGACCTAAGGGGTTCATCTACGAGCTATACCTAAATAACCACTTCATCCGTGACATCCGTGGGGCACCCGTGAAAATCTCCGTCCCGCTTTCGTGATACTTCCGACCGCCGACACAAAGGAGAATAGCCTCTGAGCTGTTTTTACGCACGCCCCCTGCCTCTCGTTCTCTTGCCATTAATCCGTTTCATGATTGTTTATGTGTGATGCCGTATCATTCTGTGCACACCGGGAGCACTGTTTTTTTCATTTTTTTTGTTTTTATCATCAGGCCCGAGCGACTAATGAGCAAGTGTTCAGGCGTTGCTGTTTACTGGAGCATGTAAATGTGCATGTGTGGGCCTCTACTTGTGTGTACTAGAGACTCCCCTTTGTATGTCGGTGGCCGTAGAGTCATCGCCGCGCTTTGGCACGTTAGTAATCACTGTATGTTGTGACAAAATGAATTTTCGCACATGCTGCTATTCCACACACCATGAGAGAATTAGTGCACAGCGTCAGACACATTTCATGTGACTCTGCGGGTCCTGAGGGGAGGAACATACGACGACTGGTGAATCAGTAAATCCTTCTTCAGCTCACCAAAGCAGTCTGCCTGATTGCAGACACTGCACCGATGTGTGGTCACTAAAGCCACCCCCCATCGTCTCGTTTGCTGTCAAATAAAACAGAAAACTGGTCAACTGGTCAAGCAATCGACCAAGAGCTGGTCAAGCCTTCCCTCAGCTTCATGACGGTTGTGCGTTCAATTGAGAAGACTACAAATAACCATGACAGAGACTAGTTTTGGAACCGTAAAAAAAATAAAATAAAATGTGATCGTGAACATGATTGTCCAGTTTAGTAACACAGATGCAGATTGAAAAGTCACAAATGTGCAAAACTACAGGGCGTTGTATGGCTTTACTGTAATTCCCGGCCTACAGAGCGCACCTGGTTATAAGCCTGACCCGGTACATTTGTAAAGGAAATACCATGTGGTACATACATATGCCGCAGCTGTGTAAAAGCCGCAAGTGCCCACATTGAAACTCACATTGAAACACAAGATAATTACAAAGAAAGAGTGTACACAGAGAGTTTAACGCTAATGCTAGCGCCGCGCTAATGCTAACGACGCGCTAATGCTAACACTAGCACCGCGCTACCTCTAACGCTAGCGACGCCCTAACAGGGCCGAACTGGTAAAAGTCACTTCCCCGGCACATATTCCACCAGTCTCACTCTTTTCCGGTCGAGTGCCCACTTGCGACAGTTAGAAAAAAAAAATGCACAAACAAGCCGCATCACTGTGTGGTGTTTACATAATTCACCCGCGGGACCTCGAGTTGGGGTGCGGGGTTCCGCACGGACTGTTTTTGTTGTTGCGCTTCCGGAGGAAAGGTTAACAGAGTTCCCGCCGTTATGCGAGTAGTTTGGTGATGTCGAACAATAAAGCAAGTTCTGTTTCTGTGTCCGACACTCCGCCTCCGACTCCTTTTCTCCGGCGCTACACTGGTGACCCCGACGTCAGTCCCGGCGTTTTCGAGACTGAAACGAACATGGCAACCGCCATCCTCAAATTGCCGGAGTTTTGGGAGACGTCCGCGGCAGCGTGGTTCGCACAGACGGAGGCTCAGTTCGCCCTCCGCGGGATCTCAGATGATTCCACGCGTTACTACCACGTTGTCTCAGCACTCGGGAGCTCAACGGCGGCCAGAGCAGTGAACTTCATCACCTCTCCCCCGGCCCGAGATAAGTATGCTGGGATCAAGGCTCACCTTCTCAAGGTTTTTGAACTTTCACGGCCGGAACGTGCCCGACGTCTGTTGGCTATTAATGGACTGGGGGACAGCAAACCTTCCGAACTCATGGAAATGATGCTAAACCTGCTGGGCACGGAAGAGCCCAATTTCATTTTCATGGAACTGTTTCTCAGGCAAATGCCACCGCATGTTCAGACGGCGCTCGCGAACAGTACTATCACTGAGCCCCGGGCCCTGGCCGAGGAGGCCGACCGTTTCTTCCTGGCAACCCGCGCTTCTCCCCTGAGACGCTGGCCGCGACGCGCAGTTACTCACCTTCGGGCGCGGGGGTGGCATCCAGCAGGGGCCCCTTCGGCACCGACGGCCGTGCTGGCACAGGCTTGTGCTACTTCCATGCCCGTTTCGGTGCGAAAGCGAAGAGGTGCCGCGCCCCTTGCAACTACGACGCGTCGGGAAACGCCAAAGCCCACGCTTCGCAGCGGCCGTGAGCGTGGGCGCGACGAGCCGGCTGCTGTTCGTCAAGGACAACCTTTCCGGGCGCAAATTCCTTTGTGACACCGGCGCCCAGAGGAGCGTCCTGACGGCCACTGCGGAGGACGCCGCTGGCGGGACTCATGGGCCACCCCTACTGTCCGCTAATGGCTCCCCTATCCGCTCTTATGGCATGAGGACTGTGGACTTGTGTTTCGGGAGTCAGCGCTTCACATGGGACTTTGTCACTGCGGATGTCTCATTCCCTCTCCTCGGCGCTGATTTTTTTTGTGCCCACGGGCTGCTGGTGATGTTAAGAGGGGCCGTCTGGTGGATGCACTGACTTTTTCCACGGTCGCCTGCGTCCGCAATGAGGCGACTTATGGTGGTCTCTCCAGTTCGCTATCGGACGGCACCAAGTACCAACTCCTCCTTGGTGAGTTCCCTGCCTTGACACGGCCCACTTTCTCCTCTGCCACGACTAAACATGGGGTTGAGCACCACATTGAGACCAAGGGCCCCCGATCCACGCGAGGGCCCGACGGCTTGATCCCGAGAAGCTAGCAGTCGCTAAGTCCGAGTTTGCCAACATGGAGCGTCTGGGCATCGTCCGCCGCTCGGATAGCCCGTGGGCCTCGCCACTACACATCGTCCCTAAACCGAGTGGTGGGTGGCGACCGTGTGGTGACTACCGCCGCCTTAACGACGCCACTACGCCCGACCGCTACCCTGTTCCACACATTCAGGACTTCTCAGCCCACCTGGCAGGCAAAATCTTGTTCTCCAAGGTCGACCTGGTGCGCGGGTATCACCAGGTTCCCGTGCACCCCTCAGACGTTCCCAAGACAGCTGTAATCACTCCGTTTGGACTGTTCGAGTTTCTGAGGATGCCGTTTGGTCTTAAAAACGCGGCACAATCTTTCCAGCGTTTAATGGATTCTGTGCTCAGGGACTTGCCATTTGTGTTCGTCTATTTGGATGACATCCTCGTCGCCAGCTCCTCGGAGGATGAACATCTGATGCACCTCCGCGACCTCTTCGCAAGACTTGAGCAGCATGGCCTGATCATCAACCCGGCAAAGTGTGTTTTCGGGGTGCCCTCTATCCAGTTCCTCGGGCACCTCATAGACAAGAACGGCGCCGCCCCCCTTCCGGCAAAGGTGGAGGCCGTCTCCGCTTTTCCCCGACCTCGCTCGGCTCGGGGCCTCCGGGAGTTCCTGGGGATGGTGACTTTCTACCACCGGTTCATCCGCCGGGCGGCCCACATCATGCGCCCGCTCTATGAGGCTCTTAAAGACAAGGCCCCCAACCGGGACGTTGAATGGACGGCCGAGAGGATGGAAGCCTTCGAGGCTACGAAGGCCGCACTGAGTCGTGCCGCTATGCTGGCTCACCCGACCCACGGGGCCCCTGTCGCTCTCACTACCGATGCATCGGACTACGCTGTTGGAGCCGTATTCGAACAGTGGGTCGGCGGCGCCTGGCAACCGCTTGCCTTTTTCAGCCGTCAGCTGGTCCCCAGGGAGCGCAAATACAGCACGTTCGATAGAGAGCTCCTCGGCCTCTGGCTGGCGATCCGCCACTTCCGCTCCCTATGGAAGGCCGTGAGTTCACGGCATATGTGGACCATAAACCCCTCACTTTCGCCATGTCCAAGGTGGCCGAGCCGTGGTCCGCCCGCCAGCAACGCCAACTGTCGTTCATCTCTGAGTACACTACGGACATCCAACACATCGCCGGCAAATCCAATGTGGTCGCGGACTGCCTCTCCAGGGCGATCGTCGGCACTGTGCATCTGGGTCTCGACTACTCCCGCATGAGCGCAGACCAGGCCTCGGACCACGGGGTGCAGGCCCTCAAGACTTCTGACACGGGTTTGCGCCTGGAGGAAGTCGCGGTTGGTGACTCGGGCGTCAGGTTGCTGTGCGACCTCTCGGCTGACCAGCCTCGGCCGCTGGTCCCTGCAAACTGGCGAAGAGCTGTTTTCGAGGCGGTCCACAACCTCTCCCACCCCGGAAGGAAACCGTCCGTGAGGCTGGTGGCCCAGAAGTTCGTGTGGCGCGGTCTCAAGAAAGATGTGCAGGCCTGGGTCGACTCGTGCGTGGCCTGTCAGCGGGCTAAGGTGCATCGCCACACAAAAGCCCCCTTGGAGCCCTTTGCTGTCCGAGAGGAGGTTTGACCACGTCAACGTTGACTTGGTAGGTCCACTTCCTCCCTCGCACGGATTCACCTACTTGCTCACCATGGTGGACAGGACGACCCGCTGGCCCGAAGCCGTTCCCCTCTCCTCGACAACGTCGTCAGACGTGGCCCGGGCGTTCATCGGCACGTGGGTTGCACGCTTCGGGACACGTGCGACCTTTCTTCAGATCGTGGCCCTCAGTTTACCTCTGAACTCTGGAACGCAGTCGCTGAGAGTTTGGGGTCAAGCTGCACCGCACTACCGCCTATCACCCCCAGGCGAACGGTCTTTGCGAGCGGTTCCACCGCTCCATGAAAGCAGCCCTGCGTGCCGGCTTGACGGACGGCAACTGGTTGGATAAGCTCCCGTGGGTCATGCTCGGCCTCAGGTGCGCCCCCAAGGAGGACCTGTTGTCCTCATCCGCCGAACTCGTCTACGGCCAGCCACTGCGGGTCCCCGGCGAATTCATCCCGGACGCCACAGCGCCCTGGTCCGCAGCCAGGCAACGGTCCTCCCTGCTGGAGGCCGCAAAAGGGTTTGCGCCGGTTCCCACGTCGCAACATGGCACCCCCAGCTGCCCGGCTGCCCCGTCACCTGCGCTCTGCGGATTTTGTGTTTGTTCGTCATGACGCCCACCGTGGACCTCTCCGCCCCCCATACGACGGGCCGTTCAGGGTCCTGGAGCATGGGGATAAGAGCCTGCTCGTGGACATTGGCGGCAGACCCGAGACTGTTTCCGTGGACAGGGTCAAACCCGCGCACCTGGACATTGCCCAGCCTTTGGGGTTGGCCCTCCCCCCGCGCCGGGGTCGTCCCCCTTTGCCCTGTGCCCCTGCACCCGCCGGGGTACCCTTGACCCCGCCTGAGCCCTTGTCCCGTGACTCAATGGACAGTGCGGCCCCGCCCCCATCGGCCCCTACATTGCACACTCGCCGGGGTCGGGTCATCATCCCTCCACGGCACAAGGATTTTGACTATGGGTGAATTCTGGGGGGGCTTGTGTGGTGTTTACATAATTCACCCGCGGGACCTCGAGTTGGGGTGCGGGGTTCCGCACGGACTGTTTTTGTTGTTGCGCTTCCGGAGCAAAGGTTAACAGAGTTCCCGCCGTTATGCGAGTAGTTTGGTGATGTCGAACAATAAAGCAAGTTCTGTTTCTGTGTCCGACACTCCGCCTCCGACTCCTTTTCTCCGGCGCTACAACTGCATTAACCGCAGAGTTGAAAGCGTGTGAAAAAAGTTGCGGTTTATAGGCCGGAAATTACAGTACTAAAATTCACCTTAATCTAAGTAATTAATTAAGTAAGACTCCATTTGCTTGAAACTTACTGGTGAGTCGAATTCACTTGTCTGATTTTTATCACATTAATTTTGGACTAAACTTGAATTTTAAAACTCGAGACGTATGATTGCACATACTGTATGTGATTTTCGCCCACCTCTTTATTACAGGAACACTAAATACTCAAATCTGCCTGTTGAATATGTTTTCTGGCATCTAAAAGCATGTCTAAAATCTTCTGCATGAGAAAACTCATCTCTGTTTCACTCCCAGAAGATGTCAAAATAGATCATCAGTAAGGCTTGCCAGTCAACTTGGTCTCTTAAGAAAACCATTAACAAATTTAAAAGATTAGAATTGAAATTTACATTTCCCACTGGCTCAACATGAGGAGCCAGCCCATAAATCTGTTAATTGCCATGAGAGAAAATTTTAGCAGCAGAATAAATAAACTGGCAACGTGGTGAGAGGAAAAAGCATCGAGTACACTTCTTTGACGCCGAGTTGTACTTTCACTCTAAATGATGCGGCGCTTAATCTAGCGCTCAGCAGCCGTAACGTCATGCAAATTTTCATCTGAAGACAGAGGGAGGATTAATTTAGCTCTCTGCGTGTTCCCTTCCTTTACGCCTGCTTTTTCCTTACCGGGATTTTCAATTCAATTACACTTCCCAGTATTGAAAGTATGCCAATGTTATTAGTGGGCCTAATCACAAAATCATAACTCCATTCCGAAACAACAATACCCACTTGCTCAATCTCCTCCTATCTTTTTTAACATATGCTTTAGTTCTCACGCCCTGGGAAATCAACTGGGATTGGCTCCAACTCACCTGCAAGCCTACTAAGTATCAGGGCGGGAGAAAATTGATGGATGGATAGCGAATGAAATGGAAATTTTCCTGGAGAAGCTTTATCGTGCTACCTTTTCAGATTCACTTTGATCTTTTCAGAATCATTTGGACAAATCCAGTTCCGAATGAGCTGCAACCACCACGCGGGAGCTGTAAGGCACAGCAATCGATCGGCGATACGCAGATTCTACAATGGCATTACAAAGCCAACAATTTGGCAGTGCGAACACACATTGTGGCTTCAGTGAATGAAAACATTTGTGGATTAAACTGCAA
The DNA here is from genome assembly GCF_019802595.1 of Syngnathoides biaculeatus. Lineage (NCBI taxonomy): Eukaryota > Metazoa > Chordata > Actinopteri > Syngnathiformes > Syngnathidae > Syngnathoides > Syngnathoides biaculeatus. Next base: position 17,813,966 of record NC_084653.1, on the reverse strand, counting down.
ATGTCTCCACTGACGTCAGCCAAATGGGAAAGACAAAATGCGGTTTCAGGCGTTAGAAGGGAGCCGTGATAACGTAGTTTCCACTGCGGTGACCGATACGCGAATGAGTTTCTAATGACTAGCTGGTCCGGACTTTGTAAGGATCCTGCGTGTATAATGTACACTAGTATTAGGGTCACTTTATTAGCATTAATAGACGGTAGAAAGAGATTTTCTGAAAATGTGCATTTTTTTCCGACAGTTGAAAGTACTATCTTGGTGTCTTAGCAAAACATATCTCACATTCATTTGTCAAAACACACAAATGATTATGGCGCACTTAACATCCGCTTCTAATGGAGGAATCAATAATTAACGTGGTGTCCCATTCTTGCGAGCGCCGGAACAAAAGACAAATGACGTACAGCACAGCGGTGGAGGGAGCTTTGCACTACTTAAGTTGTACCGCGTTGAGTTCAAAGGGGTAGAAATGTGTGATTTTAGCATTTTGAACAATTGAATTTTTAGCCGAAAACAAAATTGATCTTAACTACACGTTTCTTCTTCTCCTCCTCATTTTCAGCCAAGTCAGTACTTTCTGTTTTGAGAGTGACAAATACATACAGTACAGGGTGAGCTATGACTTGTCTGGTCGCTTAGCAATCAACGCCAAATACGGATGCCGCCATTGTGGGGCACCACAAAAATTGAGTGCGGTAGGCATTCTCATTCATGGAAGGATATGGCGGACACATTGTTGTGACATCACAATTCCTCAATGTTACAAATAGCTTGGTCAAGTACACGTTTTTGAAAATAGGCAGCTCACATGATTGAGTAAATCCTTCAGTGCGGGAGTGTAGATAATGAGTTACTGTGTATGATTTTGCTCGTGAGAGGTACTGCAGTGACATTTTGGACGCAGTTCATTCACTTCCATCCAGAAAATTGAATCTCCAATTCCTACTTCATACTGTTGTGTCCACATGGTCAACGCCCCCCAAAAAAGGTATGAATTACTCTTTGAACAAAAGGAATACAAGAAAGGATTAGCGATTGGCAGAGTTGGTTGGTTGAAACTCTCTCGGCGTTCAATGCCAACAACATCAACATGCTTACAGCTAACATTGCCAAATTTTGGAACAATTTGAATCTAAATTGGAACCGTTGTTGTGTTGCACCCTTGTTTTTCTCAGCCTGCATAATATTAGCGGGAGTATTGTTGTTGTTTGTTGCTAATCTGCTGACGTTCCACCTTGCTGCTCTTTTAATCTGCCCAAAATAATGAGACACAGATTAGTTCAGCAGGTGCTATAGTCAGCCATTTCTTGCTTGGCTGTGGACAAAGCGTTGCCAGACTCTTCTATCTTGTCGTCTTGATCTCAATCTGTAGTTTTAACTTGAACAGCCATAATGTTAAATTGCTATAAAACTGAAATTGAGACACAAAAATCTTTACAATTGCTTTTGGAAGACATGCATGATTAGTTGTATTCACGTGTGTGGACGGCTGATGAGAAAAGTCATTTATTTTGGTCCTAAATCATCCCCGTTGCCTTGTCATACCACATCAGTTGTCCACTCGCACTTTCTGCAACGATGTAAGGTCTCACAGGAAGAGTTTTTTTTGTGAAAAACGTGAAAGCTATTAAAATAATTAAAGATCCAAAGTAGAATGCAAGCATTATACCACTGGTCTGTGTATATACACTCATAGGGCATACAATGAAGTGCCATATATTTTGATTTCCACAAAAAAAAAAAATATAATATTCCGCTAGTGGCTACAAACACTTCTGAGACTCGTTACGGCGGCTTGAATTATTTCCCCCACACAAAGCACTTAATCCAGTTATTCATATAAAAAGGATTTACTGCTAAACGACGACAGATGCATAAAGAATAAATGAGTTATTGTGATAAAGGAACGTTATGTGTGTGTGGATGGTAAGTAAACACATGGAAATAATAATGAGAAGTAAGAAGAAGACTAAATGAAAGGCAGTTCAGATAAAAAATAATATTCTGCAAATGTTTGATTGATACCACACCAATTTGTGACCCTTTACGCTGATAATGCAATGTGAAGTCGCTCAGAACATGAGCAGCGTTTACGGCTGGGATCGACAAATCAGAGATAGAGAGAGTCGATTCATGGTGACCAACTTTTCCGTTTTTACATTATTTTGATTCATGAATACAAATGGCAGTTACCGCACATTCTCAAATCAGGTCCTAACGGACATTTGCGATTGATCGCAGTGTTCATTCATCCCGGAAGGAGTCTTTGTTTCACAACGCACATCTGTGATGGAATGCAGCCACGCGTGAAAGGAGTTGTGGCGTGTAGTGCCCGCCACTACTTCCTGTTTGTGAAATCACAACCAGATACCGGAGAGGAGCAGAACAAAAACAGAAATTGTCCCGAGAGTCAAGGTCTTTAATCATCAGTCTGCGTGAATGGGGAGAGTCGAGCCCAGAGCTACACATCTGAATTCTGTCACTTGACCCCGTGTACAGTGTGAAGCCTTGCCTGAAGAAAAATACGGGGAAAAAAAATACATCAGCGAAGGGGTATTTTGGCGTTGCCTCTGTCGACTCTGGAGATTCACATCGGAAACACTCCTTCAAAAGCTGACACTCAGATTCTTCTTGAGGCCAAACCCATCGATCGGGACTTGCGCTCCCCGCCTTTGTAATGATCCCTTTTAAAAGCACACTGGTCTACAGCTTTGACCTTTTTAGACGCTGCTGAAGCTACGAGGTTCCCTTTAACGTTAAATGCTATTCTTTTTGTTCACACGAGGTGCAGACGTCATGGGGTCTTGCGTTTATCTTGACAATGTCTACTAGATAAAACTGCATGTTGCAATTGAGAAAAAAACGAAAGAATGGAGGCGGAGTTAACATTGTCGAGTAATTCGAGTAGCAAGATTATGGATTCGCACAAGGTGCTATCCCTGTGTGTAGAACATTTTAAACGATTCACAAAAGTCCAAATATTCTGACAGTCAGGATGCAAAAGAGTACATTTCCCCATTTGATGAACATCGGCAAAATCCCTGGCTTGCCGTCATTTGCGAAATCATTTCTGCACAGATTATCGAGGGAGTCTGCAGTCGTATTAATCTGCGTTGAAAATGCTAACTGCAAAGCTTCTCGGCAGAGATTTTCCTTTTGCATTTTTAAAAAAATTCCAATTATTCAATTCCGAGTTGAGTAGCCAATTAGGAGGTGACCTGAAGCATACGCTGTTGGCAGAGTGCTTGTGTAACGGCTCTCTCAATCTATTCACCACAATTAAAAAAAAAAGACATTTGCCATCTGAAGTTAGCCTAGCTTCTCTTATTTCTTCTTCATTCCATTTTTCAACAGTTTAGATGCTCTCAGGGCACCACGCTGCCTCTCACAGGTTAGTTTAGGTACTACCACAAATCTGGTTTGGTTGAGATTATTGTGCGTGCAAATGTTATATGCTTACGTGCGTCGTGTGCTCTTTTCGTCATCTCGAGTATACGAGACAATATAAGAGCCGTAAGATCACATGTGCTGATTTGTTTCCTTTGCCATGTATGTGTCTGTGACATTTTAAACAATGGTGGAGATGTTTAACGTCATCACGGGTGTACTCTGCTTTATGTGGTCTCCAGCGTGTTTGGACGCTTCCCTCCAGTGACGTCGTCTGCCTTTTCATCCCCACTAATTGCGCGCTATTACCTTCGAGTGCCGATAGCCCGGCTCACTTTAATGGCCACCCGGTGATGGATGGTATCAACTTGACACACACACACGCGCAAGCGCGCTAATTGTCACGGTGTGCTGTAGGTGTGGGTTAATGCGAGTAGGCTCGGGCTTGCCAAGTGTGCATACTGTGAATGTGAAATGTGAAATATTAGCGGCAATAAAGGCACATACATAAATGATAAGTAGAGGATCCCTGAATTGAATTTGAAAAGCATTCTAACTTCCGTCCACATTCCAAAAACATGCGTGTTAGCGTCATTGGAAACTGGACATTTTACATAGCTAATGAATGTGAATGTATATGGTTGGTGGTCTTAATGTGACCTGTGGGGGACTGGCGACCAGTCCAGGGTGTGTGCCGTCTCCCTCCCAAAGTGATCTGGGATGGACTCCATCTCAACCGCAACTCTAATAAGGGTAACAACCACAGTGAAAATGGATGGATGGAATACCTGCCTGCTTTGTTTCTCTTCATATTTTCAAAAAGCAAAGTAGCTCGAGATTATTTGATCTCCCGAAAGTAAAATGTATCAAAACTTTTCATAAATAATACATAAACAGATGAGCAGCGTGTAGCTTCAAGTCAATATGAGCGTGACTAAAATAAGAATGTGAAGAAGATGTGAACCGCCAACTCCAACCAATTACCAAGTTTCTGTTAAATATTAGGACCTCAGGCTTTTTTTTTTTTGTATATATATTAAAGTATTATATCCATCTCTCCATCTTCTATACTGGTCACTCATAAATTATAGTGCACGAATAGAAAACTACTGTAATTCCCGGCATACAGAGTGCACCTGGTTACAAGCCTCACCAAGTACATTTGTAAAGGAAATACCATTCGGTACATATATACGCTGCAGCTGTGTAAAACCCGCAAACACCCACATTGAAACACGAGATATTTACAAAGAAAGACGGTACACAGAAAGATCTCGTGCTAATGCTAGTGCTAACTCTAGCGCTAACGCTTACAGAGCCGGTAACAATAAAACTTACTGGTAAATATCACTGAGACACCCCAGTAACACAGCAGCAACACGCTAGCACAGCGCTAACGCTAGCGCAGCGCTAACAGGGCCGGTAAAAGTCACTTTCTAGGCACACATATATTCCATGGTCTCATTCTTACCTTTTCCGCTCGAGTGCCCGTTAGAAGAAATGCACAAATTAGCCGCATCACCGCATAAACCGCAGGGTTGAAAGCGTGTGGAAAAAACGTGGGACATATTTGGAGATTATTTAAGGTTGTTGGGGATTGACCTTTAGCTGTGAGGGTCATTGACTTTATTCAATAAAACAGCAGCACTCTCATCCTTTCTTCTCGCTCTTTAGTCACTCTGTTCAATTAAAGCGGTTTTAAATCACAGCACGTGATCACCGGAGCATAATCCATCCGATAAAAATCTCATCTGCATTCGAGGATCATTTTCATAGCAGAGCATTTATGTGATATTTTGCGACCTGATATTAATGTGAGCCATTATGGTTACATATGCGGGTCTCTCCCAGCAGCCGAAAACCTTTATCCAGTATGTTGCCTTCTCGAGTAGTTAGTGTAGCACCACTACACCGAACTTCAGTGTTATTTATAGCCATTGGTATAATACTTGAATTATATAATCCCCCCCCCAAAAAAAAATGGAAAAGGACAACAACATACCGTTTATTCTACATATTTTTGCGCTTCTTTTAGGCAATCCGTTTCTGTTCCATGTCACAGGCTGTTTGTTTGTGTCAAATCATCTTAACCTAGATAACATTTAATAATTCATGCGTGCATCATCACATTCGCGGTGTGTTTTGGTATCCTTGATGCCAGCGCCACACACTTTTTTTTTTTTTTCATGCTCTCAACATAAAATAGTCCCAAGTAGGTCATAAATAGCTTTCACGGCTTCAGTCAGTCGTGACGTATAATTGTCAAATGTAAAAACAAACAAGGGGATTAGGCCAGCGTTCATTCACAAATTTATAGTACACCACAACACAACTCCAAGTTACTACGGTTGTATAAAAGAAGCTTTTAAATATAGCGACTGGCTGGGGATTTGTTACTACTATTAAACTTTGATGAGAGATGAGGAGTGCAATAGAAATAGCGAAGATCTTTGAATTTCTTTGGACGTAAAAATATATATTTTTATTGTATGTTCCATATCAATACCTCGCTTTTTGTTTTAGTACGAGGATAAGAAAGTAGACCTTGTTCCTGTTTCTCGAGCTGATATTGTATTATTAGATCATAGTAATTGAGGAAGTTGGCACGGTGGAACAGCTGGTAAAGCTTTGGCCTCGCAGTTCTGAGGACCCGGGTTCGATCCGGGCCCCACCTGTGTGGAGTTTGCATGTTCTCCCTGCGCCTGCGTGGTTTGTCTCCGGGAACTCTGGTTTCCTCCCACATCCCAAAAACATGCAACATTAATTGGACACTCTAAATTGCCCCTAGGTGTGATGGTGAGTGTGACTGTTTCTCTCTATGTGCTCTGCAATTGGGTGGCAACCAGTTCAGGCAGTACCCCACCTCCTGCCCGTTGACACCTGGGATAGGCTCCAGCACTCCTGCGATTCTTGTGAGGATAAGCGGCTAAGAAAAGGGATGGATGCATAAAACATTGCTTAAAGTTCACTTACCTTAATGCTAACCAGCGATGGAAAATCCCATAGACGGGACGATGAATAGTATCAATGTGGGAGTGTCATAACCCTTTCAGCAGCGGTTATTTGAAAACAAATGGTGCGTCAACAGAGGTAGACAGGCGATATAGCAGTATTAACAGGGATTTTTATCTATCCTCTGTGGAAAAACACTTAACATTACTGCAGTTTACCAAGTCATTTAAAGTAGTTGTGAAACAGTTTTTTGTTTTTGTATGCATGACCGTTATGTACTGCCCCCGGTGGCCAGAGCAGAAGGAGCCGCAATGAATTAATCTTGATGAAAAGTTTCTTTCGGCTTGTCCCTTTAGGTGTCACCACAGCGTGTCATCTCAGATGAACGCACATATATGTTTGGCACAATTTTTACGCCCGATGCCCTGATGCACAAACTATTTATTTACTTACATCCTATGAAATTATGTCACGACAGTATGTTTTCATTAAATACTATATTATTAAAATCATTATATTATTAAAAACATTACAAAGATTTTTTTTCGCACTTGCTGTACATCATCACTTCACACAGGCTGCTTTCAAAGCTAATTCTGGGGAATGTGTAGGGTAGCCGGAACAGCGATTTAGCTCATTTCAATTTGGAAAGATGATTTGAGATACAAGTGTTTTAAGTAATGCGCGCAAAATATTAAACTCCAATTCCTAGGTACCACTCAGTGTGTTCGCTGCTAAGGCCACTCAGTGTGTGGGTGCATTCATTATTCAAATGAGCCAAATTGTATACTCACAAGATATTTAGAAGTCATAAAATAACTAAAGATGTGCTAGGATGTTTAATTTGACACCTTATGGGTGAATAAACTGTCTAGAGGCCCAATTATTTGTATCCAAGGCCATAATGCAACACATTAAAAACATTTGTATGGTATATCCTGAAGAAGAAAAAAATGTCCGCCACATCATCTCGATCATGAAATCGCACAGCCAAGCAAATCGTGTACTCAGCGATAACGCCTCCTTCTATTCTTGACAAAAACGGGCGGACACGCTGAAGCGCGGAATCCAAACAGAACTCCGCAATGTCCTTTTTTTGGACTGGCGCGAGTCACCTTATCTAACTTGGTGACAGCAACACACACCTCTCGCATAACAAATAATCTGCTAACAGCTGTTTGCAAGGCCAGATACCGCAGCTAATTACTCGCATAACTGCCGCACATTAAACAGCGCGTTAGCGTAGCGACGAATGGCACTTTGGGCTCAGTAGATACCGGCCAACGCAATTCACACTTTGTGTCTGTGCTTTATTTACTACGGTTTATTCTTTCAACACCTAAATTGGTTTTGTCCCGTCAAATAGTTGGATGCTAAAACTATTTGGTGGGAGGAATCCGTATTTGGAGCTTTTTTGTATGCTAACCCTATACCACAAAGAAACATTTTTAGAGGGGATGTCGCTATTCATGACGGGAATCACTTACCCGCGTAATTACCAATCTGTTTAATTGTTTATATTTTTATTTTTCATTAAGTAATGATAACACGACTTGAATAAACAGATAAAGCCAGCAAATTGAAGATGTCTGGGCTCGCTCTACAATAGAGCTCCCTCTGCTCTGGAGCGCAAACGCAGAGCTCCGGGCTGTATTCTAATTTAGCGGTTTATTTTAATTTTTTTCTCCCCCCCCACAAACCTTTGCCACACTGCAGCAAAGCACGCTTGAGGTGTTTAATAGTCACGGCGAGGGGACCTCGGGGGGAGAGAGCAGCTTGTGAAGTGCCGTGCTAATTTCATGTTATGGAGGCACAGAGAAGGAACTAAAGTGCATCGGGGGGGCTCAAAGTGTGGCCGGCGGGCCCACCAACTATTTACACGGTTATTAAGTTATTTAGATACATTTGCAGAAAAAGTATTCTATATGAATAACCCATTATTTTGACTGAAAACATATCAAACTAAAGCACAGCCAAGCAAAGCAGATTTATTTGTATAGCGCATTTCATACACAAGGTAACTCAATGTGCTTTACAATGATTAAAGACATTTGAAAACAAAGATAAAACACTTAAAACGGCATAAAAACAATAAAAATGTTAAATATAAAAAAAAAACCCGCATACAGTGCAAGGAACATGATCAAAAAGTGTATATATTCTAAAAAGCATGAGGAAAAAGAAGAGTTTTCAACCTGGATTAAAAAAAATAAATTTTTTTTGTTTTTACTTTTTCCTACTCCTTTTGGACATGTTAACTGTCCTGAAGGTTATTTATCGCTGCTTTATGTCATTCTACTTTTCTTCTACTATATTATCTTTTCAAAAACAGTAATGCAACTATCATTTTCAAGAGTATGGCAGCATTTCTTTTTATGTAATGTAAAATGTATTTATAACTTTTTTTTAATCAATTTTGTTTTTATTGATCACATTATATCATTGTTTATGGATTTATGGTAAATAATCCACCCATCCTTTTTCTTTTGCCGCTTATCCTCACGAGGGTCAAGGGAAGTGCTGGAGCCCATCCCAATTGTCAACGGGCAGGAGGCGGGCTACACCCTGAATTGGTCGCCAGCCAATCGCAGGGCTCATAGAGACAAACAGCCGCACTCACAATCACACCTCGGGGCAATTTAGAGTCTCCAATTAATGTTGCATGTTTTTAGGATGTGGGAGGAAACCGGAGTGCCTGGGGAAAATCCACACAGGCACAGGGAGAACATGCAAACTCCACCCAGGCGGGGCCGGGATCGAACCCGGGTCCTCTGAACTGTGAGGCCAACGCTTTACCAGCTGTTCCATCATGCCGCCCATAAATAATATATTCGTGAAATTAAAAAAAAAAGATAAATAACTAATTAATTATAATCATCCAAATTATAAAGAACATCCTAGTCTGCTTGTATTCACAAGTTATACGAACTGAGCCCTTCCAAAAATACTGAAAAGATTTGCATAATTGATGCTTCCCACCTTGTTTACATTTGCCTATTTAAAAAAAAAAAAATGAAACCATCAAATTATGTTTTCAAAACACATTATTTCAAGTTCATCTGACAACATCACGATTTGAAATAACTCACAGGTGATTTTGATTTAGAAAAGAATGATGTGAAGACTCCATAACTTCCAGTAACACAGGGTAAAAAATTTAGCATAATTCCTACAAACTATCATTCTAGTTTCTTCTTTACATTTATGTAGGGCTTTTTTTTCTTTCTTTTTTTAATATATCTTAAAGCCTTTCATGTACAGCACACAATCATGCATTTTGGTGAATTTTCCAGAAAAAAGCTGGGGATAGGTTAAAAAATGTGAAAACGTGAATAGCCAACTGCTAATACGCGCGTGTGTGTGTGTGTCATTGTGCGTTTGTGGTGCAGTACATTTTTAAGGCCTAAGAGACTAACAGGATAAATTACTCATTTCTACATTTCCTTGAAGAAAATCTATCCTCGAACCCTCTACTTTAACAATGTCAACAGTTCAGAGATGTTATGATGAAGTTGACCCCCTGGGTCGCCACTGTCTTATTACACATCAGCTCAGCGGAGGTATGTGTGCGTGCGTGTGTGTGCGTGTGCATGCATGTGATTGACAGCTGCAGAGGTCCAACTGAACTCGACGGAGGGCACACGTCGTCCTCACATCTCTCACCTAATCCGTCAAATGTATGCTGAGCTGGTCTGATGAAAACGAGAAACGGCGTCGGCCTAATTTGACTGCAGTCCACCTTCTGACCTGACTTGAGTTGACTTTGGCCCATCACATAAATTTTATCTTAGAACTAGTCACCCCCACCCCACCCCACTCCACCACCACCACTGTTGAGCAATAATGAAGTCTGCACAACACCAGAAAGAGAAACTTAACTGGACTAGGACCTCATTTTAGGACAGAAAATTGTTGAGTTTTGCTTGGCATTGGCATTGAAATGCTGCTGTGTTGAATATTTATGCAAATGCTTAATGGGCGATTTGGACTGATACTTGTGGGATGTTTGCATTTTTCATCAAAAGCTGTAAAGGATTTTTAGCAGTGGAGTGAGCAGCTGGCCGGGGATGTGAACCCTCATGTTGCCGAGAGGTTTGTCTCCAACCTATGAACTTTATCTCTTCATATTAAACATTCCCACAATATCCCCCCCTGCATACAATCAAATGTAGCAGACTCTTTGAATAGCCTGAAGAATATAAAATATTTTTCTTCTACTGACTGAATCCTCACTCGAGAACCATTTAAATTCCAGTTTTTATTAGCTGCAAACGTACTCGTTTCGAGAATATCACCGGCCTTGCTTTATCAGCGTTGAAGTTCCTCCACACTCCATTTCCGGCTACATTTCTTTTCATTTATTCTGGTTTTCATCTGCTTTCTCTTGACAGTTTCTATCCTGATCCTCCGAAGCAAAACATAAATAACACGTTACTTTGAAATGTTTGGGTAAATATTGTAAATTATTTCTTTTTTTTTTTACATTAATCATAAGATGTATATTATCCTGGCTTCTTTGGGGAGGAGGGGCGTACACCCTAAACTCGTTGCCAGCCAATCCCAGGGCACATAGAAAACAAACAACCATGCGCTCTCACAAGCACACCCAGGGGAAATTTAGAGTGTCGAATGAATGTTGCATGTTTTGGGGATATGGAAGGGAAGCAGAGTACCTGGCGAAAACCCACGCAGGCACGGGGAGAACACGCAAACTCCACACAAGCCGGTCCTCTCTGAGTCAGACTGCAAATGAATGGTGCATGCCCAAAGCCAATACTGTCAAGAACCTCCAGTATGGTGGTGGACCCAAATGCAGGACTTCGAGGAGGAGGCATAATGTTGATGTTGTTTAATTACGGAAACTGGGTCATACATGGTGTAGCAGTCTGGCAAGGCGTAGGCACAGAAACACAAGGCGAGGCGGGACCCAAAAGAAAGAACAGAAAGGTCCGATGACTATGGGGCAAACTATCAAACTCAACAGGACAAGGTCAAACTAAAGGGCATGGAATTGGTATGACTAGGGGTACTCTAATTTAAGCGTAGAAGCGGAGAGTCCCACAGGCAGTGAATGCAACTCACTAACGCAAGGCAACGAACTGGCAAATGCCAGGTACAAAAACTTCAACTTAAATCTAATTTATAGTCCAGATGTGATACAGCTGTGACCGGTGACAAGTGTCACTGCCCAGAGCAGTGGCCTGGCCAGAGACTTTTAAAGCCGGATGTAATGTCTTTAGTTAAAAGATTTGTATATTTCATAAGAAAAATATGTTTATTTCATGATGTGATGTGTTAAAAGAATGACTCCTTTTGACCTGTGAGGCTTATTCAGTTTCTATGCGGAGTGAGTGCTATGTATGTTATAGATGATCTTTGACGTGTCTCGTTTGAGGATATGAACGTGGCAGACATTAAGTCGGAAGGCAGCTCATTACTGCGTTGAATGTCTTCTAAACGTTTGAACCTTGAGAAACTTTCGTCTTTGTAAGTATTGTATGTTCACAGACATTAGGTTGAGGTGAGAATTGTGTTTTATTTGAGAGCTCGATCCAAACAAGTGATCGTTGATGCAGCTATTGTTATGTTTAGCATAAATAAGCTAGCTATCTGTACTTTACAAAATGGCACACAGTGTACAGTGTAATGTATATTTTTTCTGTATCTTTCAGTTACAAATTTGTTCGTTCATTTACCACTAGAGACCTCCATAAAAGCAAGAAAAGAATGCCTTGTGTACGGAGTTTCTTTATAAGTTCGGTGGCTGTCTAGCGTCACATCGTAACGTGTCATGAGGACAGCACAGCAGACTAACAGGTGTTTGAGGGTCAGAATTCTAGCTGATAGGTGTTCAAGTACTTATTTGCCACTGCATCACACCAATAAATCGTTAAAAAAAAATCATACATTTTGATTTCTGGATTTTTCTTTTTAGATGATCTCTCTCACAATGGACATGCACTTACGGTGAAAATTTCAGACCCCTCCATGATTTCTAAGTGGGAGAACTTGCAATGTAGCCAGGTGTTCAAATACTTATTTTCTTCACCGTAACCCCCGTGATGGTTGTTGATTGTTTGATTTCACATTGACTGGTGGACTTTAAAGACCCAACAATTTGTACGTGAGCGCTTATTGTATCAGGTCAGTGATCCATAATACGTCGCTTTTGTCACATTGATTAGTTTTCAATGGACGGGGCAGCCAATCACCGCAATTTCAACATGGAAAATGTGTATCTGGAGGGATGATTCAGAAGGGGAAACCAATTTGATTTTTTTCTTGCTGAAATTCTCAACAACGCTGACCAAGTTTATCCAGGAAACAAAATGACTGACTGTGTGGGTTTTAAAATATGCATAAACTGTGTACAGTCGAAATCAGACTGTGGTGAAAACAGCGCATTTGCCTCGTCATCTATGAGCTGCCGTGAAAAAAAGGGTTTAAAAGTCAGTAGTGGGCGGTCTGCTTGCTATATTGGATAATAACGGCAGAGGTGGTCAAAGAGAATTTGAATGAAAAAAGTCAGAAATGGAGTTTTCCAGCATGGTGAATCATCCAAATACATAAATAAATAAATTGCGTCAGCCCGCGAGGAAATAGCAGCGGTTTATTTTCCTACATGAGATCCAGGGAGCCAATTTAATCTTCGGCTTTGACTAGTGGAAAATAGTGTACGACTATTTGACATGTTCCAACTGGGAATCGTCACAGGCTGCACGGCGTCGACCTCGGAAGTCCCAAGATGTTATGATTCATAAGTGCAGGGTCTTTAATGTTTGACTTATTTAAAACTGATGTACTTCATGAAAGTGTGTGGCCAAAGGCTGCAATGCAATTCTTCGATTTTAATTCTATTTTCCGAGTATTCCTAACAATATATTAATAAAAGTGATTTTTCGAGACCCCGTAAAGTCAACATGTATTTCTTCTAAAATTGACACATTTCAGAGTTTAGCATTGTTAACACATTGCTGCTAAAAAAAAAAAAAAAAAAAAAAAAAACCTAACAGACTTAGTCAACGGCACTTTTAGATTAAGAATTACATTTGGAAATATTGTTCAGTCCTCATGGTCTGTTTTATCTGATATCTGTTTTATCAGGGTCCTTTTTTTAGATCATGATAATATTGTAATATTATTATAGTAGTATAGTAATACACTATAACATCATAAAAGTCATTTTTTTAATAAAATCATATTTTGGGAGTAAATTCGTATTTAGTTATTTATTTATTCAGAAAGTGGCACATATTTAAGTAATAAATTGTATAATTTCAAGATTAACATTGTAATAATAAAAGAATAAAGTTTATTTATTTATAAGAAGGCATTTACTTGAGCAATAAATCATATTTCAAGAATATAGTTGTAATAATAAAAGAATAAAGCTGTTGAGGTAAGAGATTTGGGGCTTCACTTGTTAAAATATGTAAAATAATGTATTTATTACATATTAATGTATGTAAAATAATGTATTACATATTAAAGTATGTAAAATAATGTATTTGTCAAATAATATTTTTTTTTCCTTAAAAGTACACAACTTTACTGTCGCAATACTGCAACTTTAATCTTGACAACGTATATACTCCTCCCCTCGCTCACGGTCACGAGCTGCGGGTCGTGACTGAAAGAATGAGATCGGGGATCCAAGTGGCCCAAATGAGTTTTCTTTGCCATGTGGCCAACCTCTCCCTTGGCGTGAGAAGCTCAGTCATCTGGGAGGGTCTCAGAGTGGAGTCGCTGCTCCTCCGCATCGAGAGAAGCCAAATTTGAGGCAGCTCGGGCATCTTGTTATTTGTTATTTGTTGTTTTTCCCAAAAGATATACATTTTATTTTTTGTAAAATATTTTACTTTAATCTGGAAGTTTACTTTTGTCCATTCATTTTACTTTAATCTGGAAGTGTACTTTTGTCCATTTATTGTGGCCTTAATATTCCTTCGGACCAGCTCACCTGCAACCCTAAACACTGTCTGCTATATAAAGGCTGTTCGGGGTATTGTACGCAATATATTTAGTAGTTACCTAACAATTTGTATAAAATTGCCATAATTTCCGACCTATAAACCTCGACTTTTTTCACACACTTTCAACCCTGTAGTTTATGCGGTGATGCGGGTAATTAGTGAATTTTTTAAAACGGCCTCAAGGGGGCACTCGAGCGGAAAAGGTAAGAGTGAGACCGGTGGAATATATGTGCCGAGGAAGTGACGTTTACTGGTCCGGTGTGACGGTCTGAGCGCTCCCGGTGCTGCAAAGTCTCTTTGTGAGTAATGTGCATGGTAGTATATTTTGTAAACTTCTGGCCATTCTGAAACATCCCCATCCATGCTTCAACATGTGCCATTCGACAACTTGTCGCCGAGTGTTCATCTTCGCTATGGAGGTCTCAGAAAGACGAACACAGCGAACATACATATTTGTGTACATCTTTTTTTTTTAATCAACTTTTGTTTCAAAGTTAAATTAGAGTTAGGGTTAGGTAATAACATATGTTAGCTCCCTTTATGTACAAGAAGGGGAACTATGAGACCGGGAGATTTCCCAGTAAGCGTCTACTACGTACTCAGAGTTCCCCTGATAGTAACGCATGCGCATTCATCCCAAGGAGACTTTTCAGCACGGGGGAGCACTCAGACCATCACACCGGCCCTGTTAGCACTGCGCTAACATGTTATTGCCATGTCTCAATGATTTTTACCAGTATGTTTGTTTTTAACCGGCCCTGTTAGCGTGGCGGCAGCGCAATCGTTAAACTCTCTGTGTACAGTTTTTGTAAATATCTCGTGTTTCAATGTGGGCACTTGCGGCTTTTACACGGCTGCGGCCCATGTATGTACCAAATGGTATTTCCTTTACAAATGTACTAGGTGAGGCTTATAACCAGGTGCGCTCTGTAGGCCGGGAATTACGCTAACTAATTCCAGTATTAGTTCTCCCTTTCTTTCCTTCATGCCTCTAATTTATAAATTAGTGTGTGAAAGTGAGAATAATGGGAGAAAAGCAATACTGGAAGAGACGAGCAGAATCAAGACTGTGGAGACGAGACCTCCCTCTATTTCATCCGAGTCACGTTCAATCAATAAATGCTCGCTGGGGAAAATGGCAACATCTTCCTTCTCATTCAAAATGTACTGCTTCACTATTGAGTGAAGGATGTTTCATAAAAACCACTTGACAAGAAGAGATCCTTTTTTTTTTCTCTCTCAGCCGATTTGATGAATAGATCCCCCCCCCCCCCCCCCCCCTTTAATGGATTCCTTCTTCTTTGGTTTTCTCCCGACAGTGACTCAGTGTGTGTCAGGACTGGGCTGCGGATCCCACTACGAATACGCCATCGAGGAGTTCTGTCTGGCCAAATTCCGACTCGACATGCAAGAGCTGGACCAGGGACACTGGTGCAGCTGGGAGGACACTGTGGAGTGAGTTCTGCAAAATGCAATATTTACATGTACAAAAACAGAACCTCCAGGCGGAGCATTTGCATGTGGTTTCCTTTTTGGTTCAGTGGCCAGGTGAGTACGTGAGTCGCACCGGTGCCGTTATGAACGTCTGGCTGCGGCTAGATCACCCAAAAAGTTTGGAACCACGTAGCCACCCAAGTTGATATCCTCTACTAACTAATCTTAACCCCACAAAAAAATAATATATAATAATTAATATAATTGAACTGGATAAATGATAAATGGGCGGTACGGTGTTTCAGCTGGTAAAGCGTTGGCCTCACAGTTCTGAGGTTCTGGGTTCAATCACAGACCCACCTGTGTGGGGTTTGCCTGTTCTCCCTGTGTTTCTCCGGGCACTCCGGTTTCGTCCTACATCCCAAAAACATGCAACATTAATTGGACACTGTAAATCGCCCCTAGGTGTGATTGTGAGTGCGACTGTTTGTCTCTATATGCCCTGCGATTGGCTGGCAACCAGGGTGTAACCTGCCTCCTGCCCGATGACAGCTGGGATAGGCTCCAGCACTCCTCGCGACCCTCATGAGGATAAGCGGCAAAGGAAATGGATGGATGGATAAATGAACATTAAACATCACTTTGACCTAACCTGAGGACTCTTGATTGCATATGAACGACATTGAAAAGCAGAGATGGAGGAGGAGACGTTGTTGTCTGGAAGGAAAATCCGTCATTTTAATACTTTGCTATGATTTTTGTTTTTTTGGTGTTTCTCATCTTTTGTTTTTTTAAAGAGAATGAACAGTGCCACGTGACACACTTATAAGCTTCTCTTTGACCCATGGTGTCTTTTTTCCCAATATCAGGAAATAAGTGAATGAAGATGTTGAGGTTCTCGCTCGGAGTGAGCAGGTTGGATAGGATTAGAAATGAGCTCATTAGAGGGACAGCCAAAGTTGGATGTTTTGGAGACGAGGTGAGAGAGAGCAGACTTGGATGGTTTGGACATGTTCAGAGGCGAGAGAGTGAGTATATTGGTGGAAGGGTGCTGAGGATGGAGCTGCCAGGCAAAAGAGCAAGCGGAAGACCAAAGAGAAGGTTTATGGATGTGGTGAGGGAAGACATGAGGGCAGTTGGGGTTAGAGAGGAAGATGCAGGAGATAGGCTAAGATGGCAAAAGATGACACAATGTGGCGACCCCTAACGGGACAAGCCGAAAGGAAAATAAGAAGAAGGAAATAAGTGAATGGTATGGACCATTAAAAAAAAAAAAGAAAAAGAAAAAAAAGCTGATGTACAAAAGCTGGGCCAAAATGTTGATGAATAAAAAAAATCCCCAAAAACGATTCAGAAAAACATGACCATGGGAAAACCAAGGGTCCGTTAGTTTTATATTTTTTTCCTCTTCAGGTGATCCGCTTGAGCTAAAAATAGCAAAATTCTTCTTCAGCAGTTTGTGGTTGGTGTTTCTTCAGCTCTGCTCGAAGCACAACTGTGCTTAAAGGTCACCGTCAAGAGGAAATTTGTCTTTAAATAATTGATACTCCCTCTCCGCGCCCCAATATGACCATGCCGTGATCCCGTGCATGTTGGGCTTTTTTTTTCAAGATAGCTTTCGCTGTTTGACTCACACGAGTTCAACCACAGTGCAAACACACTTGGAAATGTCAAGCATGCTGTAGATTCACTTCAGTTCACATGTTGCAAAAAGCGTGTGTGCATGCGAGCTGTTGACCGCAATCTTTGGCTGTAGAGCATTTTGAGATGGATAACAGTTGCTGAAAATCAATATTAATGTGGGATACACACAAGCTAATACTGAAATACTGTTTGAATTTGATTAATTTAGATTCGAACTTGCATTGCTGTGCTTGAATAATAGTATTAAATACTGAATTTGGAAAACAATTTGAATTTGTACTGATTAATTTGACACATTGCTTTTTAAAATCTGAATAATATGATTGGAAATTGGACCTTTGGAGAAGGCGTCCTGCGGTTGAAAAGAGATTAAAAGGTGCTTCCTTTTGAACTTTGGCTGTAGTGTAGAAACCACGTGACGACCGAATAGCAAATTTGAAATGGAATTTGCCAAACGGAGTCTGAAAAAAATCTAACTGAATGTGAAAATATATGATGATTATATAATTTTCCTCGTGGACGAAATAATTGACATCCACTTTAAAGTTTACTGGACTCCATTTCCAAAATAAGAAATCCAATTTCATGTTACATTATTCAAATTAAATTTTTAAATGCAATGTTTCAAATTAAACAATTCAAATTCAAATCACATTTTTGTGACACGATTATTAAAATATAGCAATTCAAATTCAAATATAAATGATTCATATTCAACTCCTCCTGGCATGTTAAGACAGACAAGACAATCACAAAGTCTTTGGCCCGGCCCAACCCCCACACAAGGATTTCCATCCATACATTTTCTTAACCGCTTGTCCTCACAAGGGTTGCGGGGAGTGCTGGAGCCTATCCCAGCTCTCAACAGGCAGGAGGACACCCTTAACTGGTCGCCAGCCAATCGCAGGGCACACAGAGACAAACAGTGGCACTCACAATCACACCTAGGGGAAATTTGGAGAGTCATATTAATGTTGCATGTTTTTGAAATGTGGGAGGAAACCGAAGTGCCCGGAAAAAAACTTACATCGGCACTGGCAGAACATGCAGGCGGGGCCGGAATTGAACCCGGGACCTCAAAACTGTGAGGCCAACGCTTTACCAGCTGTACCACCGTGCCGCCACAACTAGGTTTGCTTTTGTAAATACTGAACAAGTTTCAAATTTAAAACTGTCAGCTCTGACTAAAGGTTAAAAAAAATGCTGACATTTAGACTGATTATCAGAATAAGTCTGTTCTGCTAAACAGGATAAAAATAACTCGATAAGAAGAAACGTAGCATTGTGCTGAAATTTATTGATTAACGACAACCGGTTTCATTTGAGCGCAAAGAGGAAGTTTTGATATGCAAAGTCGAATACTGCGAAACACTTTCATGAACCCGCATCTTTGCTCATGATCATTTTTTTTAAGAGACAACAGACAATCAAGCCTTTGCTGATTTTCATTGGAAGCGGGGGTGGAAAAAGAAATGCTCATTACTATGTACTGCATGCACCCGGCTTTCAATTACTGTATTACTGTGTGCGTGCATGTGTGTGTGTGTCTGTCCTCGTGTCAACCTGTCAGTCACTTTGAAACTGGATCATCACATGCGTCATTGAGGTCGTTTTGTCGGTCGGCCATTGTGTGTATTGCAAGAAGATACGGGGGCCACAGGCAGTCTTCACCTTCTCATTTTCGGAGCACAACCTAGTCACAAAGAGTTGTAAAAATACGGATGATGGCTGGATCAAATCTCAAATATGGTACAAGTCACCAGAAAAGGTCAAGTTGGCTTATCAGGACAGTCAATTGGAACTCAAGGGAAATGTGATGTGTGTACTCGTGGGAGGGTATGTAACTCCCTTATCGCTGTTCTCGTCTTCCTGCCCTCATTTCTCACTAATATTACATGATGAAATGGAGATTAAATGCTATTTTCCCCTTAAACGTGACTCCCCCCCCCCCCACACACACACACACAAAATTAGTTAGATCCAAGTCGCTGCTGGGGATTTATTACCTCCAGCACTTCAGCGTCAGACAGAGATAAAAAGTTTTCAGTGAAGAATGAAACTTTAAATGTCACCGGTATTGATAAGGAGGACTGAGGCACCGGTTTTTGTTTGACTTTAATTCCAAATTCACTTTTATTCCACTCAGCGTCTATCTTTAGTGCTCGAGCACCGAGCAGTTCGAAGACTTACTTGGAATCGTTGTTTATTGTTGTCCTTTCAACAAATGAATCACCTTTTTAAGGGCCTCACCTAGCCTGAAAACGGACCCATTTTTGGAAAACGTGGTTATCCAGATGAAATATGCATATGTATTTTAGGAATCCCCAAGACAACGCCCCAACACTCACTCAGTAGCGTCCTCGGAGAGTTAATTACCCCCCCCAAGAGCAGTTTAACCAAGTGACACAAACTTGGCCAGACATGTCTAATATAACAGGATGCATCAAAAAGCTCAAGGACCCGGGCCCGAAATAGACCAGGAAATGCTCAGTTCTGGTTTGATGTAACCATTTAGGGCAAATTTCGGGGTTTAACATTGCAGAGAATGCAAACTAGCTTCTCTCAAACATGTTGTTGCGATTTTAGACTTCTTTCAAAGAAAATGTCCAAATACCTGACACATTGCATTGTTCATATACAGTCCTCATTTCTATTCTTGGGAAGCGTGTATGGTCGTATACATTATTCACTATAAGAGCGCATTTCCCTCACATCCCACAATGCACCTGCATGACATTACGCTCCGAGCGTCATGCATTGTGCATGACTGCTGACACTTTGATGGAGAAAGTCAAAAATGCTTTGACCTTCCCAGTCTTTCTGTCAATAAACACCACCGTTCTCCATGTAGAAATTGACTACGACTACTACGACCCAGCCAACAGTCACTCAGTTGTGCCTCCCGGAAAGAGGCCATTTTGGGTAAGGCTTTCTTAATATTGTGTTTGTAACGAATTGCCTTTTATTAAGGCGATAGCGCTACATGCCTGAAAACTCACCGGTTTTGTCAATTTTGGAATTTGCTTTAGGGGTTCCCAACATGACACCCATTAAAATTCACTCAGTTGAGTCCCCTGGAAACAAAACCAGCCCCCGGGCACCAGTTTCTACGGTCATCGGAAATTTGGGTGCGCACGTTGGTCATAACAGTACGTACGAAAACGCCTTCCTTTTAAAGCAAATATTTTTGGCGATTTTTCCAGTGTGCGTACTTTCTCAGAATGTTTAAAAGAACAAATCAGTCAATTTAAGTCATCAACACGAAGTTGGTTGGACTTGTCACTTATCGCAGGGCGTACAAAAAAGTCTGAAGGACCCATGCCCGAAACGGGAAGTCAGCCATTTTGATTTGAAGTGGCCATAATCCAGTGTCCTAGCACTGGCTGTGCAGGTCCTCTGACACAGCTGCAGTCATCAGGAGGCCCACACCTGCGCCTCATCCCCATTAATTACCTGCAGTACTTGTAGGACCCAGCGCACGGTGCGGCTTTGACAGATCGTTGCCACTGATGCCTCGTTCCCGCACTTCCTCCACTCTGATCTCGTCTCCCGACCTACCCCTTAAGCCTGATGTCTTTATCACTGCGGCTCTCGTGGACTGCCTTCCTGGTTACGACTCTGGACTGAATAACGATATTTCCCAAACTGCCTCCACATGTCCCGAGTCGTGCATTTGAGTCCAACTGCGGGTTCTGGTTATGACATCCAGAACTGTGAACTATGAAGTATGAACTTTTACTTACAAAGGAATTTGCCGAAATATGCCCCAATCATGTGCAGGCATCAGAGACTGACGGGGGAAGCGAAATTACCAAACGTTTTCACCAGCACAATCTAATGCACTTTTTTTCTCATTAAATTGTGCAAGTATGGCAAATGAGTTTATTTTTAGATTCATACCTGGAGTAGGACTGCTAATGACTCCCCTGCTACTTAAGCAGCGGCAGGGGAGCTTGCAAAAAGAGAAGTTTAAGGGGGTAGCGAGACCTCAGTGTTTATCCACTAGTCAATACAGGGCCGTGAGATCTCAACATACAATAGAGAACTTGATACGTGAAGGCTTCCGACTGTGGGAGGTTGCCTAATGACACGACTGGGAAATTGTTTACACGCGTCTGAATCAGTGAGTCATTTTCAAGACGGGCTTCAGAGCACAGTACCGTGAATGTTAAGATAGAGCAATGCGAAACAATAACGAAACCTACCCAGATGTGGATACAAATTCCCTTGTAGGACTTCATCAAAATATGAGCTCTGGAATTCATCCCAAATGGCTGCTTCAAACCAAAATGCCAGACCTGTTGCTCAATTTCGCGCAACAATCCTCGAGACCTTTTCATGCATCATGCTATGATGATATCAGGTCCAATCAATTTTGTGTTGATTGATCAAACAAGTGTCAGAAGCATTTTTTTTCCCAAACCTTTCAGGAAATGCTACTGAGCAGATTTTTGGGGGGTTGTGATGTGGACCCGTCAAGGTTTGAAGGTTTAATAACAACAAAGGAGAAACTGCAATACTTTTACTTTTTTGACGATTGGCATATCGCTGTTCCTCCACCAAAGTACCGTAATTTCCGGCCCATAAACCTCGACTTTTTTCACACGCTTTCAACCCTGCGGTTAATGCAATGATGCGGCTACTTTGTGCATTTTTTCTAACAGCCGCAAGAGGGGCACTCAAACGGAAAAGGTAAGAGTGAGACCGGAGGAATATATGTGCCGAGGAAGTGACTTTTACCGGTATGGCCCTCTTGGCGCTGCGCTAGTGTGTTACTGCCATGTCTGTGATTTTTACTGTTTTTTTTTTTTTAACCAGCCCTGTTAGTGCGGTGCTTGCGTTAGTGTTAGCGCGGCGTTAGCATTAAACTCTGTGTACCATCTTTCTTTGTAAATATCTCGTGTTTCAATGTGGGTTTCAATGTGAGCACATGCGGCTTATGTTATTTCCTTTACAAATGTACTGGGTGAGGCTTATAACCAAGTGCACTTTTTAGGCCGGGAATTACGGTACTTCTATTTTTGATGACCTTCTACTGCTACGCAAGCCTCTCAGAAATTTAGCAGCATCGCGGTTTTCAGAGGAATAATCAAGTGTATGTTGATGCTGAGTTCCAGTACAACCCTTCAAATAGACATTTCCTGGTGTTGCGGGAAAACCTGCTCTCAGTGTTTGATGCTTTCATCCGCGTAGCAGTCGTAGTAGCAGGGCTTCTGTTACCTAGTTTGTCAAGAACAGATCGTGTTTTGGAAAACCTGACGCGGATAGCGTGAAATGTACGATGGTTTGGAGAATTGTGATGGCCATAACGCTTCTCAAATTGGTGCTGGACTGCAGTCGAGGACAGAGAAACTTTGTTTGCAGTGCTGCTCTAATGTCAATTGGTGAGCCACGGCAAAGTCAAATGCTTATGGTCTCACCATATTTGTCCAAATGATCACCTTTGCACAATTGCCCCCCCCCCCCAAAAAAAAAAGAAGTTCTGTCTTTGCCAGATTATTAGCAGCCCTTATTGCTGTTTAATTTCCATATTCAAGATGCTTAGCAGTGTGTGCATTTTACAATTTGCGTGTTACCTGATCTGGAGACCAGATCAAAGATTTGCATAGAGTTGGGCAATATCCCAGTTTTCAAGAAGACGGGCTTTGGGGTTGAAGGTTTTACTTCCTCTCCGGACAAAAAGTAATCACAAAAACTATCT
This sequence comes from Syngnathoides biaculeatus, assembly GCF_019802595.1. NCBI lineage: Eukaryota > Metazoa > Chordata > Actinopteri > Syngnathiformes > Syngnathidae > Syngnathoides > Syngnathoides biaculeatus. Next base: position 17,790,875 of record NC_084653.1, on the reverse strand, counting down.
GGAGAGATGCTGGTCTTTTGGTCGTGGCGTAGGACATGCAACTCACAACATAGAGCAAGCAAAGGGAAAAATGAAATTCCCTTCAGGGATTAAGATGAGCAAAATCCATTAAAATCAAAATGACCACTTTATTACGCAGCTATGTTCAACTACTATTAGATACTCAAGGCGAAACGTGAAAATTAATTGTTTCATCCTGATGGGCACAACTAGTTTTGACTCTGATCTTGTCTGCAGTCAACCAACGCGAAATTTCTTTCATTGCCCGAGTCTGCCTGTATTTAATGACCACAAAAAGGATCCATTTGGAAAACATCATCATAACTGACAAGCCAAACTAAGAAATTTGCTCTCAGTTTGTGACATGCACAAAATATTGTCCTGGTACGATGAATGAAACCAGGATGGGATCACAGCAGTTTTCATTTGGCCACAGTTTATGTGACAGTCGTTTAGAAATGAGCACATTATTATTATTAATAATAAAAGCACCATTTCAGATACACATCGAAACATTAAACTTTAAAAATGAGATATAATTTAAGCGATAGCGCACAAATAATTCTAAAAAGATGACTGAATCGATGCACTCAGATGAGATGATAAAAGCTAAACACGAGCGCAGAAGACATTCCATGAAATCATCCAGATCTTTCTATTTCCGCTTTCTGATTAATCCTAATTACAGCTGTATTTGTTCCCCTCGTCCTTGTCTGTTTTTCATACTCCAGGCTCATGGTTTAAAAATAGCTCATTTTCTTGCCCTTACAAGAGCTTTTTTTTTTCTTTCCCCCCTCTTAGTTTGAGGCTGTTTATCTAGTCATCCGTGCATGCCTGTCAGCTATCTGTAATAATTTTAAAAGTCTTTTGTGTACAAACTCATACTGGCTCGTGTACAAAGGCGAGGCCCGGGACAAATTGTGCACCCAGTAGTGTGGAACGCTAAGTGTCGTTTCATTTCTGTGACGCGCTCCAATTAAGCGTCTCATTAGACTGTGAATTGGAAATGGATTACCGGCGGGGTTTTTTCATGGCTCTAAAGACTTGGTGACATCCAGTCATGTCAAGATTGTTACGCTGTCACGCTCTCTTATAAGGCTTTCATATTTGCTAGATTAGGGTTGCTGTTTTTTTTTTTCTTACCATCTTTCATGATCATGTGTAGGGACCGTACCGATAGCACTATACTTTTACATACACGAGATTTCAATTGATACAGCGGCATAAATGAGACCAAAGACCTTTCTTTCTTTCTGGTGCACTATATCATTAACTGATGTTTTAAACCGCCACAGTTTAGCGCCAACAACCGCCGACGAGGACTAAAGGCCTCTTTATACTCCCGCAGTCGTGCGCTCAACAAAACGCCTGCCTCGCAACGCGTGACCTCGGAACTCTACCTCTGCGTAGCTTGCCACACACACATAAAAAAAAGTTGCTGTGTGGAAAAAGCTGTGGAGCTCATTCCCTGTGATTGGCCCGTTTTAATCACATGGTGTCATGACATACTCTGATTTGGGGTCAACAATACAGAGCAATGGAGAGTGTGGTAAGGAAGTGAAGAAACGGGTCCAAGCGGGGTGGAACAGTTGGCGGAAGGTGTCTGGTGTTCTATGTGACGGAAGAGTCTCCACTAGGATGAAGGGCTAAGTCTATAAAACAGTGGTGATGTATGGATTAGAGACGGAGGCACTGAAAAAACAACAGGAAGCAGAACTTGAGGTAGCAGAAATGAAGATCGCTCGGAGTGAGCAGGTTGGATCGGATTAGAAATGAGCTCATTAGAGGGACAGCCAAAGTTGGATGTTTTGGAGACAAGGTGAGAGAGAGCAGACTTCGATGGTTTGGACATGTCCAGAGTCGAGAGAGTGAGTATGTTGGTAGAAGGGTGCCGAGGATGGAGCTGCCGGGCAAAAGAGCGAGAGGAAGACCAAAGAAAAGGTTGATGGATGTTGTGAGGGGGGATATGAGGACAGTTGATGTTAGAGAGGAAGATGCACGAGATAGGCTTAGATGAAAAAAGATGACGCGCCGTGGCGACCCCTAATCGGGACTAGCCAAAAGGAAAAGAAGAAGTCGCCATGACATACTCCATCCCCTCGTCCATATACCACCTTCGTGTCCACTTTCTTTATCGAATTTGCAACATAATTAAACATATCTAGTCATTTAGGTCAATTTGTTCAGACAGACATGCTTCCATTGTTGTTGCTTTGTTCCTTGTTACGGAAAGGAAAGCAAAAATGGCTACCGGAAATGACCAAAATGTCATCCTAGTCAACCCCTAGCCGTAGCGACACCTCTGACTTGAAGAAGAACTGCAGCACATTTTTCAAACTGAGCACATGAGTTGCGCTCGAGAAAAAATGGCAAACTACAGACGGGATAGCCGCAGTGCGGTCACCGCACTCGCAAGTATAACGAGGCTTTTAGTATTAGTATCACTAAGTATCAGCGGCTGGTATTGGCAGCCCTCACAAGTACCCTATAGCTCGAAATAAGGTATGTCTTGGCCTGATACCAATACCTAGTATTGGTTCTCGCCCGTCCCGAGTCAGGTGTGTTTGGTTGCCATTTTCAAACATCAATTTGTGTGAAGTCACTTTCTATATCTTTACAAAGGCAGAATTTGTATCACTGTTTTTGCTTTGGCTCCCGTCAGAATTTGCCAGTCCACCCAATGAGATGTATAAGTGAGTGCGTATGCTCTATTAAGAGTAGGCGAGTGGGGCGGATGTCTGCATAAGATACAGTCGTCCTGCCCTCATCTGTCTTCATTTGATGTCAGGACTGTTTTCCATTGTTTTCCTTTTGGCTGGGAAAGACATTCTCATTTCAAGTTCCATCATCTTCTCGCTCACGTACCACTATTACATATCAATTGTTTGATCCGACGCTCCGTTGCTCCTCTCCCTTTCATACTTGAAGGACAAGTCAAAATGAGAATCCATTTGGCAACGTGATTGTCTATCTACGCAAAAGAAAGGCTCCAAATTCTCAGCATTGACAGAATAAATTAGAATAGCAATGTGGCCACGTTTCAGATTATTTGTTCAAATAACTTGCAGCTTTTACCAACCTGAGGCTATTGCTGTTCAGTTGGATGGAGACTATTCAAGTGTTGGTCTTTTGGTGTCTTTAAGTGAGTCCCTGCATCCATAATATAGTGTAAATGAATCAAATTTGTGTAATGTAATTTTTGAACCATTATTAGTACAAGATTGTCTGGGAGCAATGCTTGTATATTTGAAATAACATGTGGTGGTTTAAAGCTTCATGCTTGCATTTGCATCTGATTATGGTGATTAGTTGCACATCTGACAGATGCGTTTGTTGCATTATGCGTTCTCTCTTTGGATTATAATAATCAAAATGACAAATAGAATTAGAAAAGGAAAGTGGAAGTATATGGGTTGGTGGATATTTCGATCTACTACAGTATATACGCTGAGTTTGACATTCTTTATCCAAGTTGTTTTCTCCGTAAAATAAGATTAAAATATCATGAAAATAAATAAATTGAAAATTTTAAAAAATAAACATGACATTAAAATATATGTAAAAAGGTAAAACATAAAAATAAAATGGTTTTTTTTTTTCCAAACAGATTTTCCCAAATGTTTGGTAAAAATGGAAAATTTAACAAATGCAAAAAAATCACACTTTAAAAATCAACTTTACATAACGTTCTACAATAATATGAAAACTATAAATAGAGCAAAAAGTAAATACATAAAATGGAAAAATAGAACTAAATGATTGTTGATCAAACTGGTGAGTAAAACTTTCATTTTAAATGAAAAGAATTGGATAAATGTCATATTAAAATACTAAAATATGTATAGCTTGCTTTTCAAACTACATATTTCGACGGTGAACCTGAAAATTTTAATTGCAAATAAAAGTAAATCAATACGAGGTCAAAATGCAAATATGATTTGGTAAAACGTGAAAAACTCAATCGAATTAAAAGGAAGTACTCGCACATGCACAGATCATGACAATCTCATTTAAAGGGAAATGCAATCAAAAAGATCTTCATTCATTAATTAAAAATATGATGAAAGCACACAATTACAGCACATAAAGAGGAATAAAATCAAGGTTATCACATTTTACAAGTTCTTTTAAATTTAAAAAATAAATACATTTAAAAATACTATAAAAAAATAAATACATTTCCACTAAAAACAATGAAACAAAATAATTCTTTAACTCATTAGTTCATTAACTTTAATAACAGTTATGTGGAAGAAAAAAGTCCCGATTCAATGAAAATGCAATAAATATCGCATTAGCAGAAAGAAATACAAAAAATACATCAAATAAAATCAAGATCAAAACTAACAAACAAACCAGCTTTCTCATATGCACCATGGCCTAAATATTCTTTTGTCAGTGTTCACTCAGGCCAAAGGAAAGTACTGTAATGGTGACGAGGAGCTTCCCTTCTACTATAGAACAATACTGACATCCTGCGCAGCTCCGCCTAGCAGTCTCGCGTACGTCTGAGTGGTGGAATGTCGCGTTATCCCCGCACAACAACCCATCGGGGAGTTTATTTCCTCACGTTTCCCTCCTCCGCTGACACAATTTGATTATGCACGTCAGGTCGTCTAGAAAATAAATGAGCTGTTCCCAATTCCCCCCGCTGTTGGAGTGCATTGTTGCCAATTAACATGTCCACAATAGCAATTTGCGGGACGTCTGAAAATAACCGCCCGCCTGTCCCCGGCAAAGCTTCGACCGAGATGAAAACACAGAGCAATCAATACAGAATTCATTTCTTGGGGGGGGGGGGGTTTGTATAAATAGAGAACTTGTTTAAGCTACAGAATTTTTGTTTACTCTCAGGTTAAACATAAAAGATGTAACAACGTTACAACCATGTAGTTTTGTATTACAATAGTTTTGCTTGATGCGAACAAAAAATGCAAACCACCATAGACGGGTTATTGTGAAAGTCACGTTTGTGCGTCCCTGTCTGTATTTTACTGCCCCCAGGGGTCATTGCACACACACCAGAAACAACAGCAGAATGTCCATTGAATTCAAGTATCCATCCATCCATTATCCAAGCCGCTTATCCTCACAAGGGTCACGGGAGAGCTAGAGCGTAACCCAGCAAGCTTCGGGCGAAAGGCGGACTACACCCTCAACTGGTCGCCAGTCAGTCGCAGGGCACATATCAACACCATCACTGAGCGGGAAACAATCCGACGCTGCCCGCATCAAAGTTAGGTGTGCGTACCACTCCACCATTAGTGACTCCCGACTTCAAGTCAAAAATTTTTATTTCCCGACACTATTTAATAATGCCATAACTGTATTTTTTTTCAAATATAGCATAATATTACCGAGTGATAGAATACATTACAAGCGTTTTTGTTTGCTTCTTTTGGGAAGCTTGAACAGATGAACATTTCCATTCATTTCACTGAATGATTTGACATATGAAGTGTTTTTGTAGGTGCAACCGTACTCACAAAACAATATAGCGAGCGAGATCATCTAAAAAGAAAAATCCAGAAATCGCAATGTATGATTTTTTAAACGATTTATTTGTATGATACAGCTGCAAATAAGTATTTTAACACCTGAGAAAATCAATGGTATTATTTGGTACAGTAGCCTTTCTTTGCAATTAGAGATGTCAAACGTTTCCTGTAGTTGTTCATCAGGTTTGCACACACTGCAGAAGGGATTTTGGCCCACTCCTCTACACAGATCTTCTCTCGATCAGACAGGTTTCTGGATTTTCTATTGGCTTTAGGTCTGGGGACTGGCTAGGCTATGCCAGAACCTTGATATGCTTCTTTCGGAGCCACTCCTTGGTTTTCCTGTCTGTGTGCGTTTCGGGTCATTGTCATGTTGAAAGACCCAGCCGCGACCCATCTTCAATGCTCTGACAGAGGGAAAGAGGTTGTTCCCCAAAGTCTCACAATACACGGTCGCGGTCATTCTCTCCTTAATACAGTGGAGTCTTCCCGTCCCATGTGCAGAAAAACACCCCCAAAGCATGATGCTGCCACCCCCATGCTTCACAGTAGGGACGGTGTTCTTGGGATGGAACTCATCATTCTGGTTCCACCAAACACAGTTCGTGGCATTATGACCAAAAAGTTCCATTTTGGTCTCATGTGACCACAAATCTTTTTCCCATGACTCCCCTGCATCATCCAAATGGTCATTGGCAAACTCAAGCCGGGCCTTGACATGTCCTGGTTTAAGCAGGGGAACCTTCCGTGCCATGCATGATTTCAAACCATGATGAATGTTGGAAAGTACATATTAAATATAGAAAACAGAAAATTTTGGAGCATCGACAGATCTCAAATCATCCAAACCAGAAGCAACCCAGATAACAAGAAGGATTTTTTTTCTTAATTTAAAACATACACAATGAGTTACACAGCTAGTTTGGATATAAGCTTAAATGCTTATCTTTACACTCATTTTGGGGGCCCCTTTTATCAGTTTAAAGTTTGCTTCGGGGAATAAATTAAACATTGAAGATTGACCTGAATACAACAATCTCCATTCGTTGTCATGGGGGGTGTAACATCACAAAGATGCTGACTGCACAAATCTGTACAGGCTTCAACTTGGTGGTAGTGGGGTTGGGTTTGGGGGGCGATGGCGACACCTGATGCACAAACCACATCTCAGTGAAGTAATAAAACTATTAAAATCATCTCAAAATACAGTTGGGTACATGCATACATACCAATGTGGGTCAAACTAATTTTGGGGCAACATTGAGTTATCGTTACAATGAGAAAATTTATGAGGAGAGGAAAAAACTCATTAACACATCCCACACCACAGAAAAAATGCTCAGAATAATTTCTTCGAGACATTCGGCAATCATTCCTTTGCTAACGTTCATCAAAAGGCAGTAATGGAGGTCAAACAGGGCCCGATTATCTCCATTTAGCATAAAAAGTAATTTGAAACGTACAGTATCTTAAATCCATATGAACCCAAATAGCTCCAACTTTGGCAACTAACTGACACTGCTACACTGGAAAAATAAGTTAAATCAAAGTAATCCAGGACTTCCATTGTTTTGTTTTTATTCAATGAAAATAATTCATTTTGTGTACCCTGGAATTTTAGCTTGAAACTGAACCATTATTGAATGTTCGTAAACACATCACAAGTAGCTGAAATGTTAGCGCTTGCTAACTTAGCTTAGTTTACAACACACGGCAGCGACTTTCAGCCGTCATACACACGCACACATTTATACACGCTTCAAGCACAACATAGATTTATACTACATTTATTTAACAACAGAAGTCACTGTTGGTGTAGTGGTACACACGCCTGCCTTTGGTGTGGGCAGCATGGGATCGATTCCCGCTCAGCGACGGACTACTGACCAATTCAGGGTGTGGTCCACCTTTCGCCCAAAGCTAGCTGGGGATAGGCTCCAACTTTCACTTGGCGGCACAGTAGATTTGCTGGAAAGCTTTGGCGTCACAGAAAATGGATGGATATTTAACAACATTTTATGACTCTGTGGTTTATCGGAGAGAAATATCAGCATTCATGTAGCTCCTCTCATCATCAGTAGGATGCCGTCAATACTTGGTCTGCCTCAGATGTGAAAGCTGAATGTTTTGTCCCGTCAAGGACAGACACAAGTTTAAAAAAAAAAATAAATGAAACATTTCAGTTTGGCGCCCCACTGTAAATTTCATCACTTGAAAGGAACAAGCTAATATTTCTCAACAATGCGACATTTCTAAAACCAAATGAACAAATTATATCTTTGTTGTACTTTTTTCAGTGCAGACAAATACAACAGCTGCCGCTCAGAATCTAAATGTCCTAAATGCATTTTAAAAAATAATATCTGTAAAATCACAGAAAACAATGAATCAAATGGCCTTTGACTCAAGGAAGACCTTTATCGAATGGATTTAAGTGCCTCCGTCATACTCTGGTGTGCTTGAGTGTCATTTTGCCACACATTTGCTTTTGTCCAGTATGTCAGGAAACAGATAAAATACATTTTGACGGAAAAAACAACAACCCCGATTTAATTTGTGCTACATTATTTTTCGTTCTTGCTGGTTAAATTGACCGAAACTCAAATTTACTTTGACAGCAATTATTTGTTCTGGGCCAAAGAGCGCAGAACAAATGTTTTGCGCCACTAAATATAAACTCCTACTAAATATAATATGAGTTTGAGTCAGCAGGTGAGTGGCGTACACACCGGCAGTATGAAACCCTTTATTATATTTAAAAACTGGTTTCAGGGAGAAGACAAAGCGTCCAAGTAGGACACAATTGATGGATTAACCGATTAATGGATTAATTAACTGGTTGATCATCAAATTGAATAGCGATTTTGATCATTAATTTCTGTAAATTGGTCCAGATCCTCTGATTTCAACCTATCAACAGTAAATATACGCAAATTTCCACAGTCCTCCGTGAAAGAAGACAGATTCTCGTTCGTATTTAATCAAAACAAGACACGGAAGCATCTGTCATTTTTTATTTTTTCCCATTTAGTGACATGTCATGGAACAAGTCAGTAACTGAGCAATAATCAATTCATGGAAAATGTAAAAAGTACTCATATGTCAGGTCATTATCTTTAGGCACTGCTGTGTTTCTTTATATTATCTTGGTTTTTTTTTAACATGTTATTAGACCATACGGGGTTATTTTTATTCATGAAAAGCGTTTTAAAATGGATTCATGAGATTTCATGTTACGTTATCACTGAATGAAATGAAATACGAAGTATGAAATATTGTGGCTTTACAAATGTAATAATTTGATGTTATATATTAATGTGTGGTTATAGTGTTGTGACTGGAGTGTATCACCATGTACCCCCCACCCATTTCCAGACTGTACGGCGAGCTGACAAACTGCACATACCTGGTGGCGCTCAAGATGGACTGCTTCTGGCCCAACCTGCTGGTGGACGACTTCTTCATCCGCGTGCACAAGACGTACTTCCACAACTGCTCACTTTCAGGACGGCTGCTCAGGGACCCCCCCAACCGCATCCTGGGCCCCTTCATCGTGATGCCCATCCTGGTCACCCTGCTCATGACAGCTCTGGTGGTGTGGAGGAGCAAGCGCAGCGAGGGCATCGTGTAGTGGAGGGAAAGGGATCGGGATTCCGTGCACCTGATAATACAAGGTCTCGTCATGGACCTGACGTAATCTTAGACATTAAAATCTCTCCTGTGGATGACGGATGGTGAAACATTGTGGCTCCAACACCATAGCATCTATTTATATGACTTTGAAAACACAACAGCACACTGTAATGGTGCAATGAAGCAGCACTGAACTGTCGAGAATTCCAATTTTCCCAACCTTTATAGAGTCAAGGCACATAATTTGACGTTGAGCCAAACAAAGATGTACAAACAGTATCTTGTCTCAATTGACTCACAAACTGACTCGCTCAGTGATATGTGAACTCTGGACCTGTTTTATTGAACCTAACGCACACACATATTCTAATATGAATGGCAACAGGTTACTTGTACCGTCTGCCATTTCAGGGAGGACCATTTTGTTGTTCTGCCTGCATAGATAGATGAACAACCATACATTATCCATCCATCCATTTTCTTTGCCACGTATCCTCACAAGGGTCACTGGGAGTGCTGGAGCCTATCCCAGCGGTCAACGGACCAGGAGGCGGGGTACACCCTGAACTGGTTCCCGGACAATCGCAGGGCACATAGAGACAAACAGCTGCACTCACAATCACACCTAGGGGCAATTAAGAGTGTCCAATTAATGTTGCATGTTTTTGGGATGTGTGAGGAAACTGGAGCGCCTGGAGAAAACCCACACAGGCACAGGGGAGAACATGCAAACGCCACACAGGCGGGGCCGGGATCGAACCCAGGTCCTCAGAACTGTAAGGCCAATGGTTTACCATCTGATCCACCGTGCTGCTTACTGTTAGTAAATAAATCACACATTTGTGATCAATTAAGTAACATAGGATATTTTCTTGCAACACACTCGATGAGCTTTGCACAGGGCAGTAGTTGGGAATTACCATTGCAGATGAAAACTATCACGCCAGTGTTTGGGAAACCAGGGCAATTACAGTTAACAATCAGATACATATTTCAGTACCATGCGACGCAAACATACAATGCGTATTCTGTTTGAAAAGCGACACAGATTTAATTTCCATACGAGCCAAGACTCTGCTATGGACTAAGCAGGGTATGCACATACTGATAATCTGGCCGCATTTGACCCCTTTTGACTCCCTTCTGATGCAAGTCAGCGAAGACCCAGTTGTGGGATGTCACTACAAGATTATCCTGAGCGGTTCTTCTGTGGTGACGGGTGTGTTCAGAGGGTTATTTCATCCTCCTCAGTCTGTTCAGAAAACAAAACTCATTTATATATGACGACCCTCCCACCATGGAGTCAACATCGCATCAGTCTGTCACGAATCGACAGCCATTTTGGAGCCCTACAATCTCGCACCCCTCTATAGTCCTATCTATTGCATTAAGTAGGGAGCTGCTGTTCATGTCAAACATTTCACGACAGTCAGTGAGTAAAGACGACCTTCCCCAACCTGCAGTCCGTCAGTAACCAGACAACACAAATGAGGAAATTAACTTAACTATGTATCTATCTGACTCTTCTGGAAACAGAGCTACATATTTTTTATCCATCCATCCATCCATTTTCTTAGCCGCTTATCCTCACAAGGGTCACAGGGAGTGCCGGAGCCGTCAACGGCCAGGAGGGAGGGTACACCCTGAACTGGTTGCCGGCCCATCGCAGGGCACATACAGTAGAGACAAACAGCTGCACTCACAATAACACCTAGGGGCAATTTAGAGTGTCCAATTAATGTTGCATGTTTTTGGGATGTGGGAGGAAACCGGAGTGTCCAGAGGAAACCCACGCAGGCACGGGAAAAACATGCAAACTCCGCACAGGTGGGTCCGGGATCGGAACCGGGACCTCAGAACTGTGAGGCCAACGCTTTCCAGCTGATCCACCATGCCACCACAGATGTTTTATTTGTTTTTATTTTGCTATATATATTGTGATTTATTTATTGTTTCTCTCCGAAGAAGATTAATGCGGTGACCCCCGTGCATGGTGGCGTGGCACCCGGTGCCCCGTATTGACTATCGCCCATTGGTGTGTACCCCGCTTAAAATTTCCCCATACAAATGATGCTGCATTGAGAAAACCACATTGTAGAAAGAAACACCAGAAGTCACGTTACCAACTTGTCTTTTAAGATCAAACGGGATCGACGGGCGTGCGATTTGACTAAGCCAATTTAAAGCCGCGCTCCAGTAACAATCTTTGTATTACACACGTCCGCGGTGTCCAACTGAAATCTAGGTTTGGAAATGCTAGAATCCAAAGAAGAAAGCACAGTTCAAACTGCAAAAAGAATTGAAATAACCGATTAAGTTAGCCAACGCACATCTCTGCTAAGCGCTGCCAATGCCTCAAGCGAAGCTTTTTTTTGTTGGATGTGAGTTTTTGTATTGATTTATGATCTCCAGGGCGTGTTGGGAGTGTGTTGTGTGAATGATCTCTTCATTGATATTTTTGAATGCTCTCTTTCCTCTTTAGGTTCATTGAGCTGTGACCCGCCTGACAGCAACAAACACACAGCAGAACACACCCACTCCTCCCAAACGTGCTCTCACTCTGTACTTTGTGCCAAAAGCTCTTTGAGACTAGAAGGCGGCTTTTGCAACAGAAAGAACGTTTGCGTTTGTTTTTTGTTCTTTTTTTTGCATCAAATTATTTAAATGTATCATATGATCAAGAAGAAAACCTTTAATAAAACATCTTATTGGTGTGTTGGGACTGGAGATTCAGTTTCCTTTGAGCTAGACAAGATTTGGATGTTTTTTAGCTTCTATTGCAATGATCTTTCCAAATAAATAAAAACAATGACCTTCATCTTTGATCCATCAATTTATTCTGCCACAGCTGCTCAAACAACAAAATGAATGTCAAGAGGATTTCGATTTGAAAGTCTTTTGATTTCCGTTGAAAAGTAAAAAAAAGCCTACTTGTACTTCCTAGTTTACCTGACACCGCCCCCCTCCGCTCTTAAAGGGGTACAATCATAATTACAAACAGAACACACACCCGCAACTTTATATCTGCGGGCACACCCGGACATTTTTCAAATGTGAGTTACTGTAGTGTAATGTGAACTCTGCAGTGATGAAAATGAGTATTTGAACACCCTGCTCTATTGCAAGTTCTCCCACTTAGAAATCATGGAGGGGTCTGAAATTTTCATCGTAGGTGCATGTCCACTGCGAGAGAGATATTCTAAAAAGAAAAATCCAGAAATCACAATGTATGATTTTTTTTAACGATTTGTCTCTGGTGTCTTTGGACAGCTCTTTGATCTTAGCCATGTTACAAGTTTGAGTCTTACTGATTGCATGGGGTGGACAGGTGTCTTTATGCAGCTAACGACCTCACACAGGTGCATCTGATTCAGGATAATACATGGAGTGGAGGTGGACTTTTAAAGGCGGACTAACAGGTCTTAGAGGATCAGAATTCTAGCTGATAGACAGGTGTTCAAATACTTATTTGCAGCTGTATTACACAAATAAATCATTAACAAATCATACATTGTGATTTCTGGATTTTTCTTTTTAGATTATCTCTCTCACAGTGGACATGCACCTATGATGGAAATTTCAGACCCCTCAACTTGCAACATAGCAGGGTGTTCAAATACTTATTTTCTTCACTGTATAGTTCACATTACACTGCAGTCATTCACGTTTGAAAAATGTCCGGGTGTGGTCCGTCATGCCCGCAGATATAAAGTTGTGGGTGTGTGTTCTGTTTGTATAGTGTACAGCTTTAAGAGCGGAGGGGGGGCGGTGTCAGGTAAACAAGGAAGTACAAGTAGGCTGAGCAGCAGTTCGTTGGAGACCCTGTACTGATGTGTTAAAAAAAATAAAACATTTGTGGTTGACTGCGCTGGATGGGTTTTCATGTGCGCTGAGAATCTGCGACAAGTGCGCAATTGCATTGGTCAAGACTACACAAAATAAGCGACGTCTTTCAATATCTGTGTATTTGTACCCGTAACAAATTTTACGAGCCTGATTTTTCGTGCTCGACTGTGGAGATTGGCGAAAGCGATGGCACGCGGGCGCATACACGCCTGTCAATTCAGAGTGACTGACACTGCAAAGGCAAAAAAAAATGTTGCACTTTAGTGTTCCCCATCTGTCTAGGATACTTTTTATGTTTTTCTGATTGGGGCGAGTTCCCCAGGAGGAATGTGTTTTGGGGCATTTTGAGGTCGTCACAAGACAACAATCGAATAATACTGTAAATATATATATATATTTTTTTTTTAAAAAGAGCTCTAACATCATCTGAAGGCATTAGAATCCCTCAACTGGTGATGTGCTTTAAGGTAAAATAATATCGGCGGTTACGTGCCACCTCTTGACTTTGTCCCCGTTTGAATTAATTAAACAAGAGGCACAGAAAATGGAAAAATTAGTGGCTGTTTTTCAAAGCTTCTGCCGTTGCGTCATCGTGCGATGGTTGACCTTGCGAGAGAAGTGTTTGCTGCAAAAATGCTCCGGATGGCACTTGATGTAAGCGTGGGCACCCGCGTTCTCTTTCTCGGATTTGTTTGGCAGGGAAGAGAAGCCAAATGTCACAAATCCCAGGCTTGCACAATGCCGTGTTTGTTTGTTTTGCAAACGGATCTGTGACCTGACATTTTCTGTGTTTTCATACCTACGTCACTTTACCGACACCCAACAGTCATTCTTGGCGTTGGCGTCAAGGCAGGGATCGAGCCGGCAATCTTTACTGAGGTCTTCCGGTGTTACACCGTCTTTCTTTTTAACCGTAGATGGCGGATCACTATGGCAACCTCGGTAAGGTTCAAATGCTCCGAAGCAGTTTAACATCCCAGCATCTGCCAAAAACCCGCCTGCCCGCTGACCAATAACATCATTGCTAAGGGGATCTTTGTACCGGTTTCTGCAGTTGTGGCCAAAAATAGCCTAGCGCTGCTTGGCATAATCTTTTATTTTTTTTCTCACCTTTACTCATCCAGGTAAGGCAACCGATAAAATATTCTCACATGCAATGCCAACTGGCTTCTTGTTATGATGAAGTCAAAAGAAGAAATCTGTTTGTGGCAATATTGTGGATAAGTGTCCATTTTGACATGAGTTGACCTTGGTTGAGCTTGTTCAAGACCTTATAAAGTAAATTCAAATCTTGCAACATGTTCAAGATTTATAACTAGTGAATCTAGTATCCCTCCCCCCGTTATTTCCAGTATGTAAAATAAGTGACGGAAGAAGCAAGACGTGACACTGGGCATGGTTTCCTTACTCCTTGTCCCAATTGGATGCCATAATGTCATTTACAGATGTTAGCAGTTAATATGGACACATGCTATTTTCTGCATGTGCGTTGTCCTCCCATTCCCAGGCATCCCTCGTGGATTTCTGTTTCGTTTTGCAATTTCCCCAGTGGAACTTCTGCTGGATGAGATCTTGAAGAGAACCTTGCCAGATATGATAAAAATAAATAAATACTAAAAAAAAAAAAAAAAAATGGATTAACTGGTTTTCTTTTGATTTGCTGTCGCACTGAGTGAGCTTGAATCCAGACGAACTCTCATCTCTCTATAAAGTGATTTTATCAAACTGGTCTCACGGCTCTGCTCTCGAAGGGCTCATAGTGACTTGTCTCCTGAGATCGCAGACAGGACAGCCTTGCGAAATATAGCTCGCGCAGTTATCTCTTTCTGAAAATCGAAAAATAAATAGCCCTCGACACCAGTTTCCATGATTGAAACGAAATTGGTTGGCTGCCTCTATTGCCAGAGGACGCATGAAAAAGTCTTGAGAACTCATGGACGAAATTGAACAGGTCAGACAATTTGGCTTCTTTCTAGGCCAGGGGTGCTCAATGCATCAATCGTGAGGCAAATGTTTCCTCTAAACTGTGAGCGCGCATTTGTGTACAGATATTCTGCGTTGCGGGACCAAAATATAGATAAATAATAATAATCCAATGCAAATTGAAAGTATAACATCCTATTCAGTTTGTGGCATTTTGCAATGTGATTCAATGAGTGAGGGATGACTGCTTGTTGCATCCAATGGCACAATTCACGTACGCACTGTAAAAAATGAAAAGAAGAAGCCACTGGTTTCTTTTTGGCAGCACACGGAACTTTCTCTAACAACGACCTGTGCGCCACCACACTTTCTTTTTCTCCCACCAGCTCTTAAAGATGTACACTCATGATTACAAATGTTACAGTACTTACGCAGCTCATTAATGTGTTTTATAATGACAGCGTCCACCACCGCTGCTTTAGTTAGTAACACAGTCTGGGCAACGTAGAGCAAAGACAAGCTCGACATGCTGCTTATGTTTACTTTCGATATTAATGGAGAAAGTTAAAATGAAATCCTGTTGTTTTAAGATGCAATGACTGTCGGAGTATGTGAATAATTGAAGAAAAAGTGGTTAAACCGGATGAGATTTTCTTTTTTCCCAGTGGGAAGGGTCTTGTCTCTTGCCAAAGTCGAAAGTGCAGGATGAGACGGTGTGGAATTTTAAAATTCCACCTTGGCGCACATGATTCAGGATGAAAGCACAGAAAATACAGTGCACAAAAAGCTAATTCTGTATTTTGAATATAGGAGGAAACATAAGATTAACCCCAACACCACCCCCAAACCTCCCACCTCGTCGTCTGATGCTGAGTTCCATTTTGGTAAACCTTCAGTTGCAAAGCAGGCCTCTCCAACATTATGTAGTTTCTCTTCCTGCGGAACCCTTCCAAGAGGAAGAATCACACTTTTGTGGACGCTCAGTTTTCAGTGCGGCTCTCCAAATGGACGTTCCCTGACAGTGTGCAAATTCCTACTTTCGGGGGTTTGGTGTCTTTCTTAGCAGTGGTAGTCGTCGGCCTTCTGCTGAGTGGTTTGGTGATCATTGTATTGATTTAGCAGGATCCGGCAATGACCTGTTGATCACTCCTTGCAAATTTATTTAAAATTGTGTTGACTGTTGTGGTTCTTACGGTGCTAAAGAACAGAAGTACCTCATACTGAAGCGAAGAGATTAACACGGATGTCGCCAGTGAGTCAGTTTTTTCAAAAGTGGAGTGATGAAGAGGCTTGCTTTGTCACATTTGGATTAGGACCAAAATCTACCATAAATTAAAGATATTGTTTAAACTCTAGATTGACAAATTGACTGTGCCATTATCATGACTTCTACCAGGGTGTCATATTATTAATTTTGGTTCACCACTTCAAAGAGACACATCACTTACCATCCCTCAGAACAACAGGAACAAATGTGACTCCATGTCGGATTACACAACCTATCCATGGTCTTGTGTCATTTATGTTGGGTCAATGCTTACCCTGAAGGTTCTAAACAATTCGAGTCTTTTTTCTGTGCAACTTGGACTTTAAAGAAAAACAACAACAATGAGTCAAATGTCTGAGGAACTCCGGGCAGGGGTAGGTGGAGTTGAGAATAGACTGGAAGTGAAATGTGTCTGCTTCTATCAACATGATGGAGAAAAAAAACGGAACAAAGAAATAAAAGCAGTGAAAGGACAAAGGCAGGTTTAAAAAAAAACAAAAACGTTTTTCAAGTGATGATTTAAATGGTGATACAGATTTTGCAAGCCAAATCTGCTCACATCGATCCAAAAAGTTGGACGACTCGATGCGCCACAACTGGGGAATTGAGGCTGCAAGTAGGGGTCAACAATTCTGCTTCCTTAGCATGGAGCCTTGAGTCATTTGTGAAATGTTATCATCGGAAAGAGAAAGGGAAAGAAGTCATTACAAGAAGGCTGGATTTTCAAAGACAACCGTTATTAAGTGCATTAATTTGTGTAAGTATATGTCTTGCAACAGATGTAATTACACTGTCATACCACAGTTATTACCACGGTTTTAATTTCAATGCACAAATAATCGTTTACATTCAGTTGATATTCATCCCTTCCACATATTTCCATCAGTAGGAAAATTATTATGATATTCAATGGTTAAGCAAAAACTGTTTTCTCTCATGGGCATGGTCTGGCCACTGCCGTGGGCGGTGGTTCCTGTGAGGGGCGTGGCCAGGTGACTACTCTGGGCGGTGCCACCTCGGAGAGCTACCACAGATGTGACACATTTGGGACACTAATGAACTAAGTACTTAAATGGTACTTCCATCATTAGCATTTGCCAGTTCATTGCACATGCTTCATTGTAGTCAGGGATACTCCATTACCGCGCGTAAAGTAGTGTGGAGTAATCATTTGTCACAGTGAGTCTGTGCCATTTTAGTTTGTCTTGTTATGTTTCTTGGTTTTCCTAGTAGTCACCGGACCTTGTTTCACGTTTTTGGGATCTTGCCTAGCCTAGCGTTTTGGTGCCTCTGCCTTGTTTTGGACTGCCTTTTGGTATTGACCTGTTTTTGGAACAAAACCACTCTGAATATTGTGCCTTTGCCTGGAAGTCCTGCATTTGGGTCCGCCCCCGTGCCGCTGGTTTTAGATGTTGATATATTTTACATGATAACCATAACCCTATAAAATGTGGGTGCAATTTTAAAGAGTGTGAGTGTTGCAACCTCCCTCTGGGAAAAGTGCACGTGTCCAAACACTAATACCCTACGCTGAAGAGTGTGATATTAAGCGTGTTCACCAGGAGTCAGATAAAAAGTGAGTTTACATTAAGGGAAAGTGTGGGTGTTGATTTGTCAAAAGACTCACCCGCTTTGCCCGAGTGATGAAAAGAGTGGTTGTTGAAGCTTTCCCCAGAAAACATGGATGTCAAAACACCCACGTCCCCTGTGGTACAACAAAAAGGGTGCTTGCTAAAACCTTTCACTGGGAAAGGTTTGGTTGTCAAAAACGTCGTTATCCCCTGGGATGCTACAAAAAGTGTGGGAGTTGAAACTTTTCACCGGGAAAGGTGTGGGTGTCAGATAATAATCTGCCAGCGAGGGTAAGAGATAGAGCGGCTATTGAAGCCTTTCAAAGAGGAAAGTGTCTGTGTCGAAACAGTCACACTTCGGGGGTGGGACAAAAGATAAGGGATTTGTAAGTCTTCAACGGGAAAGGTACGGGTGTCAAAACATTCGCATCTCTGAGAAAAGCCAATGGCAAAGGAGGGAAAGGCAATAGGGACAGGTGGTGGTTGCTGGTCCAGCGCTGCTGTGGCAAGGGCAGGTGGCAGTCGCTCGGTTGAGCGCCGCCGGGACGGGAGCCTGCCGCAGCTGCCGTGGAGCAGGAACGGGGTCTGCAGTCGGTTCCTCAGCCTGCAGCCATTGAGGGGATGCCAGGTACTGTTGAGAGGCTGAGGGGCGCTGGGAGGCAGAGTGAAGGTGTGCTCGGTGATGCCGATATGAATATTTATTTCTACATGAGCAGGAAAAATATGTAGTTAATGAGGAATCTCTTTTTTTCTGATTTTGTGACATGTTTCCGCTCCGGGCTGCATAATTCTTTACGTACTGATTCTCATTAAAAGTGCAGGCGCAGTATCTCCTCTTCAATGCAGTAGCGACGACTGAGGTGTGGCGCGCATTTCAGCTCACGCATGTTTCCACGTCAACTTCCGGTCAAGTCCAGCTCGCCAATGTTCAGTCGCCGACTCCAGCAGCCTCTGTTGAACCTAACCCATATACTGTTGGGCCAAAGGCAAGTTCAGATATTGTTACCCTGGCAACAAGGGGGACCCTGGAGATGACTGCAGTTTGAGCCATATCGCTTAAAAGAAAAAAAAAAAAAAGCTGCAAAGCACACGTGACCCTCCACAAAGACAGCATGAATTGTATTTTCCACAAAGGAAGCAGCACTTCATCTCCAAGCTGTATATCATTTTTGTTCATATCTGTATCGCCAAGCACAAATACACTACCTTGCTTTCTTTTTTTTTTTAATAAAATCATGGCCTTTTTTCCTTCAGGCAACCAGCGGATGTGTGCACAGTTCTTTGTCAATGCTCACTTTTCGTATTTTGTACATGTAAATTATACCCTCCTCGATGGACGACATTACAGCGTACTTCAGTTTTACATCACGTGGGTACTGTTCTTTTCCCCTTCCTTGTTCAAAAAGGAAAATGAGGCGTCCATTTTCTATCATCATGTAAAGCAATGCATTAGTCTAAAAAAATATTCAATTATCACATTTGTACGTCACTTAAATTGACATCATTCAATAAAACACCCTCATAAAATGTGAAATTAGAGTCATGTTGTAATTGCGTTGGCCTGACAATGTTTTGTTTTTTTTTTCCTTCTGTTTGCAGGCTGCAAAGCTAATGTGGCCGCACAATGGGAACCCGCCCACTGCCGGAGAGCAAGTGTGGGCAGCCTTTCAAGCACAACAAAGCAAATGGAGAGCCACTTAGTGTTCAACTTGCAAATATGGCTATACCGTACGTGGACGTGTGAGGCAGAGTTTAATCACAGAGGCGCAAACACTAATGAACAGCAAATTTTTTTAAATGACATTTTTTTCTTGCCAGCACGGTGGGGTAACTGGTTTGAACGTTGGCCCCACTTCTGAGGACCGAGGTTCAAATTCCGGCCACACCTGTGTGAAGTTTGCATGTTCTCCTCACGGCTGCAATGGTTTTCTACGGCATCCGAAAAATGTGCATTAATTGGGGATTCTAAATTGCCCTTAGGTGAGATTGCGAGTGTGACTGTTGTCTGTCTCCATGTGCCCTGCGACCGGGCGGCAACCAGTTTGGGGTGTACCCTGCCTCCTGCCCGATCACAGCTGGGATAGGCTCCAACACTCCCGCGACCCTCGTGAGGATAAGCGGCTCAGAAAATGAATGAATTAATACATTTTCGTCTTGTATGCTGTTGTAAATCTGATTGAAGCTATACACAGGGTGTAACCCACCTCTCGCTTGCAGCTTATAATATTGGGTGGTCGACTGTGGGTTCCATTGGTAAGGCGGATTGTCCAGTGTCCAAAAGGTCAGCCGGTCGATGTCATTGGTGTGCTGATAGGTGAATGTGAGCTTCTGTAAATTGCTGTGGGCACAGCGGTGGTGTCGATTAAGTGCTACATGAGCACAAGCCAAATAAAATACTGGAAAACCATCTAAACAATGATCACTGTTAGCTGCAGATATCCTCAATAGCGTGAGGATTTCGGTGATCGATAAGTAAATCAGTTACGCAAAGAAATGGATGATATAGTGCAGTGATTCCCAAACAGTGTGCCGGGGTATATTAGTGTGCCGTGAGCGCTCTTCAGGTGTACCGTGTTAAGTTAACCAATTTTATGTAATTGCTAAAAAAAACAATTCTAAGATATAATGTATCTTTATTCATTTATTTATGCCAGTGAGGCAAAATGACTGACAGAAAAAAAAATCCTCTTCTATTAGATGGCAGGAAGTACATACAGTAATTAAACGTTTACTTTTGTTGGTGTGTCGTGGGATTTTTCAATTGTAAAATATGTGCTTTGGCTCTATAAATGTTGGAAATCACTGATCTAGTGGGACCAGCGTAACATCGCCGAGCTGTTCTGCAAATTTTCGAGTGTCGCCATCACTAGGCCGCTAACTGCAATGTGGATTCTAATAAGAGCGTGTGAAGATTTTTGACTAACTCACCACTGGAAGATGAAACATACCAAGGTAATTGTCAACCAGGACCCTGTCATACAGCTCGTTTGGCGAGGTTCAAAAATCGGCCGCAGTCTGGAAACATTATTGCAACAGGATATTGGATGAAACCAAGTGCGCGCGTAGAAAACTGAGGCAAGGCATCCAGATACAGCGAGGCACGAGGCAAAGGAATGAGCAGCGAGCGCCCAACGCCCACCAGGTCACCACAACAAACATGCAAACAAAAACAGACAGAACACAATACGCGCACAATCCACACTCTTGTTCATAAAGGAGTCAAGATGAGACCGACTTGTGATTCATATCTGACTGTCTGGCCTCGGGCCTGCCTGACATTACTAATAAGGTCTTACTTCGCCAAGCGTGCACACAGTCAGCTGCTCCAATAGTCGCATCGGCCTGAATTTCACAAACGGCCATCCCTCCATTTTCTATAGTGCTTGTCCTCATTAGAGGTTGAGATGGGGCCTATCCCAGCTCGCATTTGGCGAGAGAAGCGGGGTGCTGGACTGTTCGTCAGCCAATTGCATAGAGACAAGAACCATTCACAACCGCACACACACACACACACACTATGGCCAATTTAGAGTCTTCAGTCAACCTAAGATGACTTTTGATGAGGCGGGACGATACCACAGCTGGTAAAGCGTTGGCCTCACAGTTCTGAGGTCCCGGGTTCAATCCCAGACCCGCCTGTGTGCAGTTTTCATGTTCTCCCCATGCCTGCGTGGGTTTCCTCCGGGCACTCTGGTTTCCTCCCACAACCGAAAAACATGCAACATTAATTGGACACTCTAAATTGTCCGTAGGTGTGATTGTGAGTGCGGCTGTTTGTCTCCATGTGCCCTGCGATTGGCTGACAACCAGTTGAGCGTGTACCCCTGCCTCCTGCCCGTTGACAGCAGGGATAGGCTCCAGCACTCCCTGCAACCCTCATGAGGATAGGCGGCGAAGAAAATGGATGGACCTTTGATGAGAGGACATACACGGAACTGGTCACCAGTCAATTGCAGGGCACTTGTAGACAAACAACCATTCGTGACCCCATTCATTCACACCTATGGACAATTTGGAGTCTTCCATTAATTGACATTTAGAGAGGACATCTTGAATTGGTGGTCTGCCAATTCTGGACCACGTAGAGAGAAATCACCAAACCACGCTTGTGGTTGATTGAAAAGTCTAAATTGTACATAGGTGTGAATGACAATTGTCCATCCATACATTTTCTGAGCCGCTTATCTCCACAAGGGTCGCAGGACTGCTGGAGCCAATCCCTGAACTGGTTGCCAGCCAATCACAGGGCACATCAAGACACTCACAATAACACCTAGGGGCAATTTAAAGTTATGCAATTAAGGCATGTTTTGGGGATGTGGGAGGAAACTGGAGTGTCTGGAGAAAACCCACCCACGCACGGGGAGAACATGCAAACTCTACACAGGTAGGGCCGGGATTGAAACCTGGACTTCAGAACTGTGAGGCCAAAACTTTCCAACTGCACCACTGTGCTGCCACTAGTTGAAAAAAATGTAACTAAAGAGAAAACAATTGCAATTAAAATGGCAAAGGGTATGGGAAATGTTAAGGTCAATAGGAAGTCCACAATAGGTGTGTCTTGAGTTTGGATTTGAAAACGGTTAATGAGTCCGTTTCAGAGGTCAGGTGATAGATGGTGAGTCCCAAATACGCCGCTCAGAGCGGCAGAAGGCTCTGTCCCCGACGGTGGACCGCTGGGCAGATGGGACACAGTGGTGGATGGAGGACAACAACCTGAGAGAGCTGAACCACATCCCAATCTGATGGCCTTGCAGGTGCAGATCAGTATTTGATATTGAGTAGAATATTTTACAGGGAGCCAGCGCAGTGTGGCATTGAACACATGTAAACTATCTGAAAAAGTCTCACCATTCCATCACGATAAAGATATTTTGAATATATGTTTGTCCTCCTCCCATTTTAAAGCAGTATTGGCAGCATGCCGGCCATTTGTGTGACAAATGAGACATCACTGAAGGCCGTTAATCTCGTCCTTGATGGCTTTGGCAGGTTTGTTGTCAACACAAATCCTTTGGAGGTTTCCACTCGGCCCTCATTAATTCCTCACCAGCAAGCGCAAAGTTGGGAAAAGCTGCTTCCCAAGTGGGGAATGGATTTTAGCTTAGGGGGCAGCGTTTTTTTTTTTTTTTTTAAACACCAGGGCATCGAGGGGAAGTGCAAAATATATAAATATATAAGCTACCGTTCTCACTATCTCATTATTTTGCTGTCAGTCGTCGTTGCGTCCAGAGAAAGCGTTCACTATGATTGTACCTCTTACACAAGCACTTCTGTGACAGTTTGACTGGGACATGCCATATATTATGGAATAGGAAATGACAACATTAAAAGAATGTCCCAATTTCAGACCGGGATAAAATATATATATACATATACGCTACAGTTGCAAGATGTCACTATCACAAAATTGTATATGTAGCTCTTGTTGGCTGTATATAGTGGACAAGACAATTTTGACACACCCCTGTTCAAAAATCAGGTTTAGGTGGTCCAAAAATGAGACTAAGACAAGTCATTTCAAAACACAGAAAGCTGACTAGGACATCAGAACTTCACTTGAAATGGTGGCAGGTGTGTGCCGACTCCCATTTCACGTTAAAACGCGACTGCTTCATTCTCAACAAAGACACAGTGGCAGTTTTAAGAAGGTGTGCATATTTATGCTAATGTACAGTGAAGAAAATAAGTATTTGAACACCCTGCTATATTGCAAGTCCTCCTACTTAGAAATCATCGAGGGGTCTGAAATTTTCGTTGTAGGTGCATGTACTCTGTGAGAGAGATAATCTAAAAAAAAATCTAGAAATCACAATGTATGATTTTTTTAACCTTTTTTTCTACCGACGATGGAAAATTTCAGAGCCTTCCATGATTTCTAAGTGGGAGAACTTGCAATATAGCAGGGTGTTCAAATACTTATTTTCTTCACTGTATTCAGTTAATTTTAGATTGTTGTTGACCTATAATACGGTACAATAAAACAATTTAAATAAATGGTAGTTTATAAATAACTTTAAAATGGGTTGGTAGGCAATTGATAAACTTAGAGGCTTTGTACTTGATCTCAATTAATCACATTTTCATCATATAACAATATTTTTCTTTAAAAGCAACTTGATTTAATGTTGGCTTTTAATTGATATTAAGACTTTTTTATAGCATTATACTTCCAAGAGACTTAGCTTCATACATTCTTTGCATTTAAATAGTCATGACAATTGCAGTTCATTGCTTCCTTACAAAGATCAGAATTAAGAGATTATTAACAAAAAATAAATAACAGTACATGAATTATGTTTCTGTCGTTCCAGACCCGCCCAAGACGGTTAAAAACTTGTGTTCCTAATGAAAAACATCCACCCTGTCTACAACCCCAATAACAACACAATTTTGTTTTGTTTGCATTTTCTTTAATATTTCTTTTTTTTTTTAAAAAATGATATACAATCTGAGAGAGAAAGGAAAGGTTGAAGATTTTGAAGAACTGGTTGTCAATCTCAATTCTTCTACAGTGTGGAGCGAGATCATGCAGACTCCCCCCCCTCCCAAACAGCAGCATCAGAAATTAAACGCCACAAAGACCCAAATCAAAAAGACATGCATTGCGACATCGGCGCATTTGTAAGGCGAAAATCTCTCATTGGCCTCATCGGAAGAACAGACCTGGAAAATGTTGACTTTGGCGGCTTTTCAGCGCCAATATTAATGTTCCGTCTGTAAGGGGACATGGGAAAATTAACTTTTTTTATGTATACCTTCATTTCTCAAGTATAATAAGATCAAATATTTGATTGTGTGAGGCAATGAGGTTTTTTTTCTAGTCAAAATATTAATGCCAGTTGGTGGCGCTAATTGGCCCATATGCTGGTTTGGCAACTGTCAAAAGATCCTACAGAAAAACAAATAAAAACATAGCATAAGGTATTGTTGTGTTTTTGTGCTCAAATTTATGATGTATGCAGATCAATGGTATACGGAGAGCATTTTTTTTAAAATCCAGTTTTCCTTATGAAAAAAACAAAAAAATGAATTCAGGTGTTTTTGTTTTTTTGTAGTCTGCTGTCTGTAAAATTGTAGAATTAGAGGTTTAGGGGTGCTGCGCTCCTGCCCAAGTGAGACAAATTTTCAAAATTTTTTACACATTTTTTAATTTGCACATTTATAAAAGGGAAGCATTACCCTTTACGGGAAAGTCAGTGACTAACCGAAATATCAGCAAAAGAGGATTGGATTGGGATGATAACGCCAACCCTTGTAACCCTTAAAGTTTCTGAGGGAAGACAACGCCTTTTTTATACACCACCCCCTTTACATGCACATTAATAGTATCCATTTTTTTCCTGGAGTAAAATTTTCAAGAGCAAACCAACTTGCTGTATTTTAGTACAATATGGTTATCCAATTTTTCTATCTGTTTAAAAAGAACATAACGCTAAAGTAAAAATAGCAATAACTCAAATTTTAGGAGTGCTGTTATCCAATTTAGGGCTGTTTGAGCACCCCACGCCCCGTAATGACTTATGGGTGTGAATCGAGAGCTCAGAAGTCACAACACCCTCGCGCCGCTGTGTTCGACTCGTGTGGGACAAAAACACCACAGCTTCCAAACGTAAGCAATTTCAACATCTGTGAGTTTTGAGGATACTTGGGAATTGTTTTCAAGTACAAAAAAAAAAAAGTTAAAGGGACAAAAGAATAATTTATGCTTTTTTTAAACTGTGGGCTACATAGAAAATGCGAGAAAAGGGGCAGCATAGCATGGCAACAGCTCACATTGTTTCAACACTGAAGTGTCTATACACAAACACGCACACACATGGAATTTCATCTTTCAACAAGTTTCTGACATCTTTAGCGAAATGCACTGCTGGCATCTTGTCTTGTCTGCCTCATGCAGACATGTAAACAGACCAGAATGGATTGGGAGGGAAAGCGCGTGAACGCTCAAAGCTAAAGACAGATTGGAGGAATGATGCTGCTGACAGATGCGTCACGCGTATCTGTGCGCCCACTTTTAACATCATTTCACTGGGCAGGTTGAATTTGCTCGGGTCAAATTTCTGAAAGGAAAGCACCATTTGGGGGAATGAACAACTTGCCCATGGGCGACCTAAAGCCTAAAAAGGTATACAGTACTCCCTTTTTGCATCCACCTGTCGTTGAAAAGATTGTGAACTCACCCGTTTGGATGCTCCTGTGTTTTTAGTAATATGTCGTTTTTGACGATAGCATTAAACAAGGCGACCCATACGCTGTACAACTAAACAATCATCAATGTCTTCTGGCAAAACTGAGATGAATCTTAATGTTCTTTTTGCTCAGCAGTGGTTTTCGTCTTGGAGCTCTGCTAGCAAAAATTTTTGATGAGTCTTTATGGTGGAGTCATGACCACAGACCTCAACTGAGGGAAGTGAGTATTGCATTTCTTTAGATGTTGTGGATGTTTTTTTTGTGACCTCTTGGCCCAGTCATCAATGCGCTGTTGAGGTCAGCGGGCCACACCTGCATAGGTTCATCAATCTTTTTCACCATTTGTGGATAATGGCTCTCGCTGTGGTTAGTTGGAGTCCCAATGCCTTAGAAATGGGTCATAATATTTTCTACACTGATACACTCAATTGTTATTTTGCTGTCATCTGTTCCTAAATTTCTTTTGCTAATGGAATAATGTCTAGCTTTGGATCATCTTTTGGTCTTCCATTTGTCAGGGTGGTCCTAATTGATTCCTTGGTAGAGAACAGGTGTGGTAGGGTCAGGCCTGGGTGTGGCTAAACAAATTGAAGTCCGGTATGAGAAAAGTTATGTTTTAAGAGAGGTGTGGGTGGAGTGGGGGCACTTAGGGTGGATAAATCACTTTTTAATACAGGGGCCATGTTGGTTTATAATTTATTTTTCCCTCAATAATAAAAACCCTAATTTAAAAAAATACATTTTGTGTTTAATTGTCGTCTTTGACCAATATTTTAAATGCTTGATGTTGGAAAAATTTTTCATGTGACATACATGAAAAAAATAAGAAACCAGGAAGGGCCAACACTTACACTACTGTAAGTGCCCGGGGAGAGAGGACCAAAAAGAGGAATATTCATTTTTTTAACAGGGGTGTGTTCCTTATCTCTACCTATATTAAGTATATTGTATATATTAACAGAGAGATATTTTGCAGATTGATAAACTGGTCATGAATTTTGTGCAAAACTATTACAATTCCAATGGAGAAACTTGAAACATTTATGGTGAGTTTCTGAACCCCCCGCCCCCGTTCAATTATTGAAAAGCTAAATCTATAAAGGAAAACAATTTGAGGCATATCAGATGTAACACAAAAAAAAACATACTATAAATACACCTTCTATAACTATAAATCCATATCATTTTTTTAATCCAATATAACAGTTTAATACTTTTTTTTGTGGCCACAAACATTCTTGTGGGGGAAAAAAAAACCTTTGGGAGAGTTTCAAGAAATCAGGCAAACAATGTTGTTTCTTTACAGCACAGAAAATAAAAGCAAATAAAAAAAATGGTTTCTAGTACAGGGGTTTCTCAGTTTACAACAGTTTCATTCTTACATCCAAACGCAAATTCCTCCAGAAGTCTGACTGTGTTCATCACTAACCTAAACAACGCAGTCGTAAAATCCCAATTATTGTGAACATTTGCATGGAAAAACACTTCAAGTCCATTAACCCTTAGCATGATAGGATAGCGACCAAAGTCATTTATAACTTACTGTCCAAAGAAAATTGATAAATACCTTTGCATGGGTAAAAAAAATTATTTTGTCATGTTTTTGCAAGTAAGTGTAAGTAATGCACGGTCATGACACTCTGCAAAGATTCAATAGAGAAGACCGGGTTGTTGTTTGCTTTTTTTGCTTTGTATTCCAAAAACATTAAGACTTTGGCATGCTATTGGGCTAAAGAAAAGTAAATACTGCGGTAAGCGGGTAGCCTTCTTGATTTTTATGCCCCTTATGTATTTTTGAAACATCATAAATCCAGGAACCCCTGTAATTATTTTTCAAGTATTTTTCTGCTTTCATAGGTGCCAAAAAAAAGAAGTTATTTTGCCGTGAAAGATCGAAATTAACAGACGATTTCATCCCTGGCTACACTTCAGTTATAGGCATGAAAACATCTTCACATCCCTGGTACATTTTGTGTTTATGTGAGACGGGGATGGGGGGGATTGTGTAAAACAGGGAATGAAGATGACAAAAACTAGAGTCTCCAATTATGCACATATAGGTTAAAAAAAAAAGTGTTCAAGGTATGTGCATGTGTCTGATTGTGAAAGAGTTTAGGATGATATGGTGTTGATCATTCAAACGCTGTCTTGTGGGCCCGGCCAGGTCACATGTAGCATTTAAGGTGTCTACAAATGTGTGTAAATGTGTTCAGATTACATCATGTCAATTCGCATGCATTTATTTTTCTCCTTTCTGCCAACACAAACACTGCAGGCACTGGAATGGAGAACGCACATATATAAACCTCTTATTTACTCACTCTAAAACAAACAAACAAAAAAAAAGACCGAGTCGAAAAGCGACCGGTTGCTCACCAGACGTCTTAAGTGTCGAAATAACAGCGTCGGGTGAGCGCGTCAACGTGAACTCTCCAAAAAAATAAAGCATAATGCTTTGCGTCCTTGCTCGACTGTGTGTTTCCCATGTTTGTTTCTGTTATGGTTTATTGCGAGAAGGTGAGCAGAGCGCCACGTTAAAGACGGCCGGCTGCTAATTCAGTGTGGACTTCAGAGATAGGCTGAGGCAAAGGTAGAGCAGCTTGGTAGCAAACTTAGTACGACTTGATCCATCTATCATCTGGCGTAGTGCTTGATGTAATCTTGAACTTTGCTCCGAAAATCCTCCTGAAAGGTGACAGAGTTAAGCGCAATGTGTTAGTCGTCTGTGGGTAGAGCCCAAATGGAGTTTTGTGGAGGGAGGACAGGATTTTAAGCTTAAACACCCATGTTTAAATTCCAGGTTTTGTGACACTTAAAATGAGGCCAAGAAAAAACATTTCCCAACTTCCATCATTAATGTGACCTAGAACTTCTGCAACTCAATTAAAAAAATTTACAATATGTTAAAATTAACCAATCACATACAAACCCATGTTAAATTGGACTCAGCACACAACTCCTACTATTTAAAGTGCCACTGATTACCCCCCAAAAATTAAGATTATCTTGTAG
The DNA here is from genome assembly GCF_019802595.1 of Syngnathoides biaculeatus. Taxonomy (NCBI): domain Eukaryota; kingdom Metazoa; phylum Chordata; class Actinopteri; order Syngnathiformes; family Syngnathidae; genus Syngnathoides; species Syngnathoides biaculeatus. The sequence continues at coordinate 17,761,932 of NC_084653.1, read as the reverse complement.
GCGGGTGGTACTGGTTATCACAACTGCCTTAGAGTTCTGGGTACCCAGGATCAAATCTTTTCCCTTGCCCGTGAGGAGTTTGAATGGTCTCTCAGTGCCTGCGTGGGTTTTCTCCAGGTACGCCAGTTTCCTCCCACATCCCCAAAACATGCATAGTCTGTTAATTGTTAATTGAAGACTCTAAATTGTCTTTATGCATGAATGCGAGCGGATGTTTGCATGTATGCCCCCTGCGATAACAACAAATAGTGTGAGAACTTTAAATGGTGGAAGGTGTGTGCTGACTCCCATTTTAGTAGGCTCTACTATCCTTTCATTTAGTTTTGGTCTCAAAATCTTCAGAATAGTGAAGTCAAGAGCCCCTTTTATTCATTTCCATAAAACGAACACCACTTGCTTAAAACATTTGATTTATTTTAAGTTCTTGAATAAAGATGGGGGGCTATAAAGGAACTCAAACTCTAAACCCTGACAAAATCAAGCCGTCTCTATCATTACTTTAGTTACATTTGGCTTCCACCATCTTTCTCCTTGTTTCATCTCACCCAAGATGACCTGTACGTTTTTTAAGTTCAACTTTTTACACTTGGTCTCTTTTATCAACTACATTAGAACAGTTTGGCACTAGAATGTTTTACATTTTATATCCACCCAAGTTGCATCTCATCAGTTTGTGCAGAGCAAGCGAGTATATACGCAATTTGTGTGTATGCATGTGCTTCTACCTGTATATGAGCACTATATGATGGAAAGCTGCCACTGAAAACTTAATGAGTAATGACAAGAGTTTTGATTGTTGCTAAACAAATGACGGATCTGCCTCTTAGAGCATCTTTTCAAAATCAAATTGGTTTGGCCCTTTTAGCCAACGGCGAGGAACCAAACTTAGATATAAAGCATTTTTTTTTTTTACTCAGTTTTCTCACATCTCTACTACTGAATGGTCTCCCACGAGCAAAGAGCTGAGTCAATTTTATAAATGCACGTTTGATAAAGAGGAATATACAGTGACTGTTGCCCTGATCATATTTTCCTTTGGCCTGTTGGCCAATGTTGTCAACAGTGAAAAAAGATCCAATTAAAGTCAATTAAAATAAGAACCCCAACAGATCATTACTTGGAGACATTCTAATAAGACACCGCTTGGGGATCTAAACGAAATTCTCCAGCTCCAGTTGGTGAGTCATTACCTTGAGGAGGCTGCAGTCTATTAAAAACTTTTAGACTCTTAACACTTATGGCAATACTCCAGGCACGCCAGCCTTTTAGATCTCTTCTTCCCTAATTATCTGCATGGGTATTCAGAGCACTCACCAGCATTAGAGGCAAAGAGAAAAATAATAGCCTTTGGGGACAAACCATTTCTTTACAAGTTGAGAATTAAGTAAAGCAAAGGCGTGTGGCGCATCGGATAAACTGGGCAAAGGTGTGAATGGTGTGGCGCAAAGTCGTGAAGAAGTAACAACACTTTGCAACTCTGACGCTGGGAATTCTGCCTGCTCGGCAAAAGTGACATGTCAAGGTGTAAAATGAGCCTTTCTGATGGGGTATGTAGTGTGTCATAACAGAAAAAATGTGTTTCTTTCACACTGTGCTCTCTTGTTACTTTATGTGTTTAGACTGACAGGTGCTTCTGGAAGGATTTGGCAGTCTCATTAATTTGAAATGTTGCGAACGTGCCACAGGTATAGTATAGAGCAGTGCCTGCAGCCTGAGGAAGCCTCCATGCAAAATTACACCTGTGCGGAATCGATTCTTTAAACATTTCAAAGTGCAAATCGGGAACGTGACATGAGTGTAACACCTGGCTGTTCCTAATTAGTTTGATAAGAATCTAAAGACCCGCCATGTTCTTTGCTTCTGGGCAGGACGAAAGCCACTAAGATGAATGCTCACACATGTGACATGATATACAATTGATAAGGCTAAGGTACTCGAGAGCCAATGGAAAGTGATAACCGGAACATATATTGTGGTCGAGTCAACAAGTAACGCAGTTTGGAATTAAAAGCAAGGATTTGGTATTCAGATGGGATCCAAGAACTCAAGTCAGAAATCCTCCCAGATCTTAATCCGCCACACCGTTGGCTTTAAGAACCGGACCGATAATCAATGTTAGGATTGAGACATGATTTTGTCGCTGTTCACTCTTTAATAAAAAGGAATACCCACAACTGATAGCGTAGACAAATTTGAGCCTTTTGTCCTCTAAAGTCACCTAAGGTCCCCACAGATTAGCCTGGTTGCATGTAGGGAGATGGGATGTGTAAAATGCAAATGGTTTCATAGTATTACTGTTAACAATAAGATGTACATGCTTATCAATTTCTAGTTAAAAACAAAAAGGGATAAAATATAGAAAATTATTGAATTGAAATATTTTACGTACAAATTGACTTACAAAATACAAATTGCCCGCCTGACACACGACAGACACAGGGATAGATGACAGTGTAGGGACAAGGCGCTCTTAAAAGCAGCATCTGTGCCTGCTCCCTGCCCACATTGCAATATAACACCGTGCTTTGCTCGGTAGTATTGGACAATCACATAATGCGACTTATGCAAAGCATGTAACACCGTGGGTGCAAAATGTCACGCTGCAAGTGAAACTGGCATTTTGACAAATTTATTTTCCACACCTGTTATGAACAGATGCTAGAATAAAGATACTGGCAAGGGACAGAGTGTTCTCGGTTAGGGGCATATTCATATATAAATGTATAAAGTCTACAACTTAATTTCTGCTGCAGTGTTAAAGTGGCACATTCATATTTTTTGGTCTCTACGGTAGAATCTGACTATGCGCCATGGCAGCGTAAAAAACATGGAATTTGATACCTTGTGATTATTTTGGAAATGATCATGACATATTGAGGTTTGATTGTAAAATATATTCAATGTGAAAGCTCATAACCAAGATTATGTTAAGGTTGCAATACAACACTTGAAAAAATGGTTAAATATTACAATAACTCAACATGACTGAATTTTTCAAAATGTTTCAATTCAATGATTGAAACAAAACAGCACAGACCCACCTTATCTCTCAAATGATGTTCTGCCGCATCGATGTTCAATGGATCATCAAAATTCAACAGGTCCTATGGGAAATGAAAAATTTAATGTGAGGGGAGGGAATGAAAAATATCATCGCCATAATGATAAGATGCCAAAAGTGTGTATGTTATGGCAGCGCATCAAGAAGCATAGAACGTTTCATCCTCCCACATTGTTGACACTTGAAATCTCGACCAGTCTTCCGGAACTTGGTGCCAAAAGGGCAAAATCTGATTCTGTTTTCTCGTTTGAATTTCACTAACATCTCAAGGCAACCTTAATCGTGGGAATCTTTATTTCCCCTATGTCAAAGGGATAGCCCTATTACAGCTGTCAAGAGGGATAGTCAATCAATCAGTCAATCTTTTATAACTCAATTATAGCTTGATTAATATCACTGGTGTGACCTACATATGGATGAACAATTTTAAAACTGGGTGTCCATTAACATACTAATGGGATCAACCCTTGGAGAAACAAGCTAATGTTAATAATAAACTAGAACATTGGGAGAAAAATTAGCAGACCTTTTGATCCCAAATCCTTTGGAATCATCCTAATCAGAATCAGAATCAGCTTTAATGGCCAAAACACACAAAGAATTTTTCTCCGGCAGTTAGTATATCACACAAAAACAGACACCTTTAATGTCGTTGTAGCAAATAGAATTATTGTTGTAATCCGGATTAATTTAAAAATGTTTAACCTGATTTCATGTAAGAGAGAAGAAAACATTTCTTTTCATTTAGTGTGTAAACTGGTTTCAACAGTTTATACAATTTCTTCCAAAAGTATTGAAATATGAACAATTACATTATTTTGCAGTTGTTTGGAAGAAAAACTTTGGTATTAAAAAATGTAAAATACATGTCATTAACTTTGTTCTATTTTTGAGGCATCAAAAGAAAATGACTTACAGTGAACAACGAGTTTAATCCCCAGACAACGTCCTAAAGATAAAATAAATAAAACATTAATACAGTAAATAACTACAAGTCCTAGATGAATCAGTAATTCATCAAAGTAAAATCTTCAAATTTACCTTTAATGTTCTGGTAGGAGCCCACCCTGTGCCGTCAATAGAATGTTCACGCAATAGGCTGAAGCCAAACAAACAAAACAGTACCTATAGTTGGACATTTTATACACTAAGACCACTGATTAAAAAAGGAACTTAACTTAAGTTGAATTAATTAAAGCTTCAAGACTGGATTAATTAAATATCATGAATCTATGAAATTTATTTACCATCTTCTCATCATACCATATATAATCAAAATAGTTCAAATAAAATCCAGTGTCAGGGGTGTTGAAATTAATTAATATACCTCAAGCAGATCTCCCCATTCTCTGTGATATTTGGATGCCATATTCTGGTCAGGCATCTTACTTTCGGAGGCTAGACATGAACAGAGAAATAAAATACTGGATGGACAATTGTTAAATGAACAAATCTCCCATTATTTCTCCCTTTATAAGGAAAAAAAATAATGTTGAAAAACGATAACCAGTGAACCCTAATTTGAGGCCCAGAGATATCAAAGAAGAAAAGGAATAATTCATAGTAAAATATAGAAAACAACAACAAAATATATATTCAGCAAAGTCTATGAATAGACCTTGCTTTTAAACCCAACAAGTTGTTCATGAAAAAATGAAGCAAACAAAATGTGAATGCACCCTAATACTGACAACATGGATGCGCACAAGCAAGACAACTTCATTACATGTAGTACAAGTAATCGAGTACTCACCACCATGTTATAGGCTTCAGGGACATCGATTTCAAACTGAAACCTGCCACTTTGGTAGTAACCTTCATCTGGAAAGAGGGGAAGAAATGAAGTAATAGAACTAACATAATTTAAAAGCTCTTTTTATCCTCTGAGAAGCAGTTTAGCTACTGGTCATTATTTCTTCATTTGAAGAGCAACTTTCAAAATTTGAGAACTTTTTTTGCAGGTATATCAAACAGAGACCAAAAACAGGGGTTTCAATTAAAAAAAAATAAAAATGACAATATAAAGGTGGAATTTAATGTAGGGCTGCAGTGATCAAATATTGTAGTATTCCAGTATACTCAGAAAAAAAAGTCCTCTGGTTGCGTATACAACAAGGTCAATTCCTTTGTTTTTGTTATATACTGAAGACTTTTGAGCTTCAGATCAAAAGATGAATCTGAGACAAATGTTCTGAATTCCAGCTTTTATTTGATGGTAATTACACAGTGACTACACTGAGCAAAAACATTTAAGTCCATGCAGTCCACACTAGTAGCCAGAATAAATGCTTTATCCCCTGACATGTGAAGGCTCATATGTAGTGTGTTCAGCCATCAAACACTGCATTTTTACACTGTTCAGATTTTTTTGGTTCATTATTTACCACCCACACCCAAGCCTGATAATCGCAAAAATGTTAAATCAAGAAATCCCTGAAATAGAAACTGTCTGACAAAATCAACACAAAAGATGTCATGAAGCTGCAACAAAATTCCACAATCCCCCCAAAAAATTATTTACATGGTTTGGTTGAAGATTCAGTGACCTTTTTAGTTACAATAGTGATGCACGTCTGACCCAATCGATGCTATCAAATCAAGACAATAATATTCGGCTGCAAGCATTGACCTTTCATTTCAACATCTCTGAATTGCCAAAATTATCAAAGACGGTATGTTCTGTTCAGCCGAAAAGTTGAAGTCAAGGCAGCCGCCACAACACAGATTGTTTAGTGTCTTGCCATGACACGCTGCCTCTCCGACAATATACTGAGGGCCAACGTTTTAAAAAAAGCGACTATGACAACATGGAACATCAATTCATTTTAAGTTTTTAATTTGAAGTTCGCACTGGAGCACAGCACCTGAGCTTGATGAAGCCTTAACCATGCATTTGCCCCCTGGTGGCTGGCAAACTAGGTTGTCGGTACTGCTGCAATTGAAGTACGTTTCATTTCTAACCATGCCCGCGTTTTATCCTTGTACCATGCATGTTTTTGAAATGTAAACCAGACAGAATGACTTCAAGTATAAGTGGCTTCATTTTAAATCAAAACAATAATAATCAACAGCTCACAATATCATTTAGTTATTTCTGTGTATTATAGTTATCTCTATAAAAAAAGTAGAAGAATCCAAAGCATCAAAAGTAGTTTCAAGAATCTCAAAAGGGTTTAGAAAAAAAAAGTAAAACTACACAAGAGAACTGGACGGGACTAACAGCTGCATTTAGAGCTCATAAATAAAGCATTTGTGTATGCAGTAAAAACAGTTCAAATCTGTGAGGACTTGTGTTTCAATACACACACAAATATATTCATACATAAAACGCAAATAAGAGTGACTTGTTAAAAACCAGTGAAGAATCTTAATCAGTTAATACAAATGACTGAGGGTTTAATTTACTATCACAAGATGCATCTTAGTGTTCGAGAGGGGAAATCAAATTTTAATGGCTTAGTTGAATAAGACCTTGACTGCGCCCTGGTGGTCTTTAAAGAAATATTTTGTACCAGTCATCAGTAGGGAACAGCAATATTGTACAATCAATCAAAGAGACAATCGTCCCTCACTAAACCACGGGTTGCCTTTTGCAGTTTCACTGCATCATGCATTGTGCATTGATAAGAGGGGTGGAGAGGAAAGAGTGAAGCTACAGGGAGAATAAGGGTGCAGGAGTTTAAATACTTTGGGGTCTTGTTCGCAACTGAGGGAAAAATGCAACAGGAGATTGACAGGGTGATCGTTGCAGCGTGTGCAGTAGTGCAGACTTTGTATCGGTCCATTGAGGTGAAGACAGAGCTAAGCCGAAAGACGAACCTCTCAATGTATCAGTTGATCTACATTCCGAACCCTCACCTATGCTCACAAACTGTGGGTCGTGACCAAAAGAACAAGAGCCTGGATACAATCGCCCAAATCAATCTCATCCGCAGTGTGTCCAGGCTCTCACTTAGAGATAGGGTAAAAAGCTCAGTCATCTGGGAGGGCATAAGAGTAAAGCTGCTCTTCTGAATCAAAAGGAGTCAGATGAGGTGGCTCAGGCATCTTAGTTGAATGCCTCCTTGACGCCTCCCTGGTGAGGTGTTCCGGGGAAGTCTTCTTCCACGAGGAGAATACAGGGTCGACCGAGGACACCTTGGAGAAACTACCGTCATTTCCGGCCTAAAAGCCATGACTTTTTTCACACGCTTTCAACCCTGCGTCCCATGCGGTGATGCGGATAATTTGTGCATTTTTTTTTCCAACGGCCGCAAGGGGGCACTCAAATATATGTGTGTGTGTGTGTGTGTGTGTGTGTGTGTGTGTGTGTATATATATATATATATATATATATATATATATATATATATATACACACACACACACACACACACATGGATTATATGTGCCGAGGGAGTGACTTTTACCGGTATTTTTTTTTTAACCGGGCCTGTTAGCGCTGTGATAGCCTGTTGCTGCTGTGTTACTACCATGTCTCAGTGATTTTTATCAGTATGTTTTTTTTTACTGGCCCTGTTAGCGCCGTGCTAGCGCGGTGCTGCTGTGTTACTGCCGCGTCTCAGTGATTTAGGTATGTGTTTTTTTTTTAATCAGCCCAGTGCATGCTACCGTGTTGTTGCTATGTTAAGCTAAGCTAAGGTATTAAAACTTTAAAAGCTCTTTCTATGTACCGTCTTTCTTTGTAAATATCTCGTGTTTCAACGTCGGTTTCAATGTGGACACGTGTGGCCTTTACACAGGTGCGGCTTATGCATGTTCCAAATGGTATTTCCTTTCCAAACGTAGTGGGTGAGGCTTATAATGAGGTGCGCTCTGTAGGCCGGAAATTACAGTGTGTCTCCCGGGTGGATAGCGAACGCCTTGGGATCACCCGGGAAGAGGTGGCTTAAGTGGCAGGGGGGACAGAAGTCTCGGCTTCCCTGCTAAAACTACTGACTTTTACCTTGGCTAAGCGGAAGAAAATTTATGGACGGATGTTTTCTTCTTTTTTAATGAAACCCTGACTTCCGTTAAAGAGTGTGAAACAATAAGGTCTTTGTCAATTCCTCTGCCAGAGGAATGTGGGGTGGTTAAGGCTGTTAACTTTCAAAAGATAACTTCTTGCCCAATAGCAATTGTGGTGTTGGACACATTTCTTAATGAAAAAAAATTAGCACATTCAGCATTATACCACTTGCCATATTTAGTTGAAGTAAAACCGTAAGCTGCAGATACACAAGTCATTGTTGTTCAAGTCCAAGTTGAGCTGCAAGTCATTTAATATATTGTCGAGTCTAAAGTTATTAAATCATGACTTGACCCTGACTCTTGTTCAAATCCTGTGACTTGAGTCCACACCTCTGGTTCACGGTCATATTTCTACTATTTCTATGTTTGCTTGGTCCCACCAAAACTGCAAAAATAAATGACAGAACAGAATTACCCATGGCAAGAGTGTTTTTCAGAAGATGATGTGGCAGAGCAGTGTTAAAAAGCGATCTTAGAGTGGAAAAGAGTGGTTACCACTGCTTTACACGCTATAGAACCATATTAATATTATTTGTGTAAAGTATAAAAAGCATCCGTGGTATTTTTCTAATTAAAAACATTACAAAAGAATGTGTTCAGGATTTTTGGGACAGGGCTGGAATGGATTAATGGCATTTCAATTCATTTGAATAAAGAGCATTTCTAATCATTTAAATGGGAAAAGGTGAATCAAGTAAAGAACATCATATATGTACGAATCCATTAAATTCCATCTTCTACCACATCTACAATGTTGTCTGGAGTTTTTCATTACTTTTTGTTTCTGCATACCGGGTGGGAAGACATAAATTGACGGGCTAAAAAGTGATTTGTTGTGAAATTTGTAGCTTGATTTAAAGTGTAGTAAAATTTAAAAGCAAGCAACAAGGAACTATTAACGGAGAGCATGAGATGGAGAGTGGAAAAAGCGTGATACGCTGAGTTTCAAGTAATCTGATTCCACAACAGGGCATTTGGTCCGTTTGACTGCCAGCCCGCAAAAGCTGGGAAAATTGCTGACTGTGCACAACTGACTACAAAGCCTAAACAAACACCATCGGAACATACACACATGGCCTTAAAAACAATCACACGCACAGACAATGGGCCCACTTAGCAGCGCTGTTTGCATCTAAGATCAACGACGAGCACGATGTGGTCAGTAGAGGAGGCTCAGACTTTCCTTTGCCGGGTTGCCAACCAATAAAATGAATGGAGCGGCTCAAAACAAATGTCTGCCTAGTGGAAAAAAACTGATATGAAATGATTTTTTTTTTTTGGGGGGGTGGCAACTACCCAACATAATGGTTATGAATGAGACACAGACAGACGTCAATTCATTAACAAACTGAAGGTCTCTATGAACGGGACAGATGAGGACATTGTGTTTTACTCTCTTACCAGGAGACACTGCCAGCTGAAAATGGTGTAGCTTGTCTTCATCAGGGAAATTGGCTTTGCATGTACCTGGAATTAGAGCGCATACAAATAGTAAGTTACGAGTAAATAGTTACATATGCATATTTGTTTTCTTCTACATACATAATGAAAATTACTTTATAGTCTTTTGCAAACACACATAAAAGACCATACTGTTCCCTTTGGATCTATCCCTCGTGAAAATATGCGAGGTTTAAACCAGCTCCACAGTACCCCCTGCTGTTAAAGGACATTCCCTCTACGAACACTGGTTGCGTCACATTTGAACAATTTTGGTGCTTAGATATTAATATTCGCTCCTATACACATACCCAAAAAAAAAAGAAAAAAATAACTAAGCACACCTTTCACATTTTTTCTACTTCCAACATTGGAGTTGTTAATCCAAAAGACGAGTGCATACTGCATGAAATCATAGAAAACCATTCAGACGATGAAATTTTGCCACTATTGTTCATAATGAAAAGTTACATTAACAAATAAAAATTTGCCGCTTTATTTCACAGCGGGTCACTGACCAGAATTTGGTGAAATAAATAAATACTGTGGAAGGATGGATGACTGGTGACCACTACTGTGTCACAGTTCTGATGACTCGGGTTCAAATCCCGCCTCGCCTGTGTGCATGTTCTCCCTGTACCTGCATGGGTCTTCTCCGGGTACTCTGATTTCCTCCCACATCCCACAAAAATGCATGGTAGGTTAATTGAAAACTCTAAACTGTCAGTAGGTGTTTGTGTGAATGCGAATAGTTTTTATTTACTGTATATGTGCCCTGCAATTGGCTGTTGACCAGGGTGTACCCCACGTCTCGACCAAGCATTACAGAAAATGAATGAATGAAAATGTTACAAATCATATCTATAACAGCGGCTGAAATAAATATTTAATGTCACCATTTTTCTCACTAAATATATTTCTAAAGGTGCTATTGACTTGAAATTTTCAGGTTCAGTGGTGACTTTAAGTTGCCACAAGGTGTGAATGTGTCACTGGTTATCCGTTTGTATGTGCCCCGGGATTGACTGGCGACCAGTTCAGGATGTACCCCACCTCTCACCAGGAGTCAGCTGAGATAGGCTCCAGTACACCCATGACCTGACCCTAGTGAGGATAAGCGGTAATTTTTCCTGCTACACTAGTTTCCCTGTGATTATATTTTTATATATCTATTGTACTAGTTTTTTCAATCTTCATCTTTTTCTGTTCTTTTCTCTTTTTTTTTTATTTATGTTTAAATGTTACAAAAATGGGCAGCACAGTGGCTCAGCTGGTAAAGCGTTGGCCTCATAGTTCTGAGGACCCGGGGTTCGATCACGGCCCCGCCTGTGTGGAGATTGCATAGGTTTTCTCCAGGCAATTCAAGTTTCCTCCCACATTCCAAAAACATGCAACATTAATTGGACACTCTAAATTGCCCCTAGGTGTGATTGTGAGTGCAGTTGTTTGTCTCCATGTGCTCTGCGATTGGCTGGCAACCAGTATAGGGGGTACCCTGCCTCCTGCCCGTTGACAGCTGGGATAGGATCCAGCACTCACCGCGACCCTCGTGAGGATAAGTGGTGAAGAAAATGGATGGATGGATGTTACAAAAATGTAGTTCTTTGGCTTTCAATCCTGTGGCTTTAAAACTTAAAATTGGTCATTTCAAATCAATATAAAAAATTGTGATAGAGATAGGCCGATATGAAAAAACAGACTGATTATTTTTTTGCGATATCAACCAGCCCTCATATGACTATGTTCCTGGTGGCCATGGCAGCCTCATTTGTGGGCACCATGGACAAAACAGGATGGTCGAAGGGACGGACGGGATGGAACAACGTGACCGGATGTGATGGCCACAGACACCACACAACAAAATTTCTAAACTGTCAAAGGGTTTGTCAATGTGTGGATAAGAAACCTAGTCAGCTATAGTAATGGATAAGAAACCTAGTCAGCTATAGTAATCGTGAAGGTAGTCCGTAGTGGCATGGGAAGCATGTGTTTTTCCGGCATGTCATGGATCCTTTCATGTTTTGTCATGTTCTGCCACACTTAGGTGAGTATTTTGTCCCGTTTGGGCACGGTTTCCACAGCAAGCTCGGGTGTATGGTAGCCGTTTGGTCACATTCAATCATGGTGCATCCATGCCTATAGTTTACAGGTTGTCAAACATGTAAAAAAAGTGTTCATACTCTTCTCCTAAAGCGATTCTAAAGCCAAGTCATGTGACTGATTTACACCGTCCACTGTAGCAAACCTGCATTTTGGGCCAAGTAAGCAGCTGTGGCCGCTAGGAACATAGCTAACGTAGCATTAGGCTGGATTCATGCTGCACATTTCAAATCACACAATTCAGATTTTTGCTGCCACAATTGAGATATGTATCATGGCAGTATAAATAGAAAAACAAGTCTGGAATTGGATTTTTTGTTCTTCAAATGGAGCCTGCATGTGTGGATAAAAATGTAATACATACAGGTTGTTTGATGTGCTTCATAAATATGACACAGCTGTAGCATATATAACACATTTAACTGTATTCTAATCAAAACAGACGTTATGAGGGCTTACATTTTTTGTCAGAGGGATGATTAAAATTGATTTACTAGGTATAATAATTATAGAGATTTTAAAGACATTTATGATATATTTAAAGGACTCTTTTAAGGTAAATCTGTAAAATCACATCTTTACTTACTAGGAAGATTGGCTTCAAGTTCGGCAACTTCTGTAGAGAAAGAACAACCAAAGTTAGTACAGTGAAAATTAGGTAATTAGGTAGTAGTTTACTATTCACTGTTTAGATAAATATGTTTGAATTAAAAAAATGTAGTCCAATGTACCTTTGGTAAGGAGACGGTCCCTGATGGAGACCCTGTGTGTGGCATCGGGGGATCCGCCGGCTCGGCCCGTCTGTCCGCCTTCATTCCTCTTTAGTTTGCTGGCCAATGTAAGCATGGCTACCGCTGTGCTCTGCGCTCTGCCCCGCCCTCGTGCGCCGCGCCGCAACACAAGCGCCTGACACAGTGTGAATGACATGCAAATCATCATCGTTTTATAATCCTTTGAATCAGGGTTCCTGACCCAAGGTTCGTCACAGGCGGGTGCACTCATAGCAGTTTTGTACCTTCTTAATATATGATGACATAATTGCATCTGCATTGAATTATTGATGATTTTAGCAAGTTCATTAATGAAAAAAAATAATAAATATGTCTTTATTGTTTATAGCATTCAAATGTATTGATCCACCTCTTTTAAGGTTACAGTTTATCTTTGGCAAGAGGTAATGTACACCCTGGACTGGTCCCCCTTCAATCGCAGAGTACATATATATTGATAAAAATATACTTTCACACTCACACCCTACATCTACGGAGAATTGGAGGAGGCTGGCACATCCATGGAAAAAAAACAACAACACATAAGTACAAGGAGAACGTGAAAATTCCACACAGGAGATTCAAACTCGGAATTTCTCAGTTGTGGGGCAGACGTGCTGAACATATCTCAATATAACAGAATAACAAAGGGTCTGAGGTTTTCTTGTTCAGAACCGATTAACTACTTTCCATGCCTTACATAGTTTATAAGCAAACTACGGAAGTAAAAGCTGTTCTGTTCATTTCATTTTCTTTATTTTATTTGTATCCATACTCTAGACATTGTTTAACACTTTCCTACTGCCCTCAGCGTATCCTACAGGTAGATAATTCGGCCAGTTCCGATTTGCTTACGGAACCAGGGTAACGAAAGGCTATGATAAAACGACGACTCCCTGTAGAGATCAATTCTTCTATTTAAATTTGGAGCTCTATCCCCGCTTCTACCGAATTTATGTTACTGGGACATTTCATGAATTAACACTGTGGATTAATGGGCTGTCACTCCATAAAACAATTAATAAACCATTCCGTTATAGCAACGTTATTAGAATACTTTCTCGAGCTCAGTACTGTCTCTCACTTCATAATTTTTGACCATTCAAAAACAGCAAGTGCAAGCTAAAATACACATACTTTAACTAGTCGAAGGCAAGTTTCTAAGTTTTGTTTACTTGGTTTCTTTATTATCTAGCTTGTTGAGTTAGCGTGTGTTATCTGGACGTTGTTTACCTGTAATCTCTTTTGAAGCTAGCGGTCCGTGCTACACCATAATCGCTCGTCCTCAGCTCGATGATTAATTGAGGCACTCGCGAATGTAAACGGTGATAAAATGTGATTTTGGGGGGGTCGGGGATGGGAAGGAACTGAGTGGAGCCTGAGCTGTCAGAACTTCTCTCCGGTATCACGGGGAGCGGAAGTGCGGGGACGTCCGTACAACATATTTGTCCGTGTCGAAAAAGCAGCGGAAATAAGGGTTCCTTACAATGGTTAGGGGCCCTCGTTTTACGACGCAGTTCAGTTCCTGCGGTGGTGACTAAACATAGGGACATCGGACTTTGGGCAGTACAAACTTTATATGAGATGAAATCCACCCACTTGCTTTTTTTTTTTAACACCAATAAAAGCAGCAATATTATGCTTAAGTGTCCTGGAGAATCCTCCCAAAATAAAAATGATAAAATGAAAAAGACCTTCCCATTTTTTCCCATCCAGCCATCAATTTTCTCATCCTCACAAGGGTCATGGGAGTGCTGGAGCCAAACCCCTCTGAGCGGGAGGCAGGCACACCATGAACTGGTGGCGAGCCAATCACAGGTCTCAGAAACAATCCACCATTCACACCTATAGACAATTTAGAATCAATTACTGTACAATGCATGTTTTTGGAGGGATGTGCCCGGAGGAAACTTATCCTGCAACCACCACAGGCAGGGTACCAAGTATTAGTATTTTAAAATAGGTATTTGTGATCACACAATCTCAGTTTTCAAGAGTTTATTTCAAGTAAATCCCAACCATACACAACTGTTAAAGCAGTACATAATTGCAGAAACTGCATTTTAGAATAATAATATTCATGAGAACTGGTCAAAGATCCATGGGTACTTCTATTTCTGGTTGGGCATCAGATCATCAATGGACTCTTCCTTCTCCAAATTCTTCTCCATATCCACCAGCAGCTTGACTCCATCCACTACCATCTGGACAAGCTCCACCTCAGAGAATCCCAACCTATCTGAGTTGGAAATATCGAAGACTCCATCCACGGCATCGGTGTCCACACCACCTGGTGAACCAAAGAGATAAAGGGATTTGCGGAAGGAAGCGCATAAATTTGGATCAGATCAGGTATTTGGAATGAAGCGCATAAATTTGGATTGGATCAGATCATTAAAGACAGGTTTGTCAGTACCAGTTCCACGTTTTTGGAGACGCAGTCTCTTGAGAACCTCTTCAAATTCAGCATGCTTGCCCAGGTTTGGCAGCTTTACGTGTACGCCGGCACGCAAGCCGGTGCCCAGGTTGGAGGGGCAGGTCAGAATGTAGCCCAGGTGCTCGTTCCACATGAAGACTCGGCCTTTCTCTTTGAACCTGGCTTCAATCTAAAAACAACAAGTTGTGCGTTTGCGCCATAGTTTAAATTAAGTGGTTTTATGGACCCCCAAGCCAGAGCTACACACCTCTGCCAGTCCAGTGCAGAAGCGGGTGAAAACTTCCTTTATGTTGCCTCCCTTCTGCATGGAGATGACACGCAGATGGTCTTCCTCGTTCACCCACACAAGGAAGGTCTTGCTCTCATTGTGCCTTTCCAACATAGGCGGCAAAGATACAGGTATTTGTGTAAAAAGTCCCACCACTGATTTGGAAAGAATGCATGATTTTATTCTCAAATCTTATTGAGTACTGCTTCTCACCAGATGCCTCTGCCATCGGGCCAGTCACGGGCCATCCTGGAGGCCAGCAGCAAAGGAGAGACAGGCTTGTCAAACAGGAAGTGATCATCGATCAGCTGCTGCTGCTCTGCCTCCGACATGTTCTTCAGGGCGTAGTACTTGCCGGCCAGGTCTCCAGTCAGAGAGCCCAGAGCTAAAGACAGCAATTTTGTGTGGACAACTCAAAATTTGCATCCATTCCATAATTACCACAACTGTGTGACTGTTTTGGCCATTTTGTAACAAGCTTGCCTCCGTTTCGAACAAAGTCAAAAGATGTTTTATTACCAGCTGATTAAATCGGCAAGGATATATCTGTCCTAACTGAAATATTATCCCTAGCATATCCTATGGCGTGATGTGTTCTACCTGGTCTGCTAAAACATCCATCATTTTCTGAGGCACTTATCCTACAATGGTCACGAGAGTGCTGGAGGCTATCCCAGCTTATCAACAGGCAGGAGGTGGGATATACCCTGAACTGGTTGCCAGCCAATTGCAGGGCACATAGAAAGAAAACCATTCACATGCACAATCACACCTCAGGGCAATTTAGTGTTTCTAAGTAATGAAAAAATTTACCAAACTTATTACAATTATGTTAGCCGTTGGACCAATTTCAAGACGTTCTCCTGGCGTACCTTCAATGGAGAGCTTCTCCAACGCACGCCTCTCCCCTCTGCTGCAGTGTGGCGGCAGACAGAAGCCGCGGATGCTGCGCCCTGTCCTGACTCGGGAGCTAAGAACATAGTTGGGGTCCAGATCGTCGCCCCCCTAAAGGAGATGCACGAAAGGGGTCATTTTGATTCTCCACAGTGCAATTAGTTCTTATCAATTGGTAACTGGAACATCCATTCATCTGTTTTCTGTACATCTTTTACTCTTCAGGGGAAACTGGAGCTTAAGCGGACTACACCTTGGACTGGTCGCCAGTCAAAGGGCACATTAGAGACAACCATTCACTCTCACATTCATACCATCACTGAGCAGGAACTGATCTCGCGCAGCCCATGCTGCCTCCACAGAATTCAGGAGAATGTACTACTCCACCATCAGGGAATCCCAATCAGAAAATCAGAACGTGATCTTTTTGTTCCCCTCATATTTCAAAAAGGTAAGAAAGATACAATTAAAAAAAAACATTCTGATAAATGCTTACCACCAGGTTCTCTGGGTTGAGGTCGGTCTTGTGCGTGTCTGTGGATTTGTATCCTCCATGTCTATCCTCAATCACCAGGTCGAAGAGCTCTTTGTAGACTTCGTAGGTCTCCTCGTCTCCAGCCACGCAGCCCACAGTCATGATGTAGGGGTGACCTGACCATGATAATCAACAGCACCAAATATGACTCAGCAACGTACTCTGACATCAGTTAGAAAACTGATTACTATACCGGGATTGTCCACCCCAGTCTGAATGACGCCATCGATGGTGAAGCCGCTGCGAGTGGACCTCTCCTTCAGCGTGGTGTACATATCCAGAGTCAAGAATTTGGCCATGTGGTTCTTATGCTGACTGAGATCTGGGAACTCGTCAGCGGCTGTGAGCCCCCTCTGCTTGCGGTTTGCCATTCCTTCAGAGCTAAAAACACATTTTCAGCAAAACGTGACTATCGTAGACCAGGTACGGCTTTACCCATTTGGTGATGATCTAACCTTCCCTCTCGAGAGCACTTTTTTGCATCACCTCTCGAGTCACAAGAAAAAGTCAATGCCGTGACCACATTGACCTTTGCTAAACACGGCATAACTCGCTTTACAACTCGAGGGAAAACCAACACTGACATAGCGGGAGCTGAACAAACCAGGGCAAAAAGGTTAGTATCGAAGCTTTCATCCGCAATGAATACACACGTGTATCCAGTCGACCAATAAGTCAGTCCTCACCCCCTATTACAACAAAACAATGTGTTAGGAAGGAAAGATGCCAAAGAGCCTACAAATTGCTTAGACACAACTTTCAACCAAATTTAATTTTATCAGTAAACTAATTGACGCATTGAGTGATTGATTATAAGATTGCATCAACTGAAGAGTCCATTTCTGTATCGAATTAGAACAAGAGCAAGTCTAGGCCTTCACTCAAATCGAAGACAACAGGATCACGCCAGACCGATACAAGAAAAACTCCCCTGGATCACTCCAAAGTCGACTCCGAGGCCGTCACGTATGACTAATAGTATGCATTGATGACATTTGGCTTTGCACCCACTAAAATGTCTTCAAGGGAAAATGATACCGTTCAGTGACACCTTTACTTTGCATCAAGGCTTTTTTGTACCATTATAGTGATGTTTGTATGATGTCACTAAAAATATTTTCCTCACAGTATTTGTACTTCTTGACTATTGTATTTGTACTTGTTGTACTTTTGTATTCTTTTTAACAATCTAATTCATTCCAAATGAAATTCTAGGTCAAGATTTGCTTGGATAATACGTTTATGATCAACAAGAATCTATTGTTTAACTCACATTTTGAAACTAAGATCAAAAAGCAACATTTGCCATTGATGTTTACACATTCAGAATGTTTTTAAAGTTTTGAATTTAAAATCTAGCCATTCAGTTTAAGCGATTACTGAAATTAATCACCTTAACCTATTATATGTACAAAGGAATCTGTCAATTTATTCCAGCGGTTCAAAGTGGAAATTACTTCACATGAATTTGGTGGTTATTAAAAGCATTTAAAATCCACTATATTGTTCCACGTGTATATACTTACAAAACTTACTGTTTTATTTATTACTGAAGTCATCTACTAAGTTATTGAAATTATTCTTTTCATTTAATCTATTATGAGCAGGGGATAATCATATTTTGATTCCAAATGCCAATTATTGAACGTTGTCATGTATTCGCGTGCAAAACACTCACGGTGCTTACTTGATACAGCACCACTTGATAAATATGGGATATTATTGGTTTTGTCGTTAAAATTTTTGTGAAATACTGATTGTGATGAGCTTACCTGATTCAGCGACACTTTAATACGATCGGATATATTGCGAAGAGGCTCGCGCAAACAAGTCTTTCCCTGGGGAAAAGGTCTCTCTTATATATTCTTGGGGCTAAATGGTCGCCCTCACAAGGTCTTCGTGTCACAGGGGCGCGCGTTGTGCGAGTGACGCGACAAAGTCGACAAAGACGACGTCTGCAAGGCGTTGATTTGTGCAGTGGCTTTTCTCCAAACGCAATTGCGCGACGACGTAGTTTTTAGTTCTTCTGATTGCGTGTTGTATGCGCTTGTGATGCAACAAGCGCGTATTCGGCTGTCGTTATCAAGCTTTTATAATGGCTACAAATGAATACATAAATAAGAAAGAAAACGGTGCTGTCCTCAACTCCTCGTATGGCGTGAGACAATCGGACTCAGACTTTAAAATTTATAAATATATTTGGATGTGTAAAAAAAACAAAATTAAAAAACGCTCAACAGAATCAAAAACATTTTGATTTATATTTCCTTTCTTTGTAAACACACACACACACACACTCACACACACACACACACACACACACACACATTTTCAAAAACAATTCACAGAAAAATAATAACAACGATGATGATTATTTTCCTAATCGCAAATATTATTTTATTGGTATGCATTCATGAAATCACTAATTTACAATTATTAATACTGCATTGTATTCTCCCCGAGGCTGCGTGGCCTTTGCCTGCGGTTTCCTCCCACATCAACAAAACATAGATGGCAAGTCCATTGAAACCCTTAAATTGCCCTTTAGGTGTGCACGAATGGTTGTTCAGTCCCGAGTGTAGATAGCTGGGCTCGCCTCCAGAAGTAATACAAAAATGAATGCATGTATTGGAATTGGGGAAGTAATGTGTCACATGGTGTCAAAACGATTGAAAATGTTTTTGCACCCATAATCTCTTTTTTTTCCCCCGCCCTCAGATTGGCTCCTGCATGTTTAAGTCAAACTCACAGTCTTTGTCCCAATTTGTCTTTATTTCGTAGGTTTGAAATCAGGGCTCGCGAGGTGCTTCTCAGCACAACTCACCCAGGGGTTCCTAATTTATTGACTGGTCATGCTTCAATAGCATTGGGCCTTTTGTTCCCCGCAGATGAACCAGGAAAAGCACAATGTGATGGATGGTCGCCCTCTAGCGGCAGTTTGAAGATGGCAAGAAGTTCATTTCATTGCTGTGCTAAAACTTTATTTTTTTCTCCACGTCATTTCTGAATCTGAATACAACAGGTAGTTGCATATCAATAGATAAGAATATCCTACACTTCAGAAAATGAAACTTGTATGTCGTAACACATTCATTAAAGACACGAGGCCAATTCATACGTAATGTCTATGCTAAATACGATTTGGATTGTTTCCCATGCACTATTATAATTTCCCAAGATGGTGATTTTTTTTTAATCAAAACGTAAATAACTGATTATTACACTCTTCAAACTGGTCTAATCATTTATTTGTCCAAAAATAACAAGCTATTCCCCAAAAAAATAAAATGTCTAATGTTGCTAAAACACAGCACATTGTACATTGTCAGTACAGGACACATCCCATTTTCATTCCACTTTTTCTACATGTCATCTGGGTCATTTTTGCTAGCCAGCAGGTAGAAATAATTGACACCCACCACTACTTCTGTTTCTGCAGATGTCACCTTCATGATGGACATAAACCTGCAGTGAGGAAGGCATAAATAAATAAATAAATAAATAAATAAATAAATAAATAAATAAATAAACCACTGACTTTGTTATCATGTGTTGTCAACATTCATCTTTCATTGTCTACCAGGTCAGTGGTCTATTTTATGACTTCAAGGGGGCATTTTTGGGAAAACTGACATTTTGATGTCAAATGTAACGTTCACCAAATCAGACTTTCTTTTTATTAATTGCATTGTTTTTATGTGTGCAAGTACTTGTATATTTTGGAAGGGGCACTCCAAGAAAGTGATGTATTGGAGGTCTAGAATCTGGTGCTACACCCTGGAGTGGGAAAACTCATATCTGACATCTGTCTATTCACTTTTTGTTGATATGTATGTCTATCTACTCTGTTCATTCGTCCATCCGTCTGTCTATCCAGCTACAGACTTATTCATCTAGCCATTAATCTCGCGAACTAACTAGCTTGCTATCTGGGTTGTGAAGATAATGAAAGCCATACCCTGCAGTGGTTCCACATCAGAGGTTCTGGGGTGAACCGTCAACATCAAGTCACAATACCTTTGGCAGATGTCCTGTGAAAGCCTGGCAGCCTTCTCAGGGTCTTCCCTCAGCAAAGCCTGATAGCTGGAGAAAGATTCCACTAATCCAATGTAGTTGCACAGAGGCATCGGCCTCTTCACCCACACACTCTCATGCCTGCAGTGGGAACAATAAAATACACAGTGAAGGAGCATCATGAGGTTTCATAGATCAGGGGGTGCACAATATTTCACAAACAGCTCACAAAAACTCAGAAATTGCTTTTTAATGTTTTCGGACAGATTTTAAAACAGTATAATATTAGATAAAATCACTTAGATTTGTAGTTATTTTCAGTGTTTTAAAATATATTATACAAACACAGGAAGCATGTTAACAGCATTAACCATACGCCAAAAAAAAAAAATAATAAATAAAAAAATTGTACACTTTGCTCCACTATGTAAAACTGAAGGAAAAAGCTTCTGTGTTGTTTTAGTCAGCCATGCCCATCATTTTCAATTGACAAAAAAAAGTAGGACAATAATTTCCCTCTGAGAAGTTAACATTGTGATCAAAATAACAGCTGCTACTTGGTGGGTGGAAGCATCACTGAACGCTGTCTGTTTGTGTGTGACAAATCTGTTTCGTCTGTTTTGACTCAGATGCTGTAAGGATTTTTTTTCCAGTTCAAATCAGCCTACGTGCGGGACGGTGGTTCAGCGGGTGAAGCGTTGGCCTCACAGTTCTGAGGAACCGGGTTTGATCCCGGCCCTGCCTGTGTGGAGTTTGCATGTCCTCCTCATACCAGTGTGGATTTTCTCCGGGCACTCTGGTTTCCTTCCACATCCCAAAAACATGCAACATTAATTGGACACTCTAAATTGCCCCAAGGTGTGATTGTGAGTGCAGCTGTTTGTCTCTATGTGCCCTGCGACTGGCTGGCAACCAGTTCAGGGTGTACCCCACCTCCTGCCCATTGACAGTTGGGATGGGCTCCAGCACTTCCCTTGACCCTCGTGCGGATAAGCGGCAAAAGAAAAAAGATGGATGGGTTAGTATACACAGAATCGTGGATGACTGGTGCTTCACAGCTCTGAGGACCCAGGTTCAAATCCGGCCTCCTCTATTGGGGTTTGCATGTTCTCCCTGTGCTTGCGTGTATTTTTTCTGGGTATTGGGGTTTCCTCCCAAATCCCCAAAACATTAAAAGGTAGGTTAATTGAAAACTCAAAATTTGAATGTGAGTACGAATGGTTGGTTATTCTTGTGAGCCATGCGATTGGCTGGTGACTAGCTCAGGTTTGAAACCTACCTCTCGCCTCTAATACAGAAAATGGATGGATGGCCATCAGTGTAATAATTCTTTTCCATTTTCCATTCAAAACACAGTGAAACAATTAACAGCATCAATATACAGGCTGATGACATGACTTTGGCTCACAACACAATAAACTGTTTGCTCCCAGATACTTTTGAACTCGGAGATATATTTTGGGCATGTGACTTGCTGTCATTCTGTACTTAACCATCCTAATTCCTACAGGTCAGGTCAATATGGGTGGAGAAGTGATGATGATCACCCACTGATGACAACTACAAGTGATTGAGGTGAACTTCTGTTTCATGATGTGAATTCATGTATAAAATTTACTCTGTAAGCTTCATCTTTGTCCAAAGAGCAAGTCAACAGTTTGGGGTTCTTCATCACTGCTTGGATAAAACATTAAATCTCTCGAAACCCCTGCTTACAGCAGAAAGTCCCATGCTCCAACAAAGTAGGCTGTAAATTACGGAGGACGTTCGGGTACTTGCGATGGGAATCAATCTCCCTAAAAACATCTTGGTGGTTTATACCTGCTTATTGAAGAATATTTGGGGGGTTACTCGTAAAAACAAGAAAAAAAAAATCATAATGATGCCACTTCATTCAGCTATGTAGTTGTTACGCCGCTATCTTGTTCAGTGTCGTGGGGACCCAGAGCCTCTCCCATCAGACTGATAAAGCAGATTACGCTCTTGAGTGTAATCTCAGTGCACATATTGAGACATAACTACTAACATACACACTATCACTAATGAAATAGGATGACATAATGGGAAAGCATGAGGGAAATATTCATGATGAGGTTGCTGCACACGTACCACTCTTTGTCAGTATAAGGTATGGACTTGTAGGCCTCCCGGTACAACTCAATAGAACTTGGTCCAAGGTGAGGACTGCGGTATGGATGCAAAGCTGCATAGAACTGAAGACAACAAAATGAAGACAATTACTGCAGCGGCACCACGGATGACTGGTTAGCCCATCTGCCTCAGAGTTCTGAGTGCCGGGTTTCAATTCCTGGCCCGGCTGTGTGGAAATTGCATGTTCTCCCCGTGCTTGTGTGTTTTCTCCGGATGCTCCAGTTTCCTCCCACGTCTCCCAAAAAAACATGAATGGGAGGTTAAGTGTTGGCTCTTAATTGCCGTAGGTGTGATTGTGGATGCGAATGGTTTATGTGTATTGAAATTGGCTGGTGAAGAAAGATAGTTGGGATACGCTTCAGCATGCCCACGAGCCGAGTGAGGTTTACTTACAGAACATTCATGGATGGTTGAATTTGCTGCATTCAAAGTAGTAATGGGTCTGCTATCTCAGCACTTCTGTTGGCTGGAATTTACAGACTAATTGAGTGTCTAATTTTGATTGCTTTCCATACAAATTGACTTTTTAATGGCTAAAGAGTTGAGTCTGTGGCCATCCTTGCACTCATCACGTGAGAAACTTAAATACCAAAGAAATCTATTGTCTTGTTTCTGAAAATGTATTTTTACTTGGCCGCTAGGCTGTGTGAATATCTGCTTTTTTTTTAAGGAATGGCTGTAGTCCATCCGCTGGAATACGTGGAAGAACTATTGTGATCATGATGAAGTGCTGTCTCCATGGAAAAAAAAAATGGATGTTAACTGCTGTAATTTATTGTCCCTGGTGTATTTTGAAAGAATAACTTTTATCAAGACACTGAGGAACTGCTCTAAATTGTGAGCAATAAAAGAAAAAGAATTTGTGTGAGCACCTCTTTGCACACTTGGTTGAGTGACTGCAGGCAGCAGCCCGAGTAGTCCAGTTCCATTTCAAGACTGTAGTTGAGCAGAGCCAAGCAGCCGCGAGGCTTCAGGACCCTGTGGACTTCCTGAAGAAAGCGTGCTCTGTCAAACCAGTGGAAGGCCGACATGGCTGTTATCAGGTCCACTGAGCTGTCAGCGAATGGCAGGTCCTCAGCCACACATTGTCTAAAGGTGGAACCATACACAAAGACCAGCACATTTAACATTCACCATTCAGTATAGTGGAGGAAATTTTGGGGTGCAACATGCCTGATGCATTGGAAGAAGTGACAGCAAGGAGCAAGAGGAGGGGTTGGGGGGGGCTAAAAAAAAAAAGAGCCAGTTCTTTGACCAGGGCACAGCTGCAGGTGAGGTCGCTCAAAGTGCCTCACTGGTCTTACACCATGGTGAGAATGACCAAAGAGCGAGAAGGAGAAATGTATGTTGAATGCAAAAGTAGCACTGCAAATATTCCCGACTGTCAATGAGCAAAGATTCATATATTCCGAAATATATCCAGAGAAACATACTATACCTGGTACGTTAAAAGAGGGCCGATATCCTAGCTGGAAGAAATTGTTCAAATTAAATCCTTTGATTGTTTTAAGTTGGGTTTAAAAAAAAAACAAATATTTTGCTTTCTCTGGACAAAAAGGTGAAACTGGACAATTTCATAAGACTGTGATATCTTGTATGGAAGCAAAACAATTTTTAAAATAGCATTTTGTTTT
This sequence comes from Syngnathoides biaculeatus, assembly GCF_019802595.1. Classification (NCBI taxonomy): domain Eukaryota; kingdom Metazoa; phylum Chordata; class Actinopteri; order Syngnathiformes; family Syngnathidae; genus Syngnathoides; species Syngnathoides biaculeatus. The sequence goes on along the minus strand of NC_084653.1, from coordinate 17,737,618 downwards.
CTTGACGTACTTTGAGAAATATATTACCTAGTTTACTTCTTTGTGTGTGTGCATACTGGATTGGTTGTATCTTCCACCCAAAGTTGACAATATTAAAGAACTACAGCAAACAAACCCATTTTTTAAATTTCATTCCCTCCTCCAATGAGAATAGATACGACAATCAATAAGGAATTGGATCGATAGAAGTGGGCGAGCTGGAGTCAATCCCAGCTGACTTTGGGTGTGAAAAATGGTAAAATGTGAAACGGCATACAAAAATGCACATGTGCAATATCCAGTGCAAATACAAGCTTGGATGTACTTGTCGCAACAACAAAGGAATATGTACAAAGTTAGGTTTTTATTTGAATTTTCAGCAAGTCGCTACATACCCACCTGTACGTGACGTTTGGCTCTTGAGCGGACTGCAAAGCCATTTCCAGCTGAGCAGGACTTACATCCGTGCCCACCACGGAAGTAAAATGTTTGGCAAGCATCAGCGTACCTTGCCCCGAGCCACAGCCCACATCCACGGCTAGCGAAAAGGGCCCACCTTTCTGACAAAATATTATTCAAGCAGAGCAGTACATAACTGTAACCTATAACCTTAATTATAATGCTATTCTATTATTAGCTCTTTGACAACACATTTTGAGGCCAGGCCCCTACCTGTTTTTCCACAAATGTAATCACATTCTGAATCAGGTGATCCGATGGAGAAATCCTGTACTTCCAATACGAGGCCGCATGCTCTTTGCCTTCAAACAAGCGGTGAGCCATAGCAAGCAGAGAGAGGCTAAATCCTCTAAATTGAGTGCCTACTTTCTCATCGGAGCTGTAAGAAAAATGTCTGACCACACACAACTTTCAGGTTACACACAGGCACACACACACGCTTGCACGGACACACACATTCAAAGGGGGAAACAGTGGGCTTATTGTAAGATGCGGGGCCCCATTATGTCTCTGAGTACATGGCATGTTTAACAATGAGCACTTTTAAAAGGAAAGCATCTTTGTGTGTGTGTGTGTGTGTGTGAGTGTGTGTGTGTGTGTATTTGTAACTTTGAATTAAGTTGAAGGTGGCATACAGTATTATGGAAGATGGCTTTTTACATTTTTGATATACAACTATACCCTCCAGATGTTCAAGGCATTTTTCTACAAAAATGTCACAAAAAGCCTTGAACATCTGAGCTAACTCAGCGTCAGTTATCTGTCTCCTTCCGAGCCATCGGCTAAATATTGTTTATCATTGCCGTGGTAGGTTGTTCATTCAGCTCAACAATTTGTCGGACTGAAAAACATGTTTGTTATTGTTGAGTGGGGCCCCGTGAGAGCACTGAGCTAGTAATTGTTCTCAAGGGAGAGTGGAGATAATGACCTGTTGACCATCCAATTTTGCAGAGCATCTGTGAATAGATGCAAAGAGATCTTAGTATTTTGCAAATATACTGGATAATCAAAACCATCTAATTCTGCTTCTACTTACATTCAGCCCATTTAATTGAACAGGAAGCCTCTGTGTTGATATATACTTCATAGAAATGGATGATAAATATCCAGTAGTATTGAACTAAAATTGAATAGCTGACTTCAATGCATCTCAAAATCATCACATACAGCAACAGAAAATGAGAACTGTAAAGAAAATATAGTTATTAACATCAACGACGACTTCAACTATGACTTTTTTGGACTAAAGTACAGAGTCTACACTAAAACATCTAAAACACTCATTCACAAGAAGAAAAGACTATATGGTGAAATATATTAAAAAAAAAAAAGGAGAGATGAGCCTAAAATATTTTAGGTACAAAAGTATTATGGAGGCAGCACAATGGCTCAGCTGGAAAGAGTTGGCCTCATAGTTCTGAGAACCCGGGTTCAATCCCCTGTGTGGAGTTTGCATGTTCTCCCCATGCCTATCTGGGTTTTCTCCAGGCACTCCAGTTTCCTCCCACATCCCAAAAACATGCAACATTAATTGGACACTCTAAATTGCCCCTAGTTGTGATTTTGAGTGCGATTGCCGTTTGTCTCGACGTGCCCTGCGATTGGTTGGCAACCAGTTTAGGGTGTATCCTGCCTCCTGCCTGTTGACAGCTGCGATAGGCTCCAGCATCCCTGCGACCCTCTTGAGGATAAGCGACAAAGTAGATGGATGGATATTATGGACTGATGAGATAAAGATGATTGATCCCAAACATAAAATCTCTTCTGTGAATTAATTTCATGGAATTGTCTTGCATGGCTTCATTTTGGATGTACTACTTAGGTATTCATTGATGGCAGAAGCAAACTCACCTCAGAGGTCTACAGAAACATTTCGGCTCCCAATTTAAAAAAAAAAAGATGCACTCAACATGATTGGAATTCATCACGCAGCATAATAACCTAAAACACATTAAAAGAGAGGTTTTAGAATGTCCAAGTCAATCTCCAGACCTAAACCCTACATAACATGCATTTTACCCGCTTCCGTGACATCATCTTGGAATGTTTCATGGAATTATTATATTTTATGCCCAATTTCAAGCACAATTGAAACCATACCATGTTGTGTCTATGTAATGTTTATAAGATGTTTTTATTTTGTTTTTAAATGCTTTTAACACGAGCTGTAGTTTCTGAAATAGAACCTTTACTTTTCCGTCTGAGTCATTTGGTTTTGCAGGGTTATGAAGCAAAAGATCAGACAGTGCCGTGCTAGGCAATCTTATAGTTGGTTGGGCTTCTATTTGTGGATTATTCATCTACTTTTTCAAACCAACTGTGTGACACAATAAATCCTTGGAGGGTGTAATCTGGGTTTTGCCGACTTTGAAACCGAGAGAGGAAAAATGATCAAATTCGTCCTGATTATTGGAGATGCAAAGAGACTGGAAGTGTCCCAGAAAAAAAGTCCTTGGAAATACACTTATTATTTGTTTAGATTGTTTTTTATTTCACCCAGAAACTAAAAATCCCTTTTTGTGTGTAGGGGAAATACTGTCATTGTTTTAAGTTTCATTTGTCAAATTTCCACATTTTTATTGTGTGACCTAAATGGAAAAGCATGCATATTTTTATTTGATTGGCAGCGTCATGTCCCTCTTGGGCTCTGAGCAGAGTAGCTGAAGTAAGACAGAGCTCATCTCAGGTTTGACGCAAAGCCAACATCTGTTGAGTCTTTTCGGCGTCAACATGCAGGGATTGGTCTGCTTTAGTCCCAAAGGTCATGCTGTTTTGTCGCAAAAGGCTTTAACTGCCTGTCACTGTGCGTGGTCATTTGGAGGGGCGGATGTGCGTCTCCGTGACACATTCGTGTCATGGGGTACTTTTATGTGTAATGTGAGTTTGTGTTGAAGTTTATGATGGAAAATGCTTCTGTCATCACAATGTTCAGCCTTTCTGGTTTGAATTTTCCATTTGTACAGAGAATAACCATCTTTGTGCTTATATTACTGTGCTACCTTATAATTCTGTTGAGCAATTTTACCATTATTTTTGTCATCGTTATGGACAGAAAGCTCCACAAGCCGATGTATGTCTTCTTGTGTAATCTATGCATCAATGCCGTGTATGGTTCGGTGGGGTTTTATCCCAAATTCCTGGTGGATCTTTTGTCGTCTCATGTCATTTCTTACGCCGGCTGCATGCTGCAGGGTTATGTCATACACTCGTCAAATTGCTGTGATTTTTCCATCTTGGCGCTGATGGCGTACGACAGGTATGTGGCTCTGTGTCGACCTCTGGTTTATCAGTCTTTCATGTCGAAGCAGAGAGTGACCCTCTTTGTGTTTTTCTCCTGGTTCATCCCTCTGTTTTGCATGCTTATGAATACTGCGTCAGTCTTAGGGAAAAAGCTTTGTGGCTCCCACATCGACAGGATCTACTGCGTTAACCTGATGGTTGTCAATTTAGCTTGCTCCCCACTCAAAGCCAACAATATCATCGCGTCTTTTAACATTGGTCTTTATTTTTTGCACTTTTTGTTCATTTGTTGGTCTTACGTGCACCTGATCAAAACGTGTATTTCGTCCACACAGATGTGGAAGAAGTTCAGGCACACGTGCATGCCACACATCATTTGCCTCATCACTTACTCCACCACTTTGCTGTTGGATTTGTTGTACATGAGATTCGGTTCGGCGGATTTGTCACAACACTTCTATAACTTCATGAACATTGAGTTTCTACTCATTCCTCCAATTTTGAATCCACTCATCTACGGGCTGAAGTTGACACAAATCCGCAACGGGATATTGACTTTTTTACACACCAAAAAGAAGATCCACAGCTTTTAGAATGAGAAGGTGTGTCTGTATATGGGACAAATAAGACACAATTACTTCACTTGGTACAACGTTGGTCGACGCAAAGTTTCATTTTACTCTGATATGTAATTCTGATTGCTGATTGTTATTCATTTTCAAATACTGAAATATATACAGGAGCCTCTCTAACCCTAACCCTAACCTAACCCTAACCCTAACCCTAATCCTTGTAATGGTGTATAAAAGTTCTTTTTCCAGTAGTTCAATTGAAAACCTGAAAATGATCTGATTCATTAACACAGGTTTGACTTAATTTGTATATTTCAAATCATTTTGATATTTATTCAATTAATGTACCACACAGAGCGGTGTGTAATGAATCTCTATAATTTTACTTTTTGAATCGGACTGCTGAAATAAACCATGATATGACGTATGACATGTACTGGCATCGGTTTGAGAGTGATTGACACCATACTGCAATTTGTACGTTTTGTTGTATGTTTTGTCAAGGACTCAGTAAGGGATTTTTTTTCTAGCCAATGGAAAGCTAAGTGAGTATAAAAAACTCCTGAACGATGTATATCATATTCATTGAGTGTACTTGAATAAGAACTTCCATTACTAATGACACATTCATATTTATGAAGACATTTTGTTTTTGCTCTTGTGCCAAGGGCGTTGCAACCCCTCAGCCTCTCCATCCCATACATTGAAGCCTTTTTGTTTCATATCAATAGGTTTCAACAATTTATTCACGCTGTTCTCCACTGTTCTGCCTTTATTACCTTTGTGAGCCTTGTGATAAATTATACATCTACTGTATTCCGTAAGTTTTTAAGCATAATTTTTTTTAATATTCTATATACCTCTTTATGTATTGGATTTAGTGGCCTCATGGTCAAGAATTGTATAATTTTGACCATTGAATGCAATCTTAAATAAAACTTCATGATTAAAAAAAATACTTCCTTTACTCGACTTAATCTTCTTTAAATTGGTCACAGAAATCTATAAAAAAAATAATTATCATGTTGTGGTTCAAGTTTTTCAAAATTAAACAAAACAACAATACAGGGCGTATCAAAAAATGTATACACACTTTAAATCAGGGCTCAGCAACCTTTTGGGGCTGAGGGCTACTTCGTGAACACCGATCGTATGAAGGGCTACGTACGTGGCCTGTTTGCGGCAAATTTCAGACTCAGTTCATTACACGTACATAAAATATTTTTGTTTTAATTTATTGTAGTAAATGACATTACAGGTATTTTAAAATTATAATTCACATAAGCAAGTCAAATTCAGAATCTAAAGCTAAAATAATAGTAACACTTTGTGGCCTATGGTATTTTTAGAACATACCTAATGGGTGCCTTATACGGTCCTCGCGGGCTACCATTCGCCCGCGGGCACCGCGTTGGTAACTCCTGCTTTAAATAATGATATTTGTAAATTATTTTTCATGTTATAAATTATTTGAACTATAATAAACATCAAGTTTACAAATATTTAAAGTGTATATACATTTTTTTTGGCTAATGAGGTGGTACAGTGGTTCCAGCACGCCCGCGACCCCCGTGAGGATAAGTGGCTCAGAAAATGGATGGATGGACCAATTTAACGCAAACATAATTTAAAGTATTTAAATACATCCATCCATCCATTGTCTGAGCCGCTTATCCTCACAAAGGTCATGGGAGTGCTGAAGCCAATCCTAGCTATCTTTGGGCAGGAAGCAGGGTACACCCTGAACTGGCTGCCAGCCAATCACAAGCCACATAGAAACAAACATTGACACGCAATATCACACCTAAGGGCAATTTAGAGTCTCCAATCATTCCACCTCCAAAGCTTTAACAATTAGTCCTCAACTGCCATTTATCTACAACACTTAATGAGTGTTGTTAGTAAGAAAACTGATGTAACACAGTGGTGTATATGGCTCTGTCACGGCTTTTTGGGAATCTGTGGCAACCATTAAATTCCTAATGGGAGAATATTTGCAAAAACAAAACAAAACAAAACATTTATTTCACATTTTTTCAGTTTTAACGTTATATATCTAGTCTCTAGTGTCCTCAATTAAATATAGGTTGAAAAAGATTTGACAATCATTCTATTCTGTTTTTATTCACATTTTACACAGTCATCCCAACTTCATTGGAACTGGGTTTTTATTACATTATGTTATATTTATTTATACTTTTCCATCCATCCGTTATCCATCCATCTTCTATATATATAGCCATCCATCATCGATACATCCATTCATCTATTAACACATCCATTTATCCATCAATACGACGTTAATGTTTTTTCAAGTCATGCACAACGAACCCAAACGAACTCCGCGTCACTTGGTGGCGCTGTTGCACCGTGGCGCCCGCCGACCACACCGACACACGGACACCACCGCGTCGGAGAAGAAGGCCGAACTGATCCAGCCTCACTTCCATCCAGTCAGTCGCTCGTGTGGCCACTACCGCAGCGCGTACATTCATACAAAACAACCACGCATGCCATAGCTAGCCTACAAGCACCACTTCCCCACACAACAGCTCCGTTTCTCGCTTCTTTTGTGTTCCACGGAATCCACGCCGCCGTCGGACGACACGCAGTCTGTCAGACATCTGTGTTTATTTTTTTTTTTTTTGAGAAGGCGAGCCACGGGGAAGAAGATTTCAAGACGTGAGTACGCCTACGTTCCTTTTTTTTTTGTTTTGTTAGAAGCCCCATTGCTAATAGCGTCTCATTTGGATTGTCCTCCCTGTCAGTGTTTATGTAACCCCACGCTTCTGGTTATCATTTTGAAGAGAACACATTTCAATGTGAAAGTATTAAATTGGGATGTGGACTGATACTGAGTGTAAAAAAGAAACAAGAAAAATGAAACCGAACGTAAAACGCGAGATGTGCTTTATAGAAGTCGTGTCACCTCAGTTTTAACCTGACGACGCTGCCTGCCAGCTTTCCTTCCTTCCGAGGCTCCGCCACGAATGTACCGCATCGTGCTTGGTGAACTGAGGGAGCCTCTCACGCAGTTGTTGTTGCAACACACCGGAGGTGTTAATGCAGGTGTTCGCCGCAGTGGGCCGTCGGATGATGGCTCCGTGCATAGGCAATACTGGGTTGGATCTTAGAGAGACAGACCAGCGGGGTCTGGGGGAGCCAATATGTGGGGTCGGGGTGCGCTGAGGTGTTCGGGGGATCCCTTGGAGGAGAAACCAACCCCTGACGTTGGGCCGCATTTGTTTTGTTTGACATTTACTGTAAGCATGCAGTAGCTCTCTTGTTTCTTGCACACTGAAATACTATAAACATCCTTCTTTTTTTGTACTAAATTACTTTGGGCAATTTGCAAATTTAGAGGCTTGAAAGTGACAGGGTCCACATTTTTTTTTTTTCCTCCACCCCGTTGGGAATCGGGTCTGACCTAAGCTGTATTTACACTGCAATGGTGCAAGTGACAGGTGGCATGAAGTGGTAGTGGTTAGCTTGTTGGGTCAACAGGTCAAGGTCAGAGGTTGGGGGTTCAAATCATGGTTTGGACTTCTTGTATGGAGTTTAAATGTGCTCCGGGTACTCTGGTTTCCCCACACATTTCAAAAATTGCACGTTACGTTTATTGGAGACCCAAAATTAGAGTTGTCTGAGCTGATCATGTAATTATCAGATGATTGGTATCAGCAGAATGAGATAATTTGGGCGGGAGGTTCAGAATTTGTTTTCAACATAAAAAACCATCTTAATCTCTCTTTTTTTTTTTTTTCCATAATACATTGCTGAAGTCTCACCCACCTCGACACTATCGGCAGATACTAGGGATATCTTGGTCTGATCACATGACTGAAAATCTGGGTTAATGTTTTTTTTTTGTTTCGTTTTGTTTTTTTAGCTGATGAAGATCAGGTGAAAAAGATTGCCTTTATTAATTTTCCGATATTTTAAAAGTGAAAAGTGACATCATAATACCAAGGTACAAATATCTTTCCAAATGAAACAGGAATGGCTTCATTTTATATTTAACAATGTCACTGTTTGGGGTATTTTTAGTACTGGTATAATATTAGTGACTGAAATTTTGTGTTTGTGTGGGTGTGAGACCCACACACAAACACGGTCTCTGCCCTCCCTGAACGTACTGTAACTGTTAAACTAACACATAACAACGAGAAATCGCCATCTTAATGCTCCAGTCAATGGAAACCCACATTGACGGGCTAATTAGAATTACCATTTAATCACGGGTGGGATTTACCTTCACATTACAAATATTAATACACAGACACACTCACACCTCTGAAAAACTAAATTGTTTGAAAAGCATCATCATGAAAAAAATCACAACCATAAAGAAATTAACGGCCATTGTTGTTCAGTCATCAGTTGTATTTAAAGAAAATCAGTGTTCATAAATTCTTCCAGACTATGTAAACTTATGAGCACAGCTGTACATGTATGCAGTCACACGTACCCTTGTCATACTGGAATATCCATGTTAGCGAGCCACTCTATGGAGGTCTAAATAGCCAAAATATAGGGCCTTTAATTTTTTTTATGAGGCTGTTAGAATGAATTAATAGTGTTTTTATTAATTTAAATGGGGAAAGGTGATTTGTGAGACAAGTGTTTTGAGTTACCAGCAATGTCACGGAACAAATTACAAACTTATCTCAAGGCACCACTCTATGTAATTTACCGTGTCTGTTAAATATTTATTACTGCTATTTATAGTATATTCTTTTTGCTTAGCCATCTGTTATGAAGTGTTTGCATCTGCAGTAAAATGACGCCCCTCAAAGCAAAATGGCCTAATTTATTTAAAAAAAAGCAAAGGACCTTATTCTACAGTATAAAAGATGCTGAAGCATTGCTGACCTTGCTGATGTGACATGTTAAGTGGAACAAAAGCTGAGTGTGTGTGTGTGTGTGTGTGTGTGTGTGTGTGTGAGAGAGAACTTAGGCCTGTATGCTTTTAACTACTTCCCCTGTCAAGAAAACTGCATGTGGTCGGAAGGGTCCCTTGGCTGTATGTTGGTAAACCCATGTAGAGGCAGTTAAGAGGCTAATATTGTAGCTTGCCCGAGGTTGAAGACAATTCTGTTCTTACGCTAATGCATAACTGGAGGCAAAAGGAATAGTTGGCCCTTTGTGATCAGAGCAGCATCTATCATCAGTCCATATGTCCTCTGCCTTGAAGACATGGTTGTTTCAGCCCTCATGTATGCACCGTTGTTGCTTAAGTCTCAATAGATACCAAATCAGTCTTCATGCTGTTAGTGCAGTAACGAGAATACTGTACATGTATAAGCTATAAACCTCGGGGAATTGGTGTCAGTTTGGATAAGCATCCAGCTGATTACTGCCTATTAAAAAACTTGGTTCATGTCATAATTGCAGTGTGATCTGAAGGTCCAAAATAAAGTGCACGGTGATCATTGCCATGCGACTGTGATATTAGCGGTGCTCTCCCAAGATTGAATTTAAAATTGCATGGCACAGAGAAGGAAGAATTTCGTCAGCCCGCCACTGAAGCTGCTTCACAGTGGATACTTTGAATTGTCCAGAATCAACAGGAACTGGTTAAGCACCCTCCTTTCTGCCATCTTTGCCAGGCTGTCCAAGTCACGTATCGCTCTCTATTTCGTCCAGAAAATCTTTGTGTTTACGTTGTTGTGACACCTTAAAAGAGGAGATTCTTGCTTGGTGGTTTACTGTGACACATTTTGGGAATCTTCCATGGTGCAAAATTCATTTTCGTTTTTGCCATTTGTAATTTCCAATGTGTATAAAGCATGGGTCACCAACCTTTTTGAGGCTGAGGACTACTTCGTAAGCACCGGTTTGTATGGAGGGCAACATGAGCAGTTTGCGGCAAACTACTCATACGTAACAAATATATAAATAGTTTACATCATACAATATTATTTAAAAAAAAACATGAGTGCAAGCAAGTCAGATTCAAAATTTATACACAAATATTAATGATAAAAAAATTCATTTGTGACCTGTGCTATTTTTAGAACATGCCTTGTGGTCGCCTTGAAGCTCCACTGTCATGCCTATAAACATTCTCAAAAAATACAAATAACATTCACTTCAATGTCTCTATGAAAAAATAAATATGAGCAGAGAGCGTGTCATCCATGTGCAAAGTTGCTGACGTGTCATTTGACATCCTAGTGGAAGCCATATTGCCTGTAACGTCATCAGCAGATGTTACACCGGGACATTCACCGTTGAAAACACGTAGTGGCACACCTACTATGAGACACGCAAGCCCTTTTTGAAGAAAAGAACATCTCACAATTGAGTAAAGTGACCGGGGCAATACTACCCTTTTATTTCGAGCCATATTTAGATGATATGTGGATCACTCTTAACTAACAACAAACTCCCAGACAGTATGTATGAGCCACTCGGCGTCCACGGCGGACGAGGGGCCGCCGAAGCCGTCCGCGGCGCCGACGGGTATATTGACACATTTAGCACCCCTGTCTCACGTACACAGATCTTTTGTTACGTTCAGAGAGGATTACGCCCCCACCTCCCACCAACTATTGTTTTTTTTTTTTTTTTTAGTAGCTGTATACACACCTACTTGTCATTTGGAACCCACAAAGCTCTTGTCTTTTGCACCTGTGCAATCCATTTTTCACAACGAACCGGGTCTTTTTGAAACGTATGTATAGTAAATCCATCCTCCCGAGTGTTCGAACAATATCTTAGCAATATAACGAGCCGGCATTTTGGCTACCACGAAGAAACAACGAGCTACCTTCCATCAGGTAAAACTAGTATAAACAGACGCACCAGCCTGAGTGCGCTATTGCTATTAACGTCACTTCCTGCTTATTCTCCAAAAATACTCCCTCGAGAGCATTTTCATGGCAAAAAGCCATATACAGTACGTCAAAATCATGTTTTGTGGTGAAAAAAATGCATGTGTCCATTCCAGCTGCCTTTTTTTCATTAATAAAATACTAAAAATCATGCATTTCATGACAGTGGAGCTTTAAGTGGTCCTCGCGGGCAAGCATGCACCCATGGGCACTGCATTGGTGACCCCTGGTATAAAGAGTCTATGGTGTGTCCCCACCCGTGACCAAACCCCAGATCTTTTCTTCTTAACTACAACTAATTATTTTGATCATTCGTAAAAAAATTTTTTTTATCCTCCCATATCCCAAAAACACGCATTGATTGGAGACCTTAAATTTTCCTCGGTGTGATTGTGAGTACAACTGTTGTCAGTCTCCATGTGCACAGCGATTGGCTGGAAAACAGTTCATTTCAACAACAACAACAATTCTCGAAACGATTAACTGATTTATCAAAATAGCTTTGGACTACTTTTAGTATTGATTAATGGATTAATTGTTGCACTTCTAGTAATCATTCTTTGCAAAAATGTTTAGATTCTGCTTATTTTACTGTTTTAATTCGGCAGATAACCATTGACAACATTGATCGGATCAGCAAATTATGACATTGAAGTCAATCAGCATAAAAAGCTAAAGATGGTCCGATACCGATGAGGCTGATCAGATCGGTTTGAAGTCTATAATAATGCCGATCATGATATAACATGGGCAGCATGGTGAACAAGTAATTCGCACTTGTGCCTCGCAATTCTGAGGACCTGGGTTCATAGCCGACGAAATCCGGTGGCGTTTGGATGTTCTCCCTGTTCCTGTGTCGGTTTTTATCAGGTACTCCTGTTTCCTCCAAAAACAAGCACGGTAGGTTAACTGAAGACCCAGAATTGCCTGCTAGTATGAATGTGAGTGCGACTGGTTGTTAATTCGCATGTGCCCCGTGATTTGCTAGCGACCAGTTCAGGGTGTATCCTGCCTTTTGCCCATAGATAGCTTGGATACGCATGCAACCATAGTGAGGATAAGTGAAAATGGATGGAAGGACGGAATATCAGAATGAAATGGTGCAATTATAGGCTTGCTATACTTGCTTCATCAAAAAAAGGAACTAAACTTAAAATAAACAGCAACACAAAAATGCATTTGCCAACTCCATCTTTCTTCTTGCTCTCAGCATTTGTGTTGCACATGGGAATAAGACCTCTTTTTCATGCCATTTACTAGTAAAACTGCTCAGGGCGCTTCATCAGACTAACAAACAAGGCCAAGCAAGCAAGAGCCTTGAGTTAAAAAATCATAGTTTCTACTGTTGTATGAGTAGCAGTCATTCTTTAGGTCCTCATTTTTCCCTCGTCTGTGATGAGAGTCATTTAGACATTGGGTTATAAATTTGGGCAAAAGTGAGAGTTCGGGGGTGGGGGGGATGGAGTAGTGCAAACAATGCTGCATGACCCCAGCTTGCGTGACTTCCTCACTTCCCCTTTAGGCAGCCACATCAATGCTGCTCCATCACCCGTGCCACCAAATTATGGTGAGGAGTAAGCCGCAGGTTGTGCCCGTTATTCATGCGCTGTAGTTACTTGTGACACACTGGCTTATGCATAATGCATCACTCTTACTTTGAGGGTAGACCTATAAATACAAATAGTTCATAGTATTTTGAGTGTCAATGTCAGACCCATTCTGTGCAACTGAAGGTCTAGTCTGTACCCAATTTAAGTTCTCTGGAGTTCTTGGTTTAAAAAAAAAAAAAAAAAAAAAGTACAAGAAAGGGCGAATGCACATGTCAGACAATGTTAGCATCACAGTACAGATGTGACAATCAGTTGTGTGTGTACACACACACACACACACACACACACACACACACACCACACACACACACACGCAACTGCTTAGTCTAAGTGGCACAACAAACCCTGAACAGTATACTTGTACACTATACTCCAGGGCTTCAACGAACTGAAAGGATTAATCAAATAACTTGAATAATTTGACTACATAAGAAAAGAAAAGGTTTAACCAAAATCTGCCGCGACACTTCAAAGGGGTAATTTTTCATAAAGGAACGAGTGTTACTCTAGTCGCATGCACTGTTCTGTGTGGACATAAGCGGCAAGCCAGGAAGAAAGAGTTCTTAAAAGATGGCAGATGTCCGAAGTTTGGGATTGTTCACACTTAAAAAGGAAAATAAAGTGCAATGTGTCTACTACAAAGCAAAACTGTTATCAACCACCCAACTCTACATTCTAATATGCTCGTGAGAATTCACCCAAATGAGCCACCATAGGAGGCAGTTATTGTGGACAGATGGACAATCCTGAACTGCAAAAGGGTTTTTTTTTTTTTTTCCAATGTAATTTAATGTTGGTGAAGCATGATGGGAAAGTTTGCTGATCACTTCAAGCGTTTACCTTGAAAAGTGGGTGTGAGTGCCTGTTCATTTCTGTTGTTCCTGCGTTGCTATGTAGAATTACACAATATTCTTTGAACCACTTTTTACAAGACTAAAAATGCATATATACTGCAGGTATGAATATTATTTTTATTTGCTAAAACTAGCATTAAATTTGAGAGAAAATGTGTAGAATTTTGACTGTTGGTATCAGGTGGTGTAAGACAACAACATACCGTATTTTCCGGATTACAGAGCTCATCTGATTATAAAACGCGCCACCTAATTGGTTTTACATACATTAGACGCACAGGACTATCCGCCATGAATATCACGTTGTGAAATTAGATATTTACACATAAGATTTTTACATACATGTTGCCAAACATTGACTGTAACACAGCAGTAAAACAAGTCATACATAACAGAAAAGTTATTATTTTATACATCCTTCTCCTGTTCACTGAAACCACTAAAGTCTTTGTTCTTAATTTCGGAGTTCAAAAGCCTCAGGAAGTCTCCGTCGCACACCACTTCAGTCTCTCTGTCACTCTTAATGTCATTTTCATCTCGAGACAAAGTTAACGCTGAAGTTGTGCTGCTTTCCCAACGTAGCTGTCCAGCGAAAAGGATGATCTTCACATGTCGCCAGTTTTTGTGACAGATTTCTTGCCACTGCTCATCCAAACCTTCTACTCACCTTGGAGTGCCGTTTTAAAAGCATGATTTATACTGATGTGGCCAGTGGCTGTAAAAACATTGTTGTACCTCCAGGAATCACAGCTGGAATATAGTTTGATCTCTTGATGGCTGTTTTTACAGAATCTGTTATACGGGCCGTAATACTGTCCAAAATAAGCAATGTTTTTTTCTGGTTAAAAATCCTTCTGAACTCCTACCATAACTAGCACTATCTTCTTCTACATGCTGGAGGTAGCTTCTTCTTCTTCTTCTACACTTTTGAGGTAGTGTCGTCGTCTTCTACATGCTGGAGGTATCTGCGCATGCCCAAACCCCAGTGCATTATGGAAAATGGTCATGTTATCAGCATTACGTTCAACCAAGTTTTTGTTGTACGTTTAAACTGACAGCACCTAGTGGGAAGGGGTGTGGGGAGAGGATTTTAGCCACATCATGACAGACCGCTGGGTTCAGAGTTCGGAGGAAAAAAGTATCGGTTTATAGTCTGTAAAATATGGTAATTCTCCAGTCATTGTTACCCTTCTCAACCAGATTATTACTTCAAAAATCTTGTATAATAGCAATTTTGAAACACGACTGTAGACCACTTCTACCAGTCTTGCTGAGGCTACATTGTGGATTCTACTGTAACTCAAAGAGCTACCTGCTTTTTATGAAATGTGTGTTGTAGTACCATGGCGTAGAATCTTTAGTATCTTTAATCTGTTGTTCACCATATGGCGACCCCCGTCACCTCCTGCAGCAACTCGTGTGTGGTGCTTGTGACTGGGTTAACACTAATGTGAAGTGAACTGGGATGAAAGTCTGCAGACAGCCCACCCTGCTACATTCGTTGTTGCCGTGGGGGATTTCTGGTCTGTGATATCAGCGTCCCTCTGGTTTATAACAGACAGGAATGAATCGCTGGTGTAAGTTTTACCATTGTCTTTCGTAATAATTTGTTGGTTCGGATGCATATTTCAAACTCAAGTTAGGGAACTGTGGAAGTACCAAAGTCCTAGTGGACACCATGAGATGCAACTAAATAAGCCTCTGTAAAGCTCTTACATCTATTACTGTAAGCATTCTACTTTCCCAACTGTCTCAGACTGTGAAGATGTGTGATTAAACAAGCACTGAGGCTCCACGTTGACGCAGTTCATGTGAATAAATTACCTCGATAACATGGAATTTGTCATGATGTGGCTACACATGTATCCACTGTGGCTTACGCTAAAATCATCAATAATCCAGGTGACATGGAGCAGCTGTGAAAAAACTTTTCTCATTTAATAAACTCAACTGTTTCCAGAGGTTGTCCTGGTACTGAATGTAAAGCCAAACAGTGAATGGATGATAAATTGAACTTTGAAGCTGTATGAATAAAGTACATCCATTTACACATCTTTATACTTGTCAACCCTATGCTTTTCAGTTTCATTCATCACACTGTAGATTTAATGACAGTTTATTATGCATTTTCCACCCAAAATTTCAGCGAGTTCCCAGGTGTCTGAGACATGAAGGTGAAAATGGTAGAGGTTATTAAAAGAATAGTCTCCCTTTCTTGATGTTGATATGGTATCTACTATATATGTGTTTGAAAGGGTTAATGTAGTTCATATCGAGTCAATAGCTTGTTTTGTCTGTGTTGGAGTGACTAAGGTCAAAGAGGCCAAACCTCAGCATTCTCAAATAGCTCAATAAAAATCAATTAACCACAGTGGCTTCTGGTTAAATGTCCTTCATGATGGAAAAGTGCTTGCAGTTGAACAGCTCCCAATATTATTTTAGGGTTCAGTTGCTTTACAACCTATATTTGATACTTCCCACGAAAGAAATTATTTTTTTTCTGTCTTTGTTTTGGCTATAGCAATTTTTCCAGCATATACGTACCCCCCCTTTACAGTATATTCTTTTACCCGCTTATATTTTAGCAAGGATGTGAAAGAGTTCCTTCAAATGTGGCAAAAACATCCTTTTGTACTTGGTGTTAGTGAAGAATTAGATTAGAAATATTATGCTCAAATACCAAGGTCAAACTGACCTCACAGCTATTCCATTCTCATGAAAGCAATTACTCAGGAGTTCTTAAAGAGGGCTCTATCAAATCTGGCTAAAACTGGTTGCTGCAGTGCACTGAAGACAATCGAGGCTCAAAGGTAGAGGTCAAAGTTATGCAAATATAAAATAGAAGATACTTACATGTACTTAGATTGATACATTGATACATCGTGACCAACATTAAAATACGTAATAAAATGGACACTGGACAAGAAATGTGATTATTTTTTTAAAAATGGAATTAACTGTACTCTGTTCCCTCATTCACATTGGGGGAGGAACATAACCCCTGCAAAATCTTGAAAATAATTGATTCAGTATTAACACGCCTATTTATGATGTGAATACATAGGAACCAGTGCACCAGGTAATGTGCGTAAATAACTGTTTATTTAATTTAATATTTACATTCACATTCACAGAAATCATTCTCAGCTGTCTTGACGTCGCTCCTCATTGTTTCTCCTCTATGTAGCACAATTGATACATTTCAAGTGTCACAATTGCATCAGATGACTCAAAAAATAGCAAACCAACTTAAAGGTCAACTGACACGTAAAGCATAATTTTTAGTATGTTTTTAATTAAAAAAAAAAAAGTCAGCTGGAGTGGACCCATCCATTTTTTTCACCACATGTCAGGATGTTGTCGTACATGGATTTTTGCATCTCCCGCCATGAATTTGTGTTCGAGAAGAACCAGGAAATTACGTTTTTTGCAGTTGCGGTGTCGAGTGTTTATATGGGTTCATACCGTACCGGTGAAAAATTACTCGTTTTTTTCATCATGTGAGCCAAAATGCCGGCTCGTTGTATTGCTGGATTTTGCTCGAACACTCGGGAGGATGGATTCACTCTTCACACTTTTCCAAAACACCTGGTTCGTCATGAAAAATGGATTGCAAAGGTGCAAAGGACGAGAGCTTTGTGGGTTGAAAATGACAGGTACGTGTGTATAGAGCTATTGAAAAAAATAGCTGTGGGGAACTAATTTGTCTCACAGTTTATAGCACATGTTATGTGTGAATTTAAAATAAATCCCCTTGGTCAAATCGGCAAAATATACTAGAGCACTTGTATTGCGTTTAAGACAATTTAATCACACACGATACAATACAATACAACACAAAACAATAACATAATAGAAGGAGAAAGGCAGTTTAGTAGCGTGTGACACAAGCTAACTAGCTAACTAGACGTATAGTCACCAAACTCAAAAAAGTACTCCGAAAGCAGCAATAATAGAAAGCTCTGTCCGCGTCTGATGACTTAATCCTCTCAGAACGTAACAAAAGATCTGCATCATAACTTCATAAAGTATGGCGGCGGATAGCCCCGGCGTTGTTGTTGTCCGCCGGCGCACGGCCCAGCGTTAGCCTCGACGCTGAGATGGATCGGATGGGGAGGTGGTTTGGCCGTGTGCGGGGAGGAGAAAGAGCCACCGGTGTCTCGGCGCCCCTGAAGTAGTTACTTTGCCCGGTATGGGTCCTCCTGAGTATGCTACAAACATAAGACTTGTAAAAGAGTTAGGAAATCAAACAATTATAAGCCTGTCATTTTGAATATTTCATCGCGTTCCTCGTCTGTTTGTCGGGGAGTCTGTTGTTAGTTAGAAGTGATCCGCATATCATCTAAATACGGCTCGAAACGATAGGATAATATTGCCCCGGTCACTTAACTTGATTCTGAGATGTTCTCTTCTTCGAAATGAGCTTCAGTCTCAGAAGGGGCAGCAGAAAAATCCGAAAATCTCTCTTTTTCATCTCCCATAGTAGGTGACACAACGTCTTCTCAATGGGGACTGTCCCAGTGTGACATCTGCAAATGAGGTTGCAGGCAATATGGCCGCCACTTGGATGTCATGTGAGACTACCGCAACTTTGCGCATTAATGACACGCTCTCTGCTCATTTTTTTTTCGTATAGACATTGAAGTGAATAATATTGTATGTCGTTTTCATAACAATATCAATTTTAAAATGTAAATATGGCTGTCAGTTGATCTTTAAGTAGAATGCTCTTAGAATGCATTCAATTAGGGTTGCTTTAATAAGGTTTTAATTTGCCTGTTGAGTGTTTATTTTTTCACAAAAGGATCATCATTTGCGTCTCCTCTTAGGTATTTGCAGGCGATAGAAAGGCTACAGTGAAGCAAAGCATTGTTCGGGGTCTTTGGGAGCAGAGCATGGGGCAGATGCTGCAGGTTTATGGGGGCATATTTGTGTACTGTGCTCACTCACTGGGAACATTTTAATTTAATCCCTGTGTTTCTATAAAACAGATCCAGATTTGTTCGACCCTTGGGCAATTTGCATTATTTCCTTTACAGAAGCCGTGTCGTGGTTCAGGAGACCATAAAGTGCACTAATGCTTTCGCAACATTTGTCAGAATGTGATAGATTGAACTATAAATCAATACAATATAATACTGATTTAAGAGAACGGTTTCTGTTACCAGGAGATGAAAATTTCAGAATGATCATAAAACGTTGTGCCAAATTTATCAATAAATTTAAACATATTCACAACTTTTCATACTTCCATTAATTACATCAGAACCTTGAAAATTATATTTGCTCAATCATGGCACACTAAAATGAGTATCGTCTAAGTTGAAAAAAACATTCTGGGGGGTAACTAAATAATTTGCATTAGATTAATAAAGGGCGATCATTACAAACAAAGGTGCATTACTATGTCTCGGAAACACTGCATCAACATAAGCCATCAGAGTTATTAACTTACTTATTGTGAAAATCTGCTCTGTCACTTACATGTCAGATGTGTGAAGCGAGGTCGTCCTTGTAACTTCTCACCACAATGAGTAGCTGTTTAAGACCGTCTGAAGTATAAAATGTGACATTTGTCTCAGGTTCGGTCTGTATTTGGCTGTTAATACGCACCACGTATTGTGAAAGTAGTAGTAGTCATCCAGAAGAAACCCTTTATATGAGGAAAAAAATGGAGACTCATCAATAATTGGACATCAGCTCAAATTCTAGCCCCTTGGTTCATGGAATCCTGAGTTGATGAGATTTCCATCCAGCTTCAAAATGGAGGTAACATTTTTCATTGGAGCTGAGAGTTTAAAATTTGCATGACACTAAGAATTCTCACATTCAGGATAAAATAAGATTGCGTAACTACTTCACAAAACTCCCAGTGTAGCCTTCATATTGGTTTGTTTTGGGGGAGTCCCTGCTGTGTTCAGCTCTTCTTTGTTTCCTTTTGAACATTTGTGTCAGTGGTACACTCAGGTTTTGTCCTAGCAGCTAGATGCAACTCTTACTCCTCAATATCACTCTTTATTCTTATTGTATGCCTCTTTTAAATGTCATAACCAACCTTGATATGAGAGTGTAACGCTTCCTTTTATGGCTTCATGGTTGCGAGCTTGGACTGCAAGGCAGCCATCCATTTCCCAACATGTTTAAATATTTAAAATGGAGACTTACACCTGGATACTACATGGCCAAAAATGACATTATCCCCATTTTCTGATGCGATGTTTCAATTTAGTTGTGCTCGATAAGATTGTATTACTATCATCTTAAATCCTAAAACTGATGTATTTTTCCAATAATTTGAAATCTGAAAACACATACAGTATTCACTCTACTTCCTGTTGACCCAACTTGTCGGTTTTTTACAATTTGAGCTGTTACGCAACTGAAATTCCGTTGCTCACTTTAGATGGCAGTAGCGAATTTTATAATAAGTCGTGGCAGTTTGGATCATTGCTCACCCATGCATCACCGATTGCTTACTTCCAGCTGTTTTTTACTATTCCAAGTTGAAATATACTGTAATACTATGCATAAAACAGAGAATTAGAGTTTTGTATTTGGACAAACATCACATAACTTTGTCTTATGAAAAGCCACTACTTTAATGGTAGCACACAATGCAGAATGCTATAAAAAGGCTAACTTAACAAGCGTTTTTAGCTCTGTGTTATAACTACTAATGTACTACATTTTCAGCCACCAAAGAGTTTCGGCTGAAAAGGGTCAAAAGAGGATTTTCGTTTTTTTGGCTGAAAGACTTTTGTTGCCGAAACAGGATGCACGTCTCTGGATAAAGCTTGAAGCGATGACTAACAATAACAACGAGCTGGTGTGCTCACTCTATGGGTATCTCAGAGAGGCTTTTTTTTTTTATTGTTTTCCGGAAACGTTGCTCCACCCGAGGATATGTGATGCTAGCACGCAGCAAGCCTTTTAAAAAGTGGGTGTGAGTAACACAAGCTGTTGTACTTCCTACAGCATTTATTTGATTTGGTCGTAAATGCACGAAAATTAAAGCTGAAAGTTTTCACCTCAAGCATGATATTTTGTTTCATATCCGTTGTGAGGCTCTTTAGTGGTAAGTGTCCATGTCTGAATGTATATGTACCTCACCAGAGGCACTCACGCCTATGCTGCCTTACACAGAGTAATGCTAGCCTGTACGTCTTACACTTATTTTACTTATTCTTTTGTGTTTCCAAGCTATAAAATGTTCCACAGTTTACCTTAAAATCCTTCATTTACCAATGTATTTGTAAAAAGAGGGGGCAAAAAAGCAACTGTTGGATTTAGGATCAGTTGACATGTTTTATGCATTTCCTTTCAACGGATTATGTAATCATGGACAGATGAGTTAAAGGGGAAACAAACACCCATTTATTTATTTTTGGCAAGAATATATTTTATGTCACCACCAACAAAATACAGTATTCTGGTGAATTCTTGAATAAGAATTAAACAGAATAATTCATCCACCTCCAGCAAACTCAGGGCAATATTATCCTCTGCTAGTGGCTGAAATTAACATCACAACTACTGTCTCAATGGTTATGTATGTCATGTGACCAAAACCGGGACAACAACATCTCTGTGTATTCTCCGGGTTCCTAGCATGATAGTTTAAACTTGTTGTTTAAACCCTACAAAATTTGTGGCTTTCCTTTCCATTTAAAGAAAATTTTCAATCACGAATCTAGAGAAATGTACAAAATCCTGCATGGTTCTCGGATTTGTCAATTTTATTCTTCCAATGTGTTTTCTTTTCACCATGAGCCCCAACTTTCGCATTGTGTAACTTTATTTTGAACAAGTTTAACCTGTAAAAAAGGACCAGCCCCATCATCACCAATGATCACTGACTTGATGGAACACTATGTGCCAACAAGAAAACCTTTTATTATTCATCAAACGCATGACAAATGAAGTCTGCCTCCTATCTGCAGTCACTACGAAGGAGATGATCACACCTCTCAAAGGATTCCTGCATCCTGGCACTTTACAAGCAGGAGCAGTGTTGCAGACTCTGGTGAAATGCAGCAGCAGTTCTGTTTTGTTTTTTTTTTCTTTCTGGGGGTGGAAGTTTAAGTTACTCTAAAGCTAAAGCTACTCCCCTCTTTTTGCGGGAATAGTACCGTGTTATGCCTCCTGGGGGTTCTGCTCTCTGATTGGAGCACATTTTATTATGACCTTGTTGCATAGAGGTGTATGCTATGCTTACACTTGCTGTAGACCCTTTAGCCTCTAACTTACGGGCTTGCATGGCAATTTCCTCCCGCAGCTCTACAGTACCTGTGCTGTAGGAGGTGTGTTTTGTATGTTTATTAACATTGAAAATTGCAGTTGTTAATAAAATAATTTTGCCAACGGCTCATTTTTGGGTATTTGGGTCTGTAGTACTACCACTGCTTTGATGGCATGCTGCAGCTTTGTTGTTTTCTGGACAAAACAGGTTCCCTGACCAATTATTTGAGCAACTTCTGGGCACAAGGAGAAAGAGGGGTGGAACAGGACGACCGTCCTGCTGGGCGTTTTGCTGTAATCGAACCGTAAATAAGACATGGCTCATGCGGGATACTTGTGCAAGCAAGCGTGGGTTTGTATGTAGGAGAGAGGAGAGGGAGAGAGAGAGAGGCCATTTCAATGGAGTGTGCAGCAGGGCAGTGGGGGGAGGGGGAAGTGTTGGAATCTGCCATATGGATGAGAAAGACAAAAGAGAAATAGAAGAGATGAGAGGGCAAACTAGAGAAGGAGGTAGGGGAGAAAACTGTGACCCATGTCAACTCAACTCTCCGTGCTGGCCCCAGGGATGCTTAGGGCACACTTGTGTTGATTCATAGCCCCTCTTCAGCTAGTTACCCACCCCTTCCCCCCCTGTCTTTTGCACTCTGGTTTTATTCTGGTTGACCTTGTAGTGTTTATTTATTTTTCAATATTCTACTTCTTGTCCTCCACTTGCCCTTGCAAATTTAGACACATCCTTTCATACTCTCAGGTCTGCTGATGCCTGTGACTAATCCCCAATATTGTTTGTTTGCGGGATTCAAACCTTGTACATTTCTTAAAGGGGATATAACATGAAAAAAAAAGTCATTTTTTTTAAGAGGGGATGAATTAGGGCTGTAATGATACGTCAAAAATTGGAATCTGCATCTATTAACACACATTTATCTATTTATTTATTTTCATTAAAAAACACAATTGTGGTCAAATGATTGATTGCCCAGGCAGAATCTTTAAAATGGGTACAATTCTTTAAAGAAAACATGAAGGAGCAGGAAAAACAAATTCAATTCAATTTTAATGGAATTAAAATTAAACTATCCATCATTTCAGAAAAGCATTATTAGACAATTTATTTAATTTAATTAGATACAGAAATTAATGATTGTTGATGTTCAGTCATCAGCCATATTTAAATTAAAAAAAGGACGTTTAAACTGTGCATATTCATTTATATCTACACCTGTCATATTGGATCACAACACCTACACCTTTTTCATAACCACTAGGTGGCGGTGGCATATTAGAATGACATTGTATACCTTTCCTATCACCTAGGGGGCACTGGCATTTAGGAATTGACCCCTCCATACAGGGCACTTAACCACGCCTCCTGAAGTGACGTCACGCCACGTGCGCTGACGTAAGACAAACAGTAAAAATGGCAAATACAATACAATACATTCTGAACTGAGACAGACTCCATGCTTCTGATTTCATTCAAATCAACGATATATTATAGATTCTAAATACAATACATTCTTAACTGAGAGAGACGCCATGCTTCTGATTTCATTCAATCATTCACACGTAGCAATGTTATGCTAGCGGAGAACGTCTCATTCATTTATACGAGATGTGTATTAAAAATCAAATTTAGGGCATATCTTCATGCAAACACAGTCTGGTTAAGCTTCGGCCGCGAGCCGGCAAGATATCAATACGTTTGTGCAGTCCGATCATCGCTAAATATCGCTCAACAAAGAATAAGTCTGTCAAATCGTTCACACGTAGCGGTGTTATGCTAGCGGAGAACGTCTCATTCATTTATACGAGATGTGTATTAAAAATCAAATTTAGGGCATATCTTCGTGCAAACACAGTCTAGTTAACTTTCGGCCGCGAGCCAGCAAGAAATCAATGTTTGTGCAGTCCGATCATCGCTAAATATCGCTCAACAAAGAATAAGTGTGTCAATCGTTCACACGTAGCGGTGTTATGCTAGCGGGGAACGTCTCATTCATTTACACGAGACGTGTATTAAAAATCAAATTTAGGGCATATCTTCGTGCAAACACAGTCTGGTTAAGCTTCGGCCACGAGCCAGCAAATAATCAATACGTTTGTGCAGTCCGATCATCGCTAAATATCGCTCAACAAAGAACAAGTGTGTCAATCGTTCACACTCAGCAGTGTTATGCTAGCAAAGAACTTCGACTTCATTTATACGAGACATGTATTGAAAATCAAATATAGGGCATACCTTCGTGCAAACATATGTGTTCCGGTTGATATTAGATGGATTTAGTTGATGATGCGGTCTTCCTCAAAGTTTGATCCATCGAAGGCATTTTTCGTACTGGGTCTTCGGTTTTGGAAAGGGTACGAATCGAACTCCACCAACTAGCCTTTCAGGATACCTGTCGTCACTATTACAAAGTCTGTGACTACACCTCTTAACCATATTTTTTATTAAATAACCCAAATACGCGATAAAACGCTAACTAAACCTATACTGGACCATGCAATGTTGTCTGAGAAAATGGCGGGAGCAAAAACGGGCTTTGGTTTATGCAGATCTCTGGCCTCTGATTGGTCAGTGACGGGGATTGCGCAATATCCACGGAGGGGTCAATTAAAGTGTACAACTTTTCATGACCTCCAAATCAGCTGAAGTAGGCAACAGCACACCCAAAACTCTAGTGAGCAAAGGGGGTTAAGATGGATGGATGTACCTACGGACCACATTCCATGGAAAATAGTTATTTATGCCAACATTTCAAAGTAATACATTTTATAACCAAAATTGCAGTACCATGATAGTGTGAAACTGCAGTCAAGGGTTTACCCAGCCTCTCGCCCAACGTAATCTTGGATAGGCTCCAGCTAACCTGCAACAATTATGACGATACAGGGGAAAATGCATGGACAAATGGTTTCAGGGGCCAGTGGTTAGCACGTCACTCTGGCAGTTCTCAGGTTGGAGTTTGAATCCTAGTCCTTGATTGTGCGAGGTTTTCTCTGGGTACTCTGCCTTTTTCCCACATTGGAGAACCTTGCAACATAGGTTCATTGATGCGTCTAAAATGTCTTTGTGCGGACTTGAGTGTGAACAGCCATATGGCCGTATGTCCCCTGTGATTTACTGGCGACCCCTTGCCCAAATCTGTTGAGATAAGCTCCAGCCCTCTAACAACCTTAGTGAGGACAAAGTACAGAAAATGAACGATAAATTTGCTCGAGACTTCTTTTCCACCTGACTGACGTTCAAAAGGCATTCTTTCTTTTGTTAGTGGGGGGTTTGCCATGTATCATTTGACTTTCCAATGTGTTGCTGCAGCAGCATCTATCAGGACACTAATATTTATCTAAGCTGGTTGCTTATTTTAGAGACTATATGAGGGAAAGCACGTGCTTTGATGATGAACATTGGTTTGGATAAAGATTAATACAAAGAGCACTCGAAGATGAGGACAATATGCTCTCTCATAGGTGACCATTTCCGTCTCAGAATGAAATAAAGGACACAATCTTATTGCCAATTATAGTTTGACTAATTTGATAAAGTAATCATTCAGTAATCTATTAAAAGCACATTGCTTGTTGGGAAAATTAATGGAAGGCTCATTGTGGTTTGTGGAGCAATGGTTCCTCGTTGCAAATTAGGTGAATTTATGCACACAACTTTATGAAAGAGTTGGTGATGATACTTTTAGTCTTTGCTTTCCTCATGCTGAAGAATCCCACAAAAATTTCAGTCATCCACTCTTCACAAATCAGTTAAAAAAAGAACTTACATGAAATTTCATGACACGGTGGACAACTGGTGAAAGAATTTGCTTCACAGTTCTGAGGACTAGGGCTCAAATCCCGGCTCCGTCTGTGTGGAGTCTGCATGTTCTCGCCACGACTGTGTTTAGGTTTTCTCTTTGCGCTCTGGTTTCCTCCCACATCTCAAAAACCTGCATTATTTGGAGACTCTAAATTGCCCTTAGGGGTGATTGTGATTACAAATTACTGTTTCAGTGTGCCCTACAATTGGCTGGCGACCAGTTCAGGGTGTACCCTGCCTCATGCCCGATGACAGCTGGGATTGGCTCCAGCACTCCTGCGACCCTTGTGAGTGGTTGATGATATTAAAGATGTACAATAATTTCAGGCTTTCTATTTATCATCTTATGGGTGAATATAGCCAAGATTTCTTGACCTGATTTACATGTCACCCCTGTTAAATACGATGTGACATTGCAGAGAAAATAAGATCATGTTGCGATAAGATTAATTACGCTGCATCATAATCTCCAGGATAGCTATCAGGCGGAAGTGAAATGAGGATGTGTTCGCTAGCATTTAGGAGGCAAAGTACTCATGAACACCTCTGAAATACCCCCTGTTCTGATCATATTTCCTTTGAAAGCAATTAGAGGAAATCTGATAAGTTGTAATGCAACCTGATTTTCTTTCGTCTTGTGTATGAGTGAGAGTGGGATTTATTGCCCAACAGTAGGGATGAACTGGGAATCACACAGCATTTCACAATTCCATTTGAGAGTATGATTTGATTCTTTATCTTGAGTCAATAGATCTTAAAGCTTCTTAATTTTGAGTTTATCTGTTTTTGTCTGTCAGGATTGAAAAGGATGGATGGGTGTTCTCATTTATGACTGCACTGCTTTTGAAGTATAGTAGCTGCAATTATTATTGGGTTTTTTTAGGCATCAGTTGTGGTGGTAGAAACGTATGAACATCCATTTTATGTTTATTTTTGTTACTGTTAGTTCAATAAAGTGGTTGACAGTGCACTGGCAGCTGTCTGTTCTTGACCACTTGTGGGGTCATTGCAATAAATTCTGGTGGTCATGGTAGAAACTTTGCTTTGAGATATTCTTATTAATCGTTTCAGCCCTAAAACAATTCCTGACAAATGTTTCTCACAAAGGAATCAAGCACTCCGATGTCCACATTCATATCACCAAAATAATTCTTCTCACTCATCTGTACATGTAAATACTGTACACAAAAATTACATGCATTAGTGACATACAAGTTGTGTAAGTCCTCACATTCGTCGTGTAATAGGAGCTCAAACACAGATATAGTCAGTCTTCCTGCAACCTGTCATGTTGAGTCAGCTTTGGAATTTCTTCTCTATTAGGAAACGTCTTCTGACTTAAAGGTCTTCCATAGCAGTGTTATTTAGCAAAGAGCATTGCTGCAAGATTACCATCTCCTAGTAGAAATGCCTGTTATTTTTTATTTATTTTTTGTTTACTACTGCCTAGCGAGTCCATACAAAACCTTTTCACACCTCGTAAATTAGACTTTACAAGAACATTTCTTGGCACCATAAGTTCTTGTTGTTGACTAATGGCACATTCACTTGAAAGACGGCTCTTTGCTGTCTGCAGTAACACCGGTGCTGTAATTCAAATATTTGTATCCAAACATCATTTTCATTTTCCCATTTCTCTGTTTAGAAGGCATGTAAAGCCCCAAGAATCAGTGGAAATTATGACGACTGATAAATCAGATTTGTGGATTTTAAGATTTGCCTCTGCTTACTCCTCAAAGATGCAATGCAGCGATCTTTCGAGTGCAGTTCTGTGCTTCTGGAAAAAAATACCATAACGGATAAATAATTGAATTGTTTAATCACATTGCCCAAGGCGTCGTGTCCGTTGCTCTTACAATCTTAATTTTCTGCCCTCATGTTTGCAGCCTGCTTTCAGCAGCTTGGACAGGTTTTCATGATTCATGAAGCCAGTGTTTGAATCCTCAATGGCAGAGATGAATGTTGTTATAGTTATTTAGCCAATGAGCTGAACTGTTATAGGCTCCCTATTTATGGAAGCCATTAGGCGTAAAAAAAAAAAAACGAAACAAAAACATTGTGGTTCCAATTTCCCAACCGACCCTAAAAATTCCCACTGGCCCTAACATTTTTACATCACGTAATAAATATGTCAGGGGCGTAGATCTCCAGGGCCACGCGTGGAGCGTGCGCACAGAGCTACGTAAGCACAGAGTTCAGTTGGGTGTTTGACAGCAGCCACTTCCTCATGCACGCTGCTGATATTTGGCAGCACCTGCACTTAGTTGCGCCCTGATTACGTTGTGTATTTACAGTAAGCCTTGTTTTTCATGCCACTTGTTGTTGCCAGATCATTGTGCTTGTGTTCACAAGCATCATCTACCATAACTGCCTCGTCCCATGTCACAGCGTTACTGAGCCATATCAAGTTAATTTATGTTTTCATGTTTTGCCATGCATCGATTTTTTACATTGTTTCATGCATTTTGGACCAAGCCTTTTGCCTTGTGATTTTTGTACCATCTGTTGGACTCCCTTCCCATGTATGACCTATGCGTGGCAATCAGCCTTCTTAAACTCCACCATTACGTCTCGGCTTCCTGCATCTGGGTCCTACCCTCCACCTCGTTTGTGACAAAATCAAGTTTATTTATCATCTCTTCTAATATTCCAGTGTTTCACAATGTGAGACAACATCATGAATTTTGATCTCTAAAAATATTTTGTAATAAAAAAAAATAAAAAATTGGGTGCCTTATAGAATATTTACAAGGTTCAGTTGTAATCCACTAGTCATTTGCAACTGTTGATCCGAATAGTCACTGGGGATTCAGACGAAGAGTCCGAAACATAGCATCCAGGCCTCACCTTATAAAGCCACACACATTTGAAGTCACAGCTGCGGAGTGCGCCGCAAATGCGCGTGTGGCCATAGAGAACCGTGGTCCTGGCATATTTATTACGTGGTGTAAAAATGTTAGGGTCGGTCAGGAAATCTGAAACACAAGCTTTTGTTTTCCTTTCTTTTTTTTTTATACGCCAAATAAAGACATCCTCCTCCAACAAATCCAATTCATTGGAAAAATATTTATTGCGCCCTGGTTAAGTCCTTGTTGCAGTTATTTGGGACTTGCAAATTTTTTAAAAAAGACATCAGAAGCATTTTGGCTGGTGAGTTTTAGTAAACATTTTTCTTTCTGGAAAAAGCTGCTGCCAAAAAGCTTGGTTTTACTTTAGAATGGCTTACTTTAACTAGGATCCCTTGCCGTATGGTGGCCATGGTTTGTTTTGGGTCAGTTTCTAAGCCATAAAATACGTTAATCCATGGTTTCTGGCTGGGGAAATCTGCTTCTATGACCCAGATGGTTAGATTACCTGTGATTGGCAGTAGTTGGCTAGCTCTCGTCAATTATTTGCCACGATGCGTTGATTGTATCTCGCATAACTTTAACTGCATAACTGCACTCACATTTGCATAACTCTTCTGTAGTCACAATCTTCAACGAACATCCATGCATTCATGGCATGAGCATCACACAGGTCGTTTTGCGGAGATCGAGACGGCCCTGTGATCCATGTGATTGGCTACAATAGGTACTGTACAACTGTACATCTCCATCAGGATAATAGTTCAGGATTTTTTGTTAGTTTTTTTTCATTTCGTTTTTTTTTTCAAAATTTTTCAAAATTCAACCTTTTTTCTCACAAATGCTTCATTTTCATAGTTTTTCTTTGTTTCAGTATTTGTTTTCATGATACGGGATATTCATCAAATTTGAGATTAAAATATTGTATGGATAAAAACAAAATATAGTATTTTGGAAATAATGGAAATAATGCTGCATTGGGGAGACAGTCTGTCTCAGTTGGATGGGTTGACTTGGAGAAACGGAATTGAGGAACATGAAAGATGGAGGGATTAAGTGTCTGGGGGAGGTCAGTCACTGTGATTTGACAGGTGCGTATGCGCCCACGGGCCATTGCATAAATCTGCACAGTCGAGCGCTAAAAATCTCGTGCGTAAAATTTTGGTACGAGTAGAAATACTGTACATAGATTGAAAAAGGTCGCTTATTTTGTGTAGTCTTGACCAATGTTACCTCTAAGCTGCGCCACTGCACAATTGCGCACTTGTCGCACACTCAGTGCACATGAAAACCGATCCGGCGCAGTGAACCACAGCCTGACGTCTTTTTTTTTTTTTAAACACAGAAGCACACGGTCTCTAATAACAGCTGCTGCTCAGCTTACTTCTACTTCCTAGTTTACCCGACACTACCCTCCTCCACTCTTAAAGGGGTACACTCATAATTACAAAGAGAACACACACCTGTAACTTTAAGTCTGTTGGTGTGACTGGTGGACCACACCCGTAACTTTATATCTGCGGGCATGACTGGTGGACCACACCCGTAACTTTATATCTGCGGGCTTGACTGACCACACCCGTAGATTTTTCAAATGTGAGTGACTGGGAGGTATCAGGGAACAAAGGGCGTAACAGCCATATCAAGTACAGTATTGATATCATGATGACAACAACGATGACAATACTGGTTTGCATCCACACCTCCATATTTCACAAATAGGTGGAAAGTGAATGGAGTGTAGCTCCCTTTGCTAACAAGGTTGGCACACCATTTCATCTTTGGTGTCTATGGAGTTTGTGTTTCTCTAAATGTCACTTGGCTGCTTTTACATGCTACCAAACCCATGTACGATCCACTTTATTAGTCTGTTTGCATACTTGAATGGCAAAAGGTATATAGCTCTGCTTTCTAGTCCAGCTTTTAATTGTTTGAAGAACTAGTGGAATATAGCCCAAAGAATGAAATTAAACAACCCCTGTACTTTGTGTCTCTGTGTCTGTTCTTGCTGGCTTGTGAATAAAGGCTCCAAATGGGGTCTATACTTGTGTCTGGAGATGGTTTTATTCCATAACAAACAGACAGACATTAATTGCACTGCTCTATTTGTTGCCATGTTACGATTGTTTTCATACTTTATTTACCAGACTATTTCCTTTCATACGCAAAGTATTTTGAGACATTTTAGTTGAGGTATGTGAATGTTATGATCCACTCCCCCAACAGAAACTAAACCTCACGGACTCTTGTACACTCAAACATGAAATTACTTACGTGGCGAGTATGACCAGTAGATCATTGTACTCACCACTCAAGAAAAGCAAGGTTATGAAATATACCTTTTTTTCAGATTGGTACTAAAATTAATTGAAAAATTCCCATTGATATTAGGTTTAGATAAGAGTTACCGGCATCAATTAGGCATATTACTTTGGCCATTTTGCAATTAGACCAGCTGTGCACCATATGTTGTAAATAAAAATCGAAGGAAGCAAACAGATGTGATATTATGTGGGGTAAATAATGCCATGACAATGCTGAACATCGTGTTGTAGCTTTGTGCCTTACCAAATTTGACATTTGAAGTAGCTTCGCTGTCACACAGTCGCAAATAAAGAAGTATAGAAACCATTTACGTTCCATTCTCTTTCTGGTTAGGCAGTGCAGAAAATTTCATACCTGCCTCCCCTCAAGATATCGAATTACTGGATACACTCAAACCTGATGCAATTGATGGCAGTGGGACAGCTGTAAATACGCTCACAATGCATTGATCAACAGAGTTTATCACTCAAACTGCATTTAGAGTCAGTGGCAATACATGGTTCCCATCTCTTGTCATTGGAAAACATGATAGATGGACCTTACTGAAAAACTGAAAGGATGTCATTCTACTTTGATTTTGTGTGTGTGTGTGTTTGTGTGTGCGTGTGCTTGTGCGCGTGTATGCAGTATTTTTTTTTTTATATCAAATAGGAATGAAAAGGTTTGGTTATAAATCTTTGGATTCATCAACATGATCACCATCCAAAATTGGATACCAAGGCAACTTTTCGACTGTACCACTGTTGTCTTAGTCATTTGAAGTAGTGTACATTTTGTGGGTCTTGTATCTAGGGCTGTAGCAATTAATTCAATATGAAAAAAAAAAAAGCAAAATCTGCACGTCAATTTTTTTGCAGGGATAATTTTTCTGTCTTACTACTGCACATGCATTCACCACTCCATAGAATTTACTTAAAGAAGAGAGCATGCCTCACAGCATGTCTAAAGTATGACATCATTTTTTTGGGCCTCATCAATCACAGTGTGTACGCACAGATTTGTGCTTATATCGTCTATGTATGTTTGCGGTTCACAGCCGTGCTTATGACTACATTCTTACTCGTTTTTGTTCTTACTCTCTGAGCAAATTTAGAACCTCACACCATGTGGATGCACAAAGTGCAGGATTAGCTTTCAAAAAGTCAAATACACATCTGTCAAGATGCACAACATATTATAACTACAGTTATTATTAAAACACTTTTACGATAATGACTCAGAACATGAAATTAATGATTTAACTGTCCTCAAAATGTGAAAAGTCCACTTTTCATGTCCTTGTTCTGTTCAAGTGTTTGTACTGTAAAATACAGTATATGCAAGAATGTTTGTGTCCCGACTTTCTGTAGCTGTCAGCCTGCAGTCAGATGTCACTTAATGAGCAAAAAATGTGATCAGACCACTCACATTTCCTGGTATTTCCCAAAGCTTCAATACACTTTCTAATCCAATCTGATTCTGGGATTCTGCATCTGCAAATGTGATTTAAATTGAATCACATATCACACACATTCTCTGTTGCCTCCAAAGCTAATTTCTTGACTTTTATCAGCAACAAATCCCTCTTTGATGCACTACATGTTTTTTTTCCTCACTATATATTTCAACATCCTACGCAATGGGGCTATTTTCAGTCTTGGGTCTTGAATATTTTTTTTGTTTTTTTTTTCGATATGTTTTGTGCCGCATTCTGTAACTTAAAATTTGAAATGATTAACATGATTATTATGTTGTTGGGTTCTATGTTTAGGAATGTTTCCATTGATACCAATTTAATAGAAAATTGGTAAAGATTATATGATAAATACAGACAGAATAGGATAAAGATAAATAAAGATATTCAAGTTGTGAGGCATAATTGTGACGAAAGCGGCCACTGCCTGGGTTTCATCAGACGTATGCTGCGGGTCTGGAATTAGTTGTCCGGGCTGATAGGCCTAAACTGCAGGAGCCGTGCCTCTTAATCACTCACTTAGCACACACTCACGCTAGTCACTGTACATACTTTTTCACTTAACACATGGGCACATACCCATGTCAAAGAGTTCCTGGGGGCTGACGCTTGGTTGGGCGACTGGGTGTCGGACCAGGTTCCAGCGCGTTTTTGCTGTTTCATGGTCTGAGCATCCTGCCTCTCTGCTCTGCCTGCCCCTATGGCTTTTAAATGCACTATACACATTTGTCCCCTTTCCCTTTTAATGCACCACATACACATACATCTCTGGGGGACGATGGGTCATGCATGCGTGTGTGCGTGCGTGCGTGTGTAAATTAATTTTGGTTTCTGACATTTACAATTTCTAATTTTTTTTAGAATTTATTTTTTCAGTGTTCAAACTTTAAATTGTATCTGCAATTCTGACTATTCCTTTTAGTAGTGTTTTAATCGGTATAAAAACCTTTTATAACATTTCATCTGGCGGCACGGTGGGATAGCTGTAAAGCATTGGCCTAACAGTTCTGAGGTCCAGGGTTCAATCCCGGACCCGCCTGTGTGGAGTTTGCATGTTCTCCGTGCCTTTGTGGGTTTTCTCCGGGCACTCCGATTTCATCCCACATCCCAAAAACATGCAACATTAATTGGACACTCGAAATTGCCCCGAGGAGTAATTGTGAGTGCAACTGTTGTCTGTCTGAATGTGCCCTGCGATTGGCTAGCAACCAGTTCAGGGTGGACTCTGCCTCATGCCCGATGACAGCTGGGATTGGCTCCAGCAACTCCTGCGACCCTTGTGAGGATTCGCGGCTAAGAAAATATATACACACCATATTTTAGTAACGGATGTT
The DNA here is from genome assembly GCF_019802595.1 of Syngnathoides biaculeatus. Classification (NCBI taxonomy): domain Eukaryota; kingdom Metazoa; phylum Chordata; class Actinopteri; order Syngnathiformes; family Syngnathidae; genus Syngnathoides; species Syngnathoides biaculeatus. The sequence goes on along the minus strand of NC_084653.1, from coordinate 17,704,061 downwards.
TATGGATATACAAGTATCTGCTTTCTCTTGGGGCTTTGATCTTTTTTATATTCCAAACTTGTCAAAACAGACTTACACCAACTGTCTTCGGTCCTCCATTGTTGTTATTACTTTAAAAGAAAAAAAAACGACTTCCGTTTTAATTCCATAGATTGTGTTGCAATTAAATTTGGACTGGATACAGTGTCACAGTGTCCTGCCATTTTTGCAGTTACTTCAATTGCTTCAAGGACATCCTTCATTATTTGTCCATGTCACTACTCACACACGCCTCAGTGGATTAAAAAAACACTTGAGCAAAAGGTGCATTTTGCATCGTTTGGGAGAATTTTTGTCTTTCATGACACGACAGCTTTAAACGTAACAATGTATTGTGTGTGCGCTTACTTGACAAATGCCCATCCATACATTTTCTGAGCCGATTATCCTCACAAGGGTCGCATGAGTGCTGTGGAGCCTATCCCAGCTATTATCGGCCAGGAGGCGGGGTATGACCTGAACTGGTTACCAGTCAATCGTCGGGCACATAGGGACAAACATCAGTCGCACTCACCATCACGCCGAAGGGAAATTTAGAATCTCCAAATAATGCTTAATTACAATATAATTTATAACACATTTGATGTAGATCTGGAAAATGTATTTATATTTGTATTTGTGGGTATGACTGACATGATGTTAACATGGACATTGCTTTTTGTGAGCCTAATAGCATAATTCTCAATTTTTTATTGTTTTTGTGAAAAATAAACAACAATTCAACAAACAAGAAGTCCAGTTGGCTCAGTTCAACCTTTGCTTATTAACATGACCTTGGTGACTGAGAATCCTACATAGACATAATGGAAAAAAAAGAAACACCAGCAAACACATATTTTGTACATATAACTCGGCAGTTCAAAATGACTCCTTTTGTTGCATATCTGTTAACGTGAGTTGATTTCTGACCCATTTACACAGCTAACTAACACTGGTGTTGAGCCCTTATTAATGGTCCGGATTTAGTGCACAATGTAGATTATGAGTTACAGGCACTCATTAGAGAAGGAAACGGACCGCTTATGCTAAGAGGTCATTGGCATTTGATTGCCGCCATCACATACGTTGCGAGTCAGCCCAGTTATCATGGGCCACAATATATGGATTTATGAAAGGCGATTCTTATGAAATTACTCTTGGAATCATCTTTTTCCATGGAACACTTTCAACCTACCAACCACAACACTCGTTTTGTACCATCCATACACATTCGATACGTTGTTCCAGTGCCGAAAGTTGTTCGACTACCAATGTGTCTCCCCCACATAATCAACATGTCCAAATCCACTGACCAAAAATTTTGTACTCAAAAGCCGTGCTAAGATCAAATCCAAAGCGATGCTACACTGCCATCTACATGGATTTGTCAGCCATTTCAGAGACACAGTGGCTGAGACCATCTTCCATACCTAACCTTTGAATAATGTACTAGATCCAAATACTGGTTGGATTACAGTTGACAAATATAGCAATAATGAGTTAAAATTCCACCACACTATAAGATTTTGTGACAAAGAAACCAAAATGTGCTCAACTTAATTTGATAAAACGCAACAGTTGGGTTCAATTAGCGAACATCCTTTGGAACCTGAGGGGTTTAGAATTCGCTCTTCCTCCGCTCTTAACAAGATATATACAGTTTTAAAAAAACAGGTCATACGGTTGGACTAAATATAAAGCAGATTGAACGCATTTAATTTTGTGCTCAGCCTGTTCGAATATATGTCCGAGAGAACAATATCCTCCATGTTAACTAGCAACAAAGATGATTTCCTATTCACACAAGTTTGAATCATGGCAGTCAGTTTAACCTGCCAAGCACAATAAGTGGTTGGTCTTGGCTTCTACCGAGACAGGCAGATGGTCTGATGATTTGTACTGCAGTGATGTAAATAAATCTCACTAAAAACCATGCTCATACCCAGCCCATGCTTTTCGAGCCACATTACTAACACAATCATTCAAACATTTAGCCTCTGCCACTGTCCTCAGACCACCTCAGGTATTTTATTAATTATGGACGGAAGAAATATTTTCATACAGGGAGCAGCTCGGAACAGAAAGTTGAAAAGCTATAGGACATTTTTATGGAAAGACCACAACTTCTCTTCATAAAACAATGGGTTTAAACTCACTTAGCCAACATAAAAATTAATTTTGCTGCTAAATATGATTGACTGTACATTGTGCTGAACTGATGAGCTAACCTCGAACGTTTGGGCGTGTGTGTCTATTAACGTATTATACAGCAGAGAGGACAGTAGAACAGTGGAAGCAGTGAGGGGACAGTTCGGGAGCTCAGTGCAATAGTGTGTGACTAATAATGCTTGCGTAATATGTACTTTAAAAGCTTTAGAGCTAATAAGAATACAGCGACTCCTTGGTTTATGATGGTTTTTGAAGATATGAGCAGCTCAGTGGTGTAAGAATGTCATCAGTCTTTCAAATGGGTGATTCTTGAATGAATGAATGAATGAATGAATGAAGTCATTCATTTGAGTAGAAAGATCACTGAACAGACTGTGTGCTCTACTTGGGGTGGTCATCCTTGGAAATCTACATTTGAGAGTTGACTGCGCCAGTCACAGTGGCATGCCAAGCCTGCTTCATTTGGTAATGTTGTACACTATCATGTTTTAGCTACATTTTGTAATGGCCAACAACAGACCCTTTTCCTCTTAGTAAACTGACAGATGGGAGGGGCTAGCAAGAAGGTAATATTATAACCTGTGCAGGTTGGTCACCCACGGGGTGCGCCAATGGCACTGCCTAGTAATGAATAATGTAGCAACACATCTTCAAAAATAGATGTGCACTGTCAGAGGGGATCAAGAGGGGGAGCAATAGAAAAAGGATCCAACATCGAAACATATATATTACATGGTCAGAAAGGATGTGATTATCGGAATTATATAGATTTAATGAATAATTTACACCTTACATTGGCATCGCTATTGGCTAAATTATCATTACAAGTTAACTCCTTACAGCAAACACTGCACACCAGATTTTCCCCAGCCAAGAGTCTTTTTCTCCCTCCTGTTTGTTTGAGGTTTTTCAATGCAATCCTCCCTGCACTGTTGACCTCACAGGGACAGGGGACACACTTAGATGTAGATTCTCATTCACAAATAAGGGACAGTGTCTCTTGTTCATTGAACAGAAGTGTTGCTATGTGTGTATGTGTATAATTTGCAACATGGCAGAGGTGCCAATTGCAAAGAGAGGATTGTTGGAAAGCGTTGTGCTCCACTCAGACATCTTAGAGCCCATGTCCTCCAGAAAATAGTGATGATTATATTGCGGTTCAAAAAAAAATGTTGTCCATAGTTCATCGAAAATATGTTGACGCAAACCCCTCAAACTTGAGACATGGCCCATCGAGAGCAGAATTATCGAATGAAGTTGTATTTTGCCTCAGGCTTTTTAACTTACTGTAGGGTAATAAAGTATTTAGTCATCAATTGTGCAAGTGCCAATTGTGCAAGTTCTCCCCCTTAAAAAGATGACAGAGGCCTGTAATTTTCATCATGGGTATACATCTCACCTATGAGGAAAAAAATACATAAAATCCAAAACCTGTACAGTTATATGTACCATTCAGTATTATTCGGCATTTCTGGGTGTTTTTTTATATGTAGCTTTTGCTTTGCTTGGTCAAGCTTCCTGTTGCCCCTGTCCCAGGTATTTGGGTGAATATTGTAGGCATCAAATGAAAATATTTTTAAAACTAGCAAAACAGTTCATCAAGTTAATCATTAAATATCAATATATTTAGTATATTGAATTGAATGTGTACAAAGGTTTTACTCAATATCTCAATATCTGTTTTTGAAATTGCTTTGTAACATGTAGTACTTAGTAATAACACATACAGTACCCAACACTCAGGGGGAGTTAGTTTAAAATTTCAAATTTCGCCCAAGCACCTACCATGCCACAAGATATTCTTCAGACCCGATGAATAATCGGGCTGTTATTGATTTTGGTTGGAAGGAGCAAAGGAACTCAAAATCTGGAGCATGTGTGTATAAAGTATGAAGGGGTGGAGAATGCAGTCATGACTGACTCGATTTTCTAGCCTGACATGACATTTGACTTGCACTAAGCCATCAGGTAAGCCTATTGTTGAACCCTGCTGATGGATGTCAATGCGTATGTGTCTGCGTTCTACAGTGTTTAACTAGACTCATGTCACATTAAATTAAATGATTTAGATATTTACACGTGGTGGGGGCAAATTATTTGTCTCTGCTTCTTCTTTGGCAAGAAACAATTATCTATTGGTTCCTACTATATTAAGATAGACCTGAAGATGTTATTCCTTGTGCTTTTCAAAAACATTGTTATTCATGTTGTGACTGTTCTTTACTTGGTCTCATGCTCATACCGTAGGTTATACTAGGACTAGAATATGCCATGTTCTGATTTATGTACAAATTCAGGTTAAGTTGATGTCGTAGGAACTCAGTTATAAACCAAGATCCTTGTAATGCTTGTGCGCCATTTTTCAGCAATAAATTGTAAATTATCACATTTATTTCAGTTATTTTCACATTTGAGCTGCATTGCAGCTGCATTTTTCTTTAATGCTTACAGCCAAAGTGAAACTAAATCCTGTGTGGCTCTCAGTGGAGGTTTGGCTGACATGCTTCTTTTTGCTTCACTGCGTGTGCACAGAGGTGCTGCGCAAAGCTGTCAACAGAGGCAAAACCCATTTACTTCGTCTGGTATTTTGTTTTTGTTTTTTTAAAGCCGTATTTCAATTTTCCTCTGTCTTGACAACCCACGTTTTGTTTATGTTGCGTATATGTCACAATTTGTGTCGGGTGGTTTTGATCAAGTGTCTTTTTAATTCAAAATATGGAAAGCTGTTTTATTCCAAAGTCAAATTTACAGGCTTCAACTGTCAGTAGGTGTGTTAGCTGCATTAGTATTGGTGCAAATGCTAATTCCCTAAAGATACCTTGGGAGTGAGAGTGAGTCATTCCCTCCAATTCTGCTGCTTCCCAACTATGTGACTCCCATTCTAATCCCTGACTTCATTTCTTATGGAACCAAAGGCTTTTTTGGAAGTAAACAACTCTCGAAGCCATCAGCTGTCGTGCCATCTGCGTAATGTCACAGACTGACATTGGAATCAATCACTGAGCATTATTTGACAGTCATTGGTTGCACGTGCGCTTGCTCATTTTCCACCAAATTCATATAATATAAGCAAGTGCAGTTGTTCCTTCAAAATTTTAGTCTTGAGACATTTTTAGGGATTGCTAGTAAAGTATACAATTAGCTACACAAGATGATGATGATGATGTGGTACAATTGACAAATGAAAAGGTTTAGTGATTTGTAAAAATGAAATGACCACACTTGTCTGTTAACACTTTCATTAAATAGACTGCTTTTTGCTCTCACTGAAGAACAGATCTGATAGCTCAGTATCGTTTATTGTTTCAAGAAGGTCATGGGGGGAAAGGAGACTGTTTTCGATATCTGCTGTAGCCAGCGTGCAATGAGATACCATAAATACCACGGACAATATTGATCTATTTGAAATACCTTGGAAAAACCTCAATGCTTGTCACTAAATGTTGCGTATCTTGGCCACTCATCTGGTACTAATCTGTCAGTGGCACATCCTGACTGTGGAGGTCTTGGAATAGCTCTAGACAGGTATATTTGCTTAGCTTTTTGTTTTGAAACATCAATTCTGTTGTAACCAAGGTGCCCTGTGTTGTCTTTGCTGTTATTCTTAACATTGTTGTGGATTCGAAGATCCAGTCACAAATATCAAGGTGCACAACCATGAACCCTTGTTGTTATGTAACTCACTCATATTGGAATCACAGGCGTATTTAACTGAGTAGTCTTTATCTTTAATAGATTTTTATCATCATGCTTTGGGGGAAAAAAAAAGATTTATATCATGGAATTGGTGGCATTTTTCAAGAAGATCTTTGACCTTGATCCTTGACCATCAGAGGAATTAAGGTCGTGATGACCAATTCAAACCTGATGAATCCGGGTCACTTTTGAGCATGTCCAAATGTCCATCATTCATGTTTTCGATATTTATTGGGTCAATCAATGCTCCAGCGCAGTAGTGTGGGAGTTCACATGACAGCATATTCATCGGCCTAGATTTATTTATTTTGCAGCTTTCCAGTTTCCATTTATTTTGAAGGGTGCACACTGGAAACCAGCATTTTGACACAAAAAGTAACTTAGCACAGTAATGGTGATTTTTATTGATGGAACCAAGTGCTATAAAAAGCTGAATCCTTTCCCGATTTTCACTGATGAGGCACAAGATTAATAGTGTTTGTGATACTGTGAGAAAACAATGATACTTATGTACCAAAAAGTTACTGCGGCAAAATCCGAGCTCATAGTTAGTCTTTTTTCGAGTAATTGCTTTCTCATTCAGGAGTATGCTGGTCGGCAGCGGCTGTTGTTGCATTGGCATGTTATCGCCAGCACTTGCTGAAACTGTAATCATTCAGTTTAACAACAAAATGTATAGTACTCTTGGAACTCAGTATTCAGCAAGACCCAGTATCCTACAAAGCAGCAGACCGATGTGGCAGCATAACCCAAGAGACTAAGAAGCAGAGGTATCTTAATCGGATGCAGAAACTATCAACTGAGCTAATAGGTAACCCCTTCAGAGCACCACTCCACTTAATCTTCTTCTTCAGCATCCACTGAGAGGAGCATTTGTGCTTGAGCATTAATAGATTTCTTTTCAAACTATTCACAAAACTTAAATTCGTTATTTATGAATAAAAAAAATAATAACATTGATTTCTGAAAATGTCCGCAATTAACCATATTTGGACACTCGAAGTTTCCTGCCCACTGCAACAATGCAGGTAGATAGCTGAGGTAATTTTTGGGACATTTGACACACACTCTGAGAAATGACAGAAATAATGAGCTCTAATTATTTATCAGCCCCTCTCATACTCGTACAGAAGCCATTTGGAAGCATGAGTCCAGTACTCCCTCTTCCCTGATGCCCCCATCACCACGGAACAGTGTGAGTATGGATTTGTAAAAACACATGGCCTTTTCCCATTGCTCCAGCGTCCAATCCCTTTGCTCCTTAACAAATAGACGTTTCTGACCTAGTTAGCCTCAAATGAGTGTTTTTCTGAGAGCTGGGCGATATGGACAAAATCTCAGATTTAAAAAAAACAAAAAACAAATAGAATGTTTTTGAAAAATGTCTGATCCCATTTCCGTTATTTTTGCTCACTTGACAAGTGGAGGTGGATTGAAACAAAAGTGCCGCAGCAAGGGAGAAAATAATTTTTTGACTCTCCACAAAGTTGAATTCATTGAACAAATTGATAAATTGCCCAGCCCTATCCTACACAGCTACCGCAAAATACACAATTAAACATAGCTATGCGTTTGTTTATTTGATCTTTATATATTTTTAATTCACTAAATGCCCAAGAGATTATTATTTAAAGCTAATGGTTCACTAGCATCCTATCGGGCTTTGTTTTTTTTTGTTAGTTGTTTTTTTAAAGCTCCAAACTCAAACCTCCCCTCTGGTGGATCTCAGATATGCAAGTTAACTTTTGTGACTCTGAACATATTAATTGCGGAACATTAAATGTTTAAATGAGCTAAGGTTCAATTCCATTAATATAAGGTGGCTCTCATTAGATGTTCTTTCCTTGCTGTTTCAGTTTACACTTTCAGAAGGTGTCTGACTTGCCAAGCTCATTAAGGAATCTTTGCCACCACACTGATAATCACTCAGCATTTGTTCTGAGAATTTTTTGTCTGAGATGGTTTAGTTTGGTTTTCTAGTGCGCGACTTCAGTTTTGGTTGCTAAAGCTTTAGGATTTGTCCACAAACAACTAGATCTGGTAAGCCATGTTCGATTACAATTGCAGCTGCTGTAAGGTTAAAGCAGACTTTATATTTCAGTAATAATGACTGTCGGGATAAATCACACGATGCAGATTCCCTGGTATTGCTCTGAGGCATTTCAGGGCTAGGTCAGGTCATCACACTCCATTTCTGCAAATTTGTGCTCTCAGTTGCAATATTATAATCTGATTCCACTTCCGTGGCAAGCCAAGAGCAGACGTGGCACAATCCCCAAAGCTAATCGTAGAGGTTGTTGAAAATTGTTTGACTCAAATTGACTAATCCGACACTGCTTTACAAGGCTGTAATATTTTTTCACCAGCGTATAGTTCTCAGTTGTATTGGATCCTCAACTAAAGGCTAGCTGAATTCTCTTCCAGATGACTCTCCTATCTAAGCAAATGTAAATGCTCCAGTCGTAGTGTTGCAGTCTTCATTAAGTGCATAGTAAACCACACAAGTGAAATTAAATTGAAAGAATATTTACACAGCAGATATATAGTGTATCAGGGACATCCCCTATTATTATGCTGTACTGTAAAGTCAAAGCATCGGCACAGGTTTCCTCAGGTGTCATTAAATTTCTAAAATTTGATTGAGCGGAACGGAAGATAAATGAATAATCTGACCCTAATTTCTTTCTTTTTTTTTTTTTTAAGTGAGAAGAAAATGGTGATTCCTTCACAGAGTTCAAATTTTTTTAATTCCTGGTTTTGTTGGTTTTATAAATTGGAAGCCCAAATTATGTAAAAATAAACAAATATTTAGGATTATTTCAATTGTGGACCATTAATCTAATCTCTGGGAAAGTTAACATTTTAGAATCGGACTATGGAAATAGCAAAACTTTTCCATGATACAATATTCACATTATTTGGAACGGGTCTGTATATTACTGGACTCACAGAATTTAGAACCACGTGATATGTGATCCCTCACAGATGAAGGAGCATTTTCGTTATGGATAAATACTGTCTTTCCGCTTTGACGTCATTAGATGACAGTCTCTTTGTTTACTGCCTATTTGTCTTTAAAGCTGCAGTGTTTTGCGGTGCTGTTGTGGTTGATACCTTTATGGTGCATGGAGCTGACAGTGGCAGGAGGGTGGCCAGCACTTGTGCCATCGAGATCCAAGGAGACATAATGACAGCTTGGTCGGGTTCTTTTTTAAGTCCTTTTTGCAAAATCTCTGGAGAAAAATGTCATCTCCTTTTAAGATGGTGTAGTGGAAAGAAGCGATGTTTCAGCATAGCAACAGTGCAGCATACTGAACTGGCCGTGAAATCAATTCATATTTTAGTCCGTGTTTATCCTTTTCTAATGATCAATCGGTTTTCTACAGGTTGACTTCAAGCAACTGGACAATCAAACTGTCGTCTCCCTGACCACGCAGTTGAAGGGTGAGTTAAGAATGGCCCTGTGTCTGATTTCATTGTTATTCAGCACTCACAATATGACTTACAAATGAAGCACAGAGATAATGAACAGTTCAAATAATTTGCATGATAACTTGAGATATCTCTGGGACTGTTGCCATGTATAGAGGACAGAAATGACTAATGAGCAGCAAAACAAAATCTGTAAAACTGGAGCATGCAGTGGGGTTGGTTTGCAGTTTTGCTGCAGCTATATTATAAATCTCGGCCTCCCCATGATAGCAGAACACCACATTGCTGGATGTCATTAATCAACAGAATTTAGCAGAAACTATTGCTTGTAGTAGGGAAAAATTCCTTGGTTAATTGGTCTTCTCATTGAATCCTTGAATCAAATCCAAGGAAACCCAATTAAACCAAATTAGTATGTTAACGACATGAACATGAATGTACTATACATGAACAGTCAGAAGAGTCAGTCCTAGAGTAAGTGGATTAGTCGATGTACGTATGGTTCTTGTAAGATGCAAACATATTGGAAGCTTAACGAAACCTCATAGAAGATCTCAGACCCTTTGACACCTGTTCTATAAACACAATCGCAAATTGTGATCAATACCGAGTTGGGACAAGGCATCCTCTATAATTTGTGGAGCCATAGCCAATTGGGAAATGACTTTAGGAAAAGACCTGAATCTGCATCACACCTTTTAGGAGCAGCAAGCCGATTGATATTTAGCATCGGTATGTATGTATTAGGGCTGTAATTAATGATTATTTTAATAATTGATTAATTTTTTGATTTTTTTTTTTTTTTTAATGCATAATCAATTGGATAAAAAACTGAAACACCAAAATAATCAGTCTGCTTTCATTGAGGACAACAAAAACCAGAATATTTACTGTTGAGATCCTCAAAGTCTGGGCATTCAGACAATTTTAAATTAATCTCTAAATGATTCATTATTAGTATTTGAGAGAAATTTGAGCATTTTTCCTCTCATTGTCTGTCAGTAGAGGCCTGATTGTTGAATACCTCTAAATAATCCTTGACAATCATCCTGTGGTCGAGGTTCTTCTTGACAGTTGGGGCCTTTAAACCTGTCTCAAACTAATTGTCGTTTAATTTGATAATTGATTAGTTGTTAATTAATCAGTGTATTGTTGCACTTCTAATATGTACTCTGCTTTGTATCCACTGATGTAAGCTATATACATGAACCAGAGGCTCAAGCCTCAGTGCTATTTTATTAATTGTGTAGGCACCATTGTCTTTTTTTCTTTCATCCCCTCCGAGGGGTACACTTCATATCTTTGCTTCAGCATGGTTATTTTTAGAAAGACTCAAATATCAGAGGACCCCAGGATCCCTCATTCCTCCATGCCTTTTTGTCACTCTTTGCTTTGTTACTCAGCAAACTCTGAAACTTGTCACTCATGGATAATTATGCACCATGGGAATCCATTTATCCACTTAAGAGCATGAAGCCATGTCATCAATCTTTTCTCTCTCTTGTGACTCATTTACTTAATTATTTGACAAAGCCATTTGAGGACTATTTAAGTGCCCACCCACCCACATGTGTTTTACATGCAGGGAATGTTCATTCACCACCGAGAGTCGTTAAGCATGTAAAAACATTTATACAGGGTCGTGGTCTGCAACAGCTTTCAAGCGTGTGTATACAATAAACTTGATGTCGTAATAATGTCATCAAGTCTTTCAACGCAGAGTTGAGATTCAATCTGCATATGTCGTTTTAACTAGAATGTCTCTCTGTGGCTCGAGCATGCCACCTAAGATGAACGATACTGAAGTTCATCTGACTCTTTTGATTAATGTTCCCCTCCAATCCTATCCGTGGCGGTAATGCGCATTGTAAATATGGCTGCCAGTTGCCACTGCAGTGCCATCTGCGTCATACATTTTGTATGAGAAGTAACCTAACCCAGCTCATACATAGGGGCCTCAGCAGCTGGCAGTGAGAACGGCCTCCTGGAATTGCTGTTTAACATGCCCGAAAATGCACTTTTTTTGTTTTTGTTTTGCTAACTCTGGTATCCTGATGAAAGTTTACGTTTTTTTGGGGTCTTAAAAGTGGACGTCGAAATATCCACCCATGTATCATACGTACCCCCGAAGTTGATCTTATCTGTATTTTGTTTGTCTTTACAAATAATTGTTCTGAAGTTTACATTATTTAAACATGTAATACTTTTTTTAAAATTTACTTGCTCTTTTTTTAAATTCACAGACCTACTTTTATTTAATAAATGAGACAAGACACAGCTGCGTTCATATGTCTGATTTCCCGGCCATAATTTGTAAGATGGGTACTAGTCTTAGAAGAAAAAATGAAGGGCCCGGTGAAACACATTTAATTTAAGTTTAATACAATCTGTAATATTAGAATGACAATACAGTTTTTTTCTTAGCCTCTAGGTGACAGCATGCATCTCCCCTATACCAATGTATAATATAAACTTTTAATTTTTGGAAAAAAAAAATGGTTCTGGCAGAGCTTAGAGGACTAAATTTTGTGAAACTTCCCACCACCCCCAGGCCTTTTACAGTGCATTTAAAGTGTGTGGGAGGGGTACTTGGAGTCTAAACAATCTATCCATCCATCCATCCATCAATCCATCCATTTTCTTCACCGCTTATCCTCAAGAGGGTCGCGGGGAGTGCTGGAGCCTATCCCAGCTTTCAACAGGCAGGAGGTGGGGTACACCCTGAACTGGTTACCAGCCAATCGCAGGGCGCATAGAGACAAATAGCCGCACTCACAGTCACACCTAGGGGCACTTTAGAGTGTCCAATTAATGTTGCATGTTTTTGGAATGTGGGAGGAAACCAGAGTGTCCAGAGGAAACCCACGCAGGCATGGGGAGAACATCCAAACTCCACACAGGTGGGTCCGGGATTGAACCCGGGACCTCAGAACTGTGAGGCCAACGTTTCACTGTACAAGCTGTTTTCCAACCAGGACTCAGTCTTTTTCTTGTGAATGTTCCTGGTTTTGTTTTTTTGTCCTATTCATTGTTAATGACTCGAAAATTTGTTTTTGGAGTTCTCTTCCCAGATTTGGAACAGCATATGTTTTGTGTCATCATGCAGTCAGAGTTGTTCACACCATTACAAATGTGCAGTGTTTATATTTATAGAATTTTTATGTTGTTCCTCACTCTGCACCCACACTCCGGTTCCCTCGACTACTTTCTTATCTTTGCTATCTGCACAGCAAGTTCCTCAGTTCCATCCACTCATCCAGCTCCATCCTTCCCTGTGACCAGACAGGACGCAGATGGATCCAGTATCAAAGCCCGCGTTTGTTTTGGAAACCTGGCTGTGGGAGTGGTGGCCAGATGCAAAAACAATGTCGTCATTCATGCAAAGCCACGTTAGAACCTGCTGTCACTGATGCTGTAGATTCATTCCCAGCAGAGTTGTTCTCTGGCTGTTTCCATGACATCTGTGTTACACTGTGCAGACTGCAGATACTTCTTGGAAGGTTGATTAAAGGACATATCGCAACCATAGCAGAGCTTAATTAAGCAATGTATCTCTTTTTATCAGTTTCTAATGCTTCTTGAATGAATCATAACCAACTGTTGTGTTCAAAATAGGAATGAAAATAATTGAACAGCAGACTAATGTTGGAAAGTGCCAATCACAATTTAGTTGGAAGATTCTCCTCAGATTACCACCCAGAGAGCAAAAATCGTTTCATTATCATGTCATGAAAAATGGTAGTCTTTCAATTCCAGTATTGTAAAAACAATAATGACAAAAAGATGTTCAAGTAAACTGGAGTACAGACAGTTCAGCAATGGTCCAGATCTGAGGATTTTTACTCCCTTCCGATCAACGTCAGCATGGTCTGATTCTTGGATATGCTTGGAAGGTTGTCGCGTCAAATGATCACATTTGAAACCAGCCTAGCTTCTTTTATTCCCTTCAACGCCCCCCCCCAAAAAAAAATAAATAAAATAAAAAAAAAAACACTTGCCAGTGTTTTATAAGTAAATGTCCATTCCCATGACATAACCCACAACCAATAAAACACCCAAATGTATAATTAACGAGCAATTCAGAGGACATAATGGCTAATGGATTTTTTTTAACTCCCCCCCCATGCATGTACTTTTCCTTACTCATACACTAACGTACTGAGTTAGATCAGATTATTATGGGCTAAATGTATTTTTACCACTGTCGACACCATTACTGAAATACCCCCACCCAACTGCCACCCCTTCAAGGCCAGCAGAACAGAAAGGTTGTGATTTGATCTTCTTCACCTTGATCAGATTACACTGGAATTAATATAATTACAGCAGTTCCTGATTAATGGGCAGCCTATAATTAGGGCTGTGGATATAGTGTGTGTGTGTGCATGTGTGTGTGTGTACGGACGACAAAGCGGGAAGTAAAACGGTTGTGTTGTCGATTTGGTCTACAATAGAGTAGGAAATCAAGATGTGGTTGCTTCAGTTGGATCATTTGATTTCTCACAAAAGGATCAAATATCAAAATCAGTTTCCCCAACAGAAATCAAAGATTTGCTGTGCTTTATGGTGCTCTTGTAATAAGATCTCTTTTTTTATTACTTGAATCTTAACTCTTCATTTGTCTGGTTGGCAACTCTAGGCCCTTACACTGTCTTCTTAGATTTCGTTCGTCTGTAATTTGGCCACTGCAAGCAGTTATTAGACATATTTGACTGACAAGTAGACTCAGCATAGGGCTCCTCCAACCCCCCCCCCCCATAGTAAGAAAGAAACAAGGAAAAAATGTTAAAGATTTTATGTAAATAGATGACCAAAAGCACATTTAAAGAATTGTCCCACAGTCATCCAATAATTACACACGTTCATGTGATTCAGTCGAAGAAAAACACTGTGTGGTCACTGAAATAAACTTTCAACTGACAAGCAATATTTGTTAAATCAACTAATGAAAATTAACTTCCACTGCTATCTAGGATGCAGATTTCAACTTATTCCTCAGCTGTTTGATATGGTTTAGATTGGGAAGCCATTTCAGAATAGTGTACTGTTTTCTTCTTGTCAGAGGACCTCTAAGACCAAGCTTTCTGACTCTGGGAAGTATATTGATTTCTTTGTGTACTGCACAGATTCTAGACACCCTTCAGACTGCAGGCAGAGCTTGCCCCATGTTTCACACCTGGTACTGTATTCTTCGTATGCTTCATTTTAGATACTGTAAACACAAACCTCTTCAGTTTTGTCTCTCTTATCCGTGAGATTTTCTTACTGGAGCTTTGTGGCTTGTCAATATGTATTTTGCCCAATTCCAGTCTCATCTGTTTCAATTTATTTTAATAACCATTGTGGCTTTTTCTTTTCTTTAGTGACATTGCATCAACAGTTTTGCCTAGTAAAAGCCAGTTTAGTCTTCTTTCCACCTGCTCTAGTGCCCCAGAATGACCAATGGTGGATAGATGTCAAGGGAATAAGGACATATGTGTGTTCTAAATTGGACAGGTAATAATTTTCACATAAATTTTACCTGTCTGATACAGGTGTTATTGTTGTCTACTTAAAGTGGGACTGTCATCCCTATAAACATTCTAAAATAGATATTGTAATGAAAAATAAATATAACAGTATTCACTTCAATGTCTATACAAAAAAATAAATGTGAGCGGATCGTGCGTCATCCATGCGCAAAGTTGCGCAATTGAGTGTCCCTCGACATCCAAGTTGTCGCCATATTACTCGGGTCCTCTGTCCTTGACGTCATCGTCACTTCCGCCGTTGAAAACGCGCAGTGCCCGCTACTATGGAAGCCGAACAACAGAGATATTCGGATTTTTCCAACGCCCCTTCTGACACCGAAGTTCTTTTCAAAAAGGACAACACCACACTACCGAGTGAAGTTACCATGGCAATATTACACTATTGTTTCGAGCCCTCAAGGCAATATTACATTTGTTTCAAGCCATATTAAGATATGCAATCATGGCCAAACCGCATCCCCCTCCGATCCACTTCCGCGGCGGAGATGAGCCATCGCGGCTAATCGCAGCCGGCCGGTGTGGCTCATGACAGAGCCGAGCGGTGCTGCTTTAGGAGGGTGTTCACAGTCGAGCTGGGGCGCTTTATGCGCGCATGTGACTGAGTAACGCATTCTCAGCTGGGTTCTTCAGAGCCGCCCCCATCGCAAAGCCCGACGCAGAAGCTGTGACTGCTGAACGCGGCGCCTCAGCCGGTGTGGCTGATTTTCGGCGCCGTGGTGGCATATAAGGAGGAGGTGGAGCCGAGCCATGCTGGTTTTAGGGGTATGTTCAAAGCCGCCGCAGTTCGTGATGAACACTATCGAGACGAGGCTGAGTGAGACATTGTTGGCTGGGCGACGCGCACATCGACACATTTCATACGCGGATCTTTTGTTACGTTATGAGAGAGACCGATTACGTGGTCTGCCCCAAACTATTATTTTTTTAGCAGCTGTATACACACCTACCTCTTATTTGGAGCCCACGAAGCTCTCGTCCTCTGCACCTGTGCAATCAATTTTTCACAACGAACAGGGTCTCATTCAAACTTATGAAGGGTAATTCCATTCTCCCAAGTGTTCAAGCAATGTCCAGAAATGCAATGAGCCGGCATTTTGGCTAACACGAAGGAACAACAAGCTACCTTCCCAGAGGTAAAACTAATGGAAACAAGCGAGTCCACTAGGGGGCGCCGCTGTCCTTTAAGTCACTTTCTGCTTCTCGAAAACAATTCCCTGAGAGCATTTTCATGGCGGGAGTTACAAAAAGCTGTATACGTCAAAATAATGTTTTGTGGTGGAAAAAACACACGGGACCATATTGGCTGTGTGTTTTTCATTAATAATATACCAAAAATCATCCATTTCATGACAGGCCCACTTTAAGGTATCCACCCATCCATTCAACACTGTAGTATCTGTGACTTTGAATACATGTGGCCTTAAAAAAGCCGTGCCCGACATTGTGAGTGACTAGACTGTGATGGCAAATGAGAGCTTATTGGCTGTTGTAAATTCAGGATTGTTAGTCTGCACGTTTCTTTCTTTTTGTTTTTCTTACTTTTCCTTTCTTTCTTTTTCTTTTTCTTTCTTTCTTTGTTTCGCTTTGAGGCAGAGATTTTGTTGTTCATTTTAGTGTATGCTGCGGGCTGCAATGTTCAGAATTTGGACACCCTTTATATAAATCATGCAAACTTTTTTGACCCAGTACCCTAAGAATCGTAACCGTGAATCGTTTGGAACCGGAATCAAACTAAGCACCCGTTTTCACTCAAGATTGTCTAAAAACATGCACTTTCAATCTTGAGGCAATGTAACGCCACAAGGCTCCCATTTAGCCGATTAGAAGTCGATTTACTGTATTTGCCGCCTCTTAGTCAGTTTAAGTGTGCAAGAGAGCTATTTTCAACACTTAAAATTGGCTAATTATGCTTGAACGTGACAATGACAATGTGTTTTGGATGCCCAATTGGGTATAAATTAAGCATGACATTCAAATAGTCACGCTAACAGATTTCAACACATTTGATGTATTGATTATTGTGTGAGACTGTGCTCTCCATCATAATCATCATCATCATCTTATCACTCAACCTTGTCATAAACAACTTGTCACTATGACAGGCCTTGCATGTTTAAGAATTCATTGTTGTTTTAGACAACAGACTGCCACTAGTGTGTTTTTCTTGACAATTTTTTTTAAACTTTATTCAATGGGTGAGTCCAATTGTGATCTGGAGAGATATTTAGTGGGTGCTGTAGTGGGAACTTTTTACATGACTGCATCATGGCATAAGTTTGGTGTCATATTTTTCTGATATTAGGCCCATTGTGCGAAAACTGAATTTATGTGTAGCTGTACCAAAAAGATTTTCATACACCTATCAAAACTTTTGTATTTATATTTATTCATAGAGTGTATATTGTCTTTATTTTTCAATACAGATCATCTGAAGTTTAGGTAGCTCATGACAAAACCTCACTTTTACCAATTCACTTTGTGATGTGTAAGTGCCGAAAACTACCGAAATAAAAATTCATCATACAAAGTATAGTTTTCTCAATGACAAATATCCATTACAACAAGGATTTTGACCTTTTAGTATGCACATAATGTAGCAGTTCTTCAACAGCGTCACCATATTTGGCACCAATCTTCACACTACGCTGCCATACTGCTTTTCAAAGGTTTTCTTCAACCTGGAGGGTTAAAATTAGCACAATAAATTAGCACTGATGACTCATTCATTAGCAGGTTTGTGTATCTTGGCAGGCGACTGTTGTGGACTGCTTTGCTTTCATAGTTTTGTAATTTATTTTTTAAGTCAGTCTAAAGTGAAAATAAGTCTTCTAAATTTTACATACCACAGAGTCAAATTTGTTTGGTTAAAAAAATTGTCAAGCATATAACTGTACTAATTCCAAATTGTGAGAAATCAAGCTGATGTGTCTGCTTCCAAATACCATGGGCATGTCTGCTGAATTCGCTGACACCACACACCGCTCAACTGTCAATCAAAAATATAAAACGCACCTACTTAAAACCTTTGTGGGTGGAACTTATCGCAGCGGGCCGTCACGAGGCTATTATTCCACGCTGCAACAAGGGGGCGCTCCAAAGCGGCCACACAAACGCAAAGCCCCTTGGGAACATGAATCATGATGAGTTGTCCTTTGTCGCTACTAAAACGTTTTGAAATTCCACTTTACAGTAGTTTTGGAGTACATTGACACAAGAATGATGTCGTAAAAATGGAGTTTGGGAGGACATAATGACTGTTTGGATTAACAATGATGCTGGCCTTTTCAAGAGCATCTATTGTGTTATCTACCCTAAGTAGGTCTCTTTGCTAAATGCCAGTGCCGTGCTAACGAACGACCAAATTGCTGTCTTTATACAATTTTATCTTTTTTAAAAAAATGTTTGCCCCACTTTTAGGGTGATGATATGGCCCCTGGGAAAGTCTACTAAATAATAATACAACTTGGAATTTGCTCAGATGCCGTTTCGTCCATTACTTTTGTAAATGGTGTTGGAAAGTCAGCTCAACTAAAGACTCGAAAGTGGTCTGGTGAAAGAATGAGAATGAATACAGACGACCAGTCCCCCCCTTTCCTTTAGGTTCTCATATCATTGTTTTTCAAGCTGCGTCACTGCTATTTTGAGCAAATTGGTCTACTCCATCTCATTTGTTATTGTCTAACCTATTGTGTAACCAAAGTAACAGACACCACTTGCTTTTCAGCTTGTTTTTGCTCATAATTAGACAAATTTCCCTCAGAAGTTTATAAACAACAAAAACTAAAAAGAAAAAGAAGGGGTACTTAGATACCTTCATACTGGAAGCTCAATTGCTCAGTTGTTTGGGGAGATGCCAGTATGTACAGTTGAAGCCAGAAGTTTATATACACTGTGCACACAAATGCACATTTCATTTTTTTGTCTCACTGTCTGAAGTCATATCAGACTAAATCTCTCCTGTTTCAGGTAAAGCAGGATCACCACAATTATTTATTTCTGTTAAATGCCACAATAATGACAGAGATAATTTCTTAGATAATTTTATATTATTTTCTTTGAGGTCAAAAGTTTACATACACAAAAAGTGCACATATGGAAGCCCAGATAATGAGGTCATGGCTTTGGAAACTCCTGATAGACTGAAGTGAGTTAATTGACAACACGTCTGGGAATGTATTTAAGGCCACACCTGATAGACTGCTTTCTTGTTTGAAATTATGGAAAAATCAAAAGAAATTAACCAGGAAATCAGAGAAACAATCGTAGACCTCCACAAGTCTGGCTCATCCTTGGGCACAATTTTCAGACACTTGAAGGTACCACGTTCATCTGTTCAAACAATTACAAGCAAGTATAGACATCGTGGGAATGTCTCGCCATTTACAACACTCAGGAAGGAGACAGGCTCTGTGTCCCAAAGATGAATGATGTTTTGGTCAGAAATGTGTGAATCAAACCCATAACAAATGCTTAAGACCTTGTGAAGATCAATCAACCCCGGAACAAAAGCTAAAGACCTTTTGAAGATGCTGGATGAAGCTGGTAAAATGTCATTTTCCACAGTGAAAGGAGTCCTGCACTGACATGTTTAAAGCCTACTTACAGAAGATGAAGCCATTAACAAAAAAAAAAAAAAACGATTACAGTTTGCAAAAAGACACCTTTGATGAAAATTTTGACTTCTGTCCTGTGGTCGGATGAAACTGAAGTAGAGCTGTTTGACCATAATGACCAATGTTACATCTGGAGTAAAAAGGGGGATGCTTGTAGACCTTAGAACACCATACCACCTGTGAAGCATGGAGGTGGCAACAATATGTTGTGGAGCTGTTTTGCTAGAGGCCTTCGTAAAATAGACGGATCGTGAAGAAAGAACATTAAATGAGATATTAAGGCAACATCTCAATACATCAGCCAAGAAGCTACAACTTGGGTGCAAATGGATCTTCCAAATAAACATTGACTGTAAGCCTACTGGCAAAATGGTTAAAAGTGGCATGAAGATAACAAAGTCAAAGCCCTGATCTGAATCCCATTTAAAATTTGCAGGAAGATATGAAAAGGCATGTGCGAGCAAGGCAACCAATAAACCTGACTCAGTTACACCAGTTCTCTCAGTCGGAATGGGCCAGGATTCCAGCAGAGTACTGTCAGAAGCTCGTGGAAGGTTACCCAAAACATTTGAACCAAGTCATACAGTTCAAAGGAAATGCTACTCGATGGTAAGGAAATGGAGGTAAACTTTTGACCTCGAAGGAAATAATATAAAATTCTTTAGGGAATTCTCTCTCTCATTATCGTGGCATTTAAACAAAATTCAATAATTTTGGTGATCCTCACTGGCCTGAAACAGGAGAGGTTTAGTCTGATTTGACTTCAGACAGTGAGACAAAAAAAATTAAATGTGTTTTTGCACTGTATACAAACTTCTGGCTTCAACTGTATATGCCAGTGATCCGTGTATTTTGATGCCAAGTTCCCCCTGATTATGCTTTGTGTGTGTGTGTGTGTGTGTGTGTGTGTGTGTGTTTGTTTCCTGTTCGGCTGTTAGATCAAGCAGAATGGAGAATTTGCATCTCCTTTATGCTGGAACAGTTTTACTGTGTCACAGTGGAGTTTTTGGTATATCCGATCTATTTACAATGCTCTTCCATGCCATTATATATTTAATTTTTGTCCACATCAGTGACTGATTTTTAATGATCAATCCCCACCTGCTGTTATTTTATACAAATTGATAATCAAACTTAAGTGTTAAAAATAGTTTGGGTGGAGATTGAATAACTGATGGTTCAACTTTTTGAGAAGCATGTGGGAAGCGAGAGGCTTGCAACTTTACATTGCCTCAGGTTGGGAATTTAGGATGGCTTTTACAATATAACAACTAGAAATTGATAGGCTACATCCATTTGAGGAAGCCAACTGCTGTTAAAATTGATAGCTTTAATGCTTTGATGCAAAAACAAAAAGCGGTCAGCCAAGTAAGAGGTTTGTGTGCAGATTAATTTGACCTAACCGACTAATTTTAACTTTTGAAAAAGTGTTTGGGAACTGACATAACTACAGTTTTTAGCTTTTGTGAAGTAATTGTGCCCTTTTACAATTTTTAGGCTAGTTTTAGATGGCCACATCTGGAACAGCAACTTAAATTACTAGTTAAAGTTCATTCTTGGGAGGTTTTGCATTTATGATAGTGCATTTCATGTCAAGATTAAATTTATTACCAAGCAAAATACTGTGGCGTTTGATAACGCAAGCAATGTGGTATTTTCGAAAATTTCCAAAAAAGTAGTGGTTTTGAAAATGTGAACATACTGCTGCCTTGAAGTGTAGATATCTGTTCAAAGATATACTGTAGGTACAGTATGTCAGTAATCCAATTTAGTGGTTTACCTTTGAGAGGAAGCAACTAAAATATTGAAGGGAATTTTCCCCAGAGCGTTCCACTCCGCTCAAGCCATTATAGGTTTTTCTTTTTAAAACATATGTACAGTTCCACATGCCGTGATGAAGTTGAGTCCATTTATAACAGCTAAGTCAATATCTGAAAAATTGATGGGGTACAACGGCAAATGGCATCTTCTTGAATGCCGTGTGCAAAAAATGACATCAATTTGATGGCATCTTTCAGTGCACTTTTGTGCAGTCAGATCACATTATTTCCAATTGGTTGACTGATGACATGATTAAACATACCATATAGAATCTCTGATGGACTTTTCATGTTTACCATAAAACAACAACAATCTCTTTTGCGGGCTGTTCTTCACTGGCTCAAAACATCTCGGTTTATAAATGCTGTGCCAGGGTTAACGTGTTTATCGCATTGCATTGAATGAAGTGGCTGTCGACGCAAGCAAAGAAGGAAGGAAGGAAGGAAGGAAGGAAGGAAGGAAAAGAGGTTGTTATTTGACCAAAGAAGCAACAAACATCCCGGAGGAAGCTTTTTAGCAATGTGGCTGAAGCTGCATTGTAATATTTTCTTGTCACTGCCATGTGTTCGCAGTAACGAGAACCTTAAAGAGCAAAATCGCCTCTGACAGCTCGTGACCTCACTGTCTGCTCACGTCAAACATTTAGTTTTGCTTCGTTCTGTTGTTGCTCTTCTTTTTACATGCTAGTTTGTCCCGTTGTATTTTTCTAACTCTGGTATGTCCTGTGTTCTCACATTCAGTCTTTACCAAAATGAACTTTGTGTATATTTGATTTGTGTTGGTAATTGTGATATGCACTCTTGTTTACACTTATTTAGTTTTGTTATGCCTCTGTGCCTCTGTCTCATTTGTTATTATGTCATCATTTGTGCAAGTGTGACCCAGTCCCATGTTAGGAAGCCGGTTATATAAACATGCCTGGAGCAATTTGTAACACACCAGTGTCAAGACTACAGTGGGTCCACACACACACTGCAACCACAGTCCTACCTTTTGGTTTCCATTCAGAACTTAGAACTTACAGTACATTTACAAAAAAAGTATCATCAGTCAAGAGGTTATCATTTCCAAATGTTAATGAATAGAGCTTAATCTTGTTCTTGGTCAAGGTTATTTAAAGTTAAAAAAAAAGGCCTGTGTGAGGACTGAACAGTGGTATTGATTAGTTAACAAATATTAAATTAACCAATGTCCTTGGTTTGCGGCCGAGAGCGACGATGAATAAATTAAATTATTAAATAAATTATTTGCAACTAGGGCTGCAATTCGAAAATATACACAAATCAGTTCATCTGTTGATTATTTTCAGAGTTTATCTATGAATGAAATTAAATAATAATAATAATAATAATAATAATAGCCATCCTTTACTAAAAAACAGGACATTAATTAAAATTGACCGCAGAAAGTCCAAAAGCATACATTGAATATGATTCAGTTACTGGTTTGGTTAATAGCATGTCAGGAAATTGGGAAAATTGTTGATCATTGTTTTTCAAAGTAAAAACAGATGTTTGAAAATGTCCTGTTTTGATAAAACAATATAAGCAGTCTACTTTTGTGGAGGACTACAGAAATCTCAGAATATTTACTCTTGAGAGGCTGAAATTTGAACAATTTTAATCGAAACAAAGTCTTTCAATAATAAATGGTCTATTAACCTAATTTTTCATTTGATAATTGATAGGTAGGTGATTATTTGATTAACTGTCACTGGTCTAGCTGTTACCTTTTTTATGACACGATTATAACAGACACCCCACTTTTTTTCTACTGACCACTGCGGTAGTCTCAAGCGCAAGGCTGTATTTTTATGCCTGTCCAGTGCTCCATCCATCAAAATGTTCAGATATTTGCCATACAGTATGTGCGCTAAAGTCTTGTCACTACAAATCCATTCATTAGTGCCGCTCAGGACCCCAACTTATCGTCGCTAGTATTTCCTGTCATTTTCAAACACTCCCATGTTATACACCCAGACACCACCCACAATGACAGTTTGTCACATCGAAGTACCACAGACGGGCCTGTTTGAATTGATTAGGTTGTCATAAATTAAGTGATGATGCACTTAAAGAGCAATGATGGAGAAAGTCTCGCTAATTAATTGTTCCCTCACTCAGACAAGCATGCTTTGAATCTGGATTAAGGATAAGGTTTTACTGTTCACTTATAGTATTGAAAATATGTGGAGTCCTTTTGTCACCTAGATTTAAAGTTAGGATTGGGGGGGCGGCGAATCCCCAGAAAATATCATTCCAGTATGTATAAAATAGATTAGTCATATCGAAACAAAATGCCAAATTAGGTTGAAATCTTAAAATAATGAGAAAACCTCGAGGTCAGTCATTGTATAAAAGTAGCAGCACAAGCTCAAATCTGTTTGGATCACCCCATCAAATGCATGTTCCCTGGCTAACTATAATTGGAACCCTTATGTAACCAGTGCCTTGCGACGGAAGATCTCAAATACAGCAGTGTAGAATAATAGCTGTAAATCTTCCTCAAAGTGCAACAGCTAAATATACAGAATGCATAATGTGAGTGAATTATTCCCTGTTAAAAGTTGAAAGTATAGTTTGGTATTCATGTATTTTGTTAATGGTTCTGACACTTAACTTATTTATAATACTAATACTCCAGTTGTCATAAACTGTTGATAATATCAAATTGTAACTGCAATAACATTACAACAATTACACGCATTGATACACAAAAACAGTTTCGCAATTTTGTGACCGAATAAACTGCAGTAATATGGGTTGTTTTTCCCTAATGATCAGGAGTATTCTTATATTCTGTGTAAATTTGTTGCTGCTGTTTATGTTCAAATGTCTGTTGCTTAAAGCGGTATATCACTGTGAATATTGATGCATGTTTTGTTAGCAGGTCCATTGCATTTAGATTGTATGCTTGCATTAATCTTGTGAACTCTCATTAGACAAAACATTGCGGCGTTATGTTAATACACAATGTGTAATTTTTTGTGTTTGATGTTTGGTTATACTGTAAACTACAACTGGGAATGGCCTTGAACAGTTTGAAGGTTTTTTTTAAATTGAATTATTCAGTATCTGCCAAACTGCTTCTTGTTGTAAAAGTATGCCGCTGCCATCTAAGCACTCATAACTACATTTTTTCCTGAAACTCCAAAAAATTTGCCAAGCAACCGTTTGTCTACAAAAACACATCACTTGTAAGTTGAGGGACTACTGACTATTCCAACACAATTAAAAAAAAAAATTCCATCATAATGCTATTAAACTAGACAAGTTAAATCAAGATGGAGTTTCAGTCACTCACATTTGAAAAATGTACGAGTGTGGTCAGTCATGCCCGCAGATAAAGTTACGAGTGCGATAATGGATGGAATCTCAAGACCTTAAAATAACTTGCTGGATTTTTATAACATAACTGTAAATTAAAAATAAAATTACCAAATACATAACTAAAATAGAAAATGACAATTTCAAACTCAGAAATGTTAATTTCCAATTTCAACTCATATTAGTAGAACATGATATAAAACAGTATTAAAAAAATTTTCACCAATAAAAATTGTTCATCTGACAAACTTTATTTGAAGAAAACCTAAATGCGCTGGTCTGTCAAGGAATAAACCCGAACGGTCTATACCAACAATGTTTTGAAAATGCTGAAAGTTTAGTTCAACATAAGTGGCGTTAGTGGCAACAAGCTAGCGATACATTCTAACAATTATTCCTGTCGGCAATCGTGATATATTGTTGGAGCAGGGGATTGCACGCATCGCCATGACAGCTGTAAATAGGAGGCCGGCTTGCTAGAACGCGCCTTAATGTGCGTACACTCGATGTATTGACCACACCTGAATCAAGCGACGAGGTGAATGATTGTCTAACGTCTTTTTTTTTTGGGGCATGCCGTCACACGATCAACAAAAACTGCCTCGCGATCGACGCATTGAGAACCCCTGGTGTAACTGAATTTCCTTTGACATGGCTCATGATGTTGATGACTTTCGACGTAAATGCACTCGCGGTACGTCAAGCAGCTCGGAACATGTGCTTTTGGCAACACTTCCATACATGCTCAGTACAGTTAACTTGCATTTCCTGTTTCTAGGTGAATGCTGATTGTTTAGGAGGAGGCTTGTGTAGCTAACAACATTTATGAAATAAACACGTAAATTAATGTCAAGACAAAATAAGCGACGTCTTTCAAGATCCGTTTTTTTTTTTTTGCTCATAAATATTTTTACGTGCGTGATTTTTCGTGCTCGACTGTGCAGATTTGAGAGGGCGATGGCGCACGAGCGCGAACGAGCTCGTCAAATGTGAGTGACTGACTGGTGTTTAATCAATGTTGTATGACTTCAAAGAAAAAATACAAAGTAGAGGGGTTCCTCGGTTTACGATTTTTTCTTCTGAACTGAGATGTGGTTTGTTAATATTAAGAGATTTGTAGATCAAAAAAGATCATTGTGATTCTTTTCAATCGTCCTTCGTGGAAAAGGAATGACTGTGTACTACCGTGTTCCTCTCACTTCTGTGCCTGATTTCTATCACGCTGTGGTTTCGATAAGAGAGTAACCGCATGATTGAAGTACTTCCCTGATGTGTTTGTGATCCCTCTTCTTCCCCGTTCGTCCTTGTGTGCACATTTTGATCCTGACAATGTCGGTTTCAGATAACTCCCAGCTTGTGTAACAAAGAGAATATTGATCTGTGTGCTGTTTTTTTTCCACTATTCTTCATTGTTGATGCTCCTATCATCTTTAGTGGGTACCACAAAGTCCAAGAAGGTCAAACCATTTCCTCTGACATCCTCCCTTGTGTAGATGTAACTGTCCACTTTTTCAGTGTGTTTTATGAGGACCTCCAATTTATGTTTTGATATGCATCGAAACTAAATCTGCACGCTCAATAAATGGCTGGCAACGCTCCCCACCAATTGGATCAAGGCTCTGGATTCTCCTGGCTTCTATGGGGGGTTGCATGTGTGGCTGGAATTCAATGTAATGACAGTTTCTACACTCACAAGTACAGCTGAGCTATAGTTACACAAAAAAGCAATTCAGTTAAATTATGGCTGTGCATTTCTGTCTTAACTCATTGGTTTCAGCTAGTGTTGGTTTTCAACAGGGCTATATTTCATAATTTTATATCCCTGTGTCTTATTTGATCCTCATAAATCATAAGCCGACTGAACTTGGAACGCTTAAGGGATAATTACGCACACACGCACACACAGGCACACACAGACAACCCTAAGAGCTATTGGTTGCAAACACTAACTTGTGTCACCTCCTAAGAGCAAAATATTTCACCATTAATGGTTACACACAGGACACCGATAGCAAATGGCCATATTTCCAGACCTGGAAAAAGAAAGCACAAAAAATGAGAAAGTGGGGGATGTGGACCTCAGAGCGCAGATGGAGGCCAGGATGCCACAGGCATATCTACACTGTGCCTCAGTTCCCTGTCTGTGGTTTCTGGCCTGGCACGCTGAAACCAACACCAGCTAACAGCAAAAATGTCACTTCTTATTTACACTTCCCAGAGTTCTTCCGAGTCAAAGGTTCAAGGATGAGACTTGTTTTCTTCTTTCCCCTAAAGCCAGTGTCTCACATTAACTGATTGATAAAGGATCATGTAAATGTATTGATTTTTCAAATGTGAGAAACCCCACACATGACAAGGACAGAAATCACCATTTCTGTGCTTACTGCACTTGCAGTGTGTGGTTGAGGTTCAAATGACGTTAACCATCTGACACGTCATCTTTATCTTTCTGCAATGACGTTTACAACAGTCTAGTAGTCTGTTTTGACTGTGGGGGGAAAAAAGACAAGCAGTGGTCGATCAATAACTTCATTTAAAAAAAAAAGAGATTGGTTAATGTTGCCAAATAAAATATCTTTTTCTTTCAACCGCCAGTTTTCAGTCCCACGGAAACAAACAGTCACAAATCTCAGATAGCTTCATGGTCTCATAGGCATTCAAATTTTATAAAGCTCATTGAACACATTCAAGGTGTCAGAATGAGATTGTAAACTAGAATGGTGGTGAGAGTCAGTGAGAAAGCTCGTGTTTGGACAGACAAAAATATCGATGATGTTGCTGATTTGTTGAAATCGACTTGACTATTGTCACCTTGGCATCAGTGATAAAAAATCTGAATGGTAGGTCTCATAGTTCTGTCATAGCAGCATGACAGACCTATGAGAGTCAGCATGGCCTCACAGAGCAACCCAATTGATGAATAATAAGAAATTGCAAACGCATCATTTTTATTGTGGCATATACCTTGAGAGATGTGATCTATAGTATAAACACTGAACAGCTTAAGGCTGCCTACTGATTAGGTATCATTTCCTTTCATATCACAATTGGCAAAGTCCGTTTATTAGCCGACCTCGGTGTTAATCACGCACATAAGGATTTCCAATCATAAATATTGAACCTTTTTAACATTTACGATTGTTGGCCCTGACCCTTTTTAGAGAAGACTATGGAAGAATAAATATTCTTAAACATACCAATGGATACTCTTTCAGGATAATCGGAGAGACATTTGAGAATCTAGCCTGATGACTTTGTACTCAGTTGTCGGGATCCGTGTACCTCTCTCAAAACCGTCCTGAAGGAGTACTCATTCCTGAAGTAGTAATTTTGGGGTTAAACTGAAAAAAACATTTGTTGCATCCACTTTTAGAAATACCTTCACAATGGTCTCAAGCGTGAGAGAAATTGTGTATTCGGTAAATGGACCAAGTCCATTGTTACAATAAAGGAATTTGCAGTCCTTGCAGAGATCCGACATGACCGCCATCCTTTTTTATCGAGTGTGATGGTAGAAATTCCCCAACAAATTGAAAAACAGTGCCCCATCTGCAATTCACCATGCTGATTGAAAATGCTGAACATTGACGCTCTGTTCTGTTTTCCAACTTGCTCCCCCTCTCTGTGATGACCCACTTCAGCAGAATCAACGTTTCCTAGTTGGTGAAATTATGATTTGATGTGAGTGCAACATGACTTATTGTCCCCCTTTTACCTTGTTTCATCTTACTTGTCCCGCTTTCAGTGAATAGGAATGAAAATGACAAAAACAATATCAAAAAGACCCAACAGCAAATCCAGTCCGTTACGTCTGCACGGTACATTGAGAAACAATGGTGAGTCACAGCAGCGTGACTGTCCCATGTTTATCCTGCAGTCTCTCCTTCGATGTCTGAGGTATTCACTCAATGATAGCAAGTCAGGAAAACTTCCTTTGGATATGCCATATGTCCACACAGACATCCACATACTATATCCTTAGTAAAAGAAGTGTGAAAGTTTTTGTCAAGGCTTCTGTGAAACGGTTCTCAGGTATCAGGGTTGTTGACTACTTTTCAAGAGCCTTTTTTTTTAGTTTGGTTTCGTCTTGTACACAGAATATGGCAGACACACAAACGGGGAAATGTCATGGCCTACTTCTAAGTACCTCAGTTGTAATCCTGCCTCAATTGAGGCAGTATAGGAAAACCTAAGCTACTATTATACCAGCAATAGGAGAAGTGAGGAAAATTATGCAGTCTTGGTTTTGTCTACACCATGGTTGATTAACATAACAGTTCTATTACGGAAAAACAAGTAGAACTCCCATTTTAAACTTTCTATAATACAGACAAGCACTTCTTTCACTGTACCTGCATAGATGAAGCCTTTCACCTCTACAGAACATTATACGGGCTCAGGTGGCAGGCCTTGTAGCCCACTTTGGGAGGTGGCAATGTTACCTTGTGCTG
Source organism: Syngnathoides biaculeatus (assembly GCF_019802595.1). Classification (NCBI taxonomy): domain Eukaryota; kingdom Metazoa; phylum Chordata; class Actinopteri; order Syngnathiformes; family Syngnathidae; genus Syngnathoides; species Syngnathoides biaculeatus. Next base: position 17,675,004 of record NC_084653.1, on the reverse strand, counting down.
TAGTATTCCTTTGTGAATGCTCAACTGCTCATTTTACTGACGACTTTGCAACTCTGCAGATGGTTCACACACTTATCTGTATGTTGTACTTATACACTTTCGTTTTCATAAAAGCATGGACATCCGTGATGTAGGAAAGTGTGAAGTAATCTATGAAAGTAAAAATGTATTCTTCCAAACTTTGCAGTGTGATGATCATGCTAATACACGGATACCTTGCGATATGAGTGACCCAACTGCGGAGTTTTTCAAGATGTGAGCTGTCTTTGTTTATTGACTTGCGAGAATGAATTTGATATACAAGCGTTGTTTGGTGGCAGTACACCTAACAAGAAGCAGCAGTTTGGCAAATAGTGAAAACTTTTTTTTTTTTTTTTCTTAAGAGGCTTGAAGGATTTCACTGCCATTCCAGTTGATGTTTACAGTCAGACAAAAAAATTGTTAGGGAATTACACATATTAAAAACAACCACAGAACTTTGCTTTGAAATCTGATATCTTAATGCTAAGAGTGCAGCAGTGCAATGCAATACACCACATAGATGAAACTATCTTCCTGTGGTAGGCTCAAGCATGCCTGTGACCCTAGTGAGGATAAGCTGAACAGAAGACAATGAATGATCAAGTTATGAGTTGTAGACAAACAAGGTCAAGTAGACATGCAGAATTCAGGATCCAAATTGTGTACCTTGTAAAAGAAATCATATTACTGTCCCTACAAGAAAAAAAAAAAAAAGAGCATTACAATTATTCTGGGAATAGTAGTCTTTGTAGATTTTTATCAGGGCCAATACAGGTCTATTTGAATCATGTTGAAATTTGTGTTGATCTGATCGTCCCATTTGTCAATCTTTCCCAACAAACTTGAGTATCATCACTCTTTGGTTTACTACTGCTTTGGTTCCCTAATACTACAATTACACTGTTAGAACAGTAATTTTTTAGAGTTTGGGCATCACATTAAAATAAAATCTCATAAATCAAGGTTATTGAAGGAATCATATCAATCATCGCATCCTTTTCATAGCAAATTGCCTTACATTCTTGTTCAAGACAAGACCAATTTTTGACCTGATCAGGAAGTAAACAGTGTCGTAATGCAACCATTTTGCTAACAAGCCACAGCAAGAATGAATACAGAAGATAAAACCAGGGTCTTAAAAGCAACTCTAGTAGTCAGCAAACAAACACTAACACCTCAGCTACCAACAGTTCAGTGGTCATTTTAGCCAATGGTGAGTTGATGCGGCGATGGTCTTAGCAGCGGTAGTGTGAACACTCGAGACTAAAGTGCTAATCAAACTGTTTTTGCCACATTGGAGGGAGCAATGTGTTTCCTCCTGATCTCCAAAAAAAGTGTGACACTTGTTCATCAACAATGACATAAAAGCCTTTGGAACATTAATAAAGCATCATGTGATGAACCTGATCTCTTGTAGTTAACATTCATTCTTCATTGCCTCTTATTTCGTCTTCATTTTTTATCTAGGGTGGGTCGACTACTTCTTTTACGTAGTGCTCCCAGTGTTTAGACTGAGACACCACACAAATGAAATACCTTGTTAGACGCTACATTTAAGTGATTTAAATGTGTGGCAAGACTGTTAGGAAAATACAGACCCCCCCCTGGTGTCCAAGGTATGAGAATTTTTATTAACATGTTCCCTCTGTTTATTAATCTTTTCCCTGAATTTACCAATGTATTCCCTCAGTTTACTAGCTTTTCCCCGCAAATTACAGAATTTCAATTTAGTATTCTGTACCTTCAATTTACTAATTTGTTGCATCAGATTGATAAACTATACCTATACCCCAAAATTTTGTAATCTTTTGCCTCAGATGCCCACTGGTGATTCTAACAGTCTGTCATATTGTTGACAAGTACGTACTAACCAATATTACTGGAATCTATTGACAAATTGATCATTAGTTGATAATACCTGATGATATTTTAGAAGTATTTACTTTAAAATATTTCGTTTGACATGAAAAAAGATGAGTTTGAATTCACCCATTTTTCCCCTTGCCTTTATTTACAGAACCATGTTGAAATGCACGTTAATATCCATTGTGACAAACCCTATATTTAGTAACGCCTCTAACTGACGAGTTTTATTTTGAGACATACATCAACATCTGCCACCCAGACCCTGTAAATGTCTGACGTTTTTATGTTTGTTTTAATTCATGGGCATTGCCATCTGCAGTTAGTTTAGACAATGACCTGCTTTGCGCATTAACTTTGCAAGGTTGTTGAGATTCATTCACTCTTCTTTCACACCGATTCAAGCGGCGTGGCTATTGTGTTAGAAATTTTCCTGTCAACAAATGTTTGACTTTGTTACTCTTGTTCTTTTTTCCCAGGTATGTGCCAGTTGAATCTTTAAAATATCATTGGCATTCTAGTGTATATTTTGTGTGTTGAAAGAATTGTCAATCACACAGCTTCGTCAGAGGCAATAGAGTGACACAAACTCACAAGTCCTTACAAGTTGATGTTTTAAAGGAGCATCAAAATGCAGGGGCAAAGCAAAAAAGTAATTATAGGTTCCTAGGAATAATGACCTTGTCTTTCCCGTGAAAGAGAATTGACTACCGGTTGTTTTTGACAAATCTCTCAACTAGAATCGAATGTTCACAGACGTCACTATGATCACAAAAAACAAACATGCAGTCAGACAGTGAACATGCTGACAGCTATGCTGCATTTGAATTGGAATGTTTAAACATGAGCACACTTGCACTATTACTTGAAACAGAAGTATCATGCATTTTTTTCTCCCAATTTGAGAGGTCTTTCGTAACTTACCCTAAGGTCTTTGACTTTTTAAAATCTGTTCTATTTGATGTATCTATATTTTTGGGATGGAGGGGGGCAAACTTCACAAAGGATAAAGACTTACCTAACACTTTAAATCCACTTGTCACACTGGTTCAAATCACTTGTTTTTGGGAGGGTGGTTCTTTCTGATCATTACCATGATGACCAGGCTGAGATAAGGCATGCGACAAAGCAAGTGGCTATTCAGGCTCGCCATTGTTGTTGCTATATTTAGTGACTTTTCCGACCCTTTCGAGAAACAAACCTAGCATTGTTTTGTTGTTTTTTTTTTGAGACCCTGAACTTCCCACCAGAATAGATGCTTATCCTTCTTCTTCGACTTCAAATGAGTGATGGTTGCATCGAGACACCTCTGATTTATTCTAAAATAACGTTTGCATGATGGCATTTCTGCACTTTAAGGTAACATTTCATTATCAAGCCACCGATTTACACTTCTTCAATTTGTATTTTCCTTTTTCCGTCTGTCTTGCCATCTTAGCCAATTGCCTAGACAAATGAAGAAGACAGGAAATCATTTCACATGTACTAAAGAGCCAGTATGTGCTAGAAATTTCTGCAGCTCCTTCAGTGTTGCTGTCACCCTCTTGGCAAGCTTCATGACCAGTTTTCTAATCTCAAAGGAAATAGTTTTTATAGCTACTTCTGTTTGTTTATATTACAAAAAGTTCATATTAGAAAATGGGGGTGTTGACTTTGTATATCCACTTGATTGATTCATTTCTCACTTGATGGATGGACAGGCACTCCAGAGACCCAACTATTTTGTTTACGAGCTATTGAAAAGTCTATTTTCCAATATATGCGTCACTTTTAATTAAACCCGATGACACAGGCATACAGAATGTGCACAACAGCAGCAGGACAGAAGGTCAAATTGGGACCAAAATGTCATACTGCATTGCAGTGTGGTTAAAAACCTACAGTGGCTATGTCACACAACCAACAATTTCATAACAATGTTCTACAGGCAGATCCTTCAATAGCCAATAACGGAAAAAAAATTAAAGTTTGTTGCTCCCATTTTGTACTGTGTATCGAATGCTAATTACACTGTGGTAATGTACCCAAATCAGCATGTTTACTTTATCCTGATTAATTATGCCACAAAATGTGCCTTCAAGTTCACATTTGTATAGTGGAAGACTGTGCCATCAACATGGTCACACGGCAGCTGGGTAGGAAGATGAAATGTCTGGGGGAAGGCACTTGCACAGAGGTCGAATCACGTTAATTAAGCTAGATGGAATGTATGGCGTTACACTTTGTTTCTGTGGAAATGTTAATTTAACGGGGAATTCTACATGGACATACAGTATATTATAATGCAAATGTTATTAAAGCTTCCTTCTTTATCATGTCACCGGTAAATTGGGCAACTAAAAGTTTGGTTCACCTTTGGCTGTTAACTTTAAAGGTTTTTTAGCTTTAGGTGAAGCTCCTGACTGCTCAAGTTGCAAGGTCACCCATCTTAGCCTGTGTTCCCATGGCAACAAGACTACAATAAAGTGAATGTTATGAAGAACACAACAGTGGAGTACATGGTTACTGGAGTCCCCTGAAGTTGTTTCCCCTCCAAATCTTAAATAAAGCAGACATAAGTGTTTGTCACTGGTAGTCTAAAACGCTACGTGCATTACAGGCCTGTGTTTTGTTGACGTCGGAATCTGCACTGGAATAATGTGCGTGTTGACCCATAAATGCACAAAATTCAAGTCTGGCACATCATAAATGATGGTGACGCCTTGCGGTGTGAGCATGTGACTGTTCTTATCCCAGCCTCTTCTTTAAGAGCCTTGGCGTGAGCCTTTAGGTATGCATCCTGCCACAGGGACTTAACACAGAGTAGCCCATTGTTCTCAAGCATGTCTGCACCCAAAATCAAGATACAGCTGGTCAATTACCAACCAAACCAACAAATCTGCCAGTAATGACAAGGAGAGGGACCACACCCAGCAGTCTGCTCGATGGAGGCCTTGGAACTCCCATAGGAAGAATTACAGTAAGTCATTCCTATGTTGACACGCTTACCCTTTAGGGGAGAAGCAGGCTTCTGTATAGGGCCAGTACAGTTTCATTAGAATTTTTTCATGTCTTGGTGATGTGCCGGGTAGCTCTGTATCACCTGCTATTGTCCAAATGTCATTGACCTTATCCGATGTACAGATTCAGAACCTAAAAAAGTAATAACCATTTTTTCCCCCAATTACTTGAGCACCATTAATGGGATGTTCACAAATCTGACCTTGACACGGACCAGAAAGTGGACGAAAACAGTTTTGCTTCTGAAATGGAATTATATTTATTCACTGTTTCGATGACGAGTTTCCATTTCTTGTCTTTGCCGAGCTGGAAAAACTCTTTATTAAATCAATTTGTAGTCGTCGTTGTTTCTTTGTTTGTTTGTCTGTGGGCCTAGTCAAATATGCTACATAGCAGTTATTCTCAAGGTGGGGTACGAGTAGCTCTCATGATATGCGGGCTTTCTCTAGTGGTACGGAGTTTTATTTAACGATAACGGTTTGCGTTTAATCTATGTGTTTGTTTTTAAATTATTTACCGTAGTTTTGCGTTTTATGTGCAATACATTTGAAAATAATTACTTCCTAGTTTTAAGCATAAAATTCAAATTTTTTTTAATTTTGTTTATTCCTGTAGAATTGCATTTTGGTCTTATTTTGACTTCATTCTCATAAAATGCAACTACTTTTTAATGCAACAATGATTTTAATTTTAATGTGAATGTTTTTTTTTACTTTTTAATTGTTTTTTTGTCCCGTAAATCTTGATCTAGTTTGTCTTTTTTTTTTCCCTCCCTTGTTTCAACTTAAATCCTGGCAAACTTGGTGTGGTGTTTTTTTTTCCACATAATATCATACTTGTCATAACTTTTTTTGTCATGATATTATGACTCTCTTCAGTGAGCCTGCCATGCATGTTTTTGAGATGTGGGAGGAAACCGGAGTACCCCTTGTAAAACCCACGCATGGACAGGGAGAACATGCAAACTCCACACAGGTGAGGCCGGATTTGAACCCGGGTCCTCAGAACTGTGAGGCAAATATGCAAACCAGTCAGGATTTGAACCCTGCACCTGAGAACAGTGAGGCCACGCTTCAACCATGACTTTCACTGTGCTACCCACAAAAAAAAAACAATAAGTTAAAACTTGGGTCAGTTGGCTGAGAAGCTCCTAAATCTGAGTCATTGTCTGTGTGTGTGTGTGTGTGTGTTTGTGTGTGTGTGTGTGTGTCCAGGATGTGACAAAGACCTTTTGTGCATCATCAGCACTTTGTTGCGAGTTTGTGCTTGCTTAGTTCCCATGTGTCTTTAGCTTTATTTTTTTATTTGTTTTTTGCATATCCCTGTGATATGTTCAGTACAAAGCTGTCAATTTCAGTGTAAAACCTTGGGAAAAAGTACACCTTTTATTTTGAGGATGGATAAAAAACTGTTTATAGCAAATGAGCCAGAGTTCTATTAGTACTCAACTGGCAAATGTTCGTTTAGTTATTAACTGTAGTAGTAGCCTGTTTTGAGAGAGTGGGCTAGTCTTATGCAGGTGAGCCCCTATTTCCACCCCAAGTCCTGCTGGGGGCATGGAAAGTTTTGAAATGTGTTACCATGACAACTAGGTACCTAGCTGTTGCCCCAGAATCTTTAAATCATTGACTGCCATGAACATTTATATTGGCCTACTGGAGTCTGTTTGCTGCCACCGATGAATGTATGAAAACTTTTGGAAAAGCGTCCCCCTCAGCTACGGTTCTAAACCACTGTATTGAGTAACAGATCCCTGTAGTTGGTAGTATTATCTTGCTTGGATTTGACATGTAAGGTAAAGATTGGTGTATGAATCTCAGCTTGTTAAATTCATTAAAGAAGGAGATAAAAGCTAACATGTTGAAAGCTGAACAAGTTTAGGGACATCACACTCCAACTTTGTATATCTATGGTGCACCGTAAACAGAATACTGTAATTTCTTGTGTATAATCCACACCCATGTGTAATACGCACCCCCAAAATTGACCTAAAAATTCTGGAAATGGAAATGGCTGTCAGTGAGTGAGAGTACAAAAGTATGCAAAAAAAAAAAAAAAAGACTCATGTGAAAGGTTTTGGCTTAATTATTCAACCCGTAAATCTAAATTAAATTCACTTTTGACAAAATTGTCTCCCAAAGTGCTCCCTTGTGTTATAATATAGTGAAGCAAATCGAATGCAATGGAATATTGCAGCAGTGCTTCCCTCTGCTGGATGGACCCAATTACAGCAAAAAGACTGCTGGGCATGTCATCTGAATTGTTATTGACTTTAGTATAACATGCATGCACGCATGCAATCAATAACTAAAGCATGACAAGCACATTTAATAGAGAATGTTGTTAATTAAAATAACGTCCCAGGGTTTGTCTTTGCTGGGAAATCTAGGTCAGCGTCAGAGGCATTGTTTAATTGCTTATTGGGACCCTCGTTAGTGGGTGTGCACCCAGTGGTTACCAAGCCATTGGCCTAATTTGTTGTTGGAGCCCGGGAGTGGAGTTTTGCATTCATGCATCTCTATCACGCGGTGCCTCACGCTCTCTCTCGCTCACTCGCTCTCTTTCCACCTAATTGGGCTCTCGTTTCATTCCTCCTCTTTGGGTCAGGGTCTTCAATAGCTTTTAAGTCCTTTTCCTGTTTCCTCATCACCTCTGTCAAATGAAATGTAGCTCCTCTTTTCTCTCACTCCACCTGCTGTACTCGAGTCGGCCTCGGTCTCTGAAGAGCCCGGAGAAGGTCAGTGCCAACTAGACACTACTATTAAGAGCAACATAAATCAAAATGTTATTGTTCAAAAACTCTTTCAGGGCTTTCCCCTTCTTCTGTTAAAGTACAAATACTTACATTTAAGTACATTCCAAGACTGAATTAACTCGTTAAAGCCATTACATCTTTTAAAATTATGAAAAGGTTTTATTTTAATCAGCTATTGTTCAGAAACAGACTTTTTTTGGTCATTATTTTTAGTTTTAATTTTGAAATGCTTTATATCTCCGTATTCAAATGCTTTTAATCACGTAAATCACATTGGGTTACCTTGTGAATGAAATGTGCTGTACAAATAAATTTGCCTGCTTTGCACAGCATGTTTCATTTAACTGTGATATAATTTAGAGCAGGGGTGTCAAACTAATTTTTGTCGAGGGACACATTGTAGTTATGGTTTCGCTCAGAGGGCCATTATGACTGTTGAAACCGTAAAAATATTTAATCGCCTCATCATATTTAAATCAATATATGAACTATTTCTGGAATAAGAAATCAAAGATAATGAGTTTTTCCATTTTTTTCATGTTTAGTAATTCAAAAATGCTTGTAATATCACAACGTTATCATTTATGGTATGTGATGATTTGAAATTTTGGTCCAGATTTTCTCAAGAACCATGGAAGTTGACAAACTAGATTTGCCTTTGCAGGCCACATAAAATCGTGTGGTAGGCCAGATATGGTCCCCGGTGAGCTTGACACCTGTGTTTTAGACTAACAACCCATTGCAATATCCTATATATTACAATACCCACAACACTGGTATCTTTATGTACATATACCCCTTATCTTGTCTCAGTATATATAATATCAGAGGAGGAGTACCGTTACTATATACATACAGATATAAAGAGCGAGCACTACACTTCATGTACTTGTCAATTAATGTGCTGATCCGTGCATATGACGCATGCAGCGGACACATCGACACACATATCACCACCCTACACTTGATCTCTAATGCTTATCTGTGCATCCCAACAAAACAGAGTGGAGCTCTGCTTATCTATTGGCTTTGATGTGTTTGAGACAGCGTAGTCCAGGTGTAGCTTGAAAGGCTCCAATCTTCTCCCATCTGAGCTGTAAATTGCGTGGGAGAAATGGTTATTTTGCCAATTTGGCTAAATGAATACCAATTTGGAAAATTGCAGGTAAGATTTGCGTAGTTGTTAGATTTCACACTAGAGGGGAACAAAGGCTTTAGCGACTTTGTAGACAAAAAGTCAATCTTCCAAAATTTGACGCTTCAGATACTACACAGTAAGGACAAATGACAATTCAAACATCCTGTTATAAGGATTTGGTTGCCTTGTACTTCAGCAGAAACTTGTCAGTCCAATTATTTTGTTGTTGAACGTCTTTTCCCCTTGTAGCAAACAACCCTCCCCACATTTTTCATGTTTCATATTTTACTGTATTTCTATAGTTAATATCTCAGTAATGCTACTTGTTTTGACCTCCTTGATTGTTGTTGGGTTGGATTAAAAAAGAAAGAAAAGAAACGCTAAATAAATGATTCCCACTACATTTGTGGAGAGGGCAAAGAAGTATTACATCACAACCACCATTACATTTTAGTGCAGAGCCACATTTAGAGTGGCAATCTAATGTTTGTTTTTTTTACACCTTTTTCCCATTCAAGCCACAACACATATTGTGAAATCATCGGTTCAAGTCTCAGTCCAGGTGAAAGGAACAAAGAATAGTTCTTCATAGCAATCAAGGTCGAGGCACAACCTTCAGGCCAAGGCCACAAGCAAAAAAAGTCAGAAAAAGTCTGCTTGAATATTGGAGCTTTATTTGGAATTAGTCAGAGGATCTTTGAAGGTATGTGTTGACTTCCATTTAAATTGAGTTTCAGTAAACAGGTTGTGCAACAGCATTATTTCAGTGGTTTGAAAAGATTAGACAAAATTCTAGTGGTACTGAGTTTAAAATGAGTTTGAAATGATTTATTTTGGTCTAAATTTTATACACTGACAAAAACCTAGCATTTCAACAGGGGTGTGTAGTCTTTTGGTTGCACATGAATATGTGTTGTGTGATTGGCTGATGGTCAGCTCCACTTGCCACCTCATTGAGAAAATTCCCGAAAGAAAATGAATGGCTGGAACTGACTTGGAAATTGCCTGGCAACTTACAGTTGAACCAGCAAACACATTGTTTTTAATTATATACATATATATTTTTAAATCCCCACTTTTCATAACAGTTCCGCCGTGATGGAGGTCAGTAGTCTGAGTGCCCTTCCATTGTTTTTGTGTATCTGCAAGTGACTTCTCAAACTCTCCAAATGGAAAAATCCAACCAGAGTCTATTTATAGAATTATGCACTTTTCTAGCGCAGTCGACAGAGTCCCAACAGATGGGCTCACCACAACAGCCTTGGGTTCTTTCCCTACAAGACTGTTTTTAAGGAGCTTGTTTTTGTCAATGGGTCCTTTTTTTTTTTTTTTTTTTTCCCTCTAGTTAACCCTAAAAATAGGATGCCTGGATTTGGACAGACTTAAATCCCCGCTGTTTAAAACCTCAGTACACTGGCTTAGAGCAGCTCGACTTCAAATGCTGTCGATGAGGTGACATCTGTGTTGAGTGCACTGTATCTTTGAAGAATTTTTGTGAACGCAGTCGTGGAAAGGGGTTGACCACACGCACTTTTGGGAGGATGCCATTCTTCCACTGCAGTAGTAGTGGTTGACTTGGCCAGCTGTAGTTATGCTTGGCTTTTACACATCAACATGATTAGATTCATATCCCTATGTTTTTCTGGATTTTGCCTAGAGATTCTAACTTGCTATGCTTTTTTACCCCAGCATGATCTTACATGGTTTGCACGTAAATACCTACAAATCTCAGAAATTATCATTGAAAACAAGAAAGGAGACACTTTAGTCTGGATGCGTTAATTTTTGGAGTCTCTGAGACTCAAGACTGACTGAGATGCTCAATATATGAATACAATACATATATTAATTCATCCTAGGAATTATATTTGCTTCATTTTGCAGCATCTTTCTAACACTGTACTACACATACTAGATAGATAGATTAGAAATTTTATTTTTAGCCACCTTATACTTCTTGCATTTGCTTGGCGGTTCTTAAGATTTCTCAGTCATCATATGTGCAGTATGCAATTGTTGTTTGGCATTTGTCAACCACAGCATGTTTCCCAATGATGAGAGTTGTTTGCACATGAGATTTTATCTTTATTTACCTGTGTGAAGGCTTGCCTTGAGTTTCAAAGTTTTCTACAATGTTATGTGTACCTTCTCCAGCATATTCTCGTCTTGATCTAATGAAACTGTGTTCAATAATCAAAAATTGTATGCTTTTCATTTTGACGACAAAAGTGAAGGCTCTTAGACCCACAAACAAGTGAAGGTTGTCTGCCAAAGAAGCTTCAGGAAGTAAACTACGCGATAGTAATGTCGGTGGGGACGTTTTTATATTTTAATTTATTATTTACATTTACATCACCATAATTACAATAATTAAAATAAGTCAATATTAAGCCCACATTGTTTATAAAAATATGATGCAGACAAAACAGCAGTAAATTGGCACGCAATATTAGGCTGTTTTTTGTGTGTAACCCACATAGCCTTGCGGTTCTTCCCACAAATGTGGCACCACTTAAAAGGGTAAGAAGTACGATTTCTCGCCGAAAAGTATTGTTACAACAAAGAAATACAAGCGTCGTCACCTTTTACACTCCAGTGGTACCTCTTCTTAAGAACGTCAAAATTCAGGTTATGAAACGTCTCCTCGGAAAAATATTGTCCCTAGTTGCGAAGGAAATTCAGGATACGAAAAGGAAAAAATAGGCGCTGAATTCACCCCCCCCTCAAATTCCACCAAATGTAAACATACTGCATCTTGGTTTGTTTGAGCTGCTCTCCCATTGGCTATCGACATAGCATCTTCCTGGCATCCCATTGGCTTGGAGTAACGTCAGTCTTTACCAATGGTGCTTTGCATTTCCCTTCGACACTTACCACTGTATTTTTAATATCAAAATTACTGTACTTAAATGTTTCAATGTGAATGTACTGAAAATTTGTCAAATAGTAATTTAACTCAAAGATGAAATGTTATTGTATTACTTTTCAAAGTTAAATACACCTTAACTGTGCTCAACAAGGCACTGCACTAGATTAAAAAAACATTTAATTTAGTGATTCTTTTGAGTATGACTAGAGGGCATGATTACTATACTTTTAGGGTCACTGTAGTAAATCGAATATCAGTGCCAAGCCTCTTGGATCAAAGCTGTTTTTCCTTTACATCCACTGTGGGGGTGTGGAAGTGTATTGGTGCCATTCCATGTAGAAAAAAGTTCAGCAAACGTGAAATTTATCATGTTTAAATATGAAATTTGCGACAACTTTTTATATTTTATTTTGGGTCAGCAATATCCTTGTGTTATAGACAATTTTTTTCTGGTTCATCTAACAATCTGCTTTTAAATTCCAGTTGGATGATCCCACACTTTGATTGGTTACACTTTTGCTGTTATCAATCTGTGTGCCTCCCTGGCAACAAAAACATTACAATTCAAGTCAGTGAAATCAAGCAAACGGGACTAAAACATCTGTGGTGTGGGGAGCAAAATGCTGTGGTTTATTGACTTTCCCTCTCCCCCTCTTTTTCTCTCCCTTCCTCCCTCTCTCCCTCCCTCCACTAGGGTTTCCTGTTTACTGATCCATTCAAAAGAGAAAACTAAAGGTGAGTTCGTGTGTATGTGTTTCAACTGACTTGATTTAGTTAATCTTAAGTATTGATTTACTGATTTAACTGATGGGTAAATGCAACTGCTTCCTCACATATTTTGACAGTGACTGAAATCACGTTTTCAATGCTCCTATCCTGTTGCACCAAGCAGCTAAATGTTTTTTTTTTCTTCTAAATTTCATAAAACATGGGCAAATTTTTTTTAATTCTTTAGGATCTTGCCTGTATGTCAGTCATAAAAAATGAAATGAACATCTAATATATAATAACAACATTCATCCATCCATCCATTTTCTGAACCGCTTATCCTCACAAGGGTCACAGGAGTGCTGGAACCTATTCCAGCCATCAACAGGCAGGAGGCAGGGTACACCCTGAACTGGTTGCCAGCCAATCGCAGGGTACACACAGACAAACAACAATTCAAACTCACAATCATGCCTAAGAGCAATTTAGAGTCTCCAATTAATGCATGTTTTGGGGATGTCGGAGGAAACTGGAGTGCCCGGAGAAAACCCACACAAGGACAGGGAGAACATGAAATCTCCACACTGGAGGGGACGGTATTTTGAACCCTGGTACTCGTAACTGTGAGGGCAGTCTAACCAGTTGTATCGCCATAATAACAATGTATATAATAGTATTTCAAAAGCATTGAGTTCATATATTGCTTGGTTGAAAGCAATTGCAACCCTGTCATATAGCCGTAAGGGGGAGCCAACGTTTCACTAATCAAGCTGAATTGCATCAGGGAACAAACAAAAATGCACTCAATGATAAATGGAGCTAAAGAACAGTATTTAACACAAATTATGAAACGTAGATAATACTTTTAGAGAATATCTTCTGCTTACCCTCTTTTGCATTGCAGCATGGGTGGCGGACCTCTTGGGGGGGTCCGGGTGTTTGGGCAAGTTAGTAACTTTGCATGATGAAGTTTCTGGCAATTCATTTGCTTGAAAGTGGCTCTGAAACTTTAGCCGATCTTTTTGGATGAAGTCACAGGCAAAAAAAAATGTGTACAGGGCCTGGATATTATGGAAAATAGCCCCACTGTTATGCTAACAGTGTGGCCTGGGTGCAGAATGGCGTTTTCTGAAAGATAAAAGACTTACTTGCTTGTTTTTAATCCATTTTATTTTATATTTAGATGGTGCGTCGAGATACGGGTTTACTTTGTTTGGTGCCCACACTTGTAACTGAAAAACACCTGTAATGATCTTTCCCCATGGAAATAAATAGAATGTCCTTAATCCATTCCAGCTTCCGATAAAATGAAAAACAAAATGTTTAGAATTTTCTTTGATGCCAAAAACAGTACTCTAAGCTATTACACTTGATTTTTTTTTTTTTAAGTCGTCATAACGCTTTGCTTCAGTTTATTGATTTTGAAAAAAAGTGCCAGATTTCTTTGCTTCAGTTCAATGGACATTAATGCGGCATCCTTGTTTGTGCGTTTTGGCCACAGGGGGGCAGTGTAGAAACATACAACTCTATGATGGAGACGGTCCTCAGCTGGATCACTGGTGTCAAGCTGAACCCTTTGTCCAAATTACATCCATCCATCCAATTTCCAAGCCCGTTATCCTCACATACTTTTCACAAAACTATACCACTGGTCACCTCCTATACAGTTGATATTTTTCCAATTTATTAAGCATTATAAAGTGTTGATAATGACTTGATCTCTTTGATTATACGTCAGTTGCTCAACAAACATGCTTTTTGTTTTTTTTCATTGTTTTTAGTCATTGATGCACATTAAATCAAATTTGAACTGTAATGGCAGTTTTGGCTGCCATGACTAAATTAGCCTGATTGGTGGAGATTTTTATTTGTATTTATTTTTTATAGCTGTAGGAGTGACCGCACGGTTAAGGCTTCATTCAGGTTCAGTACTGTGCTCCTTCAAAATGAAAGCCTAAAATAGCATTGATTTCCAATGTACTAATATATGAAGCTTTTTTTTTTTTTTTTAAGTTAGCCCTCTCACAATGTTTGCGGAGAGGCGGCGTGTTATCAGAATGAAAATATTAATAATCATAGCAGCTCCCTGAACTTCAACTTTTCATCTGGCTTGCCCAAAAGGAACAATTCCCAGGAGTAAAAAAAAGTTGCAATTTGAAACCGTGCACACCTGATCAAAGGTGAGGCATATTTGCTTCTTTTAAATTTTGTAATAGCACATTTATTCAGTTAGCCCTTGATAAAGCTGATTTTTTTTGGGGGGGCACATTCTGTTTAATTGTATATCATTTATGATTTATTTAAATTTATCATTTATATATTACCTATACAGTATTTTGAACTGAAAACTATTGCATATTGTTAAAACATAGTGCAATAAGAATAAAGATGTTCCCCTAACATGAAGAACAATCCTGATTACAATATTGATAAAAGTTAGCATTAAGCAAAGCGATCTTAAAGCTCAGTGGTTGTTTTAAAAGCACAAGTGAGATGTTCAGTGCCTCCAGACAGCCCTTACACTGTATCTCAAATTTTTGCTCACAAGTTGAAGCAAAGAGAGAGAGAGCGAGAGAGAGGGAGATGGAAGGAGAGGGAGGGTGGGGGAATGGAGTAGATCCAAATACATGCTTCAGGTGTGAGCAGTTTTCGGTCATGTGGAGTGAGAACATTCAGCGGGAGGAGAGCAAGGCGCCTACATGCTACGGCCGGCGTGTGATTTAGGTGCAGGTTAGAGGTCTTCAGCAGAGTGTTAGGTACTGAGCAAGCTATGACTCTTCTGACCAACGGCACACAGAATCCGGGCTCGTATTATTGCCTGATTCGACGCAGGTTCAAGAGGCGGCGCAAGAAACGCTCGGAACGCAAAGGTAAACCCTCTGAGCACTGGGACCCTTCATGCCGTTGCTACACTTGGATTGATGTTGGCAAAAAAAGGCAGGAACAATTCTTTCAGTTTTTGTACTTCTATGCCTTACTGTACGAGAGTCAGACCAAAAGTAGGATTTTTATACTCCACTTGTCCAATGTCACTCTATACCAATACTGCAACAGTACCATGACCAAAACCTATTAACAAACAAAAAAAAAAACGTCAGAGCAGTGAAATTAAAACTTGTAACTCCATCTTCTTAATATTTTAAACTTTTTTAAAAATAATCATTTAACAATAAATGATAGTAAATTAAACATAGTACCGGTGATTGCATTATGCTGAGCTATGGATAATGTTTGGTTAAACTAATACGTAAAGCCGTACAATATTTCTTTTGTCTTTTTATTATGGTTATCAACTTAACCCAAAGCTCTTGAGATTAATTAAAGTGAGAAATAAAATTTCCTAGAATTTAACTGATAGTCTTGCACAAACTTCTTTTCTTAGTATACATTGCAAATGTAGGCTGTCATTTTTTTGTGACTGCTTCAGTTGCATACATTTTATCAGTTATATTTTTTAGTAATTTACCTTTAAAAACAGTTGACAAGAGGAAAAAAAATAATGTAATTAAATTTAATGGTGAAATTAATAAATATATACAAATAGTAGGAATATATTCATGATGTAAACCGCAACATTGTTGTAAGTATTAGTAAAACACTCCTGTCTTTTTCTCAGGAACAAGAAGGACATCAAGTTTGAAAACAAAAAAATCCCAATAAGCATTCTATATGTTTCATTATTAACTCTGCGTATCTACTACTCCAGTCAATATAGTAATCCTTATAGTTATCCTTCTAAAGCCACTATTCTTCGATTCTCCCTTTTTCCACAAAAAATTCTGTTTGACCCTAAACAATAAAGAAGGGTGGATCTTAACAGTTTAAATACATAGTTTTTTTTTTTTTTATTTGTGACATGGTGTTGAATATGCACCTTAATGCTGGACAAATGTATTGGGACACCTCCTTACTTCCCTGTTGTAAATTGTGGCATACACACCTCACTTCTCCCCTTGTTTGACAATGATCCTACTTTCTAAAAAACTATGGCATCCATATCTGGAAATGTCAAATAAATTAAAATTATACCTCTCACATTTGTACTTTTCTGTTTGCTTCTATTTTTCAGTCTATTCATTGCTCTTAGTAAATCAGATGTTGCTTTTAAGGACCATTTATCCACAAGTACACAGCTATAAGGAAAAGGATGCCTTCATGAAGAGTTTGAAATTATAGCTTTCCTCGCGCAACAAAGCACTTGTTCTACATGTCCGCATGTCTCTGGCTACATTGTACAACAATTTCTCAAAAGTCAGATGTTGCCTTCAGGGAAATCTTAAATCACAGCTTTCTTCCCAGAACTGATCTTTTTCCAAATGCGTGTCTATCGGTCCAGATGTGTATCTACCCAACAGTCTTTATTGCCATGTTTTCACCCATCAAAAAAAAAAAAGGCGACTTCCTAGACAATCTGGAATCAAAGGTTTTCTCCCACCACTGAGGACAGCAGATATCACACATTTTGAGTTTATGACTTTCTCTGAGCTACAGTATAAGGCGCTTGACTTTGGTGCTCTCACTATCCAGCATATGTGGTGTGTGGCCATATGATACTATCCCTTAAGTGGATATAATACGATGCCGGGAGCAGGGACAGCGTCTCTGTTTCTTCCTCTGAGGATTAAGGCACACAGCCAAGTTAGTAATGACCAAGTCAGCCAGATCTGGCCAGCAATATTGGGCAGGCGCTCGCTTTGATACTTCGCCACTTCTACCCTCAGCCCCCACTTCTTTTGTCAAGCCTGCTCCATTGAGCCATATAAGTCCACCGCTGCTGATGCTGCATTTTTTGTCCCCGATCCTCCCTTGAGCTCCGTTTGCTGTGTGACTGACTACATCTATCAGCGTTACACAGTTCTATTGCCCCTCCTTCTTAGCCTCCCTTATCACCGGGGTACTAAAAGTGGCACTTTCTCAGTCCTACAAGAGATCCGGTACTGTAAGCTATCGTTTTTGCTGGATATATTTACGCTGCATCTCCAGGTGGCCAAATATGACTTAATGCATGTACTGTATAGTGAACCCCTGCCAGTTTGCAGTTCTCTGTTCACAAATGAATCTACAGTACATATATATATATATATATATATATATATATATATATATATATATATATATATTTTTTTTTTTTTTGTGACAGGAGCCCAAAAACCACAGGATATCATAGTATTTTGTGTATTTATAATTAAAACTATTAAGATAGTTATAAACATTTTTAGGCAGACTTTAGTTCTCGTACTCTTGGTTTATCACTTTTCACGATATACTGTAGAGCTACGTCCCTATCCCCGCTTCCAAGAAATAGTTGTGCTCGTGTTTAAGTCGTTAAATAATAATAAATAGATGACAAAAATACATTAATGCTCTACATTACAATGGACCTTTGTGTATTCATTGTTTGGTATGCAAAAATTCACCCTTTAGATGAGATAATTCGCACATTATTCATCGAACTCCATGCTGAATTGTGGGTTTTAGTTTTTTTCCTCAATCCACTACTTATTTACCATATTTTCCACACTATAAGGCGCACTGCATTATAGGGCGCACCTTCAATGGATGGCCTAGTTTAACTTTTTTTTTTTTTTGTATGTAAGGTGCACCGCTTTACAAGGTGCATTGAATAGACGCTACAGTAAAGGCTGGGGTTACATTATGCATCCATTAAATGGAGCCACACTAAAGGCTCAATATTGATCCATACATAAGGCAAACCGGATTATAAGGCGCGCCGTTGGCTTTTGAGAAAATTAAAGACTTTTAGGTCCGCCTGATAGTGCGGAAAATACGTTACATTTTCTTTTTTTTCCCTTTATATTTATAGAGATTGTGAACTATTTACTGATTTTCACAATTCACAGTTAAGCTAGGTCCATTTCCCATGTGAATAGCGAGAGTCCATTGTACTCCACTCCATGCTATGGGCAATTGTTTTGCTTATTTAATAATCAAAACGACTCTAATGTAGCATGTTTATTCCAAACTTAATGCTCAATGCCTGGGGTCACCAACCTTTTTGAGCCTGAATGCTACTTCATGAGCACCAATCATCTGAAGGGCTACATGACCTGTTTGTGGCAAACTTCCAAAATAACAAAACATATACTTTATAATCATCATCTTCTTCTTCTTTTCCTTTCGGCTTGTCCCGTTAGGGGTCGCCACAGCGTGTCATCTTTTGCCATCTTAGCCTATCTCCTGCATCTTCCTCTCTAACCCCAACTGCCCTCATGTCTTCCCTCACCACATCCATAAACCTTCTCTTTGGTCTTCCTCTCGTTCTTTTGCCTGGGAGCTCCATCCTCAGCATCCTTCTACCAATATACTCACTCTCTCGCCTCTGAACATGTCCAAACCATCGAAGTCTGCTCTCTCGAATCTTGTCTCCAAAACATCCAGCTTTGGCTGTCCCTCTAATGAGCTCATTTCTAATCCTATCCAACCTGGTCACTCCGAGCGAGAACCTCAACATCTTCATTTCTGCCACCTCCAGTTCAGATTCCTGTTGTTTCTTCAGTGCCACTGTCTCTAATCCGTACATCATGGCCGGCCTCACCATTGTTTTGTAAACTTTGCCCTTCATCCTAGCAGACACTCTTCTGTCACATAACACACCAGACACCTTTCGCCAGCTGTTCCAACCTGCTTGGACCCGTTTCTTCACTTCCTGACCACACTCTCCATTGCTCTGTATTGTTGACCCCAAGTATTTGAAGTCGTCGACCCTCGCTATCTCTTCTCCCTGTAGCCTCACTCTTCCCCCTCCACTTTTCTCATTCACGCACATACATTCTGTTTTACTTCGGCTAATCTTCATTCCTCTCCTTTCCAGTGCATGTCTCCATCTTTCCAATTGTTCCTCTGCATGCTCCCTGCTTTCACTGCATATGACAATATCATCTGCGAACATCATGGTCCAAGGGGATTCCAGTCTAACCTCATCTGTCAGCCTATCCATTACCACTGCAAACAGGAAGGGGCTCAGAGCTGATCCCTGATGCAGTCCCACCTCCACCTTAAATTCCTCTGTCACACCTAAGGCACACCTCACCATTGTTCTGCTGCCATCATACATGTCCTGTACTATTTTAACATACTTCTCTGCCACACCAGACTTACGCATGCAGTACCACAGTTCCTCTCTTGGTACTCTGTCATAGGCTTTCTCTAGATCCACAAAGACGCAATGTAGCTCCTTCTGACCTTCTCTGTACTTTTCCACGAGCATCCTCAAGGCAAATAATGCATCTGTGGTACTCTTTCTAGGCATGAAACCATACTGTTGCTCGCAGATACTTACTTCTGTCCTGAGTCTAGCCTCCACTACTCTTTCCCATAACTTCATTGTGTGGCTCATCAACTTTATTCCTCTATAGTTCCCACAGCTCTGAACATCCCCTTTGTTCTTAAAAATGGGAACTAGAACACTTTTCCTCCATTCTTCAGGCATCTTTTCGCCCGCTAGTATTCTGTTGAATAAGTTGGTCAAAAACTCCACAGCCATCTCTCCAAATTGCTTCCATACCTCTACCGGTATGTCATCAGGACCAACTGCCTTTCCAGTTTTCATCCTTTGTAGTGCCTTTCTGACTTCCCCCTTAGTAATCATTTCCACTTCCTGGTCCTTCACTCTTGCCTCTTCAACTCTTCCTTCTCTCTCATTTTCTTCATTCATCAACTTCTCAAAGTATTCTTTCCATCTATTTAGTACACTACCGGCACCAGTCAACACATTTCCATCTCTATCCTTAATCACCCTGACCTGCTGCACATCCTTCCCATCTCTATCCCTCTGTCTGGCCAACCTGTAGAGATCCTTTTCTCCTTCTTTCGTGTCCAACCTGGTGTACATGTCTTCATATGCCTCTTGTTTAGCCTTTGCCACCTCTACCTTTGCCCTACGTCGCATCTCGATGTACTCCTTTCGCCTCTCCTCAGTCCTCTCAGTATCCCACTTCTTCTTCGCTAATCTCTTTCCTTGTATGACTCCCTGTATTTTGGGGTTCCACCACCAAGTCTCCTTCTCCCCTTTCCTACCAGATGACACACCAAGTACTCTCCTGCCTGTCTCTCTGATCACCTTGGCTGTCGTCGTCCAGTCTTCCGGGAGCTTCGGTTGTCCATCGAGAGCCTGTCTCACCTCTTTCCGGAAGGCTGCACAACATTCTTCCTTTTTCAGCTTCCACCACATGGTTCTCTGCTCTACCTTTGTCTTCTTAATCTTCCTACCCACCACCAGAATCATCCTACATACTACCATCCTATGCTGTCGAGCTACACTCTCCCCTACCACTACTTTACAGTCAGTAACCTCCTTCAGATTACATCGTCTGCACAAAATATAATCTACCTGCGTGGTTCTACCTCCGCTCTTGTAGGTCACTATATGTTCCTCCCTCTTCTGGAAATAAGTGTTCACTACAGCCATCTCCATCCTTTTTGCAAAGTCCACCACCATCTGCCCTTCAAAGTTCCTTTCCTGGATGCCGTACTTACCCATCACTTCTTCATCGCCCCTGTTTCCTTTACCAATATGTCCATTACAATCTGCACCAATCACAACTCTCTCGCTGTCTGGGATGCTCAGAACTACTTCATCTAGTTCCTTCCAGAATTTCTCTTTCAACTCTAGGTCACATCCTACCTGTGGTGCATAGCCGCTAACTACATTATACATAACACCCTCAATTTCAAATTTTAGTCTCATCACTCGATCTGATACTCTTTTCACCTCCAAGACATTCTTAGCCAGCTCTTCCTTTAAAATAACCCCTACTCCATTTCTCTTCCCATCTACTCCGTGGTAGAATAATTTAAACCCTGCACCCAAACTTCTAGCCTTACTACCTTTCCACCTGCTCTCTTGGATGCACAGAATATCAACCTTTCTCCTAATCATCATGTCAACCAACTCCTGTGCTTTTCCTGTCATAGTCCCAACATTCAAAGTCCCTACACTCAGTTGTAGGCTCTGTGTATTCCTCTTTTTCTTCTGACGCTGGATCCGGTTTCCTCCTCTTCTTTGTCTTCGACCCACAGTAGCTGAATTTCCACCGACGTCCTGCAGGTTAGCAGTGCCGGGGGCGGGCGTTGTTAACCCGGGCCACGACCGATCCGGTATGGGATTCTTTAGATGAACGCTCATATTTGTTTGGCACAGTTTTTACGCCGGATGCCCTTCCTGACGCAACCCTCTGCATTTATCCGGGCTTGGGACCGGCCTACAGATTGCACTGGTTTGTGCCCCCATAGGGCTGCATTACTTTATAATCATATAAATACTTAATATTATACATTATTTTAAAAATTTCAGTAATGTAAGCAATTCAATTAAAAAATTAAAGCACAAATAATAAAAACAATAACAAATAATAACTTGTGACCTGTGCCATCTTTCGAACTGCCTCCCGGGCGCCTTAAGTGGTTCTCGTGGGCAACCATGCGCCCATGGGCACATCATTGATTACCACTGCTCTATGCTTTGCCTTTGACTGACTTAGTCATTTTTGATGTCCTTATTTGTGGAACATGCGAAGACGCAGGGGTGTATACATTCCCAATTTTTCTATTTTGATGTCATGCGGGTAATGCAAAATTCACAGTGTGATATCTGATGTGTCCACATTGTCCACATTTGGAATAAATTGATTGCAATCTGAAGATATCTTATTTCGTGTTTTTTGTTTTTCAATTGCAATATATTATGCAATTTAAGCAAAATAATAATTAAAAAAAACATCATCACTTAAACCATGTAGAGTCATTCCAGCTATTGAAGACCTCCTGAGAGTTAGTAGCTCATACTATCTGGATGAACAAGGTCAGATAGAAGGAACAATCATGGGTAGGGTGATGTGTCACTGACTCTTAGAATAAAATCTCATCCCTTTGTCCCTGGGACAGTGAGGTCAGATTCAGTACCATGACGCTACAGTAGATACTCCCATCAAGTGCAGATTAATGATCTCTTTGAGGGTCCTTCAACATGTCAATGTAAGCTGGACCAGGGTCAGCTTGTTGATGAACCCTATCTGTACCTATAATTCACTCCACACTGCTGTCCTGAATAGAACGTGTCATCTTTTTTTCACGTGTTAAAACTTCCAGAGTTTTTGGTGAAAAACTAACCATGACATGATATGACGGACATTGTGCTTTTCGTTGCTATTTTAAACATTGACTAGGTGTCTTTCAAAATTCATAAAGATTTATAGTGGACTTAACATCCCATTGTGGTCTTCCACTTAGAGCAGCTGGAACAATTATTTAGCGTGTCATGATTTTTCTCACTAGATACATTTCCAACTGTGCTTCCAAAGATTGACGAAAATTTGATCAGATTGGAAACACCCAGCCCTCCCCAAAGGCGCTCACATTTTTGCCAGGGATTTTAACAAGACCAATCCAAAGACTCTACTCCCCAATTTCTACTCCCACCAGTTTGCATACCGCCTGAAGAGATCAACTGAGGACACCAACGCTATAGTGTTGCAAGTTGTGCTGAGACACCTGGAACAACCGCAGTGCTACGCGAGGAAGCTCTTTGTGGATTAAAGCTCAACCTTTAACCCAATAATACCTGATATTCTGTTGATGAAACTAGACGTCCCAAGCCTGCCTTCTCTCACACGCACCTGAATGAAGGACCTTTTAACCAATAGACCGGCTCCCACCTGTCCTCTACCCACACACTGAGCATCAGCTCACCACTGGGCTGCGTGCTGAGCCCCCTCCTGTGTTGTCTCTACACCTTTGACAGCAGCCCAGTCCACAATAATAATAATATCATTCGCAGATGACACAACAGTAGTAAGGCTGATCTCAGAAAGATAAGACAGCCTACAGAGACGAACCTGGTGTTCAGACAACAATCTAGGGTACATAAACACTACATACTGTCTTAGAGTGTGAGGTGGCTGAAGTTGTCCAACTTAAAATGTTTTGGCATTTCTCTCTCGATAACAACGTGACAAAATGAGATTTAGCCCTTAATCTTTTGCTTCTTATAAACTGCTGGTCTAAAATACTAAGCGATGCAGCACCATCATATTCAGGTGTCAGTTTTCCAAAGTTCCACAGGCACTTTGTTGGTTGCTTGAGCACTGAGCACACCGCAACATTCGTCAACAAGCTGCACACATTCTTACTAATGCACACATTCACACATCTTTGGACTTGGCCATACACCCGGATCCCCAGAGGCACTTTGTGTTTAGCTGTGTCATAAATCAGAGCTGTCACAGAAATATTAAGGCACAGGGAGAAAAGACATGTGCCAGGTGCCCAGCAACCTTGAAAAGAAAAAAACATTGTGAAAAGATTGCAAGATTTTTTTTTTTGTTCTAAAGCCACTAACCAGTCTCCTTTTTACAATCTGAAGTCAACTGTTTCTCACTGTTGGAATTGCATGTTGTCTTTGTTAGCTACATGTGTTTCACTGTAACAGCCAATACTCATGAGACATGCCATTTAGGATTTGACTGGCTGCCTCACTCATGCAATTTTGACGGCTCAACAACTCTGATCCCAACTGTTTGTACAATTCGATGATTTAATAACTGTGTGTAGTTGCCGTGTAACTGAATCGTCAAATGGGAAGCAGGAATGAGCACAAGGAATACACTTGCCAATACAACTGGGACTCCATCACGTCCCAGTTACACTTACTCTCCTGGCTGTCACTGATTCTGCAAAGCAATGTAGAAAAAAAAATCTTCTTGAATGCATCCATCAAATGGCACCAGTTCAGCAATCTGAATCTCAAGCTTAAATGTATTCTAACATTTTATGCATTTTTTTATGCCTAAACCCCCAGATAAGAAGGTATTCTCTCTTAACTGGAAGATGAAAAAGGGGAGCACATAACTTTTTTTTTTTTGCCTGCCTCCGATAGTTGTGCCTCTGCATTTTAGAATTCATTTTAAGATTATGCTATCCATATTCAAATCTCTAAACGGTCTTGCCACGTCTTAAGTTTCTGAGTTGCTCCATTCCTATGTCCCTTCCCGATGCCTCAGGTCACCTGACCAGCTGCACCTGGATGTACAGAAGTCTTAGGTGGAAGCATAGATGGGATGGAGCCTTTTCTGTTTCTGGTACCAAACTGGAAAATATAAGGATACAACAGAAGAAACTAGGCAAACTGTTACCTTATTTGACACTTAAAACTCTTCTGCTTATCAATTTTATTGTTTTTTTGTTTGTTTTTTTTATGCTTTTGGGACCTGTTTTACAAAGGCTTGATACAACCAGTTGGTCCGCTACCTGTTTCCAACACCACCTTTAAATCACTTGCTAATTGGCTCACATTTGTTTTCATGTCAACAAACAACTGTGTGTCTTTCAGCAGCACCAGAGATTTGCATTTGAAAATATTGTATATCATTTATGATTGTCAGCCCAGACCGATTTCCAAAATTTGGGGTGGCAAAATCACTTTATCTCTCCAAAGGCACCGATTACCAAATCAGGATAATCTTTTAGTGACATCCAAGAATCTGGACTTAGCTGGACATTTGATTGTAATGGATTTAAAAGTGCTTACATTTGTGCTGATTAGTTGTGTGTGTGTGTGTGTGTGAGAGAGAGAGAGAGAGAGAGAGAGAGAGAGAGAGAGAGAGAGAGAGATAGAGAGAGAGAGAGAGATAGAGAGAGAGAGAGAGAGAGAGAGAGAGAGATAGAAGAGAGGAGCTGAGAGAGCGATCGCGATCTCTCGGCTCGAGATGAGCTCTCGCTCTCTCTCTCTCTCTCTCTCTCTCTCTCTCTCTCGTCTCTCTCTCAGCGCTCGAGCCTTTTTGGCAGAAGCCCAACCCTTTTCTGTTAGGGTGCCGGGACCTATATATGGACTCCACCATGGTGTATTACCTGGTCAGCAGTAAAGCAGAAGAGAGGATTATTCTGTCCATCAACCCCCCTCTCTTCCCACTCCACCCAAAAAAAGCTATTTCTATTAAAATGTCATCTTCTTTGATGAAGTAATCATCGGGCTGCCAAAGCTTTATTGAAGAAAGTAATGGGATTCGAGGATGGTGACAGTAGCACTCAATGATCTAATGTCATACGCAGATGGTTAACAATGATCTCCCAAATTTCTCCTTGTCATTCCTCTTCTGACTTTCTGATTTGCACCGTACACTATTTTCGCACTGGTTTTAGACTTTTAGATTTCGAATTTTCTTCAACCTTTTCTACCTTTGCCTCTTTCACCCATAAGCCCCACTCTTGTTTAATGTTTTACATATGGCAGATTTGTCAACAGATGTTGTCAAATGAGCCAGTGACTTTTTTTCTTAATCTTAACTGACTCTCTAGGGTTCTTGTTCCCCTTACTGGGGATTCTGTGCTGTGCTCTTATAGTCATTATCGGATGGCCATTCCTTGGAACAAAAGCAACAGTACTTTCTCAATTTTTGAGTATTTTTGTAAGCATGGACTGAACGTCAAGACTTTTAGAAATACTTTTGTCAACTTTTTACACAGGTCAAAGATTCGTTACATGTCACGTAATTGTTCTTGACAGCAGACAATTCTAACCTTGTATGTGTTTTCTAGTAGCCAAAACAGGTTTCTGCCAGACCGCCTATCTTGTTTCTTTGACTGAACATCAGGTTGGCTAAGGTTGGCTCATACCCGTCTCTTTTCTAGCTCTTCTAGAGATTATATTTTTGAGGTTGGCTTACTTTTCCATTTTTTTATAATATAAAAAAACACAATTGTGTGATATTAGTTAAAGTAGACTATTTATTCTTTTAATCTAGATGATCAGACCACATTTTATGACCAATATATGTAGAAATTTAAGAAATTCCAAATGGTTCAGATACCTTTGTGTCACTTGAAATGTTTCTTTTGCAATTTCTTTTCGAGACCTTTTCTGTCAATGATGCACACTAGGAGACTACAATGTTGAAATCTGTCATGATACTCATTTTTTTTTTTTTTGTCTGCCATAAACATCCAATTGAAACAAAGGCTTGAAACATTTCACTGTGTGCGTGGCGGACTAGTACAACACAAGTTTCACTTTTTGAAACAAAATATTGAAATAAACGGACTTGCCTCTATTAAAAGTTTTATGGCAGATGTTTGTATGTGCTCTTGCCATTGGTTAATGACCACTTCAGGCTCTACGAGAATCAGACTTCTCACCGAAAGAAAGCTGGAGTAGGCTCCACTACACCTGTAACCCTGGTGAGGATAGGCGGTTTAAATAATGGATGCATGAATGTTTTTGAATGTGTGAGGCAGGCATTGATTGCCTGGTGGGCCAATAAGTCTGCGTTGAGAATACTGAAGAGGACTGTCTCATGGCAGCCTCTCCTTCACATACCATTTCCCTTGGTCATTTGTCTCTGTCCACTTTCTTTCTGCTTTCCCTTTTTTCCCCTCCACCCTTCATACTATAGATGTGTTCTCATTTTGGACCCTGGTCAGCTATGATCTGTTTTTTTTCCATTATTATAGTAGGACTTAGTTTTTCCTCCTTTCCCCTCATGCAATATTTTAACATTTTCATAAAATGACAGGTAATTTCTGCTTGTATTTGTATTCCAGTTCTTTTGAGTGTCCACATGTTAGCGTGTCATTTGTGAGCGTAACTGTGTGTCATCATGTTTCTTTGTAGAATTGGAGGACTTGATTCATGGTTAAGATGGGATGTGTTTTGATAAAGCATATACATTGTGCCCAGTAACAGCTATTTGCATCTTGAACTACTAAAACAGCATCTGACATACGCCGCTGTGTGGGGGCGCCATCTACATGTAGACCAGGGGTCACCAATGCAGTGCCTGCGGGCGTATGGTAGCCCGCGAGGACCATATAAGGCACCCGTGAGGTATGTTCTAAAAATACCATAGGCCACAAATTATTCCTATTATTTGTGCTTTAAATTTTGAATCTGACTTGCTTACATTAATTAAAATTTGAAAAATACCTGTAATGTTATTTACTCCAATGAATTGAAACAAAAATATTTTATGTACGTGTAATGCACTGAGTCTGAAATTTGCCACAAACAGGTCAAGTCGCCTTTCATACGATTGGTGCGCACGAAGTAGCCCTCAGCCTCAAAGAGGTTGCTGAGGCCTGATGTAGACACTTGCGCAAGTCACGGAAAGTTTTCACCCGTCTAAATCGGAACAAAAGTTGATTTTTAGTTGCGTACTGGAATACCTTAATCACGGAAACATCCTCTCTGAGACAGGATGTTGTAATGACGACAAAAGGAAACACCAAAACGGTCTTTGTGGTCAACTGGAGACATGGGCATGGACTGAGGTTAGGTTCATGTTGATCGCCAAAGCTAACACTACTAGCCTTAACACATTCACTATCATTGACTGCTTGAGAAGTTAAATATGTTAACTGGGAAGGCTGGTATTGGATTTATACCAGCAGTAGTGGGACGGTGGCGAGGAGTAGAATATGGGCAGCGACACAAAGTGAAGTTTTGTCAACAGATTATCATGTACAATAATGAGCAGAAAACAACTGTGCGCTAACAAGACCTTCATTCATCATAAAAGTAAAAATCTTAGTCTGACCATGTCCGATCAATCAGTGGTGCTTTGAGTTATGGCTTTAATTTGTTCTGCTTAAAACTCAACACATTCATTCCTCATTCATCTTCCTCCTTTGAAAGAATGGAAATACCACTAATGAATTCCAGACCCCCATTGCACTTCTTCTGGTATGTGTGCTGTGGCAACCAGAAGAGGCAGTAGAGTACAGAAATAGAGTACAAATATATGGGAAAACGACACTCATTAGTGCGCAGTAGGCTGACACAATTTTTTTCATTTTTATTTTTGCAAAGGATAGTGTTTTGTTAAATTGTCTGCATGTGTTGTGTCACTGTTTATGTTCATATCTTTTGGTGAAATGGTTATAAGACTATTGATGCTTTCCCTGAGCTTCTTTGTTACGTTTTGCATTTTGTGTTTGCATTAAGCAAGCAAAAATCCTGCAGGCAAAGAATTTTTTTGTTTTACGTTTAGTTTGATGGTAAACGTCAACTGTAAGCAGATTTAAACAGCTTGAATACTTTTTGTGTTTTTTGGATTAGTCACTCTCTGCCAAACTGCTTTTTATAGTTAAAAGAGTTGAGATTGCTGTCACCATAAGGCATTGTTTTTAGAATTTTTGCTTGCAAGTCAAGGTAAAAAAAAATAAAAATCACCAGAGCAATCGCTTGTGTCTTGAAATGTAAAGCGTAACAGAATCTTCTTAACTACTATGGTGTAGTATTTTGTTAAAGCCCTAGAGATTAAAGATGTACAACAGTTGTGAAACATAATCTAAACTTCACGGTAAATCACCAGTTTGCCTCATTATATTGCTGCTGGAACACTGTCAACTGCTACATCCATATAAGGTAATATATTGGGGGTCATGTCTCAGAACGGGGGGGGGGAGTACAGTCATGTCATAATAGAATTATGTTTCAGTACAAGAGAGCACAACACTGAGTCAAATTTTTTGGTTAATTACATTC
The DNA here is from genome assembly GCF_019802595.1 of Syngnathoides biaculeatus. Classification (NCBI taxonomy): domain Eukaryota; kingdom Metazoa; phylum Chordata; class Actinopteri; order Syngnathiformes; family Syngnathidae; genus Syngnathoides; species Syngnathoides biaculeatus. The sequence continues at coordinate 17,646,155 of NC_084653.1, read as the reverse complement.
TCCGTTCGTAGGTCTTTCATGTCTTATTGCAGCCACAGCTACCTTATCTGTCTAGCATTCGTTATTATTTGTCAAGCGCCATATAATTTGTAAGTTGCACGATATACTGTAAACCAGACCATATAAAGCTATTTGGAACCAATGTTTACCATTGGTCTCCCTGGAGGTAGAAGCTATTGATGCCTTCTTATCCCCATCATGCAGTGTTTTGTTTTTTTTTTCAGGGAAACAGCAGAGCAGTAGGGGTCCACTTGGCATTAAAAAAAAGTAAATAGATATCAAGACATATGGGTATATGATTGAGAAACAAAAATGTATATTTGTATTTGAAGAATCTTGTTGCTACTTCCTTTGTGGCTATTAGATTTCCCAACCCACACAAATGCATATTTTATGTTTGGATATCTGTCTGTATCGACGTGCTATGAGGTCGTCAGTCTACAGCAGCCTCTTCTTGCCACCCAGCCACTCACTGATGATTTATGAGTACTCGTGAAACAGTCCAGTTTGTGGGTCCCTGGGACGAATTTCTAGTGGAACATCTGAAGTTGAACATAATCCCTTCCAGTAAGATGGGCGACTTTTTCAGAATTCAGAATTTTTTACATTTGCCGATCAATCAAGGGAAAGAGGGAGTGGTCTACTTGTGTTTGAGTGTTGAGTTGCTTCACATTGAGATTAGTTAGTTCACTTTGTGGTATATATTCAATTTTGCTTTTTTCTTTTGTAAATGATTGCAGAGTTAGTCATATTAAATTGAGGAGCCATGACAGAAATTTCAAACTGGTCATCATCCTTGGGGTCCTCGTCTCGTGACATCTCATTTGTTCAGATTTGTTGAGGTTGCTGGCATTAAACAGCAAACCGTTTTCATCAAGCTCTAAACTTTACAACTTCAGAGGACTAACTGGCTTTTGTATACTTGTCTTAAGGCACTTTAGTCTATCACTAACCTATGTTAACACAGTAATAGTAATTTGGCCATCCATCCATTTTCTGAACTGCTCAGTAAATATTTGTATCCTGCTAATTTGCCATTCATAGTTGTTTACTCGCTGTAATGTGGTTTAATCCAGACTTCCACTACAATTGGACCATCTACAGTGAAGACAATAAGTATTTAAACACCCTGCTATATTTCAAGTTCTCCCACTTAGAAATCATGGAGGGTCTGAAATTTTCATTGTAGGTGCATGTCCACTGTGAGAGAGATAATCTAAAAAGAAAAATCCAGAAATCACAATGTATGATTTTTTTTTTTTTAACGACTTTGTGTGATACAGTTGCAAATAAGTATTGCAACACCTGAGAAAATCAATGTTAATATTTGGTACAGGAGCGTTTGTTTGCAATTACAGAGGTCAAACATTTCCTGTAGTTGTTCACCAGATTTGCACACACTGCAGGAAGGATTTTGGCCCACTCCTCCACACAGATCTTGTCTAGATCACACAGGTTTCTGGGCTGTTGCTGAGAAACACGGTGTTTCAGCTCCTTCCAAAGATTTTCAATTGGGTTTAGGTCTGGAGACTGGCTCGACCACACCAGAGCCTTGATATGCTTCTTACGGAGCCACTCCTTGGTTTTCCTGGCTGTGTCTGTCGAGTCATTGTCATGTTGAAAGAGCCAGCTGCGACCCATCTTCAATGCTCTGACTGAGGGAAAGAGGTTGTTCACCAAAATCTCACAATACATGGCAGCGGTCATCCTCTCCTTAATACAGTGCAGTTGTTCTGTCCCATGTGCACCCCCAAAGCATGATGGTACCACCCCCATGCTTCACAGTAGGAATTGTGTTCTTGGGATGGAACTCATCATTCGTCTTCTTCCAAACACGGTTAGTGGAATTATGACAACTCTTTGGTCTTGGCCATGTTACAAGTTTGAGTCTTTCTGATTGTATGGTGTGGACAGGTGTCTTTATTCAGCTAACGACCTCACACAGATGCATCTGATTCAGGATAATACATGGAGTGGAGCTGGACTTTTAAAGGCGGACTAACAGGTCTTTGATAGTCAGAATTCTAGCTGACAGGTGTTCAAATACTGATTTGCAGCTGTATCACACAAACAAATTGGTAAAAAAAATCATACATTGTGATTTCTGGATTTTTCTTTTTAGATGGTCTCTCTCACAGTGGACATGCACCTACGATGAACATTTCAGACTCCTCCATGATTTCTAAGTGGGAGAACTTGCAATATAGCAGGGTGTTCAAATACTTATTCTCTTCACTGTACACACTTATTCTCGTGGTGTTAAATATATTCTAATTATCATGTGCCTGTTAATTTAGCGGTTACCATGCCTTTTCGCTCATTTACTGTTACTTTTGTGAAAATGAACCTTGTTAGTTTTGCAGCGAATTCACCAACATGGAGGCAAGGATTGTTGATTTATAAAAGTGGCTAAGTGTTAGCCATCTGTAACTTGTGGCTGGTGTGGACTCTGAGCAAGTTATCCTAACGCCTAAATTTCCCCTGTAATTGATGAGCAGCTGCGAGAGCATGGAGATCTAGTTTTAAAATACTGCTTCCAGGGTGGTGGTCAGATGTGCTTCAAACCATTTTCACACAGAGGTGAAGCCAATTATCGCAATGGTTTGGTAGTCCAAATCCCACCGTATGCCAAATTTATAGTCTATACGCTATATGCCTATATCCCCTTTTTTGACACCAGTTGACATCATGTCCGTCGAAAAGTCGAGGAACCCTGTTTTTTCTTTTTAATTAACAGAGCGGAAGATGAATTAACTAATTAATTAATTTAATTAAATATTGACTCATGACTTCACAATTGGTCATAGAATAATGTAGGTAGTTATATGTATGACGGTATGGGTCGAGCAAATGTGTTCATACGCATGCACACCATTACGGCTCACCTGCCCTTTCTCTTGGTCTATCGCTATCTCCTTGTCATGCTTCAGTGAACCTTGACTTCGCCATCCCCCTGAAATGCAATCTCACGCAAAAGCTATCAAATAAAAATTCATATTGATACTCCAGCTCGGCTTTTCTACACCTTTCCCTTCTCTCGCAATCAGCGGTCCACGATGATAAATGACCGACTGTCAGATATTAAAGTATGGAACACAGAACAACACCTTCCCTCTTTCTTTCCTCATGGCGTCACACTGCAGCTCTCAGCCATTTTCATCTTTTAAAGACTTAAAGTGGCCACTGCTTTGCCATCAGAATTACTTTACAAAGTTCTTCGTCGAGTGAAAAATGGCAAATAAACTAGTCTTGTTAATAAAATTCAACATTTCAATAATTCCTGTGTTGAAGATGCAAATCTGCACTCACCAGACAAAGAAGTTCTTGCCTCCCTAGGTTAAAATTAATATTACATGTTATATATTTTTTATTGGATCCAATAAAAACTTTTGAAATTATAATTTTTTTTCTTTTAACTTTATCTTCAGAAGTGGTCGCATTCTCTATGTAAAATACTTGGATGTATTTAACATTCATAAATTAAGGCTTAAGGGGTAACATGATGGAGTTTAATACATCTTTTAGTACGGTATGTTATTAATGCAGTGTAGCTAACAGTCGTGGGTTCCTCAGCTGGGCCGAGGGTTAGGCACTTTCTGGTCTTACCGCAGTGTAAAAAATGATGGAGGAAAAGCAGTACACCGGAAATTCAATAGTAGTTTGCAACTTAAGCCCCAAGTAGAGTCTTTAACCATAAATGGATGTCTACATTTCCATTTAAGCATTATGGAGGCCACTGTGTCCGTAGAGACCGTAAATGTAGCAGAAATCTTTTTCTTTTAACTTCAGCCACATTGGTCCCTTGACACAATTGACCCCTCTGTACAGGGCACTTAACCACGCCTCCTGAAGCACGACACCCCACTGTTGCTAACCTCAGACAAAATGGCGTCGCAGGAAGAAAAGTCGAGATTTTTCACTCGCATTCTTACCGAATAGTGAAATATCGTTGAAGAGCAGACAGCAGGGCTTCAAATATTTCAGCGTGGGGTATTTCAATGGTGTTTCCATGCATATCGACGGAGAAACCATTGATATTAGCGCAAGATCTTTCCGGAGTCAGAGGAAGACTGAGAAGCCACATAATATAATATGTTATAACCCAAAGACGAATTCGTCATTGACCGTTTCCTATTTTCGTGTTACCTATCACACTTGTGTGCAGAATCTGTATGTGTATCTGTATAGCCGTTTGTGAACCGCCGTATGAAGGAAAAGAAGAAGGCGAGGCTTGATTTACGAGTTGTTTCTCTCGTTTTCTTTGTGTAACGTCACGCGCTCCCCTCAATAATTATTCTTGAATTAGTGCCAAACCTACGTAAGTCCCGACCGAGTACAACAATCACTACTTTAGTGTCCTCAAACATCCTTCCTTCAGCTTTTGTGTCTCAGTGCATGTCGAAGGCTTTTAGGACTCGCTAGTCCGGTTTAGCTTAGTTCGCTAGCCGCCAACAAAGAGACACGTTTGTGCAGTCAGTTCCTCGCAAAGTATCACTCAACACAGACCAAGTGTGTCAATCATTCACACGTAGCTATGTTATGCAAGCGAAGAACTGGTAATTCATTTATATGAGACATGTATTGAAAATCAAAACTAGGGCTTACCTCGAGCAAACATATCTGTTCCGGTTGATTTTAGATGGATTCAGTTGATCATGCGGTCTTCCACAAAGTTTGATCCATCGAAGACATTTTTCGTACTCGTTCTTCTGTTCCGGTTGATTTTAGATGGATTCAGTTGATCATGCGGTCTTCCACAAAGTTTGATCCATCAAAGACATTTTTCGTACTCGGTCTTCGGTTTTGGAAAGGGTATGAATTGAACTCCACCAACTAGCCTATCAGGATACCTGTCGTCACTATAACAAAGTCCGTGACTACACCTCTTAACCATATCTATTGTTAAGGAACCCAAATACGTGATAAAACGCTAACAAAAGCTATACTGGACCATGCAACTTTGTCTGAGGTAATGGCGGACGCCAACAAGGGGCATGGTTTATGCAGATCTCTGGGCTCTGATTGGTCAGCGACGCGGCTTACGCAATTTCTACGGAGGGGTCAATTCTGTCTCTGAGCTCTTTAGTCATTTCATTTGACCTCATGATTCATATTTGCTCTGACATGTATTGTGAGGTGTAAGACTGAATTGAAGCAAAATAAATGTCTTCATTGTATCCCACTGACATTGTTAATTTTTTCTAAAATACATTTTAGCGTGGTATTTCTTGCAAAAAATAAGAAATAAAAACACTTAATTTTATTTGGGGCTTGAAAGGATAAATGGCATTCCTTTTTTTTTATTTCAATAAGGATTTGAGATGCGTTTTGAGTTATGAGTCAGGTCACGAACATATTCAGCTCTTTTCTCAAGGCTCCACTATCTATCCCGTTTCGACTATTGCTCCATACATTTGGGAAGGATTCTACTGATGTGGTATATTAATGATGACATGTATGATTATAATTATCTCTTTTTCAAAACATTATGAACCTAGTTTGATTATTCTGTGAGGGAAAAAAATAATTTACTTAAGCATTGGCTCATCCTGAGCAAAGCTTTAGTTTGCACACGATGGAATGGATGGCTGAGTCGTGCACTTTAACATTTGGATTTCATCTTGATTTGCTAGTGTTTTTTTACAAGGTGTAGATTCACTTTGCCAGCAATTCTGATATCCCACCTATGGCATCCGTTGTCAGTTATTTTGAGCCGGGTTTAAACCTTGCAACATGCCAAGGGCAGACCTTTTCATCATCTTGTTTTTCCAGAGATAATGATATTCTTTTACTCGCAATAGGATTTTCAGTCTTTCTCATTTTCTATCCTTTGTTCACCTTCACCTTTCCATCGCATTCAACACCTCCCCCACCAGTCTGCCTCCGCTGGTGTTCCCTCCATGGCGGCGTGGCTCTGTCGCGCCTTCTCAGCACAAGCGGGGGATGAGAGGCAAATCAAAACCCCTGCATTTCCCCACAGTCCCTCTGACTGTGCCAGATTAAATTAGTTTTTTTTTCATCTTTTTTTCTCATCTTCCTCTTGTTCCCTGCCTCCTGTGGCTCAACTCAGAATTACCTGGAACCAAGCCCTCTAGCAATCTGATGACGCAGTATCACAAGTTCATTTGCTGGGAGATGGTCGACAGCTCTCGACATGCATTTTGATGGTTTGGTTTAAATCTTCTAGTTTTTGATAAGGGCAAGAAATCATAAAAGTATTGCATGTCTGTGACCTTTTAACGGTCTTATTTTTCAAACAGACACCATTTTTGTTTAGGTCTCACAGCTTTGTCACGGAAAGCAACCATGTGCAGTGGCCCCATGAGTGACTCAATTTTAAGGGACGGTATGCAAGTTTTTCTAAAAACGATATCTAGGTTTGACGCTCACCTCATTTCTTGATGTATATTTTGAAATGTACAATCGATTAAGAATATGAGGATATCAATTTAAATGACAAACTGGTGAGAACCGTTCCTTTTTATGTCAGCACCAGTGGTTTTCCAAGGCCTGCAATATGCAGCTGTCCACATACAGCAGGGATATGTACCTTAATTAATTATCTTGTGTATAATGCACACTCATGTATAATACGCACCCCCAAAGTTCACCTCAAAATTCTGGAAAACCTATGTATAGTGTAATGTTTTTTTTACAATGCATGATTTTGCTTCTACCAATATGATCAAAACAAGAATTACTTGATATTTTCCTGTTTTTTTTTTTTTTTAATAATCACCTTATTTGATGACATAATACGTTGTACTGTTTTGTATTTACTTGCTCTAATTTGGAAATTCACAGCTCCACTTTAGTAAATGAGAAAGCACAAATTTTTATCAAATGTTAGGACCAACCTCATGTAATCCATATTTACAAAGAAAGTGGAACAAATAAGATTAGAAATTAAGTTGTGTGTTATAATGTGAAGTGACGGGAAAAATGCACCGAACACATTAAGGAAAGTGATCCAAAAAATAGAAAGCCAAGACAACACCTAAAATCTATCACTATCAAAACAGCAATCCAGCCCCTTGTCAGTGCAAATGAATATCAGCGGGTTCAGTCCTAATTGATGGCCTACAAAAAGGTCTCATTGCCAAGTTGTGAATCAAGACACATCTTGTGATATGTAAGACTAGAGACCTGTCTCAAGACCATCACAAACTAATTGTTCCAAAGATTTTTGACCGAGGAATTGCAACAGAAGTAAAAGAAATAATCAGAAGAGTTGTCCAATAGCTTGGAGAACTTCAAAAAGACCTTGAATTACCAGGGACTGTTGTCACAAGGAAAACAGTGAGTAATACACTCTGCCATCATGGCATGTATGCACACTCATCACTCAAGACCCCACTGCTAGGGGGGAAAAAAAAACCCATCAAAGCTTGTTTAAAGTTTGCCGAATAACATTTGGACAAGGCAATTAAATAACTGGAGAATATAGTCTGGTTCATGAGAGCAAAATTGAACTCTTTGAATGCCGTACTGCACACCACGTTTAGAGGAGAAATGGCACTGCACATCACCGTAAACCCACTGTACCAACAGTGAAGTTCAGGTATGGGACCATGATGTTGTGGGGCTGCTTTCAGCAAATGGTAGCGGTAATTCTTTTAGGAAGGATGAATGGGCAAATCTACTGAAACATTCTTGACAAAAATCTGCTGTCTTTCTTACAAGGACGATGAAAATGAAACAAGGATGGACATTTCATCAGGATAATGATCCAAAACATACTGTCAAGGAAACTCTCAATTTCATAGGGGGGAAAAAAATAAAGCTGCTAGAATGGCTCAACCAATCTTCTTCTTTTCCTTTCGGCTTGTCCCGTTAGGGGTCGCCACAGCGTGTCATCTTTTTCCATCTAACCCAATCTCATGCATCCTCCACTCTAACACCCTCGCAACATCCATCAACCTTTTCTTTGGTCTTCCTCTCGCTCTTTTGCCTGGCAGCTCCATCCTCAGCACCCTTCTACCAATATTCTCACTCTCTTGTCTCTGAACATGTCCAAACCATTTAAGTCTGCTCTCTCTAACCTTGTCTCCAAAACATCCAACTTTGGCTGTCCGTCTTAATGAGCTCATTTCTAATCCTACCCCACCTGCTCACTACAAGCGAGAACCAATTGAAAATCTATGGAAAGAACTGAAACTCAAGGTTCATAACAGAAGCCCAGAGAATCTTCAAGATTTGAAGACCGCTTCTCTTCACAGAAAATCATACCAGAGTAATGCATGCGACTAGTTTCTTCATATAGGAGGCGTCTTGAATCTGAGATTGTGAACAAAGGCTTTTTTTAAAAAAAACTATTTAATCAATACAAGTTGGCTTGTTCAATACTTTTCCTCCGTGTCATTTCACATTATTACACATAATTTATGAGGTTCTACTTTTTTGTATGGATTATTTGGGGTCTTCCTCACATATAGTGAGATTTTTATATAAATCGATGATTTGTCATGCTGTTCAAGTCGAAATCAAGTCAGTCACTTGACTTTGTGAAGTGTTTGGTATATGACTACATGTACTGTACATGCCTTGACTCCCCCCCCCCCCCACCCCATCGCAACACTTTTACAGACCACTTAAATTTCCAGACAACAGATTGGATGTACTATCATGCATTATTGCCTAATGAGTAAGTACTGTGCAGTGCTGTGAGTGTGCTACGTGGTTCAGACTAGCTGTGTTGTGGGGGGGCAGCTAAAAATGAATGTGTTCCACTCGGCTGGAGCTTCTCCCTCCCATTCATCCTCCTCACCCTACCTTTTCATTTTCAATTAGGACTCGCAATATGAATCTTTAATAGGGTGATAATTGTGCTAGCATATTTACTGTCACCCCCCATTAGCCCGGAATAATTAAACCATTTAGTTTAGCTTAGGCAAGTGTGTGACTCTGAAAGGGGACCACTGATGGAAGGCGAAACAGAGCTCAAATGGAATCAGCACAATCTGCTTTGTATCATCCAGTCATCTTTCACACTTTTTTTTTTGGTGTTCTCCTCTGTCTTTTCCTTTTTCTCCGCCCTTAACTTTCCGTTAGTCGGCTCCAGGACTTTTTTTTTTGGGGTGACCTTTCAAGTTGTGTGTCTGGATGTCCTTTCTTTGAAAAACACTGTCATACAGCATATTTAAAAATAATAATAATTTGCGTCGTAAGCCCTGGTTTCCAATAAATATCCATTTCAATGGCAAACAAGCATATTTCCAACTTTGGTCAATTTGATACTTTTTTCACAAATCACTGTTCTTGGTTAGTCCTCACGTTGGCCTGCCTGTTATTTATACAAAATATCAAGCAATCTAAAAGGTTGAGAAGAGTTTGGCAGCAAATTTCTTACCAGTCACTGTTGAGCACTTCATACCTTTGCAGGAGCTTGGCAGCATTGTCTCTCCTCAAGATTGAAAGTACCAACTATTAAGAAAGACTGGATGTTATTGGACAAAAATGAGTAACAATAGGTTAGATGCATTTGAGCTTGCCTGTTTTGTTTAAAAAAAAAAAAAAATGGTAGCTGTAGTGTTTCGTTGCAGAAGGATACCTGTCAGCCCTGACGGTAAATTTGTGTGGAGATGAATATCCCCTTGTCAGACAAACTAGTCGGCTCATTGTTTATTCTTTTGGGTCACTGAAGGCTCTTGGGCCTCTGAAGAGTTTGGGATGATGTATTTACCCACAGCCATAAGCTTCGGTTGATTTAAAGCCATTTCCCGTCTAGAGGGCTCACCACAACCACATTTTCATAGGCACAGCTAGTGGCACCATCTTTGTGTGTACCATTGTAATCCAAACAATGAGAGTGTGATCAAATTAGCATTTTGTTTTTCAATTTAGTGATTGAACATTATTTGGGGGAGTTGTGACGTTGGTGCACAGTGTATCCTAGCAACATAAGGTATATACCAACTTTCATAATGTAGTGTTTGGTAACTTGAAATATAGACTTTTTTTTTTTTTTTAAATTTCCTGAGTGGTTTTGGAGATGTGAGTATTCTGCCTGACAAATAACATTATACCAATGGCAATGAGTAGAACCCCACTGTAAACAAACCTTTTTATCCTCTTTTCAGTAAACACGGAATTGCATTTTAATTCTTCTGAATTACATATCTAAATTTGTGTTTTCTAGTTTCAATCAATAATTTTTTTTTTGGAGGGGGGTCTATGCACGGATCTAATTTCGTTCGACTAATACCAGAATTGCCTTAGCAATTATCAAACAAGTCCAGATAATATCCTGTCATTTTTAACTTACTATGATAAAGTAAACAATAAAGCCCAATTTGAATGCTGAAAATTTTCTTTTTCACTTTGTGTCTGTGTGGATTGTTACTGGGTCAACTATTAACAATCAATGGACCAAGGGGGTGGTCGTATTTTGTTATATTGTTTTCCATTGGGAAATCTTGTCTTGGAGAAATCTATTGTTGTACAATTCCTAAATAGAGGCTATAGTACTTGCTAGTTTGCTTGGAAAGTGTTGTTGATTGACCTTTACCTCAAATAACATTTCATTGTTATATTGTGTAGCAAGGGCTCCATGATTAGATTTATGTCTTCCAGCCAGCAGTGTGAAACAATACCTTGTCAAAGTCTGAACCCACTGTTCCCCGTCCTCTTTTAATGTGTATATACTGTAGTTCAGTGCGGGCGCATTCAGTCACACTACAAATCAACATGACTGGAGGAGCCACTCAATGCAAATCACTACTTTGCATCAGTGGAAGTGCGTGTGTATCACTCAAGCCGTCCTCTTATTTGCAGGTGCAGTGGCGCTGAGGCCGCTCTCAGGTCAGGACAAACCCGTCACCATGGATATGGATGAGGAGGAGAATATGAGTGAGTCAACGGCACTTTTTTTTTTCATTTTGCTTTTCTGCACGGTTTGCTGTTTTTGTGCTTGAAAATATACTTGCATGTCCTCCCTGGTTTGACCTCCTGTTTTTCCAATAAGTAATCAGAACAAACTAAACTAGTAAACAGTACAGTACATTTCTATGCTCATCACAAATCTTGAAAAAAAAAAAAAAAATGCATCGTCCTACATCTAGTAGGCTATTCTGAAAATTCTTCTAATTGGTTGATATGATTGCCCCTCTAATTCCGTTAGCATCATTTCTTCTGACATGAACTAGTACATACAGCAGTGTGCATACCTGCAGATATTACTGAAAACTTTAAAGGGAAAAGTTAATCAGTATATCTCAGACCCTTCAGGTCATATAACAGACTTTTCATTCCACAAATTTCCTCCTCAGAATTTTTTTTTCCCCCCAAAGCTTCTTGAAATTTAATTAGACATTTGAGCTAAAATTCATATTGTGGGAATCTGAGAAAACCCCAGATAGGAGTGTGTGCTTGTGTAGCTTCGAAAAGATTAGGTTGTTTTAATCTCACTTTTTTAACATTGTTTATGATGCTAAGCATCCATGTTGGCGGTGACTGTGTGCGTCAGTGTTGTTTCAGGTACCCAGTAATTGGATCGCTTGAAAATCCAAATTTTTTTTCCTCCCAATTCGTAACCAATCACATTCACAAACCTTCATGGCCTTACCTATTTCGAGACCAATGATGGGTGTTTATAGCACTTGGCCTTTTGTTATACTTGAGAATACTTATATTTTGAAAGTGAGGTATTAGTGAAATATATTTACATCTTCACTGCGGCGACCGTTTAACCTTTTTTAATTGAGGCGTCTGTGTTATGATTAAAACAAGATTGGCGTTTTCTCTGTTAGTAGCTGTAATTGTCATTGTGCAGTGGTAAATTCAACTAACGTAATTTCTGGACTTTAAGCCGCACCTAATTCTAAGCCTCAACCAGTATATGTTTAAAGGAAAAACATTTTGTACATATAACCTGTCTATAAGACGTATGTACCCACATTGAAAAATGAGATATTTACAATGAAAAACGGTACACAGAAAGAGTTTTCAAAGTTTTAATAATATACCTTAGCTTTTCTTTCCAAACCGTGCCTGTGACGCAGCAGTAACACGGCAGCAATACAGTAGTAACACAGCACTAACTGGGCTGGCTAAAAAAACATACTGGTAAAACTCACTGAGACGTGCCAGTAACACACCAGCAACACATTTCAAGCAACCTGGTTTTATTACCTCTGAAAGCTTTTTTTGTCTTATTACATTGCTCCAGTTCTTCCCGCTGCCGTTTCCAGCGTCTCACCATCAATTCATTTTTGCCAATTATACGTGCAGCAGCTCTGCTTCCTTCTTTATCGCCCAGCTCGATTGCTTTTAACTTGAAAGCTGCGTCATATACATTTCTTCTTCCAGTTTCCATGATGAGGGTGTGTTCATGCTAATTTTATTCATGCACAAAGCGCGAAGTTACATTAAACTTGCGTCTTCCTCGAAACATACAACATATTCCACCTGTCTCACTCTTACCTTTTCTGCTCGAGCGCCCCTGACAGCAGTTAGAAAAAATGTACAAATTAGCCACATGATTGCATAAGCCGCAGGGTTGAAAGCGTGTGACAAAAGTTGCGGCTTATAGTCCGGAAATTACGGGACTCTGTTCAACTCCTCCCCCACACACATTGATATCTCCCTTGATAATTACAAGTACAGGTATCTACCCAAAACCAGATGTCTGGAGAAGTACCAAGACTGACATGTGAGAGGTAGCATGATGCCACAGGGCATTCAGAGTAGTGGAAGAAAAAAATGGTGGCATAAGAAGAAATAGAAAAAGTTAGGCTTAATTGTTAGTTTATCATTCTGGTTCATGTCGCTGAACCAAACTCTTGTTTTGACCACAGCCATAAGAATTTGCTGTTGTAAGAAATTGAACAGGTTGAACAATTGCAGTTGTTGGCCTTGACGTTTTTTTTTTTTTTTTTGCAGATCAGTAAGGGAAAAGTCACTCTTAATGTACCTACACCGCAGTACAACCACTCCGGATAATTAATCAGCGACACAAGAGACTTTGATCAAAGATGGGAAACTTGCTCAAATTAGGCCCGATTATTTGTTATGTGTGCACTGCACTTAAGTTGACACAGTGATAATGAATCCTGATTACAAAACCGCTGACATGAATGTTATGGCCTGCATGTGTCTGCCATAATTTAGTGCATGGGTTCATGGTTGATGTTCTCAAGCTTTTATCTTCTTTTGGTCTCCCCTCACGCATTTCGTCCCAATATCCAACCAAAAGCTGTTATTTTTATTTGTTGTCAGTGTGCATTAATCAGTGTGAAACCACGTAACTGAAACCATTTGTTTCTATTGCATGGTACTAATTTTATTGTGATCATTGATTGCAAATGATCATATATTTCCATTATGTTATATTGATCACTGACTTCATTTACTATAAGGGTCGACATTGGGGAAATTGTATCTTTTTTTTTAATTCCTTGAACGCCCAGCTATTATTGCTAATTCCTTCTTAGTTATTCAAGCATAACTGCAGCATAATTCAGGCGATTAGCAGTTGGCGTTGGGCGTTTCGTCCTTTGTAATATTATCTTCTCCTCCTCTTCCTTCATCTCCATTTTATCTGCAAAGCTAATACAACCATAAAGAATGCATGTGTACGCCAGTGCATGTTTTCAGAGTTCAGAGACTGATTAATGTGCAATTTGAATGATGACTGATCTTTTGGAATATGTTTTTGTTTGGCTTGTCATAAGACTTGACAATGATTTGATTCAGATGGTAACGGCATGTCACTGCAATGTAACACTGTTGAGCTTCATGCAGTTGGATTTCAGAGACATGGGGTCACATGAATGGCCCCCAATTTGAAACTTTCTTTCCTCTTTTTGGACTACGACATGTCATTATTGTCAAATTTTCCCATGAAGGGATTGATGTCACATTTTGAACTGGCAGTCTTGTCACCACCTGAGCTTTTTTTAGGATCCAGCAGTAGGCAGTCTTCTCATTCTGCCTCTTTTTGATGTGTTCTCCCATTTTGCCTGGTCCTCAGCTCCTACCCTTGCACTCCTCCCCTGCACTCCCTCAACCCAACCTACAGTCCCACTCATGCACACTGCGGCCTCTCTTTCTCCTGAGTACCGCAAGGAGTAACCTATCAAGCCTTTGCTGAAGGATGTTATAAATGAAAATTTTTGCCAATATTCCATCCACTTTGCTTACTGGGTTCAGTGATATGTGTTCCCTAGCGTATCTTATTACATTAGTTTCAAGCCAGTACTTAAATAATTCAAGGTATTACATGAAGTAAAACTGTGTGGATACAATATATGTTGAATACTCGTGAATATAGTCACATCAAGACTTCAAAGGTTTTTTCACTCCGAACAATTTTCACAACATTTGTGTAGTGTTGCAGCCTTTCAGTTGTAAAAATGAACCCCAAGTACAGAAACAATTTCAAACCAAATCAAAACTGAAAATTTACCCATTTTATTTAGCTTGTTGAGTTACTGAATATGACTGATTTACTGGAAATGAGGATCTTAAAATGTCAAATCAGATGTGGATCTCTTATAAATCATCATCAAATATATCTGTCTCCATTTATTCAGGAACACAAATCATTGGTTCAGTTCCAAAGAGTGATAAAGGAATCTATAAATTTTGCATTTACAAGATCCTGCAACGAAGGCGTTGTAAGTTACTCTTTCTGGGCACCGCAGGTTCGAGCAGCACTGACGTTAAGGAAAACCGAAACTTGGACAACGTGTCCTGCAAAGACGGGGTGGGTGTGGCCGAGCAGCTCCCCAATGGAAGTGGTCTGGGCAGTCGAAAACGCCCCCTGGAGGAAGGAAACAATGGTCACACTCACGCCAAGTTCCGAGCCAAGAAGCGCAAGAAAACGCCAGGACCCATCCTCCCCAAGAATGCCCTGATGCAGCTCAATGAAATTAAACCAGGTCTTCAGTACAAACTGCTGTCCCAGACAGGACCAGTCCACGCACCAGTTTTTGTCATGACCGTAGAGGTCAATGGACAGACGTTTGAGGGCATGGGTCCGACCAAGAAGAAGGCTAAATTGAATGCGGCAGAGAAAGCTCTGCGTTCCTTTGTTCAGTTTCCCAATGCCTCTGAGGCACACCTGGCCATGGGTCGAACACTGACTGTGAACACAGACTTTACTTCCGACCAAGCTGACTTCCCAGACATGCTCTTCAACGGCTTTGAGACACCAGCTATACCCGAAGAGCCCTTCTATGTAGGTTCCAACGGTAGCAGTACTTTAAACTCAGTAGGGGAGTACCCACTGCCCACACCACCTGGCAGCAACCTTGTCCAGGCACCGCTGCCCCCTCCATCGGCCTTCAGCTCCCCCTGCAGTGGCAAAAACCCTGTCATGATTCTCAATGAACTCAGGCCAGGTCTCAAATATGACTTTGTATCAGAGAGCGGGGAGAGTCACGCCAAGAATTTTGTGATGTCAGTGACTGTGGATGCACAGACATTTGAAGGCTCAGGGCGCAACAAGAAGCTAGCTAAGGCCCGGGCAGCACAAGCCGCTCTCTCAGCTCTATTCAACATGCAACTAGACCAGACACCATCCAGGCAGCCCATACCCAGAGAGGGACTACAGCTTCACCTCCCGCAGGTAAGACTTTTTTTCTTCCAGTGTCATATTTGCATTGCCGTGAATATCCTTAGGAATGAAAATACAAGTGTTTTAAAGGTATCGAGGCCCCTCTGTTTACGATTGAGTCCCCTTCCTACCGTGGACCAAATTTGTGAACATAACATAGCTTTAAAAAAAAAAAAACGCAGTTGTAGTCTGCACAGTAGCAAAACAATAAATATGTACAATAAATTTTTGTATGAAAAATCATTTTGTCATCATCAATAAAATATTCAACCATCCAATGAAAAATTTCAAATTAGGCTATAAATGAGTTTGCCTTTTTATGCCATGTGACTGTTATCTTGGAAAATTGGTCCATTGCAGATTATCACAAACCATCCCATTTAGACGAAGGATCTACTATAACTTCCAATGTCATAATTTTAGTTGATGGCCACAGAATCCGGCGTCACAAATACGTGGGTCAAAATCCGATAATCGATATAACTGGCATTGTCACTACAGTATTTTGAAATTACAATTAAACTTCTTAGGTGCATTGACTATTTAAAAAGATAAAAATATTTGTGTGCCTATTTTTGTTTATTGTGTGCGTATTTTGTTAGGAACAAGACATTTTATAGTGTGACATAATCCACAACTAATGATTTGACCCTCTGATAGACCTATGACACAAAAATGAAAGGTTAGCATGTTTGAGTACTTTTGTTTGGTTTTTTTTTTGTTTGTTTTGTTTTTTTGCATCTCTTGCATGTAGTTTCACATATCGACAAATCTCTGAAACCACACTTTGACATTGACCAATAGGCTTGACCGGCATATCACTTTGCTTGCTTGCTTTTGTCAACAAACTTGGACTCTGTTATCAACAAAAACAGCTTATAAACATTTAAAACAAAAAGAACAAAATAAAAGTACAATTAAAGTAGTCTAGAGTGTAAGAAATATATAAAAGTGGAAATGCGCTACGAGAAAAAGAAGTTTTTAACAAGGACTTAAAAGCATTCCTACTGGTGCTGACCATCACTTTTGTTGGCAACATATTCCCTTTGTGTGCAGCATAATAGTTAAATACTGCTTTACTATGTTTGCTTTGGACTCTCTATTCCTATAATTGACCAGAGTCTGTCGATCTCAGAGCCCTACTGAGTTTATGTTCCATTAGCATTTCTTTCATGTATTCATAACCTAAACAATTTCAATGACACTTGAGCTCTGTTCCCAAAAATTTGACTTTTTTGGACATTTGGCACAGAGTTATTACCATTAACAGGCAATTACTGCCCATCAAGTTTCCAGTTGGTCAATAAAAATTGCAACAATAATAACACAAGCATATCAAAGCAATGTGTTTTGATTCAGGATTTGTAGTACTTTTAAAAAAGTTTACAGCCTTTTTTGCCATTTACAATCGTGTTTTTATTTGTGTTTTTGGACAAAAGGTTCTGTAATTGCAAGCTGATGAGAAACAGGAAATGTTCTGTTTTGTTCCCAGCTAAAGAAATTAGACGGTTGTGTTGAAGATTGATTTAGTCACTTTCGGGTTTTAGATTTTTGTCTTTGTTATGACTTCATACAAAACTGACATACCAGTTCACTGTTACCAGGATGGCCACGTTCACCTGACTGGAATCCAAAATGTTCCCACGTCTTCGCTGTGGCACTAGCCATTGCAAATAATTCCATTTACGCCACTCGACTTTCCAGAACTGCAGTGTTACTGGTGTGCCATCAGAAGACTTAGCTTTGAGTACACGTGCGTCCGCACTTCAAAAGCATGTACACTTCTGCGCGTGCACACACACAGCCAATCAGAAGCAGGGTATCTACCTTCTCTGATTGGTTTAGAGACTGCAACAACCGTTGTGTCTGCTTTCAAATCACAGGTATGTTTTGTTTTTCCTCAAATAACTGGACACTTTTTTTCTTTGTTTTTGCCTCACTATTCAGAAATTAGGGCACATATACACCCTTAGCTTTGAGTACGCGTGCGCCCGCACTTCAAAAGCATGTACACTTCTGCCTGATCCTTGTCTGCCACCCCTTTATCAACCCGACAAATATTTTACTTTAAAAAAAAAATCTCATGCCATATCACCAAACAAATAATAGCACATTGATCTCGTCTCAATTTACTCACAGATTCAATTTCTCACTAGTTAGGAATGACTGGTTGCAGATTTTCTCTGATCAGTTGAGTAAGCACTCCGAGGATAGCTAAATATATAATAACGTAATGGAAAGAGTAAATTGGTATTAAGTCCAGCCATGTAAATCCAACAACGGACATTTCAAGTGACCCAGCAGTATATGGAAACTTAAGGTTTGATTGGCTGACCAATATTAGGACAAGTCTACAGAATACAATATTGGAAAGTGTTTATTTATATGTTCAGTCCTGTAGAAATCTAGCCATCCAAGTAAAATGTCGTGACCCACTTAACTCTTTTTATACCCGGTGGAATTCACATCTATTGTCGCCCGATAAAACCAGTCGTCAGAACCAATGGTGCATGATCACAAATGTTTTTTGTTGAGTCGTGGATGATGTCTCACTCTTCCGTTTATACCTGACAATCTCACTTTGCATGTGTTAGTACATCCTAAATTGTTCCTTTTCATAAATTCAAATTTGCATTGACAAGGTTTGCATTTTTGTCCAAGAACAAAAGCTCTTTCAACGTCAATAACCTTGTCACTTGAAAGCTAAAGGACCCTTGCTTCGAGTGGGTGAGTCCAAAGTCGCAACAAAGTAATATTACAATAATCTCATTAGTTGATGTCCATCCAGCTATAGCCATCTCTCATCGTGGTTGTCGTCATTTTATATTGCATTAGCCCCCAAGTAGAGAGCTTAGCCAGAGAAAAGTGGCTGTCAAAGAACACATGATGTATGGGTCGCTTGAACTTGAACTGCATGGACCTTGCTCTGTTACACCTGACTTGCAAGACACCTTGAGAAATAATCAGGCATCCATTTTAAAGGTACAGTGGACCCTCGATCATCGCAGTGTCATTGAATATCCACTGCTCATTGGAGAAAATCTGTCTAAGAGAGTTTATGTTGAAGGGGAACGAAAAAAATTGTAATCAATACAACAGCCGTGTGCCCTGTAATGCTGTCCTCCATGAAACAATTCCAATTTCATCTTCTTAGTCAGTATTTTTCTCTGATGCTAAGGTTTACTACCAGAATTAAAAATAATATAGTACGCAATTGGAAAGCTTATAAGCAAAACAAAATGTAAACTTAGCAAAAAAAATAAATAAATCACACAGAAGCAGATACTTCCCACCTTCGTAGACAGCATGAGCTATGTTCACAGGCCTGTTAGTTCAAGAGGGTGAAAATCATGGCAGACTGCTTGAATTGTAAATATTGTATTTGTCAGAAGAGATCCAGCACTCATTTTACTAATCCATATTACAAGGTTTCCCCTTGGAAGTAATCCTCCCGGAGAAATCCTGCCGTACACTGTGTGATGTGGTGGGACTCAATTGGAGTGGAACTTTGCATAAAAATGAAGTTGCTGACACTACTCCGCACATTGAGCAATTAGCTATATGTACACCCTGAATAGTGATCCTGTATAGATATTTGATTTTGGATGGACTATATTGCACTTGATCACATTTCTTAAACCATAAAATGATAGGTTAATAGTTAAGGAGAGCTCTAAATTCGGCATGGTAGGGCATTCCATGGTACTGCAGCCCAAATACAAAATGCTCTAGAGCCTGCATAATTTCTTGTTCTCTGTATCACCAAAAATAAAAAATTAGAAACCCAGCATGGTGTAAACATAGGTGTCGGGTCAGAAGACACTTTACCACTAAGTAAAAGATAGAAGAGTGCTAAGCCATGTAATATTTTATGAGTAAGTAACAAAACCTTAAGTTTATATCTCAAGTGGACCGGGAGCCTACGGAACTTGGCTAGTATCTTGAATAATATGAAAAAACTTTTTGTTCTGGTCAAATGTCTTGCTTTCACATATTGCACTGACTCCAGGCTTTAATAATAGACATGGGAAGACCAGAGAGAAGCACAATAAAATGGTCGAGCCGAGACATAACAAATGCGTAGATTATTATCTCTGCATCACTAGGAGATAGGATGGGCCATAGTATCTTAATGATATTCCATAGAGGGGAAACAGTTTTGCTTAATATTCTTAGAGTATATTCTAAAGGAGAGAATTGAGTCAAATATAACACCAAGATTTTTTACTTGAAGCACTTTGGGTAGGTGAACTGCCAATTTTTTGGCTCATATTTGGTGCTCAAGGCAAATACTTTGACAGGTACCGGTGCTAGGATAATGTTAAATGTGTTTTATGCAGGCTGCCAGATTTGACACCGTTTTTTTTTTTTTTTTTTTTTTTTTGGTGTTGGTGTGTGCATGTGGTTACAGGTTCTTGCCGACGCAGTCTCTCGACTGGTGGTGGATAAGTTTAGCGAACTGACAGACAACTTCACCTCCCCCCATGCGCGGCGGAAAGTTCTAGCAGGTGTCGTCATGACAACAGGTAGATTCTGCACGGTGGAACTTTGATTAAGGGTTATCAACCTTGTTCTCAATTTTATTAAGTACATGGGCTTATTTTATACCACGTGCTTGACATCGGCAAGCAACATTGAGCTTTATTATGTTTGAGAAGAAAGACTTTATAGCTTTGATTTGGCAGGTGAGTTTGCATATGGGTCATGGGTCAAAAAAATCTGCGACACTTAAAGTTCCGAAGACCACAGTCGCCTCCATAATCCTTAAATGGAAGACATTTGGAATGACCAGAACCCTTCTTAGAGCTGGCCGACTGATTAAATTGATCAATCGAGGGAGAAGAGCCTTGGTGAGAGAGGTGAACAAGAACCAATAGAAGGAGATGGGAGAAAGTTCTTGAAAGTCAACGATCACTGCAGCCCTCCACTAGTCAGGGATTCATGGCAGAGTCCCTCAACAGAAGCCCCTCCTCAGTGCAAGACACGTGATCAGTATAATGTGACGAAATGTGCTAAAGGCGGCGGAAGAAATACCAAAAATTTTGGGGTTAAGCAGTGGGGCAGTCAGATTTGCCCCGTTTTCGTGTCCTGCGATTGACTGGTGACCAATCCAGGTACGACTCCCCTCTTTCCCAGTCTCCTCATAAACGCTGCAGGCTCCTGCTACCCTAATGAAGACGATAGGTGCTACGTATATATTAAAAATGGATGAAAGGGATATGTTTATCTTTTTCCAATTGTTTAGTAGAGAAATAGTACAAAACACTTATCTTTGGTCATGCTCTCTCTAACCAGGAACGGATGTAAAGGAGGCGCAAGTGATTTGCGTTTCAACAGGAACTAAATGCATCAATGGTGAGTACATGAGCGACCGCGGCCTGGCCCTCAACGACTGCCACGCTGAGATAATTGCCCGACGCTCGCTCATGAGATACCTGTACATCCAGCTGGAGTTCTTCCTCAGGTCAGTGGACACGCTCACATTTTCCGTGTTACATCATCTCGTCTGCGCATGTCAGTTGTATTCAATGACATTCCTGTTTTGACTCGATAGATAATAGATGTTTTGTCTGTCGTCATAGCAACAGCAAAGAAGAGCATCAGAAGTCGATATTCATGCATTGTGACAAAGGAGGCTACAAGTTAAAGGACAATATTCAGTTCCACCTCTACATCAGCACCTCACCCTGCGGAGACGCCCGAATCTTCTCCCCGCACGAGGCCGGCGTCGAAGGTAAACGCCATGACCTGTCATTAGGCTAAATCGCAAATATTTATTTCAGATAACGCCAATGCGCCACATCATTTGTAGTTAAGATGGGTGGATGTAAAAATGTGTATGTTGAATAGTTTGTAAATACATTTAATTATTAACACCTGTTTGGAACATCCCACTGGTGAGCAGGCTAATTGGGAACAGGCGGGTGCCATGATTTCATCATTCAATTTTAAGTATTTGATTATTTCCAATAATTAAATAAACCACTTATTTAATAAATACTGAATGAAGAACATATTTTACTGACTGGGCCTTATTTTGCCCACCCGTGTGCTAGACTGGCCTGTTTATAATGCAGCCTCAGCTCAGTGGGCAATTTGAGCAACATTTTGCTGAATTAAATCCTTGAGATTCGCTCTTCCGCTTGGTTCAATTTAATTAGACATTTGCCGCAACATCCTAATAGGGATCCGGCACACTGAAAACGAGGCTTCATTAATTAGAGCTTTTGTTGGTTGCTGCGCGGGCCTATCAATCTTTTCCCCAGCCAGCCGGCGCTCCCTCACTGTCTGATTAAACGCCCTCGTGATTGGTCAAAGTGTTTTCCTGTTGCACGCGACAGCCTGAATGGGAAAACAACCACATTCAATTAGGCAATGAATAGACCCAATCTCAACCATTGATAATGAAATATTGTTGTGACGTGCCTATTTTTGTTTTCTTTTCACATCATTTTTTTACTAACTTAACAAGAGAGGAGCTGTCAATCATGAATTATGAATTCAGTATATTATACTTCCAGTTGACAAGCCGGCCTACCACGAGCTAGTGGAAGTTGTCGTTTCGCATACAAGCAGATGTTTTCTAATTGGTTGTCAGTGCAGCTCATCGCACTCTGGTGCCGTTTCATGTCTTGTTACCGCGCTAATTTAATTGGACAGTTCAGAGCTGCCAAAGAGATGTTTTCATTCTTGTTCCCTACTTGATTAAAAAAAAACAAAAAGGGTTTCTTTGTAAAAACATCTTTTTGAAGACGTTTGAATTACAAGATTATGCCTAATGAAACAATTACAATGTACCAAAATTATAATTATTTTCACAATATTGCTGAAAGAAATGTAAACACATTTTCTCGTATATTTTTTTCCCACATAATTGTAAGCAGACAGAACCAAAACTAATTTTCATGTATACAATTCCTAGACTGTGCCAGAGACATGGATCTCTTCTCTTCATGGTCACGAGAATGGAAACACAAAAGATTGCAATTTGCTGAGCAAATTATACCTGACTAAAGTAACAACAACTAATAAAGTGGAAAATCGAGCCGAATACGTCAGCACATTTTAACCTAATGACTCGGCACATTCTCGAAGGAGGCGATAGTGTGTTCAACTTAAAGCTGTCACAAGTTAACCGTGTTTACTTGCGACCTGTACTTACATTACTCTGATGCTTTTTGTGTAAGGTGAATTAACACCAACCTTCAGTTTGTTAGCCTCAGGAGCTGTTGCTAATAACACTGCATCACGAAATAACAAAGAGCGACGGCCTTTTACTTTCTGAAATGCTAAATATGGTATTAGTCATAATTGCAATTTCAAGTGGTTCAGGGTTTATCAATGAATTGTAAACACGGCTAAAGCCCGACCTCGTACAAATTAGACTCGATTGAGAAGAACAAACACAGGGATGATTTTTGTTTTAGGTCTTATTTTCTGCATTTCTTCTTTGAGCTCCCATCATTTTCATTCTTCTCACTTTACCTCCTCAGACCAAGGAGACAGACATCCCAATCGGAAAGCAAGGGGTCAGCTTCGGACCAAGATCGAATCCGGGGAGGGCACCATACCTGTGAGGTCCAGTAACACCATCCAAACCTGGGATGGGGTTCTCCAAGGGGAGAGGCTACTCACCATGTCTTGCAGCGACAAGATTGCCAGGTCATTTTCATTCTTACCTGTGTCAGGTCGGGGATAGGATTATGCTGTAAGCAGAGTATCCCCTGCAAGGCTACATGTCAATATTGGTTGTACAGTATATGCTACATTAAGGCAATGTGTGGCATATTAAACCTATGGTCACGTTCATAGCACCAAAATATTCCCTTTGAAAGCTGTGGGTTGGCATAACAACTAGAAACCTGGTATGTGGCCTCGAGGCTACAACACATTTCTATGTCCTTCTGAACCTCATGATTCAGACAAAAAAGTTTTTTTTTCACTTTTCATATCCAGCAGATTTTCTTTTATTTTTTTCACCCTCCCCATTTTTCATAACGTTGCCTGCTTGTGAATCATACTAAAAGTATGTAAACATACCTCGAGTTCTTCTTCAATGGAAAGCCCAAATTGTCTACTCCAGAGAATCTGTGATGATGCACGTGTTTTGGTTGTATTGCCCAGTGACATGTTTAATTGGACAAGATAAAGCCCAATGATCATAAAATATAGGATACAGCGGTCTTCTAGTAAAGGTCGTGTAGTGTCGCCAGTGGGTGACCAAGTTACGGCAAAATTTTATGGCAGTAGTCTGACAGTGCAATTGGGAAAGCCGAAATTTGTTGTCTGAGCTCTTATTTTTCAGACATGTTAGGGACCAAACCCGGAACTGAATCATAATCATTTTGTTTGTGCATTTCTTGTGTGGCCAGGCCTCTAAATTATCCCAAGTCTGTCATTTTCTTTACGGGGTATCAGGGACGACTGCGTTGATAGACTGACCTGTCCTTCCCGGATATTTGCGCACTGATCATAGCATCTTTAGTCTCTGTCCGTGTTCAAGGCAACAATGTGCCAGCCTCGTTATGAAGGGAGACTGCCCGCTACCAAGCAAACAATCAAATTTCTCCATAACTCTTCTCCTCGTCATTCTTTGCCATCCACGTTGGTAATACTTTGCCTCAGTGCACTGAATGATTGGACCCCAATTGTGCGCTTGATGAAGGACGTGTCTGCTCTGTTAGCGGCATTTTGCACAATGTGACTGGGCAACGCTGTCAACTCTTCCAGTTTGTCGGTCCAGTGCTATCGATTTCACTTTTTTCTGTTGCGTTTCTCAAAAGTGGAGGGATCTAAGTCAGTAGAGGGCAAAATGGGCTTGCAGTACCGTGATATTGACAAAACAACACTTAGATTGATGAGGAGCAATTGAGTAGTCCCTCAAATGACGCAACGCCATTTGCAGTTGCGCGAAGAATCTCTTAGTTCATCATGCATTGGTGCCTTGGTTTATAAGTGTAATTTATTAGAGTAATTCCCGTCCTACAGAGCGCACCTGGTTATAAGCCACACCCAGTACATTTGTAAAGGAAATACCATTTGGTACATACATACACCACAGCCGTTTGAAAGCCACAAGTGCCCACATTGAAACCCACATTGAAAAACAAGATATTTACAAAGACGTTAGACAGAGAGTTTAACGCTAGCACCGTTGCGGTAACGCTAACACTGGCGCCGTGCTTACATAATACAAAAAAACATACCGGTAAAAATCACTGAGACACTAACAGGTCCGGACCGGTAAAAGTCACTTCCTCTGCACATATATTCCACCGGTCTCACTCTTACCTTTTCCGCTAGAGTGCCGCCTTGGGGCTGTTAGAAAAAATGCACAAATTAACCGAGATCACCGCATAAACCGCAGGGTTGAAAGCGTGTGGAAAAAAGTCACGGTTTATAGGCTGGAAATTACGGCACTTGCCCACACTTGTAACTCACAGCACTCATGTCTCATATCTTTTCCCATTGATCATTTTAATAATAATTGATAATTGTACTGACTTAATCTCTATTTGAACTGATGCCATAATTCAAATTATTTAATAATTAACTGTTCATGTCTTCTACTTTAACAAATGTACAAATTCAGTGTTTGATCAAAGACTTACATATTACCCCTACTATTTTGGGGACAGAGCCTTGTTCTTAAAACTGTACAAGTAACTATCATTTTTTTTCACCACACATTTTAGTCCACGTGTAGACACACGCACACACATACACGCACACACATTTTCTTCCCCCCAAGTGAGGTGGGAGTGCAATGCTTCACAGAGCATGTCAATGGGAAAATGACTAGGGAGCGATGGCTAATGATACAGCACAGAAATAAGAGAATTTGGCCCCAAAAAATAAAAAAAAAAGAAATTGGATCCCTCAGAAGGATTGCGTGTGGTACATTGCGTTGGCTTGTGGCATTATATCCTCATTTATCTTACATGCCTTGCCACATTCAGCGGCCATCAATGGAATATATTTGTGTCTTCACTTTCGAACCTCAAACTTGACAACTGTCGTGGAATTGGACAGAAAACAGCACTCACACCCATAATCATAGGCTTGAGTTTTGCTCCGTGATTATAAGTGAACCTATTATTTTCCTTAGGAGAATTTTTTTTTTCACAATTTCAAACATTTCCTACATGTCTGAATAAAATGTCTGTGTATACATACAATAGGGAATTACAGCAATTAGCCACTTATTAATTTAAGCAGGTACCCTACATAAAGATTTTATTGTATTTTCACTCATGGAGGAAGCACTTCATCACCAGGCCACCAAATGGCATTTTGTTTATCAATGAATCATCAAACACAAACACGGCCATCCTCATGTCATCAGCTAAGCTTAACATTTGCGTATGTGGTTATTAGTAAAAATGAACACTGGTAATACATTCAGCTGACACTTATGTCTCAATACTGCAGCAGTTCTTACCTTTTGGACTCCAGAGACCCAATTATGGAGATACCTTGAGACACAAGTTGTGATGAACAATTTTTTTCATTTGACTTGTGAGCAAAAACATGATAGGAGCCCTGTATGTTGGTGGTACTGATGACTCTTTTCACAATAAAAAGCGCAGAGAATTAGTGAAGTTGTTTGAAAAAAAGAGGTTTTAAGGTGTTTGCCATTCCTAGTTTAAATTTATCGTCAAACTAAACTTAAAACAAAGAGAAAGTTGTACATTTAAAAAAGCTACATAGCTTTGCTTTCATAAAGCCTGTTTTGCTAACAAACGATGTGAAATGCCTTGTATGGGCTAACAAATAGCGCCCCCATTACTGTTATAAGCCTTTAGCCAAAGGATATTTACAAATAAAAAGTGACGCAACACACACAACGAGTAGTGCTAGGGAGTAATTAATTGCATCTGAGATTATGTAATTGAATTTTTAAATCGTTTCTATCGTTTATATTCACTTTTTCCTAAGAAACATCCAAGAGTCAGTTTGATTCCTTCATTCAAAATAAAGAAAAATAATCACAAGCTAATAAAATCTAATTAGGTATACTACTAAGAAAGTAATTGTAGATATACCACTGTTACATTTTCAAAAGGGTAACTTGCAATTGTAAGCAACTACATTACAAAAGTAATCTTACCAACACGAGTAGCCTGACCATAAAACAATACTCACAGTTGTATATGCTTCACCCTCTGCAAAAAAAATAAATAAAATAAAATACTTCCCGATTCCTTTTTCAGTTATGAAATTCTACTTTGTTGTTTGTCTCGCCGCACGGTGGCTCGGCTGGTAAAGCGTTGGCCTCACAGTTCTGAGGTCCCGGATTCAATCCCGGACCCACCTATGTGGATTTTGCATGTTCTCCCTGTGCCTGCGTGGGTTTCTTCCGGGCACTCCGGTTTCCTCCCACATTCCCAAAACATGCAACATTAATTGGACAGAGTAAATTGCCCCTAGGTGTGATTGTGTGTGCAGCTGTTTGTCTCGGTGTGCCCTGCGATTGGCTGGCATCCAGTTCAGGGTGTACCCCTCCTCCTGCCCTTTGACAGCTGGATTAGCCTCCAGCACTCCCCGTAACCCTCGTGAGGATAAGTGGCGAAGAACGTGGATGGATCGATGTTTGTCCCTTTCTCCATTATACTGCCCCCTGGCGGCCAATGCACAGACAGAAATATAGTAGCGGCAAAAAGTGTTGCAGAATTGTTTTCATTCTCTACATTCTATTAAATGATGTCCTCGCGATATTATAGTTTTTACAAAATTGAGGAAGGAAGGCTGGAGCAGATTAATCCATTGATTAATGGATTCATTTCAATGGGTAAAAATGATTTCAGGTACAAGTATTTTTGCTCATGGAACAAATGATAAAACTAATATCTCAAGGCACCACCATTATTTGGACAAAAAGGATTAAAATGTCATTTTTTCAGATTTCCGATGAGGTATCTCTGTTCTTTTAACCCAACTCCTCTGTCACTTAAATGTTGGACTTCATTATGGAGTAGGTTGTAATGTTTTTTTGTTTGTTTGTTTTTATCAGTCACTAATTGAGTTTGTGTAGGGTGGCTCCAGTTTTTGGTGCAATTTTCTACAAAAAAAAAGAATCCATGCATTTGTATGAGGACTTTAACACCACAACCCCGAATAGATCATGGCCTGTGTTGCTGTCGTGCAGGTGGAACGTGGTTGGCATCCAGGGCTCCTTGATGAGTTACTTCACGGAACCCATCTACTTCTCCAGCATCATCCTCGGAAGCCTCTACCACGCCGACCACCTCTCCAGGGCCATGTACCAGCGCATTGCCGATATCGAGGACCTCCCCCAGCAGTTCACGCTCAACAGACCTCTGCTCAGCGGTGAGAAAAATGGACAGGACTTTTTTTTTTTCCCCAATGAGAATCAATGCTGTGGCTGTGTTCTTATTTCATGTTTTTATGGCACTCACCTTATTAATGTTTGGTATTTAGACAGCTGCTGCATGATTGTCAAAGAGAGGGCTCCCCTGAGCTGACATTTACCTTGTTCGTCTGGAATTTGAACAGAAAGTCCATATTGCGCAATACGTCAACCTTGCCAATGGCTGTGTGGGCCAGAACGGCTGCTTTACGTATGTTTGAGGAATATTTTGTGCCATAACCTTTGAAGACAATTTTAACATTAACTCAATAACAACCTAACATTAATTTACCATAATTCCCAGCATACAAAGTGCACCTGGTTATAAGCCTCACCCAGTACATTTGTAAAGGAAATACAATTTGGTACATACATACGGCGCGGCTGTGTAAAAGCTGCAAGTGCCCACATTGAAACATAAAAAAATGTTTAAGAAAGACAGTACACAGAGAGCTAGCGCCGCGCTAACAGGACCGGTTAAAAAAACACATACTGGTAAAAATCACTGAGACACGGCAGTAACACGCTAGTGCAGCGCTAACAGGGCCGGACCGGTAAAAGTCACTTCCTCGGCACATATATTCCACCGGTCCCACTCTTACCTTTTCTATTCAAGTGCCCCCTTGCAGCCGTTAGAAAAACTGCACAAATTAGCCGCATCACCGCATAAACCACTGGGTTGAAAGCGTGTGAAAAAAGGCGCGGCTTATAGGCCGGAAATTACAGTAAATACATTGAAAATCACTGATGTAAGTGATGTGTTGCCATAACAACCAGACACCTGGGCATGTGGATTTGTGGGGCTCAAGGCTGGAACGCAGGACAGCTACGCATATAAACTGACCTCATAAATCTCGAGGTTGGAACAATACTAATACAGTATTAAAACATTAGAAAAGGAAAATTAATGCAATGAAGACAAAAATGAAAACATTTTGTTATGGTGCAGCCTTTTTCCAAAATGGATTAAGTAAATGTGTTTCCTCAAAATGATCAAAAGCCTGTGAGCTTTTTTTTGGATTAGCCGAGAGCATCTAGAAATTATTCACAGCGCGATACAATTTTTTCCCCACGAAAAGGAAAACGCTAATTAACTTTGAGTTTTTGTCAGTCGAATTGAAAGGAATGAAATAATTCAATCAATTTTGGATTAAGGCTGTAACATAACAAAAGTATTATATTAATAGAATTCCCAGTACAACAGTGGAGATGGACACATGTGAACATAAATTTTTTTATTAGCATGTCTTTTGTATACCGATTGTTCCCCTCCTTGTTTGATCCCTCTCCCCGCCAGGCATAAGCAATGCAGAGGCCAGACAGCCAGGCAAAGCACCCAACTTCAGCGTCAACTGGACCGTGGGCGACCAGGGTCTGGAGGTGATCAACGCCACCACCGGCAAGGACGACATGGGCCGAGCCTCCCGCCTCTGCAAGCACGCCCTCTACAGCCGCTGGGTCCGCCTACACTCCAAGGTACCCACCCGCCTGTGAAGAATTCACACAAAAATTAACAAACATGCTGATGAGGGAGGGAACACATTTTACTGTACTGATAAACTCTGGGCGGCACGGGGGATCAGCTGGAAAGCGTTGGCCTCAGAGTTCTGAGGTCCCGAGTTCAATCCCGGACCCGCCTGCGTGGAGTTTGCATGTTCTCTCCGTGCTTGCGTGGGTTTCCTCCGGGCACTCCGGTTTCCTCCCACATCCCCAAAGCATGCAACATTAATTGGACACTCTAAATTGCCCCCTAGGTGTGATTGCGAGTGCGGCTGTTTGTCTCGATGTGCCCTGCAATTGGGTGGGGACCAATTCAGGGTGTACCCCGCCTCCTACTCGTTGACAGCTGGGATAGGCTCCAGCACTCCCCGCGACCCTCTTGAGGATAAGCGGTGAAGAAAATGCATGGATGGATGGATGATAAACTTTAATCAGATTTCAAATGGTTACAAACTTAACCAACTTTCTACGTTCAAATATGGTCATTTTTTTACAAATTGATGCTATTTATCTATTTTGCCTAATGTCATCTGCTATTTTCACACATTATTAACACAGCATGAGAACAAATCCATGAACTCTTGACATCCGAAATGTCTGCAAAGTGTTTTGAAACTCTGCTTCTACTCCAGTCCAAAGTAGAATTGTGGCATTGTCGCCTCAACACTGGAAACTTGGAATATTTGGACAAAAATAAGGAAAAATACTTTTGAATGTATGTATCGAGTAATACATTTGAGTGTGCCTGTTTTGTTAAAAATGGATCATACTTTGGTGCAGAACGTAGCCGTCACAATGTGTAGATTCATCGTGTCACAAACCAACGGTGTACGGGTGGACCCAAACACAGGACTCCAAGACCAGGACATGATGTTCAGTGGGTTTTATTATAAATGAAAGTAGTGCACGACAACACAGTCCAAGAAGGCAGGATCCAAAACACAAGAAATAATGTCCGATAACCATGAGTCAACTAAAGAGCATAACCAAAAGCGTGACTGGACTATAATGACGGAGTGGCGGAGTAACCCTGGATGCGGGAAAGCACACTCATCGAACTTAAATACATGGTCCAATCACTGACCCTCATGTGAAGCAGCTGTGACCGGCGACAGGTGTCATTAATGAAATCGCTCGGAACGGTGGCCAGGCCACACCCCTCTTGGCCGTGATCCAGCCTTGGACATGACAATCGTTCTATTTACTGCGTCATTCATGGCTCGAACACCTTTGAAATGAGTTTGGGAAGTCAATGTAACCACGGTTGTTTACTTTTCTGAGACATTTTTCTCCCTTCCCCCTTTAGAATGAATGGAAACGTCTTATGTACAAAATGTAATTTCCTCTCTCAAGTGTTTCCCACAGGACCGGAATTTATCCCTGACAATGTTCTGTTCTTCTCTCCGTCAGCTGTCTTCCGTGTTGCGGATCAAGGTGCTCAAGCCGGGTTCCTACCACGACGCCAAGCAGGCTGCCGCCGAGTACCACTCTGCCAAGCAGGCGCTCATCAAGGCCTTCCAAAAGGCCGGCCTGGGGGCTTGGGTCAAAAAGCCCATTGAGCAAGACCAGTTCACCCTGGGCTCCTGAGGCACTGACTGGAGCCCCCCACCCCTCCACCTCAGAAATAGAGAGACCCATGTTAGCAGCCCACCCACAAAGACCCCTTCACCCGTGACACCCCCACCACCCGCCCGACATTTGCACGCATTTGCAGCTGTGAACTCGTGGAAATGTGCATAGTTTCCTACCCCCCCAAAAAAAAGAAAAAAAAAAAAACACCCAAATCTCATCAGGTTCACTCCTTACCGGACTCACCTCATGATATTGCGTGTTTGTTATTTTTTGCTTTTAACAAGTGTTGGGCTTCCCCATTGGACTAAAACTGGAATCCATGATTTATGTTTCTTACGTCTTAGAGAAAGAAAGTATATGTTTCTGTTTTGTTTTAGAACGTGTATTTTACGTTGGGGCAATGCATGTAGTTAGATTAGCCTATCCTAGCGATGCGCCGGCGGGCGCCAAATGACCTAAAGATGTAGAAAAAGTTGTCATTTTAAACATGCAATGTAGTGCTGGGCAATTCACTCTCATAGTTATAAAAATGTGTCATTTGAATCTTAGATATTTGATATTAGACGAGGAGCTGCTCAGTACTTTGTAGGGAAAACCGTGTAGATTCTTGGGGGGTATTTTTGAAAGTTAATTCATGTGTACTTATACATTCCTTATTGTTGGGTGTTTGGCGCGAATGACGTGCGAGTGTCGTTACCCGCTCCCAGTCACGGTAGTCTTAGCCCGAGTCTCGGCTGGTGCTTTTTTCTTTTTTTTCGAAAGTTGATTTCTCTTCTCTTGAGCTGTGTTTGCATGGCGGACCCGCACAGCAGAACGGAACGCATGCAGAGAAGAAAGAAAGAAAAACAAAAGTATGCTTGTGTGTGTGTGTGTGTGTGTGTGTGTGTGTGTGTGTGTGTGTGTGTGTGTGTGTGTGTGTGTGTGTGTGTGTGTGTGTGTGTGTGTGTGTGAGTGAATGCCAGCGTATTCCTACACAGGCAGCTTTCAATCTGTATCTATTTTCTATATTTCTGCTGTTAATTGTTTGGCTTTACAGGGCAGGGGGGAAAAAAGTCGCTTGTTTTCTTAACGGTGGGCTATTTGTAGATTGTGGATTATACGAAAACAAAAAAAAATAATTCTAGAGCCCAAGTGATACTGGATTTATTTTTTGGGAAGGGGGCGGGAGAATGCTGATGCAGATATTTGTTTAAAAAAAAAAAAAGAAATCAGAGCACTATGGAGCTAATAGCTGATATTTTTATGTACAAGGTACATACGTACTGTCAGTGAAATGTATTTAAAAAGTACTCACTATGCAAAATTGCCTGATATAGTGTTGTATTTATCGTATGCTAGTTATTTACGTGAGTCATTTTAAATGTCGTCACTTTGGAGTTCACACTACAGTATTTAGTACAGCAAAGAGTGAAACGTTGTTTGTTAGTTAGTAAGTTAGAAAACGGACACATTCGGGGGTTACTCCTTCGAAACGTAGAAAAAGTCTCAAACATGACCAACTCGATCCACTTCTCTACTTTGGAGAATTACGTATGATTTACTTATTAATTCTTAAGTAATTTAGAGCGAGGTGAACTTTTTCAAGAGTTCCACAGTTGATTTAAGATGGAAATATGATTTTTACAAGAACCTGCAGTTCCACGTTGGTCCTATAGGTGTCAGTAATGAGTGTTTAATTGTTTTGTTTTGGATTTATTTTAGCACCGTGACCAAGATTCAGATTTGCACAGTGTATGCCCAGCTTTAATAAAAGACGCTTAAGGTCATCTGGAGGTTATGTGGTGCAAATTAATATGTCCGCGTGTTCTGACTCAATGTACATGATATTTGTAGGCAATGTTGATTTCCAGTGAAATGGAAAATATTGGCATCAAAAACGTGAGTTTTAAAGTTATAATGCCTTCCAGAATTTCTATATAAACTGATTTTCAGCGGCACGGTGGATCAGCTGGTAAAGCGTTGGCCTCACAGTTTTGAGGACCCGGGTTCGATCACGACCCTGCCTGTCTGGAATTTGCATGTTCTCCCCGTACCTGCGTGGGTTAAATTAACTAAAGCTGATGCCGATACGTGTCAAAATGTCGAATATCTGCGCAGATCATCACCCTGGCCAGGAATTGGTTGAACCTTCCCCTTGACACATCCTACAGCACAGAATAATCGCCCCGAAAAATCTGTAGCCGACATCCCTTTTATCGGGCCGTTGCTGGTTTTGATCGGAAAGGGCAAATCGGATACAATTGGGTCTTATGACATGCACTTGTGTACCAATCTTAATCTGGTGACTTCAAGTCGTTATATTGTGTGTCACGTCACAGTGATGTCAGTAGATGGTCGTCAAAGTCCACACCGAAACTACGGGGAACATAGTCGACGCTCGTAATTCGTACTGATGTTATTCCAGCCCTTAACGTCTTTGTGATTTAGATGTAAATGAGGGGAATCGTCCCTGGGAAATTAGATGGATCGCCTTCCGCGCTCAGAAACATTTGTGTGTGTGCATGTGTGTGTGTGCGTGCGTGTGCGTGCGCGTGCGTGTGTGTGGAGGGGGGTGCTCAGGCTGCTTTCAGCATACTCTGGAATCTTCACCAAAGACGATGTCCATTTCTGTGTGCCATCGTAAAGTTGTCCGTGATTCATATTTTACTTTGGTGGGAGCATAATCATAATGTCATTATGTTTTGACTTTACAGTAAACCCCTGGCCGTGAGATAAAGCCCAAACGCTGCGTCAAATAACGCAAAATTCTGAATGCAAATTTGGCAAAGATTCTCCGGAACCTGATCAAATTGAGCTGCTGCTGACAGAGAAAGATGTTCGTCACTTAAAGGGGAAGTCCACTGATTTGCATGAACAATGTATACAATAGGTCATGTCATATGTACTCTATTTTGACAATGTGATGTTAAATCCTCTCACATTTAATAGTGCCATCAGATGAGGATAAATCCGAGAAATCAGAGCTGAGCATAAATGGTGTGCCTTGTAATCGAGCCTTTGATGCGGCACCTTACACGTCACATCCGCGCACGTAAGAACAAACGGGGTTCATTACAAAGTTCATTATTTTGAAGACATCATTTGGACTTATTTTGTGTATATTTTAACTCTCCAAGATTGCCAATGACTTAATGATTATTGTTGTACTTTTTTTTTTAATACAAAAGAATTTGAAAACTAATTCTGTTGCGGTCAGACCTCCCTACACTTAAAACCTCTTTTTTTGTTTTTGGATTGTGATGTTTATATTTCAAGGTGAAGCATTGATGGTTGTTCTGCACTACGTGACCCTCCTCCCACCGCCTCACTGGGCATCCTCCATTCCCGGGACAATTCCAGCCCCCCCACCTCGTCGTCGTAGCCGACCAAAACATTTGCACTGTACATGTAAGACGCCTCGGTATCTAGCGGCTGGCACGTGTGATGTCATATGTGCCGTCCGTGTCTTCTCTTCCCCTCCAGCGTGTTTGCTTCCTTGTGACTTTTAATGGAGAATTTGATGTTTTTCTCAACAATTGAGAATCTTCCAGGATTTGAATGTAAAGTTTGGGAGGAAAAAAAAAGGAGCGTAGGATCCAGCACCAAAGTGACATGCAATATCCTCCCACCCCAGTCCGTTTTGATGTCACTTTAATGCCCCCCCCACACACACACACACACACAGACACACTTCTGATCTCTCCACTGAGCTCTTTTGTATATAAGGACTGCCTACTTGTAGTTGTCTTTCTTTTTTTATTTTTTTCTTTCCACCTTCTTTCGACTGCACTGAAGATGTCAACCGATGATGTCATACGAAAACCGACCCCGTTTCAGGTTAGGCCGGGAGACGACGGCAGCAAGAACTGAACTGAATTCTCCTTGCAACTTCACATGTAAATTCACGATGATGCACAGCGACCCCCACCCCCGCGGTGTGTGAAACCCCACAACCTCCCTCAATCATCCTGCGGACAAACTCTAAAGTACAACCTTGCATGTATCTACCAACGCTGCACCTCGCATGATGATTAACTTTTAAAGGACTCGTGTAGGAAAAAAGACAAAAAATTGACAATAGAGAGAAAATGAATAAAAAAAAAAGAGTTCATAGTTTACTTTTGCGTGTGTTTGAAGACTGCTTCTTTAAATGTGCTATGACGGCCTCCAAACTACAAAAACATCAATGTAATTGAAGACCAAATCAGTGGTGGTCAAATACAAATCCTAAATGGCCACAAATAGAGTTTTAAGAACTAAAAAAAAAAAAAAATCTAAACACCTTAATATTGTGGTTGTCTTATGAGCAATAAATGCCATTATTGAGTCAAAATATGTACAAAGGATTAATTACAAGACACTTCAAATTTGTACGTTATCTGTAGCTAACCCGCTGTACCCCACACCCCACCCCCACTGCATATTACACCCTGCTCCATATTAAAAGTCATACAGAAAAAAAGAGCTTTTTTTAACTAGACTTTTTTTTTTTTAAGAAATGCAAATAAGGCCACTTTAAGTTGGGGGTTTTTTTTCAACCTCTTAATATTTCTATTTTGAACAGCAAAATTGATTGGTTTGTTGAATTGATAATACCATAAGGCAAAATTTTGATACAGCCTTTGTAGTTGGTCTTGATAAAAGTCTCAAGGGTGTATATAAATTAAATAATGTCATCCATCCATCTATTTTCTTTGCCGCTTATCCTCATGTGGGTCACGGGGAGTGGTGGAGCCTATCCCAGCTGTCAAGGACCTGAACTCGTTGCCATCCAATCGCAGGGCACATAGAGACAAACAGCCGCACTCACAATCACACCTAGGGGCAATTTAGAGTGTCCAATTCATGGTGCAGGTTTTTGGGATGTGGAAGGAAATCAGAGTGCCCGGAGAAAACCCACGCAGGTACTGGGAGAACGTGCAAATTCCACACAGGCAGGGCCATGATCGAACCCGGGTCCTCAAAACTGTTGAGGCCAATGCTTTACCAGCTGGGCTACCGTGCCGCCTAAATAATATCATAATAGATATAAATTGGATAATCCAAAATGCACCCAGCAGCACTTTTTTGGGGGAGTGGGGGGGATGCAATCTGTGTTTGTTTTTAAATTGCAAAGGAAGTTTTTAATTCCATGTAGACGAGCTCGCAGGTGTTGAATGAACCCTGAGAATTTTTTTTTTTTTCCCACGGGACCTGCAAATATGCGCGCTGTCAATCAGACTCAAGGTGACTTGGGATTTGTCAGGGGTGGGGGGTTTTGCCCGCACGTGTCGTTGTCTGTATCTCACACAACAAGTTTATTTCTGGAGAACAACATTAAAGACGGCATATTGACTTGTTTTTTTCTAGACAATTTGAAAATGTGTATTTTAGTCTTACTTTTGGGTCCAGAATGAGTTTTATCAGATTTAAAGTTGTAAGGGGGGGCTCATTGGAATGGCCCACCAATAGTAAAATCTATATTAAAAGTCTATTTTGCACTATATCAGGGATGGAAAGGTTATAAAGGTGTCCTTAGTTACTAGTTACCTGAAAAATGTAGTTCCTAGCAGAATTCAAGTACATGTGTGCACACACTCACTCGTTACTTTGAATCAATGACAAAGATTTGTACAGTCATCTGCGAAAATTCCTAGTGACAAATTTAATACATGAGAATTTTATTGCGGTTAAAAAGGTAAAACTAGGTGATTTGTTCCTCCCCGGGCCATAAAATCCCATTTATTGCTCTTCATCTTTGAGTCCCACAAACATTCCTTATTGATCCAGTTCCACTTCAACATGGTGATTAACCCCCAACAGAGTATCCCCGCTCCCCTCCCAAAATTTGTTTTATCGAATTAACTTTTAGATATGTGGCAGCCTTCACAAGAAATGCAAGAAATAATAAAAGGAATCTTCGGTATCAATATCACAACAGATACGCCTTAAAATGAATAATACATCACAAGGTGAGCTTTGCCTGCAGCTCATCTTGAATCGCACAGCTATGATGGATGCTCAGGAAAAGTTGAGGAATGACCAAGGAAGAAAAACAAAAACCAGGGGGAGTCACTTGCCTAGTCGCGACACCCTAACTCGGCCCTTAGTCGCCACCGTTACCAAAAGACTTGTGCTTTGTAGAATGTGGAGCAAGGTCACAAGTGGCCCATTAATCAAGTCATTTTCATTCAATGGTTTTTTTTTTTTTTTTGTCAGTTATGACTCAAGAATGTTAGATGCCATTTGTTGCAGCATCTGGGAACTTTTTTAAAAGGTGGAGAAAAAACAAAAATGGAGTAAAATGCCTAAAAAATTGCAAACTAACCAAAGGACATGAGAGCTTAAACAAGAAAGTCCAGTTGAAGGCAGAGGTTTACGTACAAAAACACATTTAATTTTTTGCCACACTGTCTGAAGTCAAATCAGACTAAGCCACTCCAGTTTCAGGTGAGTCAGGCTGACCCAAATAATTTTATTTTGTTTAATGCCAAAAAACATTTTGGCAGTATGCTTAGAGTCTTTGTTTATTTGGAAGATCCATTTGCACCCAAGTTTTAGCTTCCTGGCTGATGTCCCGAGATGTTGCTTTAATATCTCCATCTAATGTTCTTTCTTTATGATCCCGTCTATTTTATGAAGAGGTCCAGTTCCTGCTGCATCAAAAACAGCCCCACAACATGATGCTGCCACCTCCATGCTTCACAGTTGGGATGGTGTTCTCGGGTCTTCAAGCTTCCCCCTTTTCCTTACAGATGTAATTTTGATCATTATGGCCATAACATCATCTCCACCTTAATTTCATCAGACCAGAAGACATGTCTCCAGAACTTGAGGTGTTTGTTTTGGTGTCTTTTTAAAAACTATAATCTGTATTTATTTTATTTATTTATTTTAGGAGTAATGGCTTCATTCTCACTGCTACCCTGAGAACGCACAATCTCGCCAGGTCTCGGAAGCTGAGCAGGTTTGGCCTTGGTTCGTACTTGGATGGGAGACCGCTTGGGAATACCGGGTGCTGTAAGCTTTGCCCCCCCCCATCTCCCCCCCACCCCTGCTAAATGCAGAGGGGTTCCGTCAGGAAGAGCACCTGGCGTAAAACTTTGCCAAACAAAAAATGCGTTCATCTAAGATGACACACTGTGGCGACCACTAACGGGACAAGCTGAAAGGAAAAGAAGAATGGCTTCATTCTCACTGAGTGGCCTTTCAGCCAATGTCGGTGTAGGACTTATTTCACTGTGGATAATGACACTTTGTTACAAGCTTTATACTGCATCTTTACAAGATCTTCAACTTTTGTTTTGGGGTTGTTTCGCACATTTGGAACCAAAAGACGTTCATCTCTGGGATGCAGAGCCGGCCTCCTTCCTGAGCGGTGTGCTGACTGGACATTCCCATGATGTTTATATATGTGTATAATTGTTTAAACAGGTGAACGTGGCAGCTCCAAGCACCTGGAAATTGCACCCAAGGATGAGCCAGACTCGTGAAGCTCCATGATTCTTTCTCTACTTTCCTGGCCGATTTATTTTGATTTTCCCATTGTTTCAAACAAGGAAGTGTGGCCTCAAATACATCCCCAGGTATGTTGTCATCTAACTCACATGTCATTTCACCTATCAGGAGCTTCCAAAGCCATGATCTCATCATCCGGGCATCCCAATGTTGTTTAAAGACATAATACTTTTTTGTGTATGTAAACTTTTGACCTTCAACAAATATATAAAATTCTCTAAGAATTTCTTTCTCATGATTGTAACATTTAATAAAATTAAATAATTTGGATGACTCTGACATATTAAAATTTGTTTTCTTCATTTAGCTCAGTGTTAATGTTCAATTTGTGCAGAAGTCTGGGGGATTTACTAGATTTAAAAGGCTTGAGATTGCCGTCCGTGATTTTGGTAGGTGGTGTCATGTCAAGTCAAACCCAGACTTTTTTTCAGCTGTCACAATAGCCCCTAAAAAAATATGACTCAAACTCCAAATTTAAGTTTGCCCATTTTTTTAATCCTGTTTGCTGTCAAAAAGCCATTGTTTACACATTGTAGTCCATCAAAACTTTTAATACAGAACATTAATACCCACAATAAATAGTCTCTTGAGTTTCACTGTAGCTAAAACATGAATTAGGAGGTGTGTGAGGCGGTCCTTGAATGCCAGCAAAGTGAGCTGGGGGGGTGGGGGTGGGAGGATCGTTCAGCCAATGGTGCCGCCGAGAGAAATGACAAATCATTAGCGTGCGTCCGCCACTAAATGGGAGTGGCACTCCCCGTCCCAAGGCCCACATTTCCATTTCAATTTTCTGCTCAACGGGCTTGATGTATGTGGACAATCCATCGCATAGCGAGATCAGTCCCCACTTTGCCCCCCACCCACCCACTTTATTCACTGCGACGGTGTGACCTTGTGTCTGCGCGTGCAGGTGTGTCTTCGCGGTAACGGCGTCATGTTCAAGGCAAATGGACAGTAAGCGAAGTGGATCTCGAGGAAAGGCGGCATTAAGGAGATTAAAGAGCATCCGCACGGGGATTATACCGGCGATGGTATTCCGCTCATCGTCACACAGACCTATTGCAAGAGTCTTCGGGGGACCTTACTCCAAAAATACTTTGGTGTCAAGGATACCTTTGGGCAAATTCCTTGGTAACATATTGCCAAAAGGCTGACTTCCTGTTGAATTTCAAGCATTGGCCCTTGAGACTTTTTCGTGCATTGTGTCATCACAAATGTATACACAGTTTCATGTCAAACTGGTGTTGGGTGAAGACTCTCTAGGCGATGAATGACCGAAAACCTCAAACAGTAGTGTAGAAGGCCTTAGTGGCAATTTTTTAAAAATACATTTCATATACTTTGAACTATCAGGTTGACAGCGTTTAAGAGGATGAAGCAATGGACCGTCTACCCGCAAACGTACCCCAGACCTACAGCTGGGGTGTACCTGAACAAGACACCAATACTGCTCCTCAGGTGCTAAAGGCCTAGTACACATGTAAGGATTTTTCAGATCTCAAAAGATTGTTAGATACCACAAACATGAAGATAAAAAAAAAAAAGAATCAGGCCTTTAACTGTTTTGGTTGTACTGTTTGTAGTGTGCTGCAATGATGTCAACACAGAATATCAAGCATTTGAAGATTCTGTGACACAACACTGATCCAGAATCTAGTGCTAAAAGACAGAAATCTCTGACTTTTTGCTTTAATGAAAATGCCGTATTACCTTAGTCGGCTAAGCGAGGAAAAGGCGAGTCCTCAAATTATGCAAATGAATGCTGCTGTTGTCCGTTGCGGTTCAGGTACGACAGTCGTTGGTATTCACGGCCGTTTCACATTACAATTCATGGAGTCGTGACTCAGGAGGGCAGCACGGTGGCCCAGCTGGTAAAGCGTTAGCCTCATAGTTCTGAGGTCCCGGGTTCAATCCCGGCCCCGCCTGTGTGGAGTTTGCATGTTCTCCCCGTGCCTGCGTGGGAATTCTCCGAGCACTCCGGTTTTCACCCACATCCCAAAAACATGCATCATTAATTGCCCTGCGATTGGCTGGCGACCAGTTCAGGGTGTACCCCGCCTCCTCCCTGTTGACCGCTGGGGTAGGCTCCAGCACTCCTTGTGAGCCTAAGCGGCAAAGAAAATGGATGGATGACTCGGGAGACGTCTGCTTTCCCCACACACTTTTTTTTCTGCCTTCTTCAAAACAAAATGGCCAACTTCCTGTTCCATTTTAGGCATGGGTGTAGTTTGACTTGTTTTTTTTTTTTTGCCAGGGGGTGGGGGTGCTTTATGTCATGATAATCACATCGACATAATTTCATGTCGGTCGGCCAAACATTGCCGATTTTATTTCAATTTTTCCGACTTTGCCAGTTGTGGTACTGTGAGAGTTTTCTCAGGCCGTGCTCGTGACTCCTTAAATTCATACATTCACGCACTTCTCAGGTCTGGGCTTGCTGAAGCACTCCCCAAAAATTATTAATTTGTCAGGAGATGAGTGAAAAAAAAACGGGGCTTTTGGACCGTTTTTTTTTTTTCCTTTTTGGGACCTTAGGAAGGAAAGCAGTGCATTAAAGATGGGGAATACATTGGAAAGAGGAACGCGAGGATCCTGAACACAGATGGAGGTTGCCTCCCTCTGAAGGAAGAGACGAGCATAATGAGGACCAGCGGGACTGATACATGAAATATAGATGACAAAAATCCTCAGACAAAAAACAGCACATAAAAAGAAATCCCGTTCCTCTCAGCCTATCTGGTGAGACTTCATTTTAATGAGCGACTCCATAATATTTTACTTTCAACTCCCCGAACCCCCCATGCTCCCACACTACAAAAGGGTAGCAATTGTAACAAAAAGGAAAAGCGTAAGACTGACCACACAATTAGAAATAGATCTTCTTGCGCGACATAAATGAGACAACAAATTGCTGGCGTGGGAGACTTCATTTGTACTTCGGATCTCAGTGTGAGCACAAAACTCAGTTGTCCCCACCTCCAATACCACGAATCAATATGAGATTTGGTGGGCATGTCTGTCGTAACACGATGCATGAAAAAGTCTCAAGGGACCCATGCCAGAAATTGAATAGGAAGCCATTTTGCGTGAATTCCAAAGCTTGTCTTTCAACAAACTAAAACTTCTAAATTTGCCCAAGTGAGTAGCGAAGAAGCATATGCAGTTAATTCTGCAGTATAGCACATACAATACAATAAAATACTTTATTACAGTTTGCATGTTGTCCCCGTGCCTGCGTGGGTTTCCTCCCGGCACTCTGGTTTCCTCCCACATTCCAAAAACATGCAACATTAATTGGACACTCTAAATTGCCCCTAGCTGTGATTGTGAGTGTGGCTGTTGTTTGTCTCGATGTGCCCTGCGATTGGCTGGCAACCAGTCCGACAGTATTTTGTAGCAGAAGTCGCGTGGTTCCCAGCATCCATTGCGCCATGAAATGTTGACTTGTTGCTGCACAACATTAATCCTGAATGCTCCTGAAGGATCAGGAGAAACCTAATGTGAATAATGTTTTTGTTACCTACAGCTTGTTGAATGTGTCTTATTTAACTGTTGCTACATTTAGGTTTCAGTTTTGTTTTTTGTGAAACCCCGAATGTGGGTTGTGTACCATAGAGTAACATCCTTTGTCCCATTGTTGCCAGGAAAATAATTTACAAATTGTAAATAATTACTGGCAACAGTGTCGTGGTTTACCGTAATTTCTGGCCTTTAAAGGGGAAATTCAGTGCTTGGCATGTATAGCGTATCCATTTGGTCATGTAATATGTGCCCTATTTTGAGAATGTGATGTTAAATCCTCTCTCATTTAAGTGTTCTAAGAAGGTTTTTATCGACAATTACAAGGGGTGCTGCCATTTTTACAAGTCACATAACTATTGGATACACTGTTCATGCAAAGCACTGGAGTTCCCCTTTTTAAGCCGCTGTGGTGTTTACATAATTCACCCGCGGGACCTCGAGTTGGGTTGTGGGGTTCCGCACAGACTGTTTTTGTTGTTGCGCTTCCGGAGTTAGGAAGTAGTGTGTTCCCGCCATTATGCGAGTAGTCTGTTGATGTCTTCCAATAAAAGAAGGTTTGTTCCTTTGTTCGACACTCCGACTCCTTTTCTCTACACCGTGACTTTTTTCACACACTTTCGGTGATGTGCCTGTTAGCACTGGACTAGCGTGTTACTGCCGTGTCTCAGTAATTTTTACCACTGTTTTTTTAACTGGCCCTGTTAGCATGGCGCTAGGGTTAGCGTTAGCATGGTGCTAGGGTTAGCGTTAGCATTAGCGCAGTGGCACTAGCGTTAAACTCTGTGTGCCATCTTCTGTTT
Organism: Syngnathoides biaculeatus; assembly: GCF_019802595.1. Taxonomy (NCBI): domain Eukaryota; kingdom Metazoa; phylum Chordata; class Actinopteri; order Syngnathiformes; family Syngnathidae; genus Syngnathoides; species Syngnathoides biaculeatus. Next base: position 17,603,359 of record NC_084653.1, on the reverse strand, counting down.
CCTATGTAAAACGTGAAATGATCCCAAATATTGGACATTGTATATTACAGAGTATTTCCTCCTGGCTCACCACCATTATGCCAAGGCAATTTGCGCTTGTCTGTCTCTGTGTGCCCTGCGATTGGCTGGAAGCCAGTTCAGGGTGTACCCCCCACCCGCTCGATGACAGCTGGGATAAACTCCAGCACTCCCCGCGACCCTCTTGAGGATAAATGGTGAAGAAAATGGATGGATGGTTTGGACCACTACTCCATGACTTTAATTTGTCCAAAATTGTGATTGAAGATTTTTGAATGTATGTAAAATAAGATCTGAATAAGCCGCGACTTTTTTCACACGCTTTCAACCCTGAGGCTAATTTGTGCATTTTTTGTAACGGCCGCAAGGGGGCACTCGAGCGGAAAAGGTAAGACTGAGACCGGTGGAATATATGTGCTGAGGAAGTGACTTTTACCCGGCCCTGTTAGCACTGCACTAGCGTGTTGCTGCTGTGCTACTGGCATGCCTCAGTGATAGTTACCAGTAAGTTTAATTTTAACCGGCCCTGTTAGCACAGCGATAGCATTAGCGCCAGCGTTTAAGGCTCATGTTAAACCTTCCTGTGTACCGTCTTTCTTTGTAAATATTTCGTGTTTCAATGTGGGCACTTGCGGCTTTTACACAGCTGCGGCGTATATATGTAACAAATGTTATTTCCTTTACAAATGTACTGGGTGAGGCTTATAACCAGGTGCGCTATGTAGGCCGGGAATTACCGTTAAAAAAAAAAAAGTGAAATATATAACATTGTAATGTCGGATCATAGTTTGATCACCCAAGTATTTTCCATGAAAGGAAGGGGGCGCGAAGGCCCGTTCATGGCATCGTCATTTCAGCCAGAATTCAGCCAGCGAGCTCATAAAATCAACGCCGTATAAACTTTTCATCCCTCAAATCGGTTTCCGATTGAAAGAGTTCACATTTAAGCGTTTCACGACGGCGGCTGACTCATTCGCGTGGTGCGCTAATACATTGGTCACACGCCGTGCGACTGCGTCGGCGGTCGCGGCTTATCGGCGAGCTCAGGCCTCGCTTTGTCACGGCGGCTCTTTTGAGACGAACACACGCTGAACCTGACGCGATAATTAGAATGGAAGGAAGGAACGCTGACATTTGCATTGTGACCTTTCTGCTGTACATGGCCAAATTTGTTGCTCCAGACACGCCGTAATATCATCGCGCCCTCGGCTCTGCATTTAAGTGCGAGGAAGCCATATAATACTGCTATTTGCATTCAGACTGTGTTTATGTGTGGTATGGAGTTGTGACGAGGAGGGGGGAGGGGCGGTTAAAGAATAGATTTATGACATTTTACCCTTCCTCTTGCTTAGTTAATGAGCTGTTTTCCAGCCAGCCGCCTATGTTCGAATTGCTAAATTGTCAGAACGGCTGGCAAAACGCCGCTAATGGCCAAATGCCCTTGTCACTGTCAGGCCTCGGCCAAAGTCAATTTCAACATCCTTTTTGCGCTTGTGTGTGTGTGTGTGTGTGTGTGTGTGTGTGTGTGTGTGTGTGTGTGTGTGTGTGGTGTGTGTGTGTGTGTGTGTGTGTGAGTGAGAGAGAGAGAGAGAGGAGAGAGAGAGAGAGAGAGAGCGCGACTGATAGCAAAGAGAGCTCCAGTTACCGATGCTCTCACTTTAAGCCGTTTACGGAAGGGGACAAGCAGTCGAGCCCGCAAACACGAAATAGGAAAACGCACAAAGAGCAGATGTAGACTACAGCTCACGCGTTCAAATGCCAGCTTGTGAGGTCACTTACTAAGCCACGCCTCTTAAAGGCAGACATCCAACACACAAACGCCACAGTAGGATGTAATAATTACACTTTGTCAAACCTTTTTTGTCCTTTTATTATGATATTTTTACCATTGCTCTCTACTACAAAAGGATGAACCCCAAACGAGATGTACTCAGTGATTTTATCAATTTCATGTAGCAAGTGGCATGTCTGCATTGTTTGGATTCCTCTCGTGCAAGTAAGAGATAATTAGTTCGTTAGTGCGCTCAGCAGTTGTTGTGATGCGGCTTTCGACAGGCTGGCTGCTCCCGAGTCGTCACGTCGCAATTGACCCCTCCGTACAGGGCACTTAACCATGCCTCCTGAAGTGACGTCACGCCACATGCGCTGACGTAAGACAAACAGTAAAAATGGCAAATACAATACAATACATTGTGAACTGAGACAGACTCCATGCTTCTGATTTCATTCAAATCAACGATATATTATAGATTCTAAATACAATACATTCTTAACTGAGAGAGACGCCGTGCTTCTGATTTCATTCAATCATTCACACGTAGCAATGTTATGCTAGCGGAGAACATCTCATTCATTTATACGAGGCGTGTATTAAAAATCTAATTTAGGGCATATCTTCGTGCAAACACAGTCTGGTTAAGCTTCGTCCGCGAGCCAGCAAGAAATCGATACATTTGTGCAGTCCGATCATCGCTAAATATCGCTCGACAAAGAATAAGTGTGTCAATCGTTCACACGTAGCAATGTTATGCTAGCGGAGAACGTCTCCTTCATTTATACGAGACGTGTATTAAAAATCAAATTTAGGGCATATCTTCGTGCAAACACAGTCTGGTTAACTTTCGGCCGCGAGCCAGCAAGAAATCAATACGTTTGTGCAGTCCGATCATCGCTAAATATCGCTCAACAAAGAATAAGTGTGTCAATCGTTCACACGCAGCAGTGTTATGCTAGCGAAGAACTTCGAATTCATTTATACGAGACATGTATTGAAAATCAAATATAGGGCATACCTTCGTGCCAACATGTTTTCCGGTTGATATTAGATGGATTTAGTTGATGACGCGGTCTTCCACAAAGTTTGACCCATCAAAGGCATTTTTCGTACTGGGTCTTCGGTATTGGAAAGGGTACGAATCGAACTCCACCAACTAGCCTTTCAGGATACCTGTCGTCACTATTACAAAGTCCGTGACTACACCTCTTAACCATATATAGTGTTAAATAACCCAAATACGCGATAAAACGCTAACTAAACCTATACTGGACCATGCAATGTTGTCTGAGAAAATAGCGGGAGCAAAAACGGGCTTTGGTTTATGCAGATCTCTGGCCTCTGATTGGTCAGTGACGCGGATTGCGCAATATCCACGGAGGGGGTCAATTATTCACCGCGCAGCTCGTGCAATCCCGCAAAGAAAGCAAAAAAAGTCGATTGGTAAATCCACTCCTTTGTGTTCTTATGTTGTGAAAAACAGATTAGATCATACTTTATCGCAGTAAAATTAAGCAGGTATACGATTTGCATATTAAGTGAAGCAGTAAACTGCCACACTTTTATTCAGTGTCTTTAAAGGTCAAGATATTTTTTTTTTTGAGGGGAGGGTCAAATTTGGACCTAATCCAAATCTTGTCAGCACTTTGGCCTTTGACGGAGAAACCAGTGTTGAATTGGATTCTCATTAGAACTAAGAGTGCCCGTATTATTATTAGAAATCTATACACATACTGGACATGGCAGAATATTTTTTAAAAAAAATCAAATCTGCAATCCTATGTACTTTTTGGCATGACAAAATGTAAACAGCAGCAACAACAAAATGAATATTTACATGTACAAGAACCAACCAAACATGTTAAAAAATTGCTTTACCTTATTTAAAAAACTCGGAAAAGTAAATTCGGAGCTGTGGAAGGGAGGATTTATTTATTGATTTTTGTCACGAACCAACAGTGCGGGGGCGGACTCAAATGCAGGAGTTCCAGGCAGAGGCATAATGTTCAATGTGGTTTTATTCAGGAAACTGGTCGATTCCAAAAGCCAGTCCAAAACAAGGCAGAGGCACAAAAACGCTAGGCTAGGCAGGATCCAAAAAGACATACAACAAGGTTTGATGACTCTGGGGCAAACTAACAAGCTTAACGAGACATGATCAAACCAAAGGGCAATAGAATCGCTGTGACTAGGGGTTACTTGAACTTATGCACAAAAGCGATGAATGCAACTCACTAACACGAGGCAACGAACTGGCAAATGCTAGTGACAAAAACTCCAACTAAATATTTGATCTAATTAGAGTGCCTAATGCAAAACAGCTGTGGCAGGTGACAGGTGTCAGAGGTGACACCGCCCAGAGCAGTGACCTGGCCACGCCCTTCTTGGCGGTGGCCAAGCCTTGCTCATGACAGTTTTTTTTTTAAAGTCCGTATGGACTAGGGCTTCATGATGGTGTGACCGCTTTCGAGCGGCTTGTTGTACAGTGGGGTGGGGGTGGGGGGAGAACTCCAACCCAGTGGGGATATATTCCAGCCACCTGAGGCTTAAAGTGGATGTGGAAAATAGAAAAAGTAGAAAACATACTTACATGGAATAGCGTTCAGGTTAAAAGTCATAGAAACAGTATTTGATTGACAGGTGACACTTAAGTGAGGTTTCAACACGTGATCGAACGCACCAGAATGTTTACGAGTAGAGAGGACATCTTGATTTATTTTTTTTTAATCATGATTTTGAACCGGTGGAACGGTGGAGCAGCTGGAAAGCGTTGGCCTCACAGTTTTGAGGTCCCGGGTTCAATCCCAGACTCACCTGTGTGGAGTTTGCATGTTCTCCCCGTGCCTGTCTGAGTTTTCTCCGGGCACTCCATTTTTCTCCCACATCCCAAAAATATGCAACCTTAATTGGACACTCAAAATTTCCCCGAGGTGTGTTTGTGAGTACGGCTATTTGTCGCCATGTGCCCTGCGATTGGCTGGCAACCAGTTCAGGGTGTACCCCGCCTCCTGCCCGTTGACAGCTAGGATAGGGTCCAGACTCCCAGCGACCCTTATGAGGATAAGCAGCTAAGAAAATGGATGGATGGATGGATAGTTGATTTTGAATCTTCAAATTTGGCAGGTTTGCTAACAACACTCTTCTCTGTCATGGTGTGCGGACTTCACAATCAATTAATTGAGTTTTTTTTTTTTTTCCTCTCCGCCACAGGAATGAGCGGCCTCAGACGCTTTCAGCTTTCAGCTTTCTCTGCGGACCCACCTTCTTTATTGACCTTCTCGCGACGCGCGAGGCAGCAGGGCTAACCTCTATCCCGGGCGCCGCCGAGAAAGTAATGCATGTGAAATTTGATGATGGTATCCCGCTGCGGTCCCAAGGAGCTGCCTCTTTCAAGGTTAGCAATCAAAATAGCAAATAAGCTTGACAGACTTTTATGGAAGGCGCTTGCGGAACGTTTCTAAGTGGGAAAAAATATGTGAGCTACGATTCTTTTTTTCTTTTTGAGAGCAAAGTTAAATACGCATTAGTTACCATTATTAATGCTCAATTTTCATTGACAATGTCAAAATTATATTCATTTAATTTATGATAGTAGAGTTTTTTTTTGTTGCCGTAGAACTGCACTGGGTTCTACTGTGTTTCTTCTTTGGTGAATATAAAAAGTGTACACACCCCTTGCCAGCTTTTTGTGATCTAAAACGATGAAGCAAGATATGAATATAGAAATTATATTAAGAACTGAAATGCGGCTTTGTTCACAATTGACATTCAAACTCGTGTTAAATGAGTCAACACAAAGCTTATGTAGATATAACATGTTCTAGTAGGCTTTCCCTTACATATTTAGTTTTTTTGGTGTCCATCCATTTTTAACACTTCTGATGTTAGCTGAAGCCTTTGAAGCAGACCTTGACCCTGGACTGGCTCCCTGCCAATCATGAGCCACATCATGAGAAACAACCAGGCAAGTCTAAATACAATATGTAAGTAGCGTTAGATGAAGAAATTCTAAAAAATAATAAGCATTTTAGTGCAGGCTCTCACTCGCAAAGCCTAATAGAGAACTTTGAACATTGTTATGAAAGTCGGCGCCAAAAAGCAATGGGGAAGTGTTGAGAATCCAGATAGAATGCTTAAAAAGTTGGGAAAAGCAGGCTGATGCTTCCTTCAAAAGAAAAACATGCAGCAAAGTCTGAATAATTAAGAGCGAGATGAATTTTACGACCTAAATAAAATGTTATTCCCCTTGGTTTAGGTTGTTTTTTTTTTTTTCCTCTCCGCCACAGGAATGAGCGGCCTCAGACGCTTTCAGCTTTCTCTGCGGACCCACCTTCTTTATTGACCTTCTCGCGACGCGCGAGGCAGCAGGGCTAACCTCTATCCCGGGCGCCGCCGAGAAAGTAATGCATGTGAAATTTGATGATGGTATCCCGCTGCGGTCCCAAGGAGCTGCCTCTTTCAAGGTTAGCAATCAAAATAGCAAATAAGCTTGACAGACTTTTATGGAAGGCGCTTGCGGAACGTTTCTAAGTGGGAAAAAATATGTGAGCTACGATTCTTTTTTTCTTTTTGAGAGCAAAGTTAAATACGCATTAGTTAGCATTATTAATGCTCAATTTTCAGTGACAATGTCAAAATTATATTCATTTAATTTGTTTATGATAGTAGAGTTTTTTTTGTTGCTGTAGAACTGCACTGGGTTCTACTGTGTTTCTTCTTTGGTGAATATAAAAAGTGTACACACCCCTTGCCAGCTTTTTGTGATCTAAAACGATGAAGCAAGATATGAATATAGAAATTATATTAAGAACTGAAATGCGGCTTTGTTCACAATTGACATGCACACTCGTGTTAAATGAGTCAACACAAAGCTTATGTAGATATAACATGTTCTAGTAGGCTTTCCCTTACATATTTAGTTTTTTGGTGTCCATCCATTTTTAACACTTCTGATGTTAGCTGAAGCCTTTGAAGCAGACCTTGACCCTGGACTGGCTCCCTGCCAATCATGAGCCACATCATGAGAAACAACCAGGCAAGTCTAAATACAATATGTAAGTAGCGTTAGATGAAGAAATTCTAAAAAATAATAAGCATTTTAGTGCAGGCTCTCACTCGCAAAGCCTAATAGAGAACTTTGAACATTTGTTATGAAAGTCGGCGCCAAAAAGCAATGGGGAAGTGTTGAGAATCCAGATAGAATGCTTAAAAAGTTGGGAAAAGCAGGATGATGCTTCCTTCAAAAGAAAAACATGCAGCAAAGTCTGAATAATTAAGAGCGAGATGAATTTTACGACCTAAATAAAATGTTATTCCCCTTGGTTTAGGTTGTTTTTTTTTTTTTCCTGATTTCAAGAAAGAGCAGAATTACAGGCAGCAACAAACACATCTTATTTTTGACAATGCATTAAAGTTGTGCTTATATTAATGACCCCTGTTGAAAGACAAATGGGTCACATTCTTTCTCTGGCACATATCAACAGACAACAGTTACTGTAATTTCCAGCTAATAAACCGCAACTTTTTTCACACGCTTTCAACTCTGCGGTGATGCAGCTAATTTGTGCATTTTTTCTAATGGCCGCAAGGGGGCAATCGAGCGGAAAAGGTAAGAGTGAGACCAGTGGAATATATGTGCCATGGAAGTTGCTTTTACCGGTATGTTTTTTTTTAACCAGCCCTGTTGGTGCTGCGCCAGCGTTTGCGCTGTGCTAGCGTGTTGCTGCTGTGTTACTGCCGCGTCTCAGTAATTTAGGTATGTTTTCTTTTTTTAACCAGCTTTGTTAGTGCTGTCCTACCATCTTGCTACTGTGTAGCTGCCGTGGCTGTTTTTTTTTGGTTTTTGTTTTTTTTTACCGGTATGTTGTGGTTTTTTTTTTTTTTTACCAGCTCTGTTCGTGCTACCATGTTGTTGCTATGTTAAGGTAAGATAAGGTATTAAAATTTTGAAAACTCTTTGTGAACCGTCTTTCTCCGTCAATATCTCATGTTTCAATGTGGGTTTCAATGTGGGCACTTGCAGCTTTTACACAGGTGCAGCTTACGTATGTACCAAATGGTATTTCCTTGACAAATATACTGTGTGAGTCTTATAATTCAGTGCGCTCTGTAGGCAGGAAATTACGGTAATCATGTTTTTGGAATGTGGGAGGAAAACGGAGTACCCATATAAACCCAATCAAGACATGTGGAAAACATGCAAACTCCAGTCCGGCAAGGCCGGATTTCAACCCTGGTCCTTAGAATTGTAAAGCAGATGTGCTAACCAGTCATTTGCAATGCCACCCCACTTTATAGAATTAAATTGTTGAGAATTTCTGATCATTTCATAATCCACCACTCAATTTCCATGTGATAATGGTTTTGTAATGCCATACAATTTTCAGACCAAGACCAGATTTGGCAATGCAGCCATTAGAATCGGTTTTATTGGCCAATAATGTTGCAAGACACAAAAGGAATTTGTCTGCAGCTGTTGGGGCCACTCTGTATAACAGCAAATGATGGCAAAACATACATTTAGGACATAAAAAAAAACAAGTGAGGATAGTCATTGAGCAATGAAAATACAATAAAATGGCATTTCCTGTCATTATAAATCATGCAATAATTGTCCTCCTGTACCAGATGGAGAGGCAGTATGTCAGCAGGCTCTCCAAGGCCAGCTTCAACTTCGTGTCCAGGTTTTTTCCCCGAGGACTCTCAGAAAGTGGAGACGCTGTTGAACTTTCTTGATGGCCGGTGAGATGTTGTCTGTCCAGGAGAGGTACTCAAAGATCAGGACTCCCAGGAACCTGAATGTACAGACTCTCTCCACACATTCGCTGATAATGAAGAGTGGAGTTGGTTCTGTTCCTCCTGAAGTCCATAATGAGCTCCTTTGTCTTAGCAGTGTTCAGTGCCAGATTGTCCGAACACCAGCTTGTCGGCTTCGGGACCTCACCTCTGTAGGCTGGCTCATCTCCCTTTGATAACTCAGCCCGACCACTGTTGTCGTTGGCGAATTTGACGATTAAGTTATTATTACGGACTTGGCTGCAGTCAAAGGTGAAGATACATTACAGGAGGGGGCTTGGCACGCGGCCCTGTGGCGATCCGGTTCTCAGTGTGCAAAGCAAACCTCTAGGTGTGACGTTTTGTATGTTTGATATTTGGATTTGTCTGATGATTTTAAAAACGAAAGTGGGGAAAATAGGCCTCCCAAAATTTACCAATAAATACTTTTTCACGATACCGTATGTGTCCCGGTGACTAGTCCAGGGTGTACCCAGCTTCTTTTGTCCAAAATCAGATAGAATAGGCTTCAATTTAAGGAATGAAGGCAAGCGTAATAAAAAGACTGAAGCAACAAAAAATGTTCATTTCAAGTACAGGTTGACTTTTCCCCTTTTCAGAATCTGGAAGAAATAATCGCAGCTAACTTCTTCTGGATGTTCTCTTCATTCATTAATATGTTGGACCTCACAGCACAAATTTTGTCCTGGTAATCTTTCATCTGCTGGTCGAGCTCTCCCAGTTCTGCCTTGAGAGGTTCGACTGCCTGGTCGGTCACTCTGTAAAAAGCATCAACAGACAAAAACACACTAAGGTTTGATTTTTTTAAAATGTGAGATTCCAAACATGAGAAGGAAAAATGGTGGCCTTCATACTTACTTCTGCTCCTGCAGCAAAACCTGCGCATGTTCCTTGTTTTCCTTCCGCCAGCTTTGCAGCTCCGCTTGCATGGCGTCGATGTCCTCCTGCACGTAGTCCATGATCTTCCCCAAAGGCAGAGCGCTCTGACACACCGACTGGATGGACGCACGCAGCCGCTCTATCTCCCGCGTGACCAAGTCCTGCTCTTTCTTCCGGGCTTCCTCCGACACCAGCTTCTGAATATGGACGAGGGTGACACAACGGGGGGAATCGAGCTCGCTTACTTTGCTTGGCACACAAACCGACTCGTGGCCCCTGGTGTTCTTATTGGGAAATTTCATTGGGTACATTTCACAAACGTGTTAGAGGCCACTTGAGCGTTAGACACAAATAAAATCAAATGAACAGAATGAGTACCTCATTCGATTTATTGAAGCATGGTGACGACTCGTAGTCTTTTTTGGTCTCGAGGATCTTTTTCACAAGTCCACCTGCGTTGATTTAAAACATTTGCTCAACAAGTGAGATTCTGCAAACAATTTGATACAAATGAGTTATTTTAATGGATAGGAACCAAAATAAAAATGTACCATGTTTTTCTTCTGTGCTGACCTCTTGTGTAGATTCCTGTAACAGAAAAAAAACACGAAATGATGCCAACTTTTCCCCTTTGTACGTTTCACTTTGATTGAAGACTGTCAATTGCGCATCGGTGTGCATGTGAGTCTGAATGGTTGTTTCAGTCCAGGGTGTGTTCCCTGCCCCTTTGAGCAAAATCAGCAGAAATGCCCAAGACCCGAATGAAGACAATCGAGACGTATGGATGGCTAACGTTAACGTTCCGCTTCGGTCAACGAGGTGTTCTCATCACTTACGGTGTCTGCAGGATCTGCAGGTTCAGGGGCGGCCTCTGCCACAAGAAACTGCTCGTCTTCCTCGTCGTCATCGGCAGACAGCTTCTTCCCCTCTCTGATGACTGAAGACTTGGCACTAGAAAGCCTGCAATGGAGAAGCAATTCACACTATGAGATGTACGTGTATCTTTTCAACATCGGGAACATGATTGTTCCTTGCAGGTCTTGACTCTGTTTGAAGAATAACGATGAGAAAAACAAAATCCACCTCTCAGCCGGAACCCCGTCGGAGAAGCTTTCCTGTTTCTTGACTCGAGGGGGAGCCGGACGAGCGCTGCTGGGTCGCACTGTGCGGTTACTGCCGCACGACATAAGATGCATTAATTCAACTGGTTTGATTCCGAATCGGAACTTTGGTGTTGTCGCTACAGACCTGGAGGGCACGTCGGAGGAAAGTGAGGAAACGGCAGCGTCTCCACTTTCCTTGTTCAGGGCAATCTGCGCCTTCTGAATATCTGTGAAAAACACCAATGATGTACTTGATGGGGATTTCATTAGATACGCTTGCACGGACCAATACTTCTGGTGACCCGGGCCTCGCATGCTCTTCGGGCAGTCTTTGAAATAGTCAGCAGATTTTGATGACTCATAATAAGTAAGGTTTTACAGTCACTGTGATTTGACAGGCGCATATGCGCCCGCGTGCCATTGCACTCGCAAATCTGCACAATCTAGCACCAAAAATCAAGCGCGTAAAATTTGTTACAAGTATTAATACATAGATATTGAAAGACGCCATATTTTGTGTAGTCTTGACCAATGTTCCCTCTAAGCTGCGCCACTGCGCAATCGCACACTCTGCACATGAAAACCGATCCAGCACAGTGAACCACAGTCTGAAGACTTTTTTTTTTTGTTTTCTTTTTTAACACGGAAGCAACACGGTCTATAACAACGACATGCTGCTCAGCCTACTTCTACTTCCTAGTTTACCCCCTCCGCTCTTAAAGGGGTACACTCATAATTACAACCAGAACACACACACGTAACTTTATATATGCGGGCATGACTGACCACACCTGTACATTTTTCAAATGTGAGTGACTGGTTGTAGCTTGAGTGCATAGTAAGTATGTTTCTTTCGGCTTGTCCCTTTCGGGGTCGCCACAGCGTGTCATCTCAGATGAACGCACATATGTTTGGCACAATTTTTACGCCGGATGCCCTTCCTGACGCAACCCTTCTCAGGGAGTGGAGGCCCCATTGGGATACGAACCCACAACCCCTGGTTTACCAAACCAGTGCTCTAACCACTGAGCTACGGGGCCTCATATTAGTGAAGTGCATGAGTGTAAATTAAAGTTAATTATCTTTCATTAAATATTGATCGATTTGAGCTTTGTTTGGACTTGGCCCACCATTGCGCTTTTCCGATCCCAGTTTTTCTTCTTTTGTTTCAGGCAACCGAGATGATACTGACCAAAATCTAACCGATGAACTTGAAAATGACAGCACCTCACTTGTGGACAAAAGTGAAATATGATCCAATTTGAAAATCCAATATGCCCCAAGTCCAAAATCCTTATATTTACCAAAATCTGAAGAAAACCTCAATTTCTGTACAAACAGGTATCCAGTAGACGTAATCATTGCGTATTAAGTAACCAAAATATTAACTCCAGAGATATTAAAGCAGTCCGAAAACTTGAAAACACAAAATAACAAAAAAGTATATTCAGCACACTGCAGTTTTCAGTTCTGCTTCTTATGGGTCACTTGAACAAATCACCGAGTCGAAGTTTTTTTTTTCTGGAATTTGCCCAATTATCTGTCAATCGGTGGGAAAAAAATAATATTGAAGATGGTTTCACTGGATAATTTTGTTGTTGTTGTAACTTTCCTTTTGGGTGTCACGTGGAGGACCCCAAAAAATCATACATCGTCACTAAAAAGTAAAAAGTGCTGTGCTTTGGATCTTTTTCCAGCCCCTGTAAGGTGATAAATTTATCGGCCGAATAATAATAATTTTTAGAAAATCATCTCGAAAAGCAGCTTTGACAATGTCGGGTAAAACTGAGCATTCTCACAGCAAATGTCGGGATCCAATTGCGCTCGTAAAAGAGAACCACTTACTGCCTTCACCGTCTGATTCATCTGTTGACAGAGGAGGGGAAAAAAAACTAATGTTAGTTTCCACAACCGAATGAAGCAAATAATCGCGATGGAAAACATCAACTCGCTAAAGTCGCGCATCGTTTCCACACCGAGCCATGAAAATGAGGTTGATATTAGCATACACGAACATGGATTTGCGGCAAATGGAACATGTACCTCCAAGAGTGTTTTTCCATCTTTGCCCTCTGGCGGAAGACGGCTGACTCGTTCTGGTCGGACTTTGGTTCTGCGACACACTGGGCTTGTGTCTCTCACTCTCCGTGCTTTTCACTTTTTCCCTCTTGCCGCTTTCCTTCTCCTGATCTTTGTCCCTCTCCCGCTCGTTGGCCTGCGCGTCGTCGTGATCTCTGTCCCGCTCGCGTTTGCGACACTTGTCTTGCTCAACATCTTTAGGGGTCTCCTGTTCCCGCCGGTGGTTCTTGGCAGAACGTTCTCTGTCGTGAGCGTCTCGACGTGGCCTCTCCTGCTCTCTGGGCTGCTCTCGCTCCTTCTCCACCCTGCACTCGCTGTGTTCGACCATCTTTTTCTCCTGAAAAAGTTTCACATATTGTAAAATAAAAAAAAATCCTCCTCTACTCCAGACTGTGAATGTTGAAGACGTGCATATAATTTTATGTATCTGAGCCGCTTATCTTCACGAGGGTTGCAGGAGTGCTCGGGCCAAGCCAAGTTGGAACCCTAGTTGGAATTTTCCCGTTTTGCATGTTGACGTGAGGAACGTGGACGTTTCACCGCCTCCACTTTTTATGACTAATCAACGGGAGCCACTGACCTCTCTGTCCGGCTGAGGTTCGCGTCCATCCACGGCGTCCTTGTCTTGGGATTTCAACGCGCTCTCCTTGGCTCGCACGTCCAACCTCTCTCCCGCGAGAACTCTCTTCACTGCTTCTTTACTGGAAATCTGTGGATCACGTTAAGCAGGGCTGTCAAACTAATTTTTGTAGTCACGCTTTCCCTCAAGAGGGCCGTTACGACTGTGAAACCATAAAAATCTGTAATCGCCTCGTCGTATTTAGTTTTAGAATCAGAAATCAAGTTTCAATCATTGTTCATGTTTGGTAATGCAAAAATGCTTAATATATCAATGTTATCATGTTTCAATTAGGAATTTTGGGACAGATTTTCACAAGAATCATAGAAGTTGACACCTATGATTTGCCTTCGCAGGCCATGCAAAATCATGTGGTGGGCCAGATCTGGCCCCCGGGCCTTGAGTTTGACACCAGCGAAGTTAAGAGATGTCAACAATGTTATGTCCATAACTGCGAATGTTGGACATTGGACATTTACAAGGAGTCCAAGAAGTGGCGGTGATTTCCCAAACCTTGTTGAGGCAGCACTTGGCGATCGCCTGCAGCAGCTCGTTTGTCTTTTCGGGTTCGTGTCCAGCAACAATCTGTGCCGGTCTCACGGCGAGGGGCTCTCCGGTCACGAGTACCACGACGTCTATTGCTTTCTGAAGGAACGCCATCTTCATCTCCTTGTCCTACAAATTAGAAATGCTACTTTAGTGCCCGCCAGGAAGGTTTTGGGAGGTTTTGTTCACTTTACCTTGATGCATTCTGACTTCAATTCGTACTCTTTGTACAAGCCTTTCATAAAACCGGTAGTTCTGATGATCTGAAGGTGGAGAGGAAGTATCAACTTGGCCACAATATAATCGAAAAATATGTATTGTTTCTGTGCAAAACTGCAACCATCCATTCATTCATTCGCTGATGAGTGGATTGATGGACAGACGCCAATACCGCAGATACCCCAACCATGTTCCATCCAGCCTTATGCGAAACAACAGCGCCACCTAACGATCATTTAGTATTGAACCAATGTACAATGTTGTCGCTTTGGTCAGTAAAAAATGACGTCCAACAGAAAGCATTCGGTTTTTGATGTATCAACAAAGTATTCAAAACTAATTGCACGAGCCTTACGTCAGTTGACTGTGAAGTTTGCTAAATGGCTTTCAACGGCATTTACTGTAATTCTTACCTCCGTAAAAATGTCGTGCAGGTATCGAAACGGTGGCTTGCTGAGCAGTTTTTCGGTGAGAGCAGGTTTCTTTATCACTTTGCCCAGAGTACTCTGTGTCTTTTTCACAATTAGACCGTTCATAGTTATTCCACAGATATTATATGATTTAAAAAATATAGCTGTAGTTATTATTATTTTATTGAGGGTGAGTATGTATTAACTAGTCGTATATAAAGATCATCTCGGGAACATATAAACTGTCAAGGAGCAGTGGAAATAACTATTTGGACTTTATGACGTCACACTGATGTTGGCTAATGTCATGATTCAGATGATGATGTCACTTCATATCTTCGCTGAAGAGTGCCAGTTTAACCACACTGTAATCTATTATGAATGATTTGAAAAACGGGAAGTTAATAATTCTTGGATGAAATTGTGAAAGTCAGATATACAATGAAATGAACTGCAATTTTTATTAGTTGCCATACAGCTATATTAGCCTCGAGTTTCCCCATTTACATTTTATGAGTATTAGAAAAACGTGTAAGAAAGTGTCGTTAACCGTATTGGGCTGTAGTTGCCATTGGTGGCGGCAGGTGGTAGTGTTAAACAACATCGTGAATACAAACTACCAAAATTGTCTGTAGAAGAAGAAGAGGCGCACGAGCGAGTCTTCCTCCACAGTACGCATGCGCGAATTTTTATCCTATTTGCGATTTAAAAAAGCGGCG
The DNA here is from genome assembly GCF_019802595.1 of Syngnathoides biaculeatus. Lineage (NCBI taxonomy): Eukaryota > Metazoa > Chordata > Actinopteri > Syngnathiformes > Syngnathidae > Syngnathoides > Syngnathoides biaculeatus. Next base: position 17,588,198 of record NC_084653.1, on the reverse strand, counting down.
ACTCAGGCTGATTTATTTATGTCTAAGATAGTTTTCGACCTTTCTACTTCTTTTTTTCTTTAATTTTAGCCTTTAAAAATCGGTTGCAATGAATGCGGCAGTTGTAAAAAAGACGCAAGACGCGCTCGGAAAGGTGATAAAGAAACCACCGCTGACTGAAAAACTGCTGAGCAAACCACCGTTTCGTTACCTGCACGACATCTTTAGTGAGGTGAGACCTTTGCGGTCATGTTTACTGACGAAAGCTGACGTTTTATACAAGATAACGCTCATGTCGTTTCTAGTCGCACATCTGAAAATGGCCACCATGGCAACTGAGCCAGTCTGCTCGCCAGTTTAGAGAAAAGTATTAGCTCGCTAGCCTACCACTTGAATTCCGCTAGCAGTGTGGAGACTGCAATTTTGGGAAAATTATCGGTGAACTTTTGCGATGCATTAGCAAGCAAAGCGATTGTTATTGTGTGCGCTGGGTTTTGTAGTCCCGTTGCCATTGACACAATGTAAACAACGTTGTCGTCAAGCGATTCTAGACTGGAGCGCTTCGCGGAAGCAACAGTTGACCTCAGCCAGCTACTTTGAAATTATGCATGATAACAACTCATTAGTAACACTATATTCATTGGTTAAGAATTGGGGATTGAACGGCCGTGGTCGTCCAAAAATGTTATCTGTACAGTTGTTAAGAAACACATTTGTGCAATCCTCTTTTCCGGGAAATGTGGGTGCTGCCGAAAAAAAAAGGTTTAAGGTCGATGACAAGGACTTAAAAAACAATTTTTTGCCACTAAAATACAGTTTACAATCCATTTTTTTAAAACCGATTGTTTATAGAAAAAAAAACTTTATTTCTCCTGATGCCAAAACGTTTCGCAACTTTTTCCTCTCCTGATACCAAAAAAAGCTTTGGAACTTCTTTCCAAACATTAACTTGCATCAACCACCACAATGATACTGATACATTACTTGAACAAATCATAAGTGCTTCCTCTTGGGGAATTGTTTTCCTTTTGTGAAAACATGAACATGATGCAAGCATAATAAATTAACATTTAAAGTGCTCAACATTTTAATAGAATGTGTCGTAAAACTAGATGGCTCAGCTGGTCTTTTCTCGTGTAGCAGCCAGATTATTTAAGGTGATCTGGCCACGGTGTTTGCTGCTTGGAAGCACAGACCATACATAAATTTGCAACATGTTGAGAAGTGAACTTGTGGTAGTTAATAATAATATTAAACACTGTAAAAGAGTGGGCAATAAATGTTTTCCATTTGCAAGTTGCCTAGCAGGGAATTTTCAAGTGTCCGATTTGGTTTCTAGTACTGTGTGTATATAAATTAGTTTGTCCAAATATTAACATGCAAATGTAGGCTGATGGTATCGTTGCTTTCATCCATGGATGAACTAAAAATATGCTCCAGCCATACTGACAGCAGCAATGAGCAAGGTGTCGGACTGGCTAACTGCTTCATGTTTGACCCTGAATATAAGCAAAAAAGTACATCCTTGACAACTTCATATTCTTAAAGCAGCTGAAGCTGAGCATTATTTAAAGGTATTTATTTTTAGTTTGTTGTGTTGACCTCAGTAGAATGTAAGGGTGCTAAAAACACAGCATTTAGTGCTTTTACTCATAAATCCATATCTATACCATTAGATCCAAAGATTTCCCAAGATCTAGCGGTACACAACACCAGTGTCAAGCACAGTGATTAAAATTTTCTGTTCTAAATAGTGACACTTAAACATTTTCTCTTAATGAGCGTTAAATTTCACTGCACCTGCATTCATCTATGTATGATTTATAAATCACAATGTGGCACCATTTGCAACCACTTTAAAGGTATCATATTAAACAATTTAAGAGTTTCCAGGCATCTTGCTTGATAAGAGACTGACACTCCCCCCAAAGCACAGGAAAATACCATCCCATTTATTCTCTTCACTTTCAGATCATCAGAACCACTGGTTTCATGAAGGGGCTGTATAAAGACAGTGAATTAAAGTCGGATAATGTAAAGGTAAGGTTGTTTTCCCACCTATTTGTATCCCCAAACTTTATTTGGAGCAAAACTTTGGTCTTTAAAAAAAATTATTTTAACTGTGAGCCTTGTCTTGGTCTGTCACACATTTAATGTATTTTCACTTACCTTTTGATTTTAGATTATTGTGTTTGAAGCCTTCTGGCGGAGCAATGTACTCCCCAGGAGATAACTTGATCAACGGAACGGAGGGTATTCTCACGTTACAGTACATGTAAATGGCGGCTCGCGTCTCACTGTGACACAGTCGGCTGAGTTCAAAGGTGTTACAGGTGGTAGAAACCCAATATCAGTTACCGTAATTCCCGGTCTACATAGTGCACCTGGTTACAAGCCTCACTGAGTACATTTGTAAAGTAAATACTATCTGGTACATATATACGCCGCAGCTGTATAAAAGCCGCAAGTGCCCACATTGAAACACGAAATATTTACAAAGAAAGACGGTACACAGGAAGGTTTAACATGAGCCTTAAACGCTGGTGCTAATGCTATCGCTGTGCTAACAGGGCCGGTTAAAATTAAACTTACTGGTAACTATCACTGAGGCATGCCAGTAGCACAGCAGCAACACGCTAGTGCAGTGCTAACAGGGCCGGGTAAAAGTCACTTCCTCAGCACATATATTCCACCGGTCTCAGTCTTACCTTTTCCGCTCGAGTGCCCCCTTGCGGCCGTTACAAAAAATGCACAAATTAGCCGCAGGGTTGAAAGCGTGTGAAAAAAGTCGCGGCTTATTCAGATCTTATTTTACATACATTCAAAAATCTTCAATCACAATTTTGACAAATTAAAGTCATGGAGTAGTGGTCCAAACCATCCATCCATTTTCTTCACCATTTATCCTCAAGAGGGTCGCGGGGAGTGCTGGAGTTTATCCCAGCTGTCATCGAGCGGGTGGGGGGTACACCCTGAACTGGCTTCCAGCCAATCGCAGGGCACACAGAGACAGACAAGCGCAAATTGCCTTGGCATAATGGTGGTGAGCCAGGAGGAAATACTCTGTAATATACAATGTCCAATATTTGGGATCATTTCACGTTTTACATAGGAAACAAAGTGCACTCTGTCTACTACAAAACAAAACTGGATTACAAAGCTGCACTTCTATTATTCCCAACGCAAGGTTAGCTAGTTTACTCTGAACCTACCACTCAAGTTAAAACGTGTTGCACTGCCCTCAGAAGTAGTCAAGGATAGACACGGGACACAAATCCATTTTCAATCAATTTATTAAAAAAAAATCAATGATAAGAAATAAACGGGTAACAAGCACATTCCTATATGAACTGCTACAACCGCAACTCCTGCTGAAGCGCTTAACAAGGAAACTGGCCAACAGTTCGCTAGTTAACAGCCAGTGCAACGCTATACTGTAAGCTGGTTGACTCCTTCCTCAGTGACCAGGTCAGGTCTTACATTTTAAAGCCACACACACTCAAATAACAGAGATTATATAGTGTGGGATGCGAGAACGGTGACCCAAGTGGACAAAATAATACCTGCACCTGACAGGAAAATTTTATCAATTCATGTGAAATCAATTTCCGTGCTACTACCTGTTCGGTAGAATACTCAAACCTGAAAAGATTTGACAGCTGCAGCACTTTTATCCTGTTAAATGTAGACCATCATGAGTAGTGTGCAATGTATACACTACTTTCATGTTCACCAATGAATTTTTCTTCCTTGTGCTCTAGGACAAAGAGACTAAGATCGCCTTCCTTCAGAAAGCAATAGATGTCGTGATGCTCGTCAGTGGCGAGGCCCTCGCAGCAAAGCCGACGCGTATTGTCGCTGGCCACGAACCCGAGAAGACCAACGAGCTGCTGCAGGCTATTGCCAAATGCTGCCTCAATAAGGTTCATTCATTTAGTATCATAACACACACCTCATTTGTCATTGGTTGTATGAATGTTTTTGAACTGCGTCCTTAACAGCCACCTCGGGGAGAACTGTAAAGTCTTTTAATTAAACCCAAGAGTGGGTGGACACGTAGGTATTTTGGTACTTAGGGAATGGGTACTGTAGTTGTTTTCTAGTTGTTGAGCCTCCTTTTGCCTAAATTACAACATCAAAGTTGCATGGCATGGAGGTGATCAGCCTTTAGCACAATTCTAGCCCAGGTTTTTGATATTTTTCATATATTTAATATTTGCCTTCAGATATTCTGCATTTTGGGATTTCTGTTCCCTCACCTTCCTCTTGACAATACCCCGTCAATTTACAATCGGGTTAAATTCGGGCAACTGGTACTGGTATTTCATGGTTATTAAACCAACTATTGGTACTTTTGACATTGCGGGGAAGTGCCAAATCCATCCAGCCATTATCTCAGCCTCTGAGCCTCACAAGGGTCGCAGGAGTGCTGCAGCCTATCCCTGGTATCTTCAGCCAGGAGGCGGTACACCCTGAACTGCTTGCCAGCCAATCGCAAGGCACATGTAAAGAAACAACAGTTCGCACTTGCATTCACACCTATGGGTAATTTCTGTTCTTCAATTAACCTGCCACCGATGTTTTTGGGATGTAGGAGGAAACCAGAGTGGCCAGTGAAAACCCACGCAGGCACGGGGAGAACATACAGACCCCACACAGGCGGGGCCCGGGATTTGATCCCAGGCCCTCAGAACTGTGAGGCGAATGTTCTAACCAGTCAGACCACTGTGTCGTGGGTGCCAAATCTTGCTGGAAAATGAAATTGTCAGCAGCGGGAAGCATGCACTGCTCTAAAATTTCCAAGCAGACAGCTGCCTTGACTGTAGACTTGTGAACAGGTGGACAATGGACCCACAACAGCAAAGGATATGGCACCCTCAAGCATTACTGACCGTCACACTCGACTTTAAGATGCTTGACCTTTGTATGTCTCCAGTTTTCCTTCAGACTATGTGACCTAAATTTCCAAATGAAAGACAAAATGTACTTTCATGTGAGATGAGGACTTGGCTTGACTTGACAATAAGCAACAGGCCAGTACTTTTTCTCTTCAGCCCAGCAGAGGTGCTTCTGATGTTGTTTTTGGTTCAAATGGCTTAACTCATGGAATTCTGCACCTGTAGCTCATGTCATGCAGACGTCTGTGTGTGGTTGTTCTTGATGCACTGACACCAGCCTCAGTCCACTCCTTATGTCCTTATATACTACCCTCAGATTTCTGAATCGGTGTTGCTTGACCATCTTCTTAAGGGAGTGTCATCCATGCTGTCGCTTGTACGTCTTTTCCGGCCACATTTGCCCCTTCCTCTTAATACTCTGTTCAAGTACTTTGGTGTAGTGTTCTGTGAGCATCCAGCCTTTTTTTTGGAATTGAAACATTTCTCCTTCTGAAAGGTGTTTTTTTTTTTTTTTTTTTTTTTTTTTTTTTTTTTGCACAACTGTCAAGTCAGCAGTCTCCCCAGTGATTCTGAAACTTAAAGAAGACTGAGAACATTTAAATTGTTTTGCAATAATCAGCTGAGAAGATTTGGAAGATGAGAGCCAACATTTTTTATTTTAATTTTCACAATATTCTGATGTTTTTCTGATGTCTTTCTGCCATTACCATCAACAGTGATGCAAATAAAGGCTTGAGATATTTAACTTAGCACATGGTGAACTAATATAACGTGCATGTTTTTCAATATCTATTTCAACTCGTAACAAATTTTACGCACGGGATTTTTCGTGCTTGACTGCGCAGAGTCGCAAGTGTCAAATCACAGTGACTGTTACTTTATCCACAGTTGTCCAGTGAGGATGCAGTGAAACGAGTACTGTCTGGAGAGAAGGTGGACTTGAAAACTAAGACCACATCTAAGTCCCAAGACAAAGAAAATCGAGAGGGACGTGAACATCAGACATTGGAAAGAGAGGTAATATTTAGTAGTAGTGTAAGTCAAGTGTCTGTCAATATCATTCAATTTTGAAAATTAATGTTGGTAATTCAGGAGAAGAAGAAGATCGAGCGCAGCGGGAGCAGAGAAGACAAGGCCTCGGATCAGGCCAGAGAGCCAGAGAGAAATCGTCGAGATGGCGACCGAGACCACCGCCGTGACGGGGAGCGTTCCGGCAAGAACCACCGGCGTGAACAGGACCACGCCAAAGACGGAGACCAAGACAAGAGCCGCGAGCGAGCGCGAGACAAGGATCGAGACAAAGGCAGAGGAAAAGACAGAAACAAGGAGAAGGATAAAGACCACCAAAGAGAGAAAGACAAGAGTCGAGAGAGCGAGAGAATCAGAGAGCGAGATTCTCAAAGAGACCATGAAAGAAGCAAGGACAAACGACAAGAACGAGACAAAGACAAAGAGGACAAGAACAGAAGTGAAGAGAGAGAGAGTAACCGCAAGGTATAGCACGAAAACTCCAATTGTTAACGGTACCAATATGTTTTTTCTATTTAAAATAATGAACTTCTGTATCCAGGATAGAATACCAGAAATACAACAAAAAAACACAGAGGAAGAGGCCAGAAAAACAGCCAAACCTATACCAGCTGTAAGTTCTATCCTTCAAAATTGTTCACAAAATGTGACATTTTGCTTTTTTTGTTTTATTTGATGTTGTTAGTAAGAATTTTTCTCTCTATTACTTCACCACGTATTCTTGGAAGGAACAAGAGCCAGCTGATGAGGTATTCAGTTTTTCAACAATTAGTAAACATGTAGGCCTGAATAGTGTGGCTCTTTTGGTGTTTGTTTGGAAACTATACTACCATTTATCTTCATATTTTGTTTTGTACAGCCTGCAGAGAAAGTTGAAAATCAGGTAACTGATTGTCAAAAAATGTCCCTCACTCCATCACCGCAATGTTATTTTGGCACCGCCTGGTATGTTGCAGTTTAAAATGACCCAAACTTTGTTTTCGCTCTTCTTTTATTTGAATTAACCTATATACGGTAAACCCCGCTGTATTGCAGTTCATGCCTCAAGGTCCCTCTATCTTGTGGTTTTTCATAATTGCGCAATACTTTTTAAACAAGTACCGTAATTTCCGGCCGACAGAGCGCACTGTAAAGGAAATACCATTTGGTACATACATAGGCCACACCTGTGTAAAAGCTGCAAGTGCCCACATTGAAACCCACATTGAAACACAATATATTTACAAAGAAGATGGTAGACAGAGTTTTCAAAGTTTTAATACCTTACCTTAGCTTACCATAGCAACAACACGGTAGCACAAACAGGGCTGGTTTAAAAAAAAAACATACCGGTAAAAAACAGCCGCGGCAGCTGCACAGCACTAACAGAGCCGGTTAAAAAAAAACATACCTAAATTACTGAGACGCGGCAGTAACACAGCCAAAACACGCTAGCGCGGCGATAATGCTAGCGTGGCGCCAACAGGGCAGGTTAAAAAAAAAAACCATATTGGTAAAAATCACTGAGATGCGGCAGTAACACAACAAGCTAGCCCAGCACTAACGGGGCCGGTTTAAAAAAAAAAAAATACCGGTAAAAGTCACTTCCGCGGCACATATATTCCTCTGGTGTCACTCTTACCTTTTCCGCTTGGGTGCCCCCTTGCGGCCGTTAGAAAAAATGCACAAATTAGCTGTATCACTGCATAAGCCGCAGGGTTGAAAGCGTGTGAAAAAAGTCGCGGCTTTCGGACAGAAATTATGGTAGTCTCTCCAGGATGCAAATCTTATTTTTTGTGTTCTGGAACATAAGCCACAGGGCGTTCACTCTATGTAGATTTGTTTCAATATCTTTACATGCAGCAGTTCACTAAAAGCAATGAAATGAACATTCTTTTTTAATGAAAATCTGTTAAAGTTTATGTCAGATGTAACAAGACGCACAACTCATTCCACAGAATATTCTCCAAAAAGTATTGGGAATCATTCAGATTTATTTTTATGCAAAGGTAACATGAGCAGAGATGAATTTTCGCCTTAGAATTCTGCCATGTATGCCAATTTTGCTCAGTCTCTTATTGTTGAGTGATGATCACTGACTGACCTTAATAGAACAAAGAGTTCCTCTGCAGTTCTTAAGATGTTGTCCTGGGTTCTTTTGTGTCATTCTGGAAGTGTCAGCACTGTGAATAAAAATAAATCAATAAATACAAGGAGTATTTGAAAACATTATTTGGTTGTTTGAGCTCAGCTGTTAAACTGAGGAAGCTTGGTAAAATCTTGAGAATTTGTGAAGGGGGTAGGCGGACTACTCTTTCACAACACTATATAATAATAACAAGACCATCTTTTTTTTTCTGTTTCTTTCGGCGTCGCCACAGCGTGTCATCTCAGATGAATGCATATATATGTTTGGCACAATTTTTATGCCGGATGCCCTTCCGGACGCAATACTTCTCTGGGAGTGGAGGCCCCAGTGGGATACGAACACACAACCTCTGGTTTACCAAACCAGTGCTCTAACCACTGAGCTACGGGGCCTCAGTCTTTTATTTTTTGTTTTAATAAGGTCAATTTGACACGAAATTTAACGGGGTTTTTTTGGCCTACAATTTGCAGAACTTGTAATGCATCCTTATCCCTACAAAAAAAAAAAAAAGCAAGGTCTGCATTCCAGATAATGATAAAGCGGGTATTTCTTTGTGTTTCCTGTAGACCATCCCACAGTCCGGTAGTCCAGCAAGAATACCTCGGCCTTCTTCTGCCAAAGGACAAAGGAGGAAACCTCGAATTACTGGGCAGGGTAAGCTTCCGTCCCCTCGTGAAAAACATTTTACTTTAGAACGTTTACGTTTGTTTCACTCTGTAGTTAATGACTTGAAAACCTTTTCAGGATTACTTGTTTATTTCATTTGTTTACTTCAGTATTTTGACCAAGTTGGTTTTAACCAACCTTTTCTCTTTTTTGTTTTGACAGATGAATCTGACAGTGAGGGGGGTAAGTGGTTCTGTTTTAAGACCAGACTCCTATGGGGTTGCTGGCAATATGGACAATAACGTTAATAATAATAATGTTTTATGCTCAATTTGACATGCTATTGTTCGATCATTAAACGTTACCAGAATATTCAAAAACTATATAAATTGAGCTTGTACAAAATGGTTTATCATCGTCATCATGTTTGAGTGGCCTAGCATGCAGTCGAATAACCCCAAACAATAATCAGAATACCGTAATTCCCGGCATACAGAGCACACCTAGCTACAAGCCTCACCCAGTAGGAAATACCATTTGGTACATACATACGCCACAGCTGTGTAAAAGTCGCAAGTGCCCACATTGAAACATGAGATATTTACAAAGAAAGATGGTACACAGAGAGTTTAACGCTGGTGCCACCGCGCTAACGCGAGCCGCCGTGCTAACAAGGCCAGTTAAAAAAAAAAAACATACCGGTAAAAATCACTGAGACACGGCAGTAACATGCTAGCTCAGCACTAACAGGGCTGGACGGTAAAAGTCACTTCCTCGGCATATATATTCCACTGGTCTCACTCTTACTTTTTCCGCTTGAGTGCCCCCTTGCAGCCGTTAAAAAAAATGCAAAAATTAGCCGCATCATTCCATAAACTGCAGGGTTGAAAGCATGTGAAAAAAGTTGGGCCTTATAGGGCGGAAATTACGGTACTTGGATCCCTGAGGAAAATTGACTATATGTGATAAGTTGCCAATATTGATAAGGCATATCATGAGCTCAACATCAGCCATTGGCCTTTCACAGATGCTGACGCTCCCAAGGAAAGTGGAGATGCTGCAGGTCCTTCATTTCCATCTGAAATTACATCCAGGTCTGTAGTAACAACAGAAATGGTCACTTCAACACTTTCAATGAAAGATCATCTGATAAAGAAGAACAAAACAATGTATAAGAATGAACATAACGTACCAGACATCTACATTATTTCTATTTAAAAAAAAAACCCAACTCCAAACAGGGAGTGTTTTAAAATGTATTCATTTAAAAAAAATAATCCGTTATGCTTCGTTTATTTTGTATGCAGGATAGAATACTGTGAATGTTCTTTTTTTGTTTGTTTTTTTTAATCAAACGAAAGGCTCTGATCAATTATTTTAAAAGCTCAGTGCACCTCCCAGAAAGCTATTTTTTAAATTATCAATAGCAAATTCACCATCTTAATTAATCCAGTAGAATTAATGCTCATTTCTTTGTGAAGCAGTAAGCAAATGGCGCGGCCCAGCAGTGCTCGTCCAGCTCCTCCTCGAGTCAAGAAACAGGAGAGCTTCACTGATGGGGTCCCAAGTGAGAGGTGTGGTTTTTGTGGTTATTTTTGTTTTATGCAGAATTTCCATTCATTGAGCCATCCCATAATATGTTTGAGTTTTCTTTTAATTGTCTTAGAAGTGGACAAACACTTGGACCCTGGTGGTTACAATACGGCAACCATCTGGACATGTTTATTTTCTTTTTTTTTTTTTACAGGCTTTCTAGTGCCAAGTCGTCAGTCATTAGAGAAGGGAAGAAGCTGTCTGATGGTGAGGATGAGGAAGATGAACAGTTTCTTGTGGCAGAGGCGGCCTCTGAGCCTGCAAATACTCTAGAGAAGGCAAGTGTTCATAATAAATAATTAACCAAAACAAAAACATTAGCGTCATTCACCCGTCCATTTAATTTCTATTGTGTTTGTCATAATTAGGGTCTTTGGTGAGTGAGATCTTTTTTTTTGTTCTCTTTCACAACAAAATTCCAAATACCTATGCAATATATGTATAGTGGATATAAAGTCTAAACATAGCCAGATCCCCAGTTATAACTTTTCCAATCATGTTAGATTTAGTTATATTATATATATTTTTATTGTTATAGCTCATATTATTGATGGAAAAAACTTTTTGAAATGATTTATATTGGTATCATTTTTTTATGTCACAAAAACATTTGATCATGGGCAAGGAATTTTTTTTTTTTAATCTTCTGTACACTGTTACTGTATCTGACAATTTTTATAACTTCACACGTAGCAATAGCTATAAGACATTGTGTGTTTTTTTTTTTAATAGGAATCTCCACAAGACCTCAACAGCGATGAAAAACATGGTACACTCATGTTTTCCTTTTTTTTCTGAAAATTTCAGTTAAACCAATCATCACCTTTTCCTTTGAATTGTTAGTGGAAAAAAGCTCTCACTGATGAACGATGTCTAATGAATATTTCTAATCATGCAGGTGGACTCGTGAAAAAGATCCTTGAGACCAAAAAAGACTATGAGTCATCGCCATCCTCCATTAAATCGAAAGAGGTACTCGTGCGTATTCGCACGTTTCTTTTTTTTCCCCAGAAGAGGGCGCCCTTTGACACATGAATGTGTGACACAGGCAATGGTCGGCCTATCAACGACTTCAATCAGACATTTGTGAAATGTCTCCGAGTGGTAATTGCTCGCGCAGCTTTGAAATGTGCCGTATAACCCTGGTTATTATCACAGAGGAGACGTAAACAAACGCAATGTAGAGGTGCAATTACGCTGCCTTGAAACCACAAAAATGTTCCCCTTCACTGAAGCCGAAGGTCTAATATCCCGACAAGCAAGTGTGGCTTTGCACAGGACCACACACACCACTGATGCACACATCAAGATGTCTGGAGCTAAATAAGCTCTGGGCTTGCTCAATAGCTTGAAAAAAAAACCACTAGGAAAAAAATACTTCTGGTTTGTGTGATAAAATGTCAACTTGGCCTTTAGTTTGTAGGGGATTTAAACTTTGTCCTCCAAATGTGGACATTTGAGTACCCGTGTTGGTTGTGCTGCGTTTAGAGTGTCAGGATGTGCATATTTCCACTTGAAAAAGTTGGTTGAGGTGGGTGGTATCATAAATAATGACAGAGCATATCGCACCTTCTGCAATATCATTGAAGAAAGTGTGGATGTGGAAAAATCAACAATCACTGTGGGTACGACTACTGTGTGTGTCGAAACTTTTCAATGGGATAAAGATTTTTGATCGAACACCCGCGTCCTATGAATTGTGTGGGTGTTGGACCATCATTTTGTCTACATGCATTTGTGTGTGTGAAAGAGAAGTATAAGTGTGAGAGTGAAGTATGAGTGTGTTGGAGCGGCTTTAGAGTGAAGTGCAAGAGAAAAGTGTCCCTTGAGCAGAGACTTGTGGGCGATAGCGGTGGAACGGACGACACGGCCTTTAAAACAAGTCCGCATCAGCATTTTCTGTCAGTGTAGTTGTTAGCCGTGCTGTGTTTTCACTGTCCAAGTGTGTTCAAGTAAAAATGGTACAGTATATATTTTTGCATCATCGTCTTGTTGTACGTGTGAGTGCTTCATCTGCATTGTGGGGGCAAAGGGTTGTGTGCTTTGGGTGGTCCCTGCATCCTTTCCTAGCCCACCCCCAAGGCTGATGGCTGAAGTGTTTTGGACTGTCGTTCATGTAGAGACCCCCACCCCCTACCACAGACACTGACATCATCCATCATAAAAGTTTGATGTTTACACCAAGGAGCATCACTTTTTTATATGTATATATAAATAACGTTCCAACTAAAGCCCCCCGTTTCCAAAATAGAAAAGGTCTTCAAGTGTAAAAATAACCTTGTCGTGTTTATACTAATTGTCGTAATTCAACCTTCTCAGTTTTCCGAGTCAAAACACGCTCATCTCAGACTATCCTGTGCGGTTTCCAAAGATAGACTGGCCCAGGTATGCACCCACTTAGGTTATGCCCGGGACAGCCCTCCCCTCGTCAGCTGCGTAAAGAAACGAAAATGACTTCCTTCCTGACATAAAAGTGCAGAGAGGTCAGTTTAATGGAGTCATTTTTCCTCGCGTAATCATGGCAGAGCGTGCCCAGTGAAAAATGTCAATATTGAACTTGCTTATTCCATGTTGGATGTCAGGTTTGAAATTTCAGCTGCCACAGTTTTTGAAACTGCCTGCTTTAACTTCAGAGCCGAAACACTGACGTTCGCGTCTTTAATTAAAATGCCGTCCGCACTTGACAGTACGGTATTTGTCTCACTGATTCAATTATTCCAGTGCAAGTAAACAGTAAGACATTTGATGTATATTGATGGGAATGGCCTTGCCTTGACCCCCGGTGGCAGCACTGTCTATTTATTCAAAATTCTCCTTTTTATTTACACAGAATTTACCCCACGGAGCAGCTGCGTTTTCACAAGAATTTTGTCTTTTACCCTCCCTCCCGCTCAAATTTGATGTGATGAAGGTTTGTAGCATATAAATAAACCCCGCAGCACACAAATGGATGGCTGAACGCCAAAGAGTGAGGGGAGAGGGGTCCGAATACGCTGTAGAGTTGTCGAGAAAATAAATATTCTGCTCTGCAATGCTTCATAAACATCGAGGGCCAGGCCTTTTATGTATTTGTGGAGCACATTAGGAAAAGAACCTGAGATTCAATATATCATGTTACTTCTTTTGACGTTTAAAACGTGATTTGGTCAGATGCTAGTTGCCACTCTTACTTCTTGTATATTAGTGTGAAATATTTATAGTGCAAAAAAAAAAAAAAAAAGTTGTAAGAAATAGCGGTGGTTGTGATATTGAAGGGATAGTTCGCTGTAGGAAAAGTAGGTGTTGAACTGTATGACTGGAAAAACTCCCCCGCAACTCTTTAATTGGATTTTTCATCATTTTTTATCGAAAACGTAATGACTCCGTGTCGACATGCCCAAGATGAAGGCCAAACATGCCACATTCAGTCCTCTTTTGTTTGTGGCTTAAATATTGCCTGGTGAAATATGAAGAATTACAATGTAGACCAGGGCGTCTAACTACAGCCCTGGGGCCACTTATGACTCGCAGCGGGTCTTTTAGAGGGCTGCAACATTGCAAGAGAAAAAAAAGGGGAGGAGGGAGTAGGATTGTGTGACACCCCTACCAAAAACTACTACGACTAATGATAAGAAATATGGAATGAAACAATTTACAGTTGAAATGGTTAAAAAAAAAAAAAAAAAAGATCTTCATCATGTTAATTCCGTTTCCATCCATTTTCTTCCACTTATCTGAGGTTGGGTCGTGGGGGCAGTAGCTTTAGCAGCAAACCCCAGACATCACATCAGGACACCTCTTTTGGGGGTGATCTCAAGGGATTCCCAAGCCAGTCTGGGGAATTAGTCTCTCCAGCATGTCCTGGTTCAGCCCCAAAAAACACTTATTAGATGGCCGAGCCACCTCATCTGAGCCCCTCCCAGATGACCGGCCTTCTCGCCCACATCTGCACACCCTGCGTAAGAACCTCCTTTCGGGCACCATGTTCTTTTGATCATAGGTGAGGATAGGAACTTAGATCGACCACTAAATTGATAGCTGCGGCTTTCGGGTTAGCTCCTTCTAAATCTCACCACCACGGTAAGGTGACTGCTCGTGAACGGGGTTGATTCTTTTCCATAAGCAAAACTTGTTTACTCCACTTTCTGCTCTGGATCACGGTCTGATTTGTGAACGTAACACCTTAATGATCCTGAAGTGACGGCTTTAAGAATGTTCAGTTTACGACATATTGAGCCTGTTTTGGTTCCTCCGAACATGGAGATGGGTGTCGGTTGCTGCTCTGTGTGGACGCATCAAGTCTTGTGTGATACAGGCCTGTGGGACACCCCAAAATCCGAAATTATTTGCACATCAGTTTTTCCAAAAATTAACAAACTGTATCATCCCTTCTTGCTCTTCTTTTTCTTTCCGCTTGTCCTGTTAGGGGTCGCCACAGCGTGTCATCTTTTTCCATCTAAGCCTATCTCGTGCATCCTCCTCTCTAACACCCACGGTCCTCGTGTCCTCCCTCACCAGATCCATCAACCTTTTCTTTAGTCGTCCTCTCGCTCTTTTGCCTGGCACCTCCATCCTCAGCAACCTTCTACCGATATACTCACTCTCTCACCTCTGAACCTGTCCAAGCCATATCAGTCTGCTCTCTCGAACCTTGTCTCCAAAACATCCAACTTTGGCTGTCCCTCTAATGAGCTCATTTCTAATCCTATCCAGCGAGAACCTCAACATCTTCATTTCTGCCATCTCCAGTTCTGCTTCCTGTTGTCTCTTCAGTGCCGCCGTCTCTAATCCGTACATCATGGCCAGACTCACCACTGTTTTATGAACTTTGCCCTTCATCCTAGCAGTGACTCTTCTGTCACATAGAACACCAGACACCTTCCGCCAACTGTTCCGCCCCGCTTGGACCAATTTCTTCACTTCCTTACCACACTCTCCGTTGCGCTGGATTGTTGACGGCAAGTATTTGAAGTCGTCCACCCTTGCTTTCTCTTCTCCCTGGAGCTTCACTCTTCCTCCTCTGCCCCTCACATTCACGCACATATATTCTGTTTTACTTCGGCTAATCTTCATTCCTCTCCTTTCCAGTGCGTACCTCCATCTTTCTAATTGTTCCTCCGCCCCGCTCCCTGCTTTCACTGCAGATAACAATATCATCTGTGAACATCATGGTCCAAGGTCAATTTTGTATTTTTTTCACAAATCGATACAATTCGTCTGTCCCCGCATTATCTAATTTAAAGTGATGATTCTTGCCTGACAACAAATGTCTAAGCACTCCTGAACACTTGAACTATCTGAGAAGTGTTGTAAAGCTCCGCCTCTTTTCTATCTCTGTGCAAGCCGTGCAGCATTATGTGGCCCCAAGATTGGAAGTCTGACTGTTGTTGTAGATAATTACAAATTAAGACTTTCAAAGACCCTCAGAGACTCTTCTAAAGCCAGTCTTTTACCTTTTTGAAGTGTCCACAGTAGTCATGCTTTCACACTGTAGCAAAAAAAAAAAAGTTAAACCTGTGGTAGCAAAGAAATGAAGAGCTGGGTATCGTCTACACTTGGCACACCAAACCAAAAGCTTGGAGGAACCACAGTGTTTGTGTAGCTGCAGGGTTCTCACCCAGTGCAAAGCCACCCACCTCGATGGTGGACCGCGGGGCTGAGGCTTTTGAACCCTCGAATTCAGGGGAAAAAAAAAAAAGTCAAACTCATAATCTTGGTGTCCATTCTGCTAGTGCGGCAGCTCTATAAAGCAAACATTTATTCCCGTAACCTTGCCCTGAGTGTTATTTTTTTTTCTTCTTCTTCTTTCCCCGCTTCAAGAAAAGCCATTTGGCTCAATGTCACCGGCACGATGTCCGCTGTCTCATCGTTGGCAGGTGTCGGCACAGCCACGGACGCGAGCCGCGAGTTGAACTTGAAAGGAGGTCTAAGTGTGTCAGTTGTTACTCAATATTGTAGTAAAATAACCCCGGTGCCACAGCTTGTTACTAAAATAAACAAGGACTGAGTGCAGGTGGGGGATGTGTGCGTCTGCGTAAATGCGTGTTTATGTCTGCGTGGATGTGTGTGTCTGGCTTTTCATTACACATACACGCACAGGCACACTTTAGACAGTATGGAGGCTTTTGGCGGAGGCCAGCTGAGCAAACATCCTCAGGTTTGCTGCCTCTTAAGGGAGGCGCCCTTACTTTTTGTCATCAAGGTACCCCCTCACCCCCCAACCAATCAGCATATACCAGAGGCCTTTGCCATTTCGCCGCCCGGTTCCCCCTGCTTGGACCAACATAATTCAGCCACACGTTTGCACTTCATATATAAATACACGTACGTTTGCGAAATTTCTGCTAGACATTTTAGCCTTGAAATGCTAAACCTTTAAATGCAGCATCGCTTTTTTTTTTTTGGGGGGGGGGTGGATATGTTGTACACTGTCGTGAAAAAGTACTGGTCCTCACTTTTATGTTTAACATTATAAATAAAATATTTATACTATATAACTATATATATATATATATATATATATATATATATATATATATATATATATATTATACACACACACTAATATAACACAAATGAACTTAAAATGCTTTTCAAATGGCGATTTTATTTCTTGAGGAGAGAAAAAGCCAGATTCCGTAAGTTTACATACACCGTACAAAAATACCGCAATTCCCGGCCTACAGAGCACACCTAGTTATAAGCCTCACTCAGTACATTTGCAAAGGAAATACCATTTGGTACTTACACATGCCGCAGCTGTGTAAAAGCCGCATATGCCCACGTTGAAACCCAGATTGAAACACAAGATATTTACAACGAAAGATGGTACACAGAGAGTTTAACGCTAGCGCCGCCACACTAGCGCCATGCTAAAGCTAACGGTAACAATAGCGCTGCGCTAACAGGGCCGATTTAAAAAAAAAAAAAAAAAAAAAAAAAACATACCGGTAAAAATCCCTGAGACACAGCAGTAACATGCTAGCGCACCGGGCCGGACTGGTAAAAATCACTTCCTCGGCACATATATACCACTGGTGCCACTCTTACCTTTTTCGCTCGAGTACCCCCTTGCGGCCGCTAGAAAAAATGCACAAATTAGCCGCATAAACCGCAGAGTTGAAAACATGAAAAAATTTGCAGCTTATAGGCCGGAAATTATGGTACACATTTAATTTTTGTCTGGAGTCAAATTAGACTATTTAATTTATTTTATTTAATCCTTGTGTCGTCTTGCGGGTCAAAAGTTACCCACTACCATATTTAGCTGTAGAAAAAAGACCTTAAACAATTTTTTTTTAACTTGAAATTTTATGATTTTTAGAAAAAGACTCCATCGTTAGAAAAAGTGATGCTTTGTTTTTGTTTATTTCCATGTGTGCTGTACACCACTGGGGTACAAATGTTGTTTTATGGGTCATTTTTGACCTGTAAATTGCAAAAGGATTTAAACACCACAAATAAAGATTAAAGGCCCCACACAAACTCTCTTAATACACAAATACACACGCACACACCTGTCCCTTCCCCCTGAAGCATTGTTATGATCTATTTTTTTGTTAATCAAAACAGGCTTATTAAATTGTACCTAATCTATTTTCTTTTTTAAAATAAATACTGTCTTTCTTCTTCCATATTCAGAAGCTGCTGTCGGAAGAAGCCCGGAAGAAAGAGCAGGACTTGGTCACGCGGGAGGTGGAGCGGCTGCGTGCGTCCATCCAGTCGGTGTGTCAGAGTGCGCTGCCTTTGGGGAAGATCATGGACTACATGCAGGAGGACATCGACGCCATGCAAGCAGAGCTGCAAAGCTGGCGAAAGGAGAGCAAGGAGCACGCGCAGGCTTTGCTGCAGGAGCAGAAGTGAGTACGCATGCCAAAGGACAAAAATCCTCCCTTTGTTGAAGCCTTTCAAGTTATTGCAAATATTCTCTGGAAATGCCCTCTCGTGATTGATTTTCACTGATTCAGTTGTTTGTGTATTTGTGTTGGTGCTTGCACAGAGCGACAGACTGGGCGTTAGAACCTCTCAAGGCGGAACTTTATGAACTAGACCAAATGATCAAGGATTACCAGGACAAAATATGTGGAATGAGGTCCAACATTTTGAGAAATGAAGAGAAGATTCAGAAGAAGTTGACTGGAATCATCTCCAATTCAACCTGAAGCGAGAAATCTCCAAGTGTCATTTCAAAATATTCCGAAAACGGTTGCATTTTGTGGTTTCTATTATATAACAACTCTTCATTCCTTAATGAATAGCCACATTTATTTTGCTTCTTTGTTAAAAGTTAAGCCTTTTACACACTGAGGTACTTCCATCCCAACTTTTCAACAATGTCGTAACGACCGTGACTGACCTGTGCGAGGCAGCGTGGTGCCACACGGCAACCTCGCTGCCAGGGAGTACAAAGAAGAAGAAAAGGTAGTGTAGGATAAGAAATGGAAGACGCTCAACTTAGCTGGAAGGAAGGAAACACTTTTCTCCGCTATGTCACCTTTTGGTACGCCGCCCTCGGTATTCCAACCACTATAGTGCAGTAAAATGGAGGTGCTATACATACTCGGTTCATTGGTTGATCTTATGATTTAAGGGGGAACTGGTTCAAAGGCAACTCTTTTAGGACTAGCGTTAAGTTAAACTTTACTGTTCAGACTGTGAGGTGTGTTGATTTTACACACTTTGCTCAACTCCCAAATAATCCAACGGCTACTTCAAGGCACGCTATTGTGTTGGTGTTTAGCACCATACAGTACATACACTGGTTGTGCTTCTTTCATTTCTCTCTTCCATTTTCTAAAGCATGAATTTTGTCAGCTATTGAGGTTCATGAAGTGGAACGCTTGCGCTGATCTCTGAAGTTATGGGAAGATTGAAGTAAGGAAGGCCATCTGACCATTAAAACCTACAAATCCCCATCAAAAGAGTTCATTTGAAAAAATGCCCTAAAGAAACGTGAATCAAGAGCGAATATGTATCAAGCTATTTTAGTATCCGTTGGCAGCCAAGTTTACCAGCAGCTTACTGGTGGGCACTCTCCTTTTAGCGCTATGGATAAGTTTCCAATGACGTCACCACCACCTTTCAGACCAATCAGATAAATTAACGATAGAAAAAGATATCACGCTTCAACTATCACCTGTGCTGTCTGACCTCTATGGCACACAAGATGGCGGAATTGGCAACCTATGCATACGTCATTTTGTCTTATATGTCATAACTCCTATTCTGTTGCCTTTAAGGTGAGAATCTGTGAGCCGCTTCTATTTTCAAACTTGGACATACGGCGTGCTCTTGGCATCACAAGTCGAGAATACCCCAAAATGAGCAATAGTGAATGTCGTATGGTCCACTTTTTTAGTTTATTTTTTTTATCCAGTTATTAGATTTTTACAAAAGTATTTATTCACTTGGATCTCCATGCCCTCCTTCCATAGAATCGGTCTTTTCTTCCACTTCCAAGTATCTGAGCTGGGTTGATGAGGTACAAAATGCTCTGTCATTTTTTTTCCCTGTCAAAATGTATCAAACATATCAGTTTTATATTTTTCAAATATCGTATCACTTTATACACAATTTCTTTCAACAATAGTTTTACATTATCTTCATGTTGTGTTCGTTTGCGGGTCGACTTTTCAGGCACAGCTGCACTTTGATGTGTGTAAATAGTGAAGGTAGGATTTTTTTTTTAAATTTACTGTTAATCTATTAACATATGAATGAAATGTTTTTAAGGGAATATTCAGCACCAATGTGGAAATGTCATCAGTTGTGTTGGAGAGGAGTGACATGAACTGTATGGGGAAAAAAATAACCAGAAAAAATCTCATGTATATTTATGTTCAAATACGTCTGCATTTATACACCTCATAGAGGGCGATAACATTATTGTTCTAATTTTATTTTTACAGTTCAGTTTGCTTGAATGTTGTGCAAACACTCTCAGGTCACCGATCCGAGTAGTAATTGAAAAGTTCACTGCGATAAATAGACAACTCCTCTTTGTGACTTTATTGCTTTTACATTTAACGAATGACAAACGCCATCTCCTAAAATGTTCAAATGCAAGCATTCATGTCGAGCAGTTCTTTGGTTTCAGATTTCCCGCAGTAGCAACGTAACATCCATTTGTAAATGTCAGAATGTGTTGTAATTTGCCACTAAACTACGCTAAAGGAAAGTCATAATTCAGTAAATACATGCTGAAAACCAACGTAAGCATGGGGACGTGATCTGGGTGCGCCGGCTTCTTCCCACATTCCAACAGCAGTCACTGAAGACAATAATACGTGTAATTGTACAATGTGCAATGTCGCGTGAATGGCCGATTGACTGGCGACCGCTCCGGGGTGCGCCACACCCCAAAGTCAGCTCAGACAGGCTCCAGTTCACGCCTGACTCTAAAATAGAAATCGAATGTATGGATAAGAAACTGCAGTAAATACTGTACAACCATGTACTCACGAGATTGTAAACATGCCCAAAACATGAATGTAGTTTTGATTTGTAATCACATTTACACCAATATTAAAACAGCTGTGATTACTACATTAAAAAAAAATGTTACATCATAAGTTATATGTACATGGTTAGTACAAAGAAAAGCTAGTGTATTTAAAAATATATATTTACACTGTATATTCTGTACAAGTTGAGATTGTATTACAGCTCTTTTCATGGCTTTTGTAGTGAAGTATAATAATAAATGGCTACCGTAAATATCTCCAGCTCACAATGACTTTTCCTTCTACCCTTGAAGCTCTTGAGCAAAACATTTCCTTTCAACCTTCATCCCATCGAGCCAAAACAGCTGCCGCCACAAGCAACGCATGCTGAATTGCCACGCTTTAAATCAGTTTTGTCAACGCAAGTCAAAGATTGAAGCGAATGCCCACCTGCTCTCAGGCTCGTGCTCAACAGGTGAATTGGAACATGGTCCTGAGCAGCTCCGAGTGGGACGCCCGAGAGCCCGAAGCCTCTCTAATATCCCCCAAATAGCCCATTTGCCCTTTCAGATCCACAAAGGTTCAGATTGCTAATGAGCGACTCCACCATTGAATGCATCTGGTCGACAGTCAAGCAGCCCTACTAATCCTTTAAGCTTTTATCTTGACCTCGGCTAGGGTCTCGAGCATGACCCTCACTTTGTCTCAAAGTAAGACGGTGAGCGTGTTCGAGGCGGACGAACGTTCCTTTGTGGGTGTGATTTGCTGCAGAATGAACAATTGCTTCAAGTTGATCCGGCTTGTCCACTTTCTCCTAAGGCCGCCGAGGTGGCTAATTGAAATGTTGCTAAAATGTCCCTTTTGTCATTGAGTCATGATGATTATTGGATGTGGTGATACAGTGAAGAAAATAAGTATTTGAACACGCTGCTATATTGCAAGTTCTCCCACTTAGAAATCATGGAGGGGTCTGAAATTTTCATCGTAGGTGTATGTCCGCTGTGAGAGAGATAATCTAAAAAGAAAAATACACAAATCACAATGTATGATAGTTTAGAATAGAAAATATTTGGAGGGAGCTGAAACTGTGTTTCTCAGTGACAGCCCAGAAACCTGTCTGATCTGTGTGGAGGAGTGGGCCAAAATCCCTCCTGCATTGTGTGCAAACCTGGTGAACAACTACAAAACGTTTGACCTCTGTAATTGCAAACAAAGGCTAATGTACAAAATATTAACATTGGGTTTTCTCAGGTGTTCAAATA
The DNA here is from genome assembly GCF_019802595.1 of Syngnathoides biaculeatus. Classification (NCBI taxonomy): domain Eukaryota; kingdom Metazoa; phylum Chordata; class Actinopteri; order Syngnathiformes; family Syngnathidae; genus Syngnathoides; species Syngnathoides biaculeatus. Next base: position 17,566,282 of record NC_084653.1, on the reverse strand, counting down.
CTTATTTGCAGCTGCATCACACAAATAAATTGTTAAAAAAAAATCATACATTGTGATTTATGGACTTTTTTTTAAAGTTATCTCTCTCGCAATGGACATTCACCCATGATGAAAATTTCAGGCCCATCTGTGATTTCCAAGTGGGAGAGCTTGCAATATAGCAGGGTGTTCAAATACTCATTTTCTTCACTGTAAGCACTTGTTTACAGTCATTTTGTGTTTTAATACTTTAATAATGGGATGCATGCAGTAAACCACATTACAGAAAGAGCCAAATCAACAGTCTCAACTGTAATTCAGAATTATAAATGATCCATTTCAAATAATGTCACAGTACAGGACATGTATGATGGCAGCAGAACAATGGCGAGGTGTGCCTTAGGTGTGACAGAGGAATTTAAGGTGGAGGTGGGACTGCATCAGGGATCAGCTCTGAGCCCCTTCCTGTTTGCAGTGGTAATGGATAGGCTGACAGATGAGGTTAGACTGGAATCCCCTTGGACCATGATGTTCGCAGATGATATTGTCATATGCAGTGAAGCAGGGAGCATGCAGAGGAACAATTGGAAAGATGGAGACATGCACTGGAAAGGAGAGGAATGAAGATTAGCCGAAGTAAAACAGAATATATGTGCGTGAATGAGAAAAGTGGAGGGGAAGAGTGAGGCTACAGGAGAAGAGATAGCGAGGGTCGACGACTTCAATACTTGGGGTCAACAATACAGAGCAATGGAGAGTGTGGTCAGGAAGTGAAGAAACGGGTCCAAGCAGGTTGGAACAGCTGGCGAAAGGTGTCTGGTGTGTTATGTGACAGAAGAGTGTCTGCTAGGATGAAGGGCAAAGTTTACAAAACAGTGGTGAGGCCGGCCATGATGTACGGATTAGAGACGGTGGCACTGAAGAAACAACAGGAAGCAGAACTGGAGGTCGCAGAAATGAAGATGTTGAGGTTCTCATTCGGAGTGAGCACGTTGGATAGGATTAGAAATGAGCTCATTGGAGGCACAGCCAAAGTTGGATATTTTGGAGACATGGTGAGAGAGAGCAGACTTCGATGGTTTGGACATCTTCAGAGGCGAGAGAGTGAGTATATTGGTGGAAGGGTGCTGAGGATGGAGGTGCGAGGCAAAAGAGCGAGAGGAAGACCAAAGAGAAGGTTTATGGATGTGGTGAGGGAAGACATGAGGGCAGTTGGGGTTAGAGAGGAAGATGCAGGAGATAGGCTAAGATGGCAAAAGATGACACGCTGTGGCGACCCCTAACGGGACAAGCCGAAAGGAAAAGAAGAAGAAGATTTCAAATAATGTCACCATTTTAAATGATTACTGTTGTTTGGTATTGTTTAATGATTAACCAAATAAATGAAAATTGATTTAGTTTCATGAAGGATGACAAAAATTAGAGAATGTTTCCTGTTGAGAGGCTGAAATAAGAGGATTTGGACAATTTTAAACTACACAAAGGATCTAACAAAGGATTAATTGGTCATCAATATTGGAGAATATTTACCGCTGCGAGGCTGAAATGCCACCGATTTGGACAATTTTAAATGAACGGCGATTAATCACTCATCAATATTGTTAGTTTTGGATGAATAAATTTAGTTGTGACACTGCTGTCACTTTTGACCCACATTTTTAACGCAAATAGACAAAACGACACGTGATTGATAGCTAACCTATGCTTTTTTTTGTGTTATGTCTTTATTTTAAAATGCTTTTAATCAAAATTAAAGCACATTCAATTGTGTATGAAATGCGCTATAGAGCTCGTGCACGTTACGTCACCATTTTCACGGCGTTATATTGCCGGTCAAACAGAGCTGCTCGACATTGTGGGAGACATTGAACCGGAGGAGAATATTTACAATGTTGTGCTGTTAGTTGTCACAACAGACGAGACAGACTGAGAGATCATTCTATATAATACCAGCTGAAAAGACCAGAAAACGGGTTGATTTCGGCAATTAAACGTGATGGATGGTGCCTAACCAAAACACACACATGCCTGCCTGTGTAGGGATCGCTTCATTTCAGGTAGGAATTATTCTTAATCTCAAATTGCCAATAAGTATTTATAATGCCAAAGTGACTCATTTGAGAACAATGCGCATTTAAAAAAAAGAAAATAAACCGTCTGTCGCAGTGGTTTACAGAGGTTAACGTGTGGCAGCGATGCGCTTCTGTGTCCGGAGGAGCCGTCTCCCCCTGTTCTCTTTTTTCCCCAATCATAGTTAATAAATGTGAGTTTGTGTAAAACCAGGGGTCAGTTATTTAAATATTGGTAATTGTATTGAAAAAATCCGAGTGGGTCCATCATTATGTGGGATTTATTCCTGAACATCCAGACTTTTTACGTGAATTAACAATCCAATTTCTTATCGGCGAACATCGACTTCGACTACTTTAATACGGGTCCTCAATGCCAAGTGGCTCTAATTTTTCCATGTACCTTTGTTTTATTATCACCTTCTAAATGTTTAACGGTATCGGAAAAAACTCTGGATGTCGTGCTGTAAGACGTAGTTTTGTTTCATCTGGAATTAACTTGCAACAATGCTTTGTTTGACTGGCAATATAGCGAGTCACGTGATTTTATGACGTAGGTGCACGAGCTCAATACAAGTAAACTTGTTACGCTAATGCAGCATCAGCCGCAAAAGCAGTAAATATACGCATGAAAACACTTCTAGGCCATGAACATGAAACAGTGCAATGAAAAACGTAGGAAGTATGCGAGCCGTTCGTAACCTCCAACGTCGTAGGTCGATGACACCCCCTGTCGAATTGAGCGTCCTGTCCCTTTAAACGCATCTGAGCTCAGCGCGGAAGTAAAGCGTGGAGCTCAGCTGACGCGCGTCCGCACCCTCAGCTTTTGTTTACATCGCCTCGCGTTTCGAGCCTCCGCCGCCGAGGAATAAGCCCCAGGCCCAGGCGGCCAGCCGACCCCCAACCCTCCCCAGTGAGCTTCGGAGCAGGAAGCATGGCGGAGGGTCCCGAGGCCGATGAGTCCGAGCCGCCTCGCTGTCATTTAGCTCCGCTCATCACCGTCTCCGATCTGCCGGGGGCCACTGCAGCAGGTATGCGTGCTACAAGCCCCCCCGCATCGCCAAAACACGCCCACACGGTTCCTTCCATCATTTCGTGCACATTTACACGTCAAATGCACGAACAGGTCACAACATTAACGGTACTCATCCAATCATCCAACATGCTCCTTTTCAGTGTATCATGAAAATAAAATATTAATTGAGTTCTGAAAGAAAAGCATTTCTGCTTTTGTACATCCATATAAAATATCGTTGTTGTTATTCATTTTTATTCCCCGTGGGTGAAACTAAGTATATGGGTGTGAATTTAAAAAAAAAAAAATACAAATGTCTATTGTCCAAGTTTGTTTTTGTTTTTGGTATTTTATCTGAATTTGTATCATGGACAGGTCGTAACCTGAAGGAATGGCTGGAGGAGCAGTTCTGTGACAAGCCTCTGGAGCAGGATGACATGCGGCTGCACAATGCCGCCTATGTCGGGGATTTGGACACCCTGAGGAACCTGCTGCAGGAAGAGGCCTTTCGACAGTAAGTGGGAGTTCATTTTGGGTGGGGGGGGGGGTGGATGGATGGCTTGATCACTGCTCAATGAAAGCAGGAAATGTGTGGACGTCAACCCCGTTTATTGTGTATTTTCTGCGGATGGGTCAAAAAACATCAATTTTCTCTACAGCTTATCCTCATTAGGGTCACGGGCGAGCTTGAGCATTTCTCAGCTAAGTCTGGACAAGAGTGAGAGAAAACAATGTCTCTGCCAATATTGAGACAACAATCACGGTTGCGCTCTTGTACTAGTGGTTTTGTTTGGGAAAAAGTATCCCCCTGGATACGATTAAAAGTGGAGTTGTCAAAAGTCGGGCTGTGGGGGAAAAAAAGTCAACCACAAAAAAAACTGTCAATGTAAACATTTCTCTTTCAAGCTGATAATAATACATTAATTAACAATAAATATGACTAAAACCACATTTGCGCCACCCGGAATCAATTTGTGTCGTCTGGAACAATTTGGCCACTGTCCGTGTTCACCGCAGGAACATTTGTTGCAGACGGACGAACTGTTGGGCCAGTGAAAACATTGCCAGAATCAAAAGAGGACTGTCTGTAAGTGATTTTTAAGACACTATCATATTTGTAATGGACATATAACATGATGGATGAGTGAGATGAATTGGAATAATTTTCCCCCTCAACTTAAATTGGTAATCACTAGTGTGCTAATGCTAATTGGGAATGCTAACTCTTTGGCAAAAGAAAATTGTTTTTTGTGCTCAAATTTTGTAGTTTATACTACACTCATGGGGTTGTTACTTATTACTTGATTAACTACAGAAATATTTATAGGATAATCAATTCTAAAAAGATCTGATAGTACCACCCCTACTACTGGAAAAGGTGTGCATGTTCAAATAATGTGTTGGCCCACAGGTGTGTGAAAAAGCACGGCTAAAAATATTTAATAGGAAAAATGTGTCTGTTAAAGCCCAAAAAGGACTCACTTATTTCACGCAAGAGCGACACCCATGATGACGGTCAGCCTGGTGAACTTTCCCAATAGGTGTGTGTGTGTGTGTGTGAATGGTTGTTTGTCTGCAGCGTATGTGACCAGTCGAGGGTGTGTCCTTTCCCCTCATTTCTCAGGCGTATCAATGAGAAATCCGTGTGGTGCTGCGGCTGCCTGCCGTGCACGCCTCTGCGCATCGCGGCGACGGCGGGCCACGCCGCCTGCGTGGCGTACCTGATCGCGCGAGGAGCCGACGTGGACCTGGTGGACGTCAAGGGCCAGACGGCGCTTTACGTGGCTGTGGTCAACGGTCACCGCGACTGCGTGCGCATCCTCCTGGAGGCCGGGGCCGATCCCAACGGGAGCCGCCACCACCGCAGCACGCCGCTTTACCACGCCGCACGGGTCGGACGGGTAGACGTGCTGCAAGAACTCATCAGGTTCGCTCAGACAAAATCCTGGTTTTAGTCAATTTTGTCAGGAAAACACTCTCCTGTCCCACAGAGCAGAGAAGGGACAGGAAGATGTGAGAGGAACACACTAGAAATTAGACTCTCCATTAGTCCAAAAACATCACTATAAAGATTGTGCGACAAGTTACAGATCACCAAGTCTACTCTGAATGAAATATTAATGAGATAGAGAGCAAAAGCAAATCACAGCTCTTCAGTAAGCTGCAGTAATATTAGTCATTCTTCCCAGTGGGTAAGTAATATATGCCTGTGAGTATTGTTATATTATCTGTCTACATATGTTGCTCCACTGTTTGTGTTCCAGTAGCTGTTGCTAAAAGGGTTTTCATACCACAGCACAAGTGCGATCTCTCAGCCTGCCTGTGGTGTTTCCCATTATTTAGCAATGCGTTGTGGTTTCAGGTTCAATGCTGACGTGGACATGGACCACCTGCTGGGTCCTCGGCTCCTGTTAAGCGCCCGCACCCTCAACACGTTGGTGGTGTGCCCCCTGTACATCAGCGCCGCCTACCACCACCTCCACTGCTTCCGAGCCTTGCTGGAGGCCGGCGCGCAGCCCGACTTCAACTACTCGGGGCCCGTTTGCCACGACGCCCTGAGCCGCGGCCTGGCCTCCTGCATGCTGGACGCCGTGCTGCGGCACGGCTGCGAGCCGGCCTTCGTGCAGCTTCTCCTGGACCACGGGGCCCAGCCGGCACACGTGGTTTGGGACGAGTCGGATGTCGGCGCTCCCAACCGCAGGAAGGTGGATCCGGAAGCCCTCAGGACCTTTCTGGAAGCCAGGAGTGAGTCAAACTATTTGCTATGTCAGTGGTGGGAAGTAACAGTTATCTAAAGAGGGTTTTAGACGCTTGCAGTTTAAGTGGTCGGGCAAATTCTGTGTAGAAGTTGAGGTGAACTCTTTATTACATATCATCTGGGTTATGTAGTATCCAAGACTAAAACTGCCTAGCTACCCTTAACCACATGAGAGTACTGTGTCACGTAATCTTATGGAGCGATCTGCGGGTTTCACGGTTTTTCAATGTTCTCAGCAGCTCAGATGGATTTTCATAAACCCGTAATGAGCATTTAGATCTTTTATAGTCTGTAGTCGCTCTCTACAGTGTAAACATTGAAGTCAACTAAGGTTTCATGTTTGAAAATGGATTTACAGTGTCCATGGTGTAACCAAGACGTTCTCCTCTGCTCTCGAAATCCAGCCACGTTTGAGTGGATGGATGGGCTTGAATCGAACCCATCCGTCCAGTGTAACCCTATTTTGAATTTATTTTAACCCATAAGACTCACCGAAGTATGATGTAATTGCTAGATCATTCATACTGTAGGTGAGGGGGAAAAAGTGTATGTATAAAATGCCATTGTTTGTAAATATTTATTAATATGTTATAGATATTAATCAATATATTTAATATTTACCAATCTTTTTTAAATGTGTAAAAAAAAAATCCCAAATTTATTGGTGCAATTTAGAATAACCCATAACACTATTACCTAATTTGATGCATAAATGGGGGGAAAATGGCTACATTTATGCAATAAAAAACAATTCATGTATATTTATAATTATATTTTGTCATACATTTTGTAAAATGTTTCAGTGTGCATTAAAATCATTTGAGATAAACGCAACATCAAATGAATATACAAAAAAGTAATATTTAATTCAATAAAATAATTCAACCATTTTTTTCTTTACATTTTTGTAGTTGTAATTTACTAAACAATTATTTAATTAAATTACAAGTGAAGTTCAAATGTAAAATAGTTCGTAATAAATAAAAAAAAAACAAGATAATACAAACAGTACAAATGAATCACTACTTTTTAATCCCACCGATTTGGAGAGGGAAAAAAATGGAAAAATGAATACAAGAAATATTACAATCACGCAAATGCTCTCCGGGGCGTATTAAAGAACGGAGCTTTCTTTGTACGAGTAACCCCAGCAAGTTCCTCATCGGTGATTAGCCGTCTGTGTTTGCCCGTGCCTGTGCCAGGATGCCCCCGCAGGCTGACCCACGTGTGCCGCGTAGTCATCCGCAGAGCCATGGGCAAGAAGCGTCTGCACCGTATACCGTCACTGCCGCTTCCGGAAGCCATCAAGAACTTCCTGCTTCACCAAAACTGACAGCCTGGGCTTAAACCGTGACAATTCTGGCTCTGGTGGACTCCATTTTTTTTTTTCGACTTGAATGCATTTGATCACTGTTTATTCGTTACAGTAGTCTTATAGTCTTGGTTATGTATGTACAGTATCATGCTATATGATTGAATCAGTACTGCAATTTTCATAAATGCAATCCATTTGAACTACAATAGGTGGCTGTGGAGAAGTTTAAACATTTGATGGGCAAGAAATGTTAGCGCATGCTCATGTAGCCATAATTTAATTTTACTTTTTTAAAAGACAACTTATTACTATGCTAAAAAGAACAATGATCATTAATGGTACAGAAGGGCGCCTGTCACTCACTGAGTTTATGGAATGTCTGCTGCTCAGACGCTTCTTTGTATTTTGCCAAGTGTGTCATATTTATTTATATTGAGAAAAAATAAAATACTGTATTAATCCTTGATTACTTCCTGCTCGCTTTGATCATCTAAATTCACACAGGTGATTATCGGCTCTTACCGGGATGCGAAGACATTTTCCCCGTCTGAAGTTTGTTTTTTTCTTTAAAGCCTTTTCTGAACTCCGCTTCAGCTCCACTTCAAAATAAAACATTTTTGTGGGCTTTTCCCTTAGGGAAAGAAACCCACGATGAGATCTGAAATGAATGGATGAAACTTGAAAGTGACAAAAAAGTATTTTTTTTTTAAATGACTGAAAAATGAAAATCACCTCTTCATATTTGATTGTGTTGATCCAAAACGTGTTGTGCTAAAGTAGCAAGCACCCCCATGTTTATACGTATCTGCTGCAGTTTTTTTTAAGCTTATGACAGTCATTCCCATCTCAATTTCCGTATGTGTGCTTTTGGGATATGTCAATACACAATATAATAAGTCATTTTACTCACTGAAGAAGGTATTTTAAAAGCAGGCCAGAAAATAATTTGAAGCCCAAGTTTGCTGCTGTACTAAGGTAGTGTGGCACTTAGCCCATAGACTACATACACTTCATTGGATGAGAAATAACTATTTGCAATCACAAAATGAAAATGATATCCATACACAATTTATTATAAGTACAGTAGTCCCTCATTTTTCACGGTTATTTGGTACCAGACCCACCTCTGAAAAGTGAAAAACAGCAAAATAGGGATAAATAGTGTTTTTTTTTTCTTTTTTCATAAGTCCTTGTCGTCTTGCTAGGGATGGCGCATTATACCCTATCAATGCAGCATCCCGCTCCAGTATTGTACTAATGTATGCCGCTGTTTTTGAAATTTTATTATTATTATTATTTTTTGCTTCATTGGTCCATGTCGTCATGCCGAGGATGGCCCATTATACTTAGCAATCCGGCTTTTTTTTTTTATGAGTGGGGTGGAGTCAGAAATCCGCGATGCACTTAATCTGTGATAGGTGATCCGCGAAGTAGAGAGGGATTACTGTATACATTTTTAAAAAGCAATGAAATTCAAAAGGATTTGTGTTCAGGGTTGAAATGTTGACTTTGACCTTGAAAGAGGGCATGAACTATTTTTCATTACAGGTGTACGATATTAAATGATATTTGACATGTCAAAAAAAGTGTGAAAACTGAATGGTTTAGAAATCTTTTCAGAACGTTTGCAAAAAGCTATAAATTATTAATCATTTAATACGCAATTATTCATTTAAGAATTTTGAAATAAAACATTTAGCTGCTAAAACTTATTTTTGCGTTCAGGAGCGCAAGTAGATAACTACTATTTGACAATGCTTTGATACATGTCAGTAGATCAGCAAATTTGTACTGTAATCATTTGAAACTTTTACAAAAGTCCTTTGAGCGAAAGAGCTCTTTATTTGTGTTCAGATTTTCAAATGCTGTTAATTAATGTCAGATAATTAGGTTCAATGAAGTCTCCACTGGGTGTATTTCACTCTTCCTGTTCCCAAGTACTATTGGCTCACCACCAACTGGAGTCATGTGAAAATTCAAGAGCCGACTTCAGTGAATCCCAAATGTTAGAAGTGACGCAGATCGTGCAAACAATCGTAATTTGGCGATGACAAGCGTGTGTGCCTGCCAGCTGTTTCTTTGAGGTCTCTAGATGGCACTGTCCTCCTTTCAAGTGCGCCACAGGCGCTCCGCATCACTTGATGCGCCGCTTTCTTCCTTTTTTGTGTTCTTTCCACCCCCCCACCCCTTCTCTCCATCTGTCATCACTCAGCATCTGTCTTCAAAAGGACGCACAGTGAGACGCTCGCAGGACTTCTTTAGGATGGCCCCGACGCAAAACAAGATCAGCAACTCTGTGCGCTGGTACCCGAGTGAGTGCTTGATGAACCGTCGTCTTCCTGTGGGAACGCTTCGCTTTCAAACACATTTCATGCTTGCGCTTGATGTGGACGCGTCCATTACAGTTAAATTAGAGGGTCGTGAAGAGAAATACAATGACAATTTTTGGGTCCAGTTTTGAAAAAGTCGATCCCCTTGCAGGGTTGTTGAGGAAGACAACCTCAATGTTGATACATTCTATGGGGGAGTTGTGTGGCCCAAAGAAGAATACACAGACTGTGATTCATCATTAATGAGGCAGTTGTTCCTTTTGTGGTCCTGCTGGATTCAAGACACCTTGTGTCGGAAGTATCAAAGCAGCCCCAGAACGTAACTGAGACCAAGCTTTCTGACACATTTTTTTCCCCAAAACTGCCGTGATAGTCTTGACATTTCATTGTAAGTCAGATTCAGCTAAGCAATGAAATCCAAGGTTCCTGACCTCAGGCAGCACATTTTGCTTCAGAATTGCCTTGTAAGTCTTTCATTTCTCTAATTGTTTCCTGCACGGATTAAAAACAGCCCATGTCATATGCAACAAAGTGCCCCAGATCAGAACCAGTCCAAGTTTTCTGAGTCTGGGCTATACAGTTCCCTCCGGAAATTGCCTGGATTAATCGATAGATTTCAACGTACACTGCACGGAGTCCAAGCACCAGGCAGAAATCGGATGGAAACCAGAATCGGGCAAATGTTTTCTTACCCAGAGCTCTACTAGCTCTCCATTTAACGATTTTCTAGCCTGGGCGTCTGTTCCAGTTGTCTGATTCTACGGGAGAAGGCAGAATTGTTTGTAATGCTCAGTACTCCAACCTAGTGAGCCTCCCGTCTAAAAACGTCTCACCTGTTGAGAGAGATGAAGGATTGCTACAAATAGCAAGTCAGAGTCAAGGCCAGTCTTTCATAAGATTCAGCCGAGAAAGCCCTAAAATTGCCAACTTCAGTCTGGCTTCCAACTCTCCTCTGATGTCCGATAATCCGGCCTTTGCCTTTAATCAGAAGCGGGAGAGAAAAAATGTTCAAATTCGGCCCGATTATTGCTACGTGTACCGCACTTTAAGATGCTGTGGCAACAGGTTTCCAAATTGGAGCAATTTTCATTTGCGCTCCTCTCATCAAGCCGCCGGTTTTGCGCTTACACTAACTTGTTACCATTTAGTAATTGCCGTGTGCTTCAATTTGCGTGATCTCATTCCAAAGGCACTCGGGTTTCATTTTTGGTTTCCCCTCCATTTCGCCCCCTTTTTCTTCTCGCCACAAAGCAACGTCAGTGGACTTTGTCCAAACAAATAACAGATCTCACGACTTAAAAATGACTTAAAAGTGAGTCGCTCAAAAAAAAACGTCCTCTTTCCGGATGTGTCGCGTCAGTTGGACGGGAAGGCTTGGGTGTGGATGAACGAGCCGGAAAAGATTCCCCGTTTTTCCTTCTTTAAACCTGTCCGCGAGGACTCCGACTTACATCCGGCTCTTTTCAAGTTCGCCGATGCCACACGCACGCCAAATTCCTTCAACTTTATTGATCTAATTAGGACATCCAGCGTCAGGAATAGTGAGACTTTGAAAGCTTTGCTTCAATTAAAAACCTCAAAGCGGCTTAATGAGACTTAATTTGACTGTTTTCCAAAAAGAGCCAGTAATAGTGAAATGTGGCAGGAAGGATGTGAAGTGATTGCCTCTGTAATTACGCTTGCCGTCTGTTACATGGCTCTTATACTTAATTGGTTCCCTCTCATTTGACTGATGTTTTAGTTATTGTGTACGCAATAAAGCCTGTCCGGTACGGGTGCTCCACGAGCACGAGTAATGATCCTCTTTATAAACAAAGAGAAAAGTCTCGGAAAACAGCTGTGGACAGGGTTAAGCCTTTTTGACAAGTGCTATATCAAGTGGTGTCAATGTTAACTACTCGAGTACATTAGAAGTAATGATCAGACGTGATGAATGAGTTGGGCCCCCTCCCGGCCTTGGAAAACAAAGCTAGATTGTACAGTTCTTGCTCTGGCTACTTTCATCCTACAGTGAAAGTTAAGGGAATTTACAGTACGGTGGTGGTAAAAGTACTCACACTCTGTACTTAAGAAGTACAGATACTTTTGTAGAAAAGGCTGGTTTAGAAAGGGGGAAAAAAACAAAAGTATGGAATTAGCTGAAGGGGAAGTTTGAGTTCTAACTTCAAAAAGTAAATAAATAAAAAAATACACACCCATGGCCTTGAGCTATGACAGAATATCTGGCTCTGTTTAGGAATGAACGTTAATAAGAACTGGAATAGGATCGGAGAGAACGGCACGGTGGATCATCTGGTAAAGCGTTGGCCTCACAGTTCTGAGGAAATCCGTTGAGAAAATTTCAGGGGGTAGGGTATTGCGCGCTTGCCTCTCCGAGCTGCATGTTCAGCTTCGTGCTAGCACAAGCACGACTATCATATGCTGTTCTAACTTGCTCGGTAGTGTAAATATTTGCATTTTGCGACATAAACATTAAAACTTGTTTGCGGCAGAATACTCAATTGGACAACAGAATTATACAGTATAACGATCCAATCGTGTTAGTCGTTAATCGAGTTTCCCCATTGCCATGTACATGTGTTCTTTGTTCTCAGAAATCGCAGTATAACTTGTTAGTTAGCCAAGTAATGGCGCGTGGGACTGAGATAGCGCGAACCGAGCGACGGTGTGTTCAAAGTTTTACGATGGCGAAAGTGTTAGAAAAAAAAGGATGAAGATCGAGCGAGGGCAATTGACAAGGATGCTGGAATCAAAAACTCTTTCAGGCGGGCATGGCTTGAAAAAAGTGTAACCGTGCAGATCTAACCGAACACAAACAAAAAGTGGACATTCCCGGCAAAGTGCTGTGCACTCTGTGTTCCGATAGGAGCAAAAAATATCCAGGAGGAAACTCAAACCCCCCCATCGACAGACATTTTCAGTCTTTTTCCAAATTGGTCATTCTCATTCCTGTACTTTGGAGTGATCAGGAAAACTAAAAAGTAGCCATCCAAATATTAACTTGACAGAAAAAGTAGTCAAATGGAAAAAAATAAATACTCAAACCGCCACTCAGTTTTATGTTTATGTACATGGTCGCACAAACGAACGCACACATGCAGTGGCCTTGGTGGACCGTAGTTGGTGTGCTTGTAACATGTAACATGCTTATTGTGATAAAGTTAAGAATTTTAAGTATAACTGTCAAGTAAAGACAACAGAAAACAACACCGCAACAAATTAGAAGCGATTTCTACTTTGTTCCCACCAATGAGGTAATGTGGAAGCGCAATACATGTTGATTCGATAATGATGGGTAAAAGTCGACTTAGATTAACTCAAGACTCAAAATTGTCCTTATGTGTCAATGTGAGTATAAATGATGGAGGGTGCACTCGGTTTGTCTCCCCAAAAGTCAGCTGTGTGAAGAAGGAGCTTGCCAGCAATCTCAACAAAAATAAGAAAATGGGGGGTATCTTTACATTGACTCTCTTTTAAAAAACAACATTGTTTAGTCCGAATAAAATCCTTTTCAAATAAATATTGATTACCCCTGAACATTAACTCCAGTCCTCCGAACAAATGTTGTTGGATGGAAATACATGTGCATTGCACTTATTATTAAATATGTTGCTACCGCATCTCATCCAGTCATCAAATGTTATTTTCAAACACTTCATCTTGGGGCTGGGGGGCATTTTTTTTTTCATGCCTGCAGGTTTGGGCTCTGTTGTGGCATTCCCAGGCCCTCAGGAAAGAACAGTTTACAACATTCCCACAGAGGCGGCCACTGGATGACTTTCTTCCTCTTCTTCTCGTGGCTGTTAAACTGGGATTTGGCCGTGTTGCTGTCAGCGGTTTGGGAAGCTGCCGAATGCTCCTTCGTGGCTCTTTTTTTTTTTTTTTTGAGAAAGGGGGCAAGGATAAGAAGAAGGAACCAGGGGCCCACCCCCCAACTCCACCCTGAGATCTTCTCACTCCACAGTGCATGGCAGCCCCACAGCTTTTTTCCAAATCCAAGTTGCCCCCCCACCCCCACCCTCCTAACTGCGGGATCTTCTTGGTGGCGGAAAATCCTTCCCTACGGAAGTGTACGGAAGTAATTAAACATGGGTAGTTTGCTGTAATGGACATTGTCATGATGTCATTATCTAATCCCTCGACTCGCCAACTGAGATTTGCAGCCAACAAAGTAGAGGGTGCCCCTTATGTTTATTTTTTTTGAATGGTAGGAAATATCCATCCATCCAGCTAGGCCTTTTCTTCCACTTATCCGAGGTCGGGTCGCAGGGGCAGTAGCTTTAGCAGAGATGCAAAGACTTCCCGCTCCCCAGCCACTTCCTCCAGCTCATCTGGTGGGTTCCCGAGGCCTTCCCCGGCAAACTGGCAGACATAGTCCCTCGAGTGTGTTCCGGGTCTTCCCCAGGGTCTCCTTCCAGTGAGATATGCCCAGAATACCCCATCAGACACTGAGCTTCTTACCCTATTTTTAAGAAAAAGACCGGACACCCGGCAGAGAAAACTCACTTTGGGCCTCTCGTGTCCGAGATCTTGTTCTTTTGGTCACGGACCACAGCTGGTGACCAAAAGTGAGGGTAGGAACATAGATGGACCGGTAAATTGACAGCTTTGCCTTTCATCTTAGTTACCACAATGGACCAATGCTAAGCCCGGATAACTTCACTGTACCAATCCATATGTCGATCTCCAGTTCCATTTTTCTTTCACTTGTGAACAAGACTCCAAGGTTCTTGAAGTTCTTCACAGCTCGCTGGGAGCTAGAGCCTATCCAAGATGATTTTGGCTGAGAAGCCGGGTGCTAATTAAGGTCTACGTGTGCTTGTGCCTCATGGTAAAAACATGCTTCACACAGAAAGACCTGGTCCAGGGTTTGAACTCAAAACCTCTTGGCTGTGAGGCTTACATGCTAGCTGTTTCTCATTGACGAACAGCTAGCAATATTTTTCATGCATTTCTTCAATAATGTTTGTGATTTTGGATGTTTTTTTTTCCTTAAAGCAAATCTGAAATCTAAAGTATAATCTCTTCAGGGACCCAGTTTGAAAACCCAGATATCATTTCAAGAATAAGGGCCATACATTAAATCTTCTTTTTCTTTCGGCTTGTCCCGTTAGCGCTCGCCACAGCGTGTCATCTTTTTCCATCTAAGCCTATCTCGTGCATCGTCCTCTCTTAACACCCACTTGTCATGATCCTGCCGCTTCAGCATGAGCTGTGCAGGTGCCCGCGCGGCTGCGCTGATTGGGAGGCGCACACCTGCTCCTCATGCGGGCTGATCGTCCCCCGTATATATAGGACCCGGTGACGACTGGTCCTCCGCCAGTTCGTTGAGCTTTATGTCCCGTTCCAGCACCCTCGTATTCCTGACTGAACCTGTGTGTACTGACCTTCGTACGTTCTCTGACCAACCTTGTAAGCCTGACTCCTTGATCCTTCTGCCTGCGTTGATTGTTTCCCCGTGTACCGACTACTGCCTGCCCACTCATCTGCTCTCTTCGCCCGACGCCCCAACAACCGCTGCTGCACCGGACTGCCTGCTCGATCCCCGACCTCGGCATACAATAAACGTGTCTCTTCTTGAACTACCTTGCGTCTTCCGAGTTCCTGCAATTGGGTCCTACCTCTCGTTCCGATGGGACGTGACACCACTGTCCTCATGTCTTCCCTCACTAAATCCATCAACCTTTTCTATGGTCTTCCTCTCGCTCTTTTGCCTGGGACCTCCATCCTCGGCACCCTTCCACCAACATACTCACTCTCTCGCCTCTGGACATGTCCAAACCATCGAAATCTGCTCTCTCTAACCTTGTCTCCAGAACAACCAAGTTTGGCTGTCCCTCTAACGAGCTCATTTCTAATCCTATCCAACCTGCTCACTCCAAGCGACAACCTCAGCATCTTCATTTGTGCCATCTCCAGTTCTGCTTCCTGTTGTCTCTTCAGTGCCACCGTCTCTAATCCGTACGTCATGGCCGGCCTGATCACTGTTTTATAGACTTTGCCCTTCATCCTGCCGGAGACTCTTCTGTCTCATAGAACACCAGACACCTTCCACCAACTGTTCCATCCCGCTTGGACCTGTTTCTTCACTTCCTTACCACACTCACCATTGCTCTGTATTGTATTTGAAGTCCTCCACCCTCGCTATCTCTTCTCCCTGTAGCCTCACTCTTCCCCCTCCACCTTTCTCATTCACGCACATATATCCTCTTTTACTTCGGCTAATCTTGATTCCTCTCCTTTCCAGTGCATGCCGCCATCTTTCTAATTGTTCCTCCACCTGCTCCCTGCTTTCACTGCAGATCACAAGGGCCATACATTAAATACAGTTTTAAAAATGGGCCTTATAAAATAATAATAATTACAGATGAGGACCACACAAACAAAATGCGGGGCTCCAAGCGAGACTCACCATTTGTGCGTTGTTGAAGGTTCCAGGTGGTCAGAATCGAAGCACAAATCAACTTCACACGTGTGACCCTGGGCGCATTAATCTGCTTAGACCTAATGGTCCCGTATAAAATCCCAGTGCAGGTCTGGCTCCCATATACACTTGTCACTGCTTCAAATGGACTCACAGGGATGCTCAAAGTTAGCATCATTAGTATGGAAGTCTATAAATGCCACACAGGTCGGTTGGAGCACAGATTCTGACCCTAAACTAAAATGTAAGGCAGATGTGCTAACGGCTAGCTCAAGCGCTACCTTCAAATTCAGACCTATAGTAAAAATTTGGATAATTTAGAGCAGGGGTCTCAAACTCATTTTTCTCATGGGACACATTGTAGTTATAGTGTTTTATTTCAAGCAAGAAATGTGAAGTGAATGCACATGATTGCCTTACGCAGGTCACAAAAATGATGTCGTGGGCCTCATCTTAGGTTGCGGAGCCTATCCCAGCTGACTCCATGATAGCGGCGGGTTCCACTGAAATTCACAGCTCCATAATCCTCCCTTGAATATTTTTGGGATGTGGGAGGAAACTGGAGAAAACCCACGCAGGCACGAAGGGAACATGCAAACTCCACATGGACTTGAACCCAGGTCCTCAGAACTTTGAGGTGGAAGGCTAACCATTCAGCTTCAATTGCCGCTGCGTCACCCCCTTCTCCATAAATTAAGCAAAGATAGGGCTTTCTTTTCCAACAATGACAACTACATTTTTCCGAGTCAGAATCCACTCAGCGGGGAAGCCTCGCGACTTCCTTCTTGGCTGTTATGTCACCACTTCCAGAAATTGGATGGGCGCACCCTCGTTACCGTCGGCGTTGCACTTTGATGCGGGGGCGGTTCACACTGTACAGTACTTCCTCAGGCCTTTAGTCAAATATCTGTCCGTGGGTTGAAAGTTGCATAACTCTGCCGAGGCGAGATGCCAAGTCATGGGCGGAGAAACAAGGTGTGGGGCAGTTTGTGTGTAAATTGGGCCTACTGTACAGGAGGCTGATGTTTTGCAGGAATCCCATTAGGTCCACAGGATTACCATGGGATTGGAGTGAATTTTACAATCAGTCACATGAATTATTGATTGATCCATGACGGGAGTGGAAAACATGATGCTGTTTTATTTTATTGGAACTTTATTCTAATCAATATTTGAACATTTCACCACAAAATAAGGATGAATATTGCTCACTCTGGATGGGGTTCAATCTCTGTGGGAGTGGGATTTATTTCTTTCAACGCTCTATCAGGATTGGGAGGGAGTGGGATCAACCTCTCTGGGAGTGGGAGGGGGTTGGAGTCAACATCCACACCCTTGACACTCTCTAAAGAACGACTTTGTTGTTTAATTTCACATTTGACCCAATTATAGTAGTGACTTAAAATGCAAGTTAATCCATTCTGTCAAAATCCAAAACTGATCGCAGTTTTTCTCCATCATGTCAAGTTTTTTTTTTTTTTTTAACAAAGTGACAACAAATTGCAAGTGTAAATAAAACACTGAGAGAATGTCTGTTCGAAAATAAGTCATTTAATGTCTTATACCTTCCGCCATATCTGGTTCGGAGTATTAAATCCGTCTACCATGTTTCTCATTGTGTGTTAGCCTTAAGCTAGTTAGCATGCAACATTTTGTGGTTGTTTTAAATACACGATACGTAAGTCTCTGTTTTATGATTAGAGAGTAAACTTCAACTGGGGAATGCCAATAAAGAAGAAATGTTCACTAGCTGCATTCATTGCCACCATATCTTAAATTTTTGTTTGCAGGGTCAAAGCAAAGAAATCGCCTTAAAGGCCCGAACCACAGCTCATATCTTAAAAGACTTTTAACATATCTCACAAGGCACTGCTGTATTTTTATACAAGCAATTAAAAAGAGAAAAAAATTTCTTCCAGTCTTTGTCCTCTTTAAAGTTTCACGTTACATGTCAGACAAACATGGATAAGATGCGTACCCTCATAATAAGCATAAAGAGAATGAAGCTCGGATGAAGTCAACTTCCTGTTCTCAAATTCCTTTGAGGGCGATGCGGCTTCTTTGGTTTGCGATGCTTTTTCTGGGTGTGTGTGTTTATTTAGTGTACATATACAGTGTGTGCGTGCGTGTTATTCCGCGCTGTGAGGTTTAGGGGTGCTCCAAGAGCATCGCGAGCATTCGATTTGTGCCTCCTCAGTTATGTTTAGTACATCTCGGCAACCGACGCCCACTCAGGATTTAGCTCACCTCATCTGCAGCCATCGCGGGAAATGATAGAGGACGCGCTCGACTGTAGACCACTAATAGGAGAGACGTTTACTTGAGTTTGTGACGTGTATGAATCAATATTGTCGAGATAGACTGCTGCGTCCTCCTGCTGCCAGGTTGCAATTAGCCCAAGTCGTCTCTTTAATCACTCGACGGCAAGGGATGCCGCACCAGGCCTGCTCTCTTATTTTCTCATCCGCCGGGAGGAGGCGGGCGGGGGGGGGGGGGGTTCTAAGGTTTGCTAAATACGGCAGGTGGACAGGTGGTGGACTGTGATAATTGCAGAACAGTCTTGAAATAGATGTTCTTTTTTCCCCCCGTTACAATTTAGATTCAGTTCCGAGGTGTCTTGATAAAGTCTATTGCTTACTTTCATCAAAATACCACAAAGATCAAGAATGACAGCACAGTTTTGCTTAAGTTAGTCTGTTTTGAGGGGGCTGTCCTTTTTCATACAAGTAAGCCAGCCTACATCCCACCCTCTATGCTGCTAATGGCTAACAAGTCTAAATAAAAGGAACCTACGAAGTGCACATTAGGCTCCACAAAGACACCATGGATTCGATTTTCTCTCGTGAAGGCAGCACTTCATCACCACGGAGCTGAAACTTCTTCTTCTTTTCCTTTCGGCTTGTCCCGGGAGGGGTCGCCACAGCATGTCATCTTTTTCCATCTAAGCCTATCTTGTGCGTCCTCCTCTCTAACACCCGCTGTCCTCATGTCCTCCCTCATCACATCCATCAACCTTTTCTTTGGTCTCTCTCTTGCTCTTCTGCCTGGCAGCTCCATCCTCAGCACCCTTCTCCCAATATACTCACTCTCTCGCCTCTGAACATGTCCAAACCATCCAAGTCTGCTCTCTCTGACCGCCAACTTTGGCTGTCCCTCTTATGAGCTCATTTCTAATCCTATCCAACCTGCCCACTCCTAGCGAGAACCTCAACATCTTCATTTTTGCCACCTCCAGTTCTGCTTCCTGTTGTCTTTTCAGTGCCACCGTCTCTAATCCGTACGTCATGGTTGGCCTGATCACTGTTTTATAGACTTTGCCCTTCATCCTGGCGGAGACTCTTCTGTCTCATAGAACACCAGACACCTTCCGCCAACTGTTCCGTCCCGCTTGGACCCGTTTCTTCACTTCCTTACCACACTCCCCATTGCTCTGTATTGGTGACACCAAGTACTTGAAGTCGTCCACCTTCGCTATCTCTTCTTCCTGGAGCTTCACTCTTCCTCGTCTGCCCCTCTCAAACGCGCACATATATTCTTTTACTTTGGCTAATCTTCATTCCTCTCCTTTCCAGTGGGTACCTCCATCTTTCTCACCTAACCTCGAAGCTGAAACACTTTTGCTAATTTGTGTGTAGATCCTTGTATGTGGCGCATGCAGCAGACACATCCTCAATCACATACTGACTCTGCCCCCAGCTTCATAAAACGATCAAGTACATTATATGACGCTTCTCACAAGCAAACGCTGTTGGCCGAAGCTAATCTGCGCACCCAACAACTCTTAATGTCGCTTTTCAATGCAATATGCTGGACAAGTTGTTTAGCCATTCTGCCTCACAGTTAAAAGGTTCTGGGTTTCAATATCAGCCTTGCTGTGGGGTTCATGCAATTGGACTTTATGACTTTGTCCCACATCACCAAACAACTTGTGGTGCACTGAATTTTCAGCCACTCTCAGCACTTCTCTTGAATGGGGGGGCCGCCAATGACAAGATGGCTTGCCCCGTGGCTTTCTCCGTGGTTAGGATGGTCAATAGGAATGCCTCGAGAATAAAACAATAAAGATGCATATCTTCCAATAACATTTTATTGACAAACATGAGACGCTGTCAAGAGACTTGTCAGCGTGGAGATAGTTTGGTTTTGCAAAATCTGACAAGAAACAGTAGTGTGTACACCCCGCTCATTTGGGGGGGGGGGGGGAACAAAAACAAAAACAAATCGGTATTGTAATGGACAAAAATAGTCCAAAATAAAGTATTTACGCTTTGCCTTCCACAGTTGCGTCATTCCACATCATGTCCAACTTTCGACATTTTTAAAAAAATCAAAAGCACAGGGAACTTTTAAGAAAGAAAAAAAAATTTGTTTCATATCTTGATATCAATATTGACTGATATGGGGGAAAATGTGATTGGAATTTGAACGAGACCAGTACACAGTCACATCCAAAATGGAGTATTAGTAACAATTGGCCTAATAATTTATTTAGGTGTCTCAGTTGTGGTGGTGGCCGTAGGCGCAGAATGGCAGTCAGACTGCTCCTGGGAAGCTGTGGCTACATAGTAGCTTACTGCCATCAGAGTCTGAATGAATAATAAGTAATAACAATTATGTGCAGGTAATCAAATGCTCCACTGTGCATCCAAAATAAACCAGCGCAGCTTTGCTTATCTTTTCAATTTGGTAAAGTGTTTTTTTGCGTCCAGACTGCTAATGTCACTTGTCACAATCAATATGACAAAATAAAGATCTTTGTGATTTCTTAATCTGACACTACAGACACTCAACGTTTTGGATACAACCGCATAAAAATTTGTTTTGTTTTTAATAGAATTGTCCCCTTTGAATGTTACGAAATAACATACAGTATTTGCGAAATACAAATTCAATTGTATTGTTGGACCGCTTTTCCCAAGAAACATGCTTTGGATTAGGAATTTTAGTCAACGTTTCCCTGGGAAACATCAGGGCGTTACTAATCATTAGAATATGAGAAGATGAAAGGGAGTATGGGGCTTAATGCGCACCAGTCATAAACAATAAGCCCAATTTTTTTTTTTTTAACAACGCTGTTTATTTGCACATGATATTGAGCAGATGGGTAATGGTGAGTCACCCGCAGAAAATACAAAAGGCATGCCACTTTGGGGGTAAAACGCATTAAACGTGGTTCAATTAAGGCAAGTTCCTCTGCACGCTTCTCACTCACTTAGAATGAAAGATGGCAAACCACTCAGAACATATGACGCAGACGAGCTTGGTGTACATTTTCACTACAGCAGGTTCGGATTTGCGCTTACCTGCTCCCGTATAGACCGAATGAAGATGCAATTACGGGAATTCCACTGCCACAAGAGGGCAATGCTAGCTGGTCGGTATCTTCAAATGACAAAAATCACATGACATCTTGCATACATTTATTTCTTTCCTGTCATTTAATTTAAAAGAGATATCGTGAACACCCCCCGCCCCACAATTTCAAACAGTTCTATGGTCTTTTTTCTTAAGTATCTTTGTAATTCGGAGGCAAATTTACCCGCTGCAATAGCCTCCAACAGGCTCTCGTTGTCATGACAACCTGGGGAAGAGCTAGTGTGTTGTGACTATGCGAATTTTCACTCGCGTGTGCAGCACTTCCTCCACAAGCGTAGCCCTGTCATTCTCAAAGGGTATGGAGCTCCCTCTAGTGGTATGCAACGAGTGACTGGCTAAGTACAGCTAATTAGCATTTATTTATACATGTACAATACATTGTATGTTGGCTCGGTGGCACAGCTGTAGGGAGTTGGCCTCACAGTTATGAGGTCCTGGTGTCTCCGTGCCTGCCTGGGTTTTCTCTGGTTTTCTCCCACATCCCCCCAAAAAATTGACTAATTGAAGGCTCTAAATTGCCCATAGGTGTGATTGTGAGTGCGACTGTTGTCTCTCTCCATGTGCTCTGCAATACGCTGGCAACCAGTTCAGGGTGTACCCCGCCTCCTGCTCGCCGTTAGCTGGGATTGGCTCCAGCACCCCTCGTGAGGATAAGCAACTCAGAAAATGGATGAATGCATGGATATACATTGTATTACACTTACATGTGCAATACATGTGAAATTACTGTAATATTGAAGGACGGTTTGTTTTTAAATATTCATTCAGGCACTTTATTTTAGTTGCATAATGTTACAGTGACTTGGACTTTTTTTCTTTTAATTCAGTACACTACATTTGTCAAGTAGAGTTCCGTCATATTTAACTTTTAAATAGAACACATTTGTTTTTAATCTTTTGCGAGTGTTTGTTTTCAAACATTCATTTAGGTGCAATTTGTACATGCTTAAGTGCATATAACTCATATGTGAAACATAATAAGTTACTAATCCAAAAAAAAAAAAAAGCATTGACATAAATCCCGGAAAAAATTGACTTGTCTGCTTCTATATTTAAATTCCTTCATGTCAAATGTGGCTCTTCACAGACACAATTGTAAAAAGTTTTGAGTGCGCGCCTTTGTTTTTCAAGAGCATATCTGTGTGCACGGCCGCGACGATAATGAACCTTCACGCTCTGGATTGCGGCTAACTGCGTTTGTGTATTTCTCTTGGAGCGTGTAAGAGCCACACGAGGAATGAGCCTGTTGTTTATTTGCCTGCAACGCGTAAACATGTCAGATGTTGAAACTGTTGTACTGTATTTATCGCATCCACTTGACATGTGCTAATGGCTAACACATTTTGGGATGAAAGCATCCACGAGTGCTCGTGGGTGTGCGCGTGCGTGTACGACAGACATTAGGGCTGCATGATTATAAAAAAAAGTAATGGACATGATTATTTTGATGTTGAAATGAGGATTAATAAACACGATTACTCAGGGTTTTATTCAAACCACAGTTTAAATACTTAGCTCAATAACTAAAATGAAATAATTTTGTCACAATTGAAATAATATGTTAAAAAAGCAATACATGAAAATAAATGCAGCCATGGCTAAAACCACTGGCACGCCTGGAGTGGTTGTCTGTTGAATATATTTCTTTTAAGAAAATCCTTCTCTAAATATCCTGGCATTTAGCAAATCGTGATAATGTTGGTAGTCCTAAAGATCCTTTAAACAGTTACATTTTAGTCCAATTTTTATGTCTGGCAGGCGTCTTTTTATACAAAGCAATGTCTGCTGTTCCTGCTCTACACACGGGGGCGATGAGATGGATGATGAACGCATGGACCTTTGTCTCACACAAAAAAATAGAAGAAGAAAGTAGGCATGAAACTTTATTAAACTCATTTTTGTAGTAGGACGAATATATGTCTGTGAGTATTGTTATATTGTCTCTCTGTATGTGTTATTATGGCGTTCGTGTGTTCATATTTATTAAAAAGTAAATCCCTTATTAGATCTAACGCTAATGTTAGCTCGGATATCAATAGGTTTTCCTCTTGACTGATAGCATAAAATGACTACAGTATTTTTATTTCAATGTGTGTCTCGGATGGAAATATTCAATGTCAGTTATTATTTTTGTTGTGCGTTTAGTTTTACAGTAAACCCAAACTGGGGTGCCAATGGGTTGTTTTCTTGTGACGTCACCCGTTTTGCTCTCTCGGGCAAAAAGCTGACGGCAGCCATTTTATTTCCCTGAGCTCATTATTCGTACATAGAGTAGAAAAACTTTTAATAAGATCCCTATTTGCGGTGCTGTGGGTTGAAAACGAGGAGCGACAATCTGTAGAAAAAGTTGGCCACAAAGGTTAACTAGCGCATTTACATGCTTCCTCCGCCGAGCGCATTCCTCAACTCACCCAACTTCCAAAAACTGCAGGGAAAAGTACTGTTTGAGCAAAAAGTTTTTGGAAGTTGGGGCAGTTTTCAGCAGCTTGTCTTCATCGCGTCTCGATCTCCGTGCGCTCGCTTTGCTCGAAAGGTGGCCGAAGTTGGGCAACAAGAAAGTCCGCTCCAAAGAGTCGCCGAGTGGGGTGAGATCCCGATTAGCCTTCAGCCGCCAGTAGCATCGAACAAGTTCACTGGCTACCAAGTTGACAAGTTCCACTCAATCGTGCCCCCAAAACGCGACCTTTCCTCCTTGTTAATGCAAGTTTACATGTAAGCTTATTGATAAGATTTGGGTGAATAGCCATTTCATATATATTAGAAGTAAATATTTTTTGTAATTAATATATGTAGATTTTAGTTGCCCATTACCTTAGCACGCATTCCGTGGAAGCCTTCAATCTTCAAATGCAGAATATCTTTCAGCCAGCCGTCCTGGAAGATCTTGTAGGCGTCCATGGACTTGTAATGTTTGAACAGCTCTTTTGTATATCCAGAGACATTGAGACATAGAGAGTTGTAGTACGGTCCGCCATTTACATCACCGATCGCAGCAGTCAGGTCCTTCAAAACACTGCCGTTTGCCATCACTGCAGAAGTGACTACGTGTAAACTTTTAAATACACTGTCTTCGGCTGCAGTCGTGACAAGATGCGGAGAGAAAAAAGCTTATTCTGGCTGAAGGAATGGTTGTTGGTAATCGATGTGTCGTTGCGGCGTGTAACTGGATATAAAGCCTTAGGGTGGTAATATGGCGGTGCGCAGTTGTGTATGGGTAATCAAGCCAAAAATTTGATGTATGTGAAAACAACTTATAAACTTCTTACAGCATATTGTGGGAGGGCAGACCAACATGTGTCACACGCTTGCTGCAAGCAACAAAAGTGCTTGTAGAAAGCAGGAATTTTTACCCACACCCACGGCACATTTATTACTTTTCTTCGATTATAACGTTTTCATGGTCGCGAAAAGCCAGAATTGAAATCACAATTACATTTTGATGAATCACTCAGCCCTAGCATACATTTGTCTTGCTGGGTGTGCAATATGTCCCACATGTGGTCTGCGGTCGAAAGTATATCCAGTACACAATCCCAGAAGTTCTGTTTGTATTATTTTATATGTGCACGTTCTATAATACTGTGCGAATGGGTTCCTCGGCTATTCATACAAAGTCCAAGCCCATTAGCTCATAAGATAGCGCCTCTCATTGCAGCACCTGGGTGGGATATATTCCAGCCACCGCAGTCTTTGATTGTATTTTCGTGGCTCAAATGAGTAATTATGTGCAGGCAATAATAAAACGTGCTTGTTAGATGAATTAGCATCCAGTTTTTAGTCATCGTAGGGGTATTTGAGTGATTGTGGACTAAACAGGGCATGCCATGATTCCGTCACGTTCGGCGGATGAAGCTTAATTTGAAGCTTTGTACTGTGCACTTGGTGATATTTTTAAAAGTCATCCAATTTTGTCAGGGTTCTTAACAACACCATTCTCGGGGACTTCAATGGGTCATTCATAAAAGGGTGTTCATTGTGTTTGACCTTCTGAGTAATTATAAACAGGTAAAAAAGTGACTATGTTAGAGTCAGCTGGGAAATCTAAACCGTGAAAGACGCACTGTATTTTGGTGCATGTATACGTGACATCTATTCGTGAGTGGCGGCACAGCCCAAAGGCCCCACGCCAAGTTGGGTGCCCCTTTTACGGGGAGTAAAACCCTCACTTTACTGTATAGTGAATTTCTTTTTAAATGATGGAGAGGACATAAAACGTATCAATGAGGAACACGGTACTAACTGTGATTATATGATCCAGTAATAACCCATTCCCCTACATTTATGATTTACAATATTGTTTCCTACTGTTTTAAAGCCTTTTCAAAGAATCTCCCCTAAATGTGTATGATACACACCTTATCTTTCCGAGGCTGTTTGGTTTTTCATTTGCTTCTGCTGCAAAAAACATTGTAAATTAAAGCCTGCGTTCCAATTTTTTTTTTTTTTTTTTTTGCTATGTGCATGACGCAGAAAATAGGAAACCATCAAAATCACCAAACAAACAAACATGGATATTTCTGCGTGGAGCACCAGTGACTGATGCACACGTCAGTACTGCGCAACCACACCGAAGGGCAAATTCATCATCAATCGTCGTCATGGCTAAAAAAAAAAAAAAACATCCAGCTGCGGTTTCTTCTTTTAAATGTACTGTCACATCTGCACCCAAACAAGTCCGCTTTTAGGATCGACACGGCTCTGCCAACAGGCATTTTAGGACATTTCCTTATTTGTTATGTGTGATGTCACACTGTCAGATGTTGTTTGTGGCATGATATCGTTGGCAAGGATTCATCAAAAAATGTTTCCCATTTGATCATCTCTAAACATGTTGTTATGTGTATTTGCGCATTTATGTACAACCAACACTTTTAGGGTACAATAAAGTCTGTGAATTCTTTTAAATAATATTGTTATGATGTTGCTAACCAATGATGACAAAAGTACTTCTTACCGTTAATACGACTTTAGGTGCTTGCTGGTTTTGCTAATGGCTTGATTGTCCGTTTCATAAATCGTCAGATTAGGCTTCATGCAGGCATTGAGACTTCCATCCTTTAATCGTGAACGTAATTCAATTTGATTTGCTATCATAATGGTACGATGGTGAACAGTTCTTGCCGACAAAGGCATGTCTTTTATTCGTTTGATTATCTCGTCTTTATGCGAAGTTGGAAAAATGCTTATGGACAACGTAGAGTACGAATGCTTTGGCATACTCCCCATCTGTGAATTTAAACACACAGCAGAACCCCTCCATCTCCACAAAGGCTGTCCTGTCCATTCTTGTTAAAAACTTCGGTGGTACTCATATTTTTTTCTTTGAGCGACCTTTGTCAAAAGAGTTTCCATAATTAGTTGTTCCAACACGACACGATCAGCGTTAGACCCTTCTGCGCCTCTGCACATCGACTACCAAGCAAAAACGACGGCAACCCACGAGGCCAAACTGTCTCTACGTCATTTGCATTGCCTCCCATACCTAACTACGGCAACCCCACTAGCACAAACCTTCTCTGCACGACAGAACTCACATGTACAGTATGTCGTTATGAGGGCTCCTCGAGTCATGTGCAACCACCAAAAGAGCCAGGTATGGCTCGCGAGCCATAGGTTCTCGACCCTACTGGCGAGTCCGACTTTCGTTACCTGGACCAGAACGGCTTCCACTTGCTGGAGCAAATCGGCACATCACCAAACATACAATAAATCGTCTTAGTTATTATGTAAATCAGGAAATTCAAAGCAACAAACAACCCTGTTGTTGTTTAAATTCCATCCCAGCAGATTTTTCCACATGTTTTTGAGACTGTAGGATGAAAGTCGCAGCTGGTTTCTAGCGTGGACTGAATGGGTGCCCAAAATAAGGAAATCATTGTCACTTTTTGGTATGGGCGACAGGGGGATTCTTACCCCTCTTTGTAGAGGAATCGATTTACAATGTAGAGTTGCCCTTCATGTTTTTTTGTGTGGGGAGCTTTTGTCCGCAAGGCTTCGGAAAGAATGTCGTGGCCGCTAAGTTTACAGTGTCACCAGCAGGTTGCAACAGAGATACTTGAACAGTAATCGGAAAAGCATGGAAACGTATTGGTTCATATGTGCATCAAACGCATGCTGTGAATTGTTCCATTCAGCTACCTGTTAGAGAAAATAAAATTTTGAAAAAAGTAGCGAAATATCAAACCATTGGGCAATTCAAATTTTAGCAACAGAAAAATTAAGTTCACCTGTAAATGTTCTCGGGCATTTTAATTTTGTTTCCAAATCTCACTCAAAAAACCTTATATGCCTCAGACTGTCAATGTAGAATTGATGTTTTTGGAATCAAGGAGGAAACAGTAGTTACCCGTACAGAACCCTCCCAACATCCAAACTCAACGCAGGAAGCCCAGACCCAAGAGTGGAACTGTGAGGCAGATGTGCTAAACCACAACTTCGCCGTGCTGCCTGCGTGAAAATCAATTACTGTAAAAATGGCTGTTGACGGAGGATAGGAAGACGTTCCTCTCACCTCTGCAACACCTCACTCGCGCTCACAGCGCGGGAGCAAGCGCGTCGAGCCTCTCCGTGTCGCCGCCTAATTCAAAGCACATTGCGGCGATGCGCGTAGGATGCGACTGCAGAAAATAAAACAATCCTAACAGGAGGATCAAAGAAGTGCCGAAAATCGATTCCTTCTGGACACGGAGGCTTTGGCATAAAACAAAAGCAGTCAAAAGTCAAGACAGACTGAGCACAGAACAGGGAAGGAAGGATAAAAGGAGACGGAAGAATGTCCTGAACTCTGCAGCTCATGAAGCGCCTCATCTGCAGCGCGTGCAGCGGCTTGATTTACACCCGCCTCGACCATTCCGCTTCCAAAAGTAGTTCACCTCCACCTGCTTCCAGCGAGTATGATCACACAGCGCAGCTGTGTCAGGTCCATAATTCTACTCTGTCAGGCTGCACTTTATGTTCTAACTTACCGTAACGCTTCACGTCAGTGTCTTCTTTTCTGAATACGAGACAACACGCAGCTAGCAGATGGCCGAGCTTCAGTGGGACTGCATTTTCATTTGTGTAATGCACGTAGGATGGAGCTTTTATGATCATTGTTGCAAGACAATGAGAAACATGCATCGTTTGCAAATGACAAATGTTCCTTTCGAAACTTAAGGCCCAAGGCAGTTAAATAATCGCATAAATATGACTTTGAATGAATAGAGCGCAATGATGTTGATATCTTTTCAGACAATGACATAATAATTCTAAGTTATTGCACTGGAACCTTGCTTCCCGTGTTCTCATGGCAAATCGTCAAAGTTAGCATAGACAGTTGACAGCACACTCTCTCAATATTACTCACAAAAACAAATCATCTCTCATTTGTCTTACGATGCTTGCTTCAAACCGAGCTAAATTCCGCCAAGAGACTTCATCAAAATACAATTGCTCGTCTTTGACCGTTATGACAGCTCGGAACCGGGTTCATTTCGGACTTCCTGTTCAATTTTGGGCACAGGTCCTTGAGACTTTTTCTTGCGTCGTGTTATGATTGGAATGTCCACCCCGTTTTGTATCGGTTGGTAAAACTGATGTCTGAGGTTGATTTTTGCTTTGGAATTCACCCAAAATGTCTGCTTTCAACCAAAATATCAGACTTCCTTTTCAACTCTTGGCACGGTTCCTTGAGGCTTTTTCGTGTGTCCTGTTATGATCGGAATGTCCACCCAATTTTGTATTGGTTGGTAAAACTGATGTCTGGGGCTGATTTTTGCCCTGGAATTTGCTCAAAATGTCACTTTAAACCAAATATCTGACTTCCTGTTGAAAGTTTGGTATGGTTCCTGGAGGCTTTTTCGTGTGCCCTATGATTGACATATCCACTCAATTTTGTGATGATTGGTGAAGCTGGTGTGAAACCGGGGGAAATCCCAAATTTCTCGCTGGCAGTACTGAGTGCATTTTGGGGTATTGAAGTGAGGAGCTATAAATTAAAAATGTTTTCATGGAATTACATACAAAATTGATGATTATATTTTTGGGGGAGAGCGTGTTAGTGATTCACAGTATAATATGTAAGACTATAGAGCTCATGCACGTGACGTCACCATTTTCACGGCGCCATATTGCCAGTCAAAAAGAGCTGCTTGACAGTGTGGGGGACATTGAACTGGAGCAGAATATTCACAATGCCCGAGACTTGTTGTCCTGTTTGTTGTTAAGACAGATATTCAAAGAAGTCATTATATAGAATACCAGCTGAAAAGACGAGAAAGGATTGATGGATTTCGGCAATTAAATGTGGTGCCCAATCAAATACACACGACTGTGTAGTGATCACTTCATTTCAGGTAGGAATTATTCTTCTCAATCTCAAATTCCATAGAAGTATTTATAATGCTATGTTGGCTCCTTTGAGAACAATGCGTTCAAAAAGAAAAACATGACAGGGAGTCGTCTCCAACGTACACGGAAGCGTGTTGTGGCCACACGTTAAGCTTCGGTAATCCTCTCCCCAACAGACTTTTTTTTTGTTCTCAAATGAGTCCAATGTGTTTTTTAAAAAAAATACTACACTGTCTGTCACGGAGAAGTTTACCAAAATTTAACATGTGGCCGCAACACGCTTCCGTGTATGAGAAGTCGACTCACTGTCTTTTTTTCCCAATCATAGTTAATGAATGCAAGTTTGTCTAAAACCAGGGGTCATTTATTTAAGTATTGGTATTTGTATTAAAAAAATCTGAGTGCCTCCATCGCTACGTGGGTTTTGTTCTTGATTGGGAACAGATCCAGCAATGAAGTATTTGTATTTGTCCAGACTTTTCTCCACTTTTAAAGTCTTCCGTGTAAATCTCGACGACTTCCTCACCAGATCCATGTGTAGATCCAGTTATCAAGTCAGACAAGTGGAAACGGGATGACAGTCCACTTTCTTATCGGCGAAAACATCGACTTCGGCATTAAATATGGGTCCTCTATGCCAAGTGTCTCTTATTTTTCCACGTACCTTCGTTTATTATCACCTTCTAAATGTTTAACGGTATCGGACAAAACTCTGGGTGTCGTGCTATCAGACATATTTTCGCTACGTCTCAACGGATTTCGCATTGAACAATGCTTTGTTTGACCGGCAATATGGCCAGTCATGTGATTTTGGTAATGTAGGTGCACAAGCTCTATAGAGTACTATATATATTACACATAGTATATTTTTCCTCAAAACTATATGTTGTTTTTTTTTTTTTTTTTTTTTTTTTAAAGAAGTTCATAGCTATTTCTACATCGATTTTGATTTAAAAGTACGTACGCTTCCTGGGCCGATCCAAAAGGCAATGCCGCATAAAATAAAGAACAAAATAAAGTGGCTAAATCCAAAGTGTGCATGGGCCACACTCGAACAATGCCAAGTTTTTTTGAAACGCTTCAAAGACGAGCAGGATTTAACATGAAAAACCATAACATGAGCAATCATCGCAGACCCGGCCGCACGCTTCCCTGGAGGAATCACAATGTAGATTCCCAGAAGTAATCTAAAAAGCAGCTCCAGTGAGAAATACATATCCCAGCTCTCGGTGAATCTGATGTTTGGCTTTGGAGCTTTTAGCGTTGACTGAACGTGCCAAGGTCTTGAGATTGTCACGCTGGGTGCAAATGAAGGAAAGCAAGGTGTTTACGGTGCAAATCAAGACCTCCTTCAAGTCTGTCTGAAACAAAGAAGTTTTTGTGTGACTGTTTAGAGGAAGTCGCCCCAGTCATTCTATGTGACCCTTTGAGATCACCACAAAAGAAGAGGGCAGCTGAGTAAGTCCATAACTCATCCATGAAAACAAACTCCCATGTCTGTAAATAAGAGCCAAGTACCCCCCCGACTGGAACCCCAAGGGTGACTTTTTGTGGTGTAGCTTTACAAAGACAATACAATGCTGCAGATGGGAAAGGATGACACATTCCAGTAAAATAGGACATTACTGGCTTAAAACATGCAAGTCATCTGTAGCTGAATTGGTATCTTGTGATTTTTTAAATTTTTATTTATGTATCTATTTTGTCAATATAAGACACAATGCATGTTGGGATTTGGGTTAGGGTTAGAAAAAGAGTATGTATCTGCTTCCTGTTCTTTTAGTATGCTGTGTACTAGAGATGACAGACTTTAATAGTCATGTAATCAAAATTTAAATTAAAAATGTACCTAAATGAATCTGTGTTGAAAGATTAAAGACATGTATTGTATTGAAAAGTTAAATGTAACTGAACTATATTAAACTAATTTTCTGTACTGGGTTAGCAAAATTTCCATTCCACTGTAAAATTGTATACAGTTTGAACAATTTACCATTATTGGTACTCATACCCCAATTTTCAAATCTCGGGTCTCTACTGAAACGCAATCTAATCAGTTGCTCCTCTATTTTTCTCCTGGCAACAGCATGAACTTCAGTTTGCTTCCCAATTGGATTTTTTTTTCTGTTTCACATGCATAATCTTATTCATGTACAAAATGGAGCGGTAACAATTCCTACGTCTTAATCATCTTCTTTTCCTTTCCGCTTGTCCCGTTAGGGGTCGCCACAGCGTGTCATCTCAGATGAACGCATATTTGTTTGGCACAGTTTTACGCCGGACGCCCTTCCTGACGCAACCCCTCTGCATTTTAGCCGGGGAGAGAAGCCTACATCACATGGTATTCCCAGGTGTTCTCCCATCCAAGAACCGTATTTTCCGCACTATAAGGCGCACCGGATTATAAGGCGCACCTTCAATGAATAGCCCATTTTAAAACCGTTTTCATATATATAAGGCGCACCCCATTATAAGCCGCATAGAATCGCCGCTACAGTAGAGATTCAGGTTATGTTATGTGTCCATTAGATGGAGCTGCACTAAGGGCTCAATAATGATCCATATATAAGGCGCATTGGGTTATAAGGCGTACTGTTGGCTTGTGAGAAAATTAAAGGCTTTTCGGTGCACCTTATAGTGCAGAAAATACGGTACAAACCAGGGCCAAACCCGCTTAGCTTTCGAGGTTGCCATGGCCGTAAACCCTCTTACGTCTTAATAAATTTCTTTAATTTCAAAGTGAAATGATCTATTTTTAAGTTACAAATAAGCGTGACTTCAGGTTTTGTGCCTTAAAATACAATCATTGTGATTAGTTACTATGCACACATATAGATGAAAAACTGATGCAACAAAAAAAGCAATTCTGGTTTGATTTAAGTGGCCCAGCCCCTTTGACATCCAGTTTGGCCTTATGTGGGCCCTGAACACCAAAGATGTTTCATCTCTTATTCGATCGTCTAGAGATGATAAAGATCGGCTGTTGAAGAAAGTACTGCGTTAGCGTTCTAACTTCCACACAAATTGGCGTTATGTCACTGCTGTAAGAACAGAACTCAGCCCATGTACCTGATTTTGCACATGAAATAAATTCAATACCCGGTAGAGCCATGTCGGGCCTAGGACCGTAACGGGGCATATTTGACAATTTTGTATGGAAATGTGATAATCAGTGTTTACGGGGCTACCTTTTCTTTCAATGTCTAAACACGTGCGTCACTCTTCACCTTGCGGCAGCAGATCTTGGGTGGCGGATAGTCCAATTTAAAAACCCCCACCACGGTTTTTTTTTTTCACCCCTGTTTTTCATCCGAAGATATCGCCATATAGATTGAAAGCCGCTGCGGACCTCACAGACTGCGCTTATAACAAGTGAGAAACACAGAGAGGCCTTAGGAAAACCTCGGGTAAGGTCATCCGTGGCAGCTGGCATGCGAGGCGGCCTACAAAAATACACAATTCGTCCCTCTTGACGGCCATCAGTACACACTTGTACAGTCACGGCACGGCAATGGCGCATGCTTGCGCTGACATCTCCAGACAGTGAAAAATAAACGGAAAAGAAAGAGGGAAAAAGAAGACTCATAATGAATTCCAGTGTTGTGAGCAAAAGGAAAGCCGAGCCATCGTACACAACGACGTCCGTGCTTGGAGTATTACTGTGTCATAAAGTTGAGACCTTACTATGTCTTCATTTGAGGGAAGCATGAAAGCAGGAGTCATTAAAATAGCTCTGAGAAAAGGGGATGCTTATCTAATGATATGAACCACATTGCGCCACTCTGGATTTGGACTCGGGGTACTGGAGATATGGTTACATTTTTAAGTGCCCTTGATGTCCTGACCTTTAAATTTGGTCCTGCCGTCAAGCTTGAACTTAGTGAACTCTGAGATTGAATTTTTTTTTCCCCAAACATTTTACACGTTTTTGAAGGTTGGAAGGAATAGTGGATGACTAACAGTTCTGCAGACCAGGTTTCAAGTCCGGTCTTCCCTGTGTGTGAGTTCTCCCCCCGTCCCTGTGTGGGTTTTCTCCGGGTACTGCTGTTTCGACCCACATTCCGAAATCATGCACGGTGGCTTAATAGAAGACTCCAATTTCCACAAAACTTTCTCAGTTTTTTGTTGCCCTGGATGGATTCTTATCCCCGAAAGGTTTGATTTTTGATTTTTCACCATTTTGAAGCCTCATTTTCTATACTTGGCCATTTTTTGATGCTTGCAATTTGGCAGGGTTGTTAACACTCCTTCCTGTGATTTCAAATTAAACATTTCCATTTTATCGGGACTTTAAGGACAGTCGACTTCTGTGGCCTCCTCGTCATATATTATGAACGCAGCAACGTTCCGCTGGTAGATTTGCGCAACAAAACTTCCCCTGGTGTTGTTGCAGCGCCTGATTAGACCTCAAGACGATGGCAGCGCGCTGTAAAAACACCAATCACTATTTCCTCATAATAAACTTAATGAGACGGATGGTCAGGAGGGAAATATTTTCCATGATGTTCTTTTCTTTTTCCACCCCAAGCCGTCTTCACAACAAACGATCAGGGCATCAATTTTGAAGACGGAAGCCAAGACCTCTCAAACCTGTTGAATTATTCCTGGTGAGTACAAATATTTTCTTTTTTTTTTTTTTTTACTTTGACTTGGATAATTGGAAACGTTGGTTTGATTAGAAACACAAGACAATGAATGATGTTAAACAGGCTCTTTTTTTCCCATTCAGAATGTTCATGGATTGTGTAATTATTGATATTGTGTAACCCTCTGGACTTTCACACTGCACAAGAATCTATCTATCTGTCTGTCTGCTGCCTTTCCATTTATCCATCCATATTATTGCTCTCTAGTTGATACAATGTATAAACAAAATATCTAAAGTCATGCACACAAAAGAAATACATAATGTGTGAGACTGCAGATGTAAATTTCTCACAGGGAGGACTCACGAAGCGCTTTACATGGTTAAAATACAGAATGACAAACATTATACAGTTGATGCTTGGAAAAAAATTCTCACGTACAGTCTGGTATTGTTGCAATATTTCTCACTGCTCTCCTACTGCGTGTTGTCCTCAAGATGGACAGCAAAGCAAACAACACTGATTAGCAAATTATCAAATTATTATCAAGTTATCAGACCAATTACCGAGCATATTGCTGAAGAAAAATCAATTTAACAAACTTCATATGACAAGATAATAACAAAAAGTAAGGATCATTTTTGTATTATTTGGTTAATAACAGTAAAGACAGAAGCCTTTGATTTTCATTTTGAAATCACATGTATTCGAATCATTGTCAGTTGTTTTCCATCAAAAAATCTTTTTTTCCACAAATTTTTAGTGGCACAATGTCTTTATTCATAGTCGATATTCAAAATGCAATTTCATGATTTGCAGTTTTTTGAAGATGCTGATTACATTTTTGACACAGGGTTTCCCCCATTGCTTAATACGCTTTTTGCATGAAAATGATCACAAATACATTTCAGTGTCTTCAGTTCCTTTTTTTCTTTTTTTTTTTTTGTGTGTGATTCTTTCACAGACTGCCTTTGTAATTGAAGATGTCTTTACCGTTAACGTCATAGAAGAGAGCCCCATTATGTTGTTGCAACACTGTCTTAGCTGAAGTGCAAGGATGAGGCGGCCATTTTAAATTGAGAGAATAGCAGACAGAAAATTATGTTGTTTCTGAGATATAAATTTGTGAACATGTTGGGAACTATTACATGACTTCACCTTTATTACGATTGTATAAGCACTATATTGTCATGGGAGAATGAGTAGTTCAGATCATTTCCGCGCTTGTTTCAGCAGAGTTGGAAAGGCAACACGTATTGTACATTTTTAATGAAACTGTTTGTCTTCACAGTTATCCATGTATGCATTTACCGTTATACATGAGAAGCGTCTGTCAATGGGCTACCAGCAATTGTTCTGTCAATCAGGATCGCCTTTACTATGAATGCCTAAAATTTCAAACACATTTTTTAAAATCGGACGCAAACTGTGGTTGTTTTATTTTGGGAGGCATTTCCCCATACAAAATCAAGGTGGTATAAGAAAATTTGCTAAATTAGAATGATTAAATTCATTATTTTTTGATTTGTCTTCATTGTTATTGATCAAATGATGTTGAAAATGTCCCATGACCCATAATCTTTCAGAGACCTTCGATAATCGGGCCTTTTGCTGAATTTGACTGGAAGAGGTGAATCATGCGCAAATTTGACCCAGATTTTGGGACGTGGGTATGTGTAAGCTATTGTTTCTGCGTTACCAAAAAGTGTTTGCGGTCTTTCTGTTTGCACTTTAATCACGTATCGCATAAACAGGTCCAGAGTCCAGCCGCCTGACACGGCTGTCTGTCTTTGCCATTTCCCTCTGATGTTCACAGTCACCCCGCCCTCAAATTCCTCCTGCATGTCTCATTGCTTTTTGCTGCAGGCCAGGCCGGTTCCCCGGGGGCTCATCTTCAGGAGGAAATTATTTTTCATTGCCACCAAAACACTGCGACTTTGGCCGCGGCGGCCTCCTGGCCCTCGTGACGCTCATCCAGGTTGGGAGGTCATACTTCCTCCTGCCCGTGAGGTGGCAGTCGAAAGGTCAACCCTGCTATCATTTGAGCCTTAACCCAGCAACACGGGGTTATATATCATCGTAAAGGTCATAGCTGGACTTCTTTAAAGCCACGGGGGCATCCAATCCATCTTTACTGAAGCAGCTATTGTCGAGCTTTGCGGACATTTTTGACCATAATGGCCCTCAAAAGTATTGTTTTGAGTATTAATACCTTTCACTTGGGGGTTCTCTAATGAGACATCATTTCGGGGTCACGGATTTGTGAAGCCAATCCCATCTGATTTGGGGGTGGGAGGGCGGGGTACACCTTGGACTGGTTTAAGGTCACACAAACTATTATTTTGGAGTGTTTTCCCCCCATTGTGTTTTCGCTTTACAGAGAAAGATGACTTTTGCTTTGAGAATGTAGTGACTCATCAAATTAGTTACATGGTTCTAGTCATTCAGGTGACTCAGCAATAAGCTCATTGACTGCATTGATCACTGTTGCCATGCAATGGAGACCAAAATAATTAGTTCATTGCTATTGTAAAAACACAGATGTGGTTTTCCCCAGAGAGGCCAAAACACAGGCGGAATTAAACAATGAAGGAGGATGAAAAGGAAAAGAAATGAGAATTTCGGTCAACTTGGGGTTTCCAAAGCTGAGGGACAACATTAGCTTGTTTTCTTGATAAATTTGTTTTTAAAACAGTCTGGCCGGGAGCATCTCGCCCATTTGGGATGTGGAGATGTTTCATTGTCCTCTTTTCCTGGTAAAAGTGTTCAACATGCACACTTTTTTTTAATCTCACTTTCTTTAAAAGAAAACATGCTATTGATGCTGTACGTTCCTAAAAGAAGTTAAACTTTAACAAATTAAATATCCGTGCATCCATTTTCTATATTGCTTGAACCAAAACCATCTTCACTCTGAGGCAGAGGTGTTAACCACTTCCAAATCATTCTGCCTTTTAATTAAATATTTCTTTTGCTTCACATTAATGCTTTGACTGGCGAGCAACAATTTGAGATACGAACGCTGTATTGAGGCAGTCAACTCAACTCCGCTGACTTTATAACAAGTTAGCCAGATGGTGCACACGTGTTCAAAAAAATATATATTTTTTTCCCTTGTTGAAGTTCAAGTTGACTCTCAAACTAACAAACTAAAAAATTACACATTGTGTATTTCAAACTGCGGCATGGTGGACGACTGTTTAGCACACCTGCCTCACAGTTCAGAGGACCAGGGTTGAAATCCAGCCTTGCCTGTGTGGAGTTTGCATATTCTCCTGTTGCCTGGTGTGTTCCCCCCCCAGATGCTATGGTTTCCTCCCTCATCCCAAAAACCTGCACAGCAGGTTAAGTGAAGACTCTAAATTGCCCGTAGGTGTGAATGTGAGTGCGAATGCTTGTTTGTTTATATTTTTGAGCTTCTTCTGTGATTTCTTCGTATTTAAATTGAAATTTATTGCGCATCAGATTCATACAGAACATAATTTCTAAACGGGGGAGGGAGGCAAAGACAAAGCGCTAACTGTAAACAATTGGAAAAGTAAATCACTCCGACTGAGAAAGAACCAATAAATATGGATGTTGCATGAGACTGTAGCGCCACACTCTGTGAAAGTTTGCTAGCTAACGCGTAATGGGAAACACCACAGAAAGGCTAATGATTTGCATCGATACTGCAGTATGATAACCCTTTAAGGAATTACCATATTTGATCACAAATGTTGCAGCAACACATGCAGATAGACAATTAAACAATACTCACAGGGAGATATTCAATATCCGCTGCGAAGAATAGTCAATATTACAGCAGATTATTAAATCATTTCCAGTAACTCAGTGAAACTCTTCCTCATTTTTCGCTTGTGTTGTACTGCTGCTCGGTGGACAAGGCACTGCTGTATTTGGGTTTTTAATACAAATTATATTTTATTTAAATACAATTTATGACTGTCCCACCATACGGCATTTTGAGGTCAGTAGCGCAGATTTTCCTTAAAAAATATTTACTGGAATTATGACTTTAGTACCGCGTTAGCGTAGGTTAGTTACAGACTATGGCACCTTCCGACTTACCTACAAATCCAGGGTACGTCTTCGCCTTAGGATCACAACTCCGTCGTCAAGCGCGGCTCTTCTGTTATGAGAAGAAAGCCTTTATTGCAAGTGCTTCTTGTGAAACTACAGCTGATGGATTCAATCAAATCTTCCACAGCCTGCTATCTTCTGGACGACACTAGACAGGCCCCGGACCTGACACTGTGCTTGATTTCTTCGTATTATTTGAATTCCTTTCCCCTCTGTGTCTTTTTGTGTCCTTCTCTGTTTCATTTTGCCTCACTCATTTGCCCCCCGCCCACCCCTCCACCTTCCTCTCTTAAAAGTTGAATCACAATGAATCATTGATTCTCTTTTTTTCGCTCATGGATGTTTAGTTTTTTTTTTTTCCCCCCCAGCTCCTGGGAATCTAATTTCCTGTTTCTGCTTCTGTCAACTGATTGATGTTTATGTTTAACAATCTGTTTCTGTTTTCCACTCTTTAGTCCTTCTCTCCTCCTAACCCACCACTTTCTTTTCCCCCCAGATTTACTCGCTATTGTCTTCACGGAACGTTCCGCCGTACTGAGGGATAAAAAGCGGGTTTTTGTTTTTGGCAGCGGTTGAACCATTTTGCAAACGGCAACATCTCCATTGCACGGCAACATATACATGAGCATGGTAGCTTTAAGACCTTGATTAACATTATTAGGTTTGTAAAATTTCCTCATTTTTTCATAGGCATCAAGTCCTTCTAAGACTGTGGCACAAATTCACACTGAAGTTGAGAATGTAAAGACACACGTCGTGTTTTGTGTACTGTAAGGTTCGGGGTTTGTACTTTCTAATATTTTATACTCTCTGTTGCTGACATTGTATTATCACTTTGCAGTGAGACAAAGGAAGTGGGTGTGCATTTTTATTCATTTGTATCTCTCATTACTTTCAAAGTTCTTGTCTTGGCTCTGGGTGAAGATTTGCAGTAAATATTTTTAGCCGCAAGATGCTGATAGCATGGATTAAAGAATTAATCTTGAATTCGCAGGTGTAATGATAATGGAATTATTTACTATAATGCTCTATTTGTTCTTCTAATCATTGCATTTTCCTTTTTATGGCATTTGAATATTGTTCCAAACTCGAGATTCACACAGACACTTAGTGTCCAGTGATCCCAAAACCTACAAAGCCACGTGTCCAGGTACGTGGTCGTCATATCAAAACATGCAGTAGCTCTGAGAAAGATCATTTTGTGCCATGAACATCAGTTAGGACACGCGTGGCTTCAAATTTTTTTTTTTTTTTTTTTACACTTAGCTTTTCAGAGAGTTGCTGCTATAGGAGTGTAACCCCATCGTAAATCAAAATTGTACGCAGGTCAGAAGGCTCTGTAGTCTATCACTAATCTACACTAACCCGGTAATTTTTATGATTATAGTAAATAATTCTAAGCAAAACCCTTCTCAGGCATTATTATGAAACAATATCGCAATCATTTTGATTTCACCACTTGTTTTCTTGGCTTACGCTGCTTTGAATACACTTGGGCCAATATTTTGCTGCACACGGAATCGGCGGGGGGTGGGTGCCGCTCCAAACCCTGGCCCCCTACTGCAACTGTCAGCGAATCATGGAAACCAGACGTTTAATTGTTCTCAGATGGCAAAGCGTTTGGTGCGAGACCCAATGGATGACTGCGCCCTCCGGTCGGAATCATCCATTACGCCAACAATTCTGTCTAATGGGTGTGATAGCATGTCAGGCCGAGGTCATATTCTTGCAACGTCGATAACAAAGTACTTCTGGACTGTTTCTCTGACAAATTGACTTTCAGTTGAGCGTTTGGCTGGAGATAAGTGTTCAGATGTTTGTGTGCTGCTAAGAGGAAAAGTTCATGTATCTGTTGTCACTGTCACTTAAAACTGAAAATATTAACCGGGAAAAAAAAAGTCATTGCCGTCTTTCAGGCATAGCAGAATTGATCGCCTAAACACCAACCTTCATTCAGTGATCAAAGCGTGATTAGGAGCTATACATTCAGTTTTTTCATTCCAAAACTTGACAGTGAATATAATCATTGATTGGGGTCATTTCACTCTCGAGCCATTGAATCGATTGGAACGGCTCTGTTCTAGTTGTCTTAGACGATGTTCCGCTTCTCGTCCGAGCGGGCTCCTTCAGTTCGTGCACATGGGTCAGATAGCCAGAGTGCCATTTTTTTTTTTATCTCCTAGGTTAGAGACAGTCCCGAGGCATCTATGGTATCACTCTTTTGGAACCAAATGTATCATCACGCTTGGAAGAGAGACTTCTGCCGGCCGACAATCGTTGTTTGGGTGGACTCTTCATGTTAAGACGCCGGTTGCAGCTCTTCAGTGGACAATCCAGACAATCTCTATGTATTGAGTGCGAGAGGACGTCCTGTGAGGCAATTCGGCGACCCATGAGACACAAATTTACCAC
Organism: Syngnathoides biaculeatus; assembly: GCF_019802595.1. Lineage (NCBI taxonomy): Eukaryota > Metazoa > Chordata > Actinopteri > Syngnathiformes > Syngnathidae > Syngnathoides > Syngnathoides biaculeatus. Next base: position 17,525,607 of record NC_084653.1, on the reverse strand, counting down.
TTTCATGGGATTTTGGTGGTTAAGCCTTCAAATTTGTGTCAATGGCTTGTAAATAGTTTCCAGTCTTACTGTATACTGAACTGTTGTAAGTGGTTGATGTTTAGAGAATTAAATCATGCCATTTGGATGAAATCACCTGATTGCAAATCTAAATTGGTTACTTTGAATTGTGAAGTCAATTACTTGGTGTTCAGGATTAGATTGATGATTCTGATCTAAATGTAGGATGTAAAAGGAATTTAAAAAATATGGTCAAAAATTTTAATTTATTTTGACCTATGAAGCAATCAATCCATCCATCTGTTTTCTACTGCTTCTCTGGTTCGGGTTGCGGGAGAAATAGATTCAGCAGGGATATCCAGACTTACCTTACCCCAGCCACTTCTTCCAGCTCTTCTGGAGGGATCCCGAGGTGTTCCCAGGCCACCTGAGAGACATAGTCTCTCCAGCGTGTCCTGGGTCATCCCTGGGGTCTCCATCTGGTGGGACATGCCCAAAACATCTCACTAGGGAGGCGTCCAGGAGGCATCTGAATCAGATGCCCCAGCCACCTCATCTGGCTCCTCTCAATGTGGAGGAGCAGCCGCTCGACGATGACCCCTATGACGAGTGCAATATTGGATTTCGGTTTCCCTTGCCCGGACATGGGTCACTGGGGCCCCCCTCGGCAGCCACACCTGGAGGTGGGGCTCGAAGGCGAGCGCCTTGTGGACAGGGCTGCACCCATGGGGCTCACCCGGTCACAGCCCAAAAGGGTAACATGGGTCCCCCTTCCTATGGCCTCACCACCTGTGAGAGGAGCCAAAGGGGTCGGATGCGATGTGAGCGGGGAGGTGGCCAATGGTGGGGAACTTGGCGATCCGATCCCCAGCTACAGAAACTAGCTTTAGTCAAGGAATTAATGCTGATTAAAACTGTACAATTGGAAGACCTGTATTGATAGTCATTGGACCAACTACATTATTTACCTTCCAGCTCTGTGATTGCTTCTCAATAGAAAGGATGTGCCGAGCTCCAATTTTAAAATGGTTGTTTGGACTCTCTTTTGTGTTGGAAAATATCAATTTTACCGTCATTTATTCGAATTATATGGATGTAATGCGACCAGAGCATTCATTTCCTAAAGACTGTGATCACGGGCTAACAAGAAACATACCCTTGGCTCAGTTTAAACAAAAAAAAAAAAAAAAAAAAACCCACACAATCCATGCTGTTGTTGATATTTCATGAAACAGGAAGTTCATAAATCATTTTAGTATGAATAAAAATGGCAAACAGAACAGAGATACTTGATATTGTTGTACTGGAACCTTGTTCAGTACCGTTTAAACCTTCGTATTAACCTTCTCTGGGCACCTGTCTGGGTGGTGTGGCACAGAGGATCAGTGTACGCCTTGCAACAGGAGGGTGGCCAGTTCGTATCCCTGTCCAAGTGACATGTTGTCGTCGTGTCCTTTTGCAAGATATTTAACCCCAAGCATATAAAATGGAGCTGTTGAACTGAACCCATCAACACCCCCCTCTGGTTGTTGATACACTTCCATGCCACTTACTGGAAGTAACAATGAGGAAAAAAAAGACAGTCATTGTGTTTTAAACTCAATAAATGAAATATCATGATATAAATGTCATATGTTATGGTAATTTCAATAATCACCACTTCAGTCTAGTGCAAATGTAAATTGCTTGCAATTAAATTAAGACTTCCAATCTGTTTCTAATCTTATTCAACGTTCCTGATTGTCTATAGATTGAGTGTCTTAATTCTTTTTCCAGCCTTTTGTTTGCAAGCCTCAAAATTAAAAAGAGAAACGTTTACCACCGTATGCATAAGAAGTAATCCACATCTTGTCACTTTTTCCCTTTTCTATGTGCAGGATGCATCTCATCATTCAGCATCCCCCAGTTAAGAAGTGAGTATGTTGCTTGTGCTCCCTGTTTGCATTCTTTGTTTTTGCTTTGGTGGCTTGCCCGCACTCGGCATTGTATTCACGGTCCGTCTCTATCCTCGCGTGCTCTCTCCTCAATTCAGCGCGACGGAAACTTTGCCTCACCACCTCAATTTGGACGCCGCATCCCATCCGCAGTGCGAGTGCAGAAGGTCGTCGAGAGTGTGAAGGTCCTGAATGAAAGTGTTCCTTTTCAGTAGGAAGTTCCATCCTGGATGGGGTCCACCTCCCCGCCCCCAAACACACACACACACCACACACACACACACACACACACAACAAGAGAGGATGAACACGCTAAATGTGTTATTTTCCCCCTTATTTAATTCTTTTACTCCAAAGCACCTTGATGACTGAGACAACTGGGTCAGAGGACAAAGAGAGATGACTCCATGACAAAGATAGCAGCTGGTCTTTAGGAGTCTCTGCAGTGACCTAAGACACCTTTTTGAAAGTAAGAATATTTGTGTGCATGTGTGTGTGTGCGCGTGTGTGCAGTGTTTGGTTCTAAGGAATCAGAGTCACAGACTGAGGACATTTCCATCTGGTTTGAGAGGCCTCATAAAAACTACCTGCAGGCTCCGCAGAGAAATCCATCAAATCGTCAATGTTCAAGTTGGGACCACATCACAACACACAGGCTGTCTTAAATTAATCGATTATAAAATACATGCATACACAGGAGAATGAGCTAGTGGGATAGGATCTTTTCTTTTTTTAAAAGTAAAACAATCCCAAAATGTCCCGCATCTGCATATCGTGTCTGTACCCAGCACTGAGCGCTTGTCCTCCCAATTCATGCCAATCCATGGCTCAGCAGAATCCAATAAAGAAGTGATTCAACATTTACTTGATTTGAATTCTTAGTACCAAACAAACCACGACAATAAACTAATTCTTCGCTCAACCTAATCCACAGGATAATCATTTCACGTAATCTCTTCGAGAAATATGACAATCGGGCCTTTGATCAGTTGGGAGTAATTTGGGCCGGATTTGGCCTAAATATTTGTCTGTCCCAGGCTACCCTCCCCTAAAACACAAAAAGCAATATTCACTTTTTTTTATTGCAAAGTTGCACTTAATGATATTGTAATTTAGAAAACCATACAGTAATAACACAATTAAATAGAATATCAAGGATTAAACAGTTCGTGCATCCTCATGAATTAATTGTGGTGCCTTCTGATGTGTATTGACCTGGCCACTAATTGCCAGTGCAGTAAAGTCTTCCAGACAAACGAAGAAGATTTTTATTCAACTAATGTAATCTGTAGTAACTATCTAACTAGGGTATAAAATGTTTGTGTATGCGTGCGTGTGTGTGTGTCTTTACGTCGACATTTGTTGCTGGACTATTCGCGATCAAATTGTCTTTTCCCAAAGTGTTACTGACTTATAGATGCTATTCATTAGCCCTATCTACGACTTTTCTTTTTTTTTTTTTTTTTACATTGTTAAAGTTAAGATGGCAGACTTAACGGAAAAGTTATGTAATCTTCTGTCCTTTTAAAAGCTCAAGACTTTTTTTTTGGCATGAAAAAGTTTCAATTCTCTTTGGGAGATCTGCCAGACTGCAGGTTGTTGTGAAGTGAAATGAGTTGAGTTTACTGTCGCCACGCAATGTTACGATCCCATTTTTTTTTTGCTCACAGTTCAAAGCACAAAAATGAATGAATGACTGCTGCTATCTTGAAAAATCTATATCTCAATGCACCACTGTAATTAGTAACGAAAGCTCAGTTGGTTACTGTACATTTTTCACCATGTAATCAAACTATGAATTCAACAAAGAAGAGGAAGTCATCACACGGGATGTAAAATGTGCACTCAAAGGGCTTCAATGTCGTGCTCCCACCCTTTTTTGTATGGTAAACTAAAAAAATTCCAGTCCAAACCGATTATCTAAGATCTGTTTTTGACAGGGTGGTAAAATGGACAACTGGTTTAACATCTGCCTCACAGTTCTGAGGACGGGGGTTCAAATCCCAACTCCTGTGACTCCTGCGTGGAGTTTGCTTGATTTCCCGGTACCTGCGTGGGTTTTTTCCCCCGGATACTCCAGTTTCCTCCCACATACCAAAAACATGCATGGTAGCTTGACTGAAGACTCACAATTTCCCGTTGGTCTGAATGTGAATGCAAATGATTGATTATACTTGTCCTGCAAGTGGCTGGCGACCATCTCAGGGCGTACCGTGCCTCTCACCTGAAGATCGCTGGCATGGGCTCAAGCACACCCGCAACCCTAGTGGGGATCAGCAGCATGAAAAACGAAGGCTTTTATTTGGCCAAACTGTTCAATGTGGTGTTTCACGTTGTACATTCTATTTACTTTGCTTCATACAGTTCTGAAGTTTAAAGGACAAAGTTGTCACGTGATCTGCGTTATACCTGTTATACATGTGTTGTAAATGTGTTTTTATCAAATTGGTGGCTCCAGGGCATCCAGTCATGGGCTTATTGCGCAACCTAGGGGGAGAGAGCTGGTGCCTCCGGAGTGCCTGTTTGCTTTGGGCCCGCTTTATCTTCTTGATGCCTTTACCAGACACGGTCCCTGAAATGCTGACTGGAATGAAAACAGCGCTCCTTCTTGCCTTGAAGTGCAATGTCCTTCAATTTTACGATAGACAAGCAAAAGTTGTTGCAGAGGATCGTACGGGCGTCTGTTTGCTTTCCAATTGGCGTTTCCCACATTGTTTGTGTAGTTAACTGGTTCACCCCAAGCTCAGACACATACGTATTTGGCATTTGGCGAATGCCTACGCCTATCCACAACCCAATCTGCTGTACAGTCAAGGCTAACTTGGGTTCTTTGCTATCGCTTCAATGTGCCATGACACTCTAATGGCCGAGCGGGGATCAAAGAGTCCAAAAGATTGCACTCAGCCGCCAAGATGGATCCCAAAAGCCTTTGGAGCGCGATGCTTATCGTCCTCGTGCACAAACAAACAATCGTTGAATGCAACTCAGGAATGAATTGCTGTTGTTGGGCTGCAACACTTTATTATACTTCTCAGTCACCATGAACATGTGTGAGCGTTCCTATCATCAATTTGTAAATTCAGTATAAATACATTAAATACATTTGAATGGTCGACCATCGAAAGGTCTTTTTTTTCCAAGAAAGAATATTCTACAATAATAACCACTGGAGAAAATCTCATTATGTTGCCGCAATACACCAGAAGGATCTGTGAGCTGAGGTGCCAGGATGAGGCATTCACACATTAGCAGACAAAATGCGTTTCCTCCTATATGAATTAATATTAATCCTTCCAGTCATCCATTTTCTTTGCCGCTTACCCTCACAAGGGTTGCGGGGAGTGCTGGAGCCTATCCCAGCTGTCAACGGGCAGGGGGCGGGGTACACCCTGAACTGGTTGCCAGCCAATCGCAGGACACATAGAAACGGACAACAGCCGCACTCACAATCACACCTAAGGGCAATTTAGAGTGTCCAATTAATGTTGCATGTTTTTGGGATGTGGGAGGAAACCAGAGTGCCCAGAGAAAACCCACACAGGCACGGGGAGAACATGCAAACTTCACACAGGCGATCGAACGGGATCGAACCAGGGTCCTCAGAACTGTGAGGCCAACGCTTTACCAGCTCCCCTACCGTTCCACCGAATTAATATTAATGCATTTTGAATAGCATTGGAACCATTGCAGTTCTTCATGGTGGTCACAGTTTTATAAAGACAAGAGTGTAAAAGGAATGTAAAAATGTTAAATCAAGAATAACTTTTTTAAAAAATGGGACTTTAAATGTGGCATTTTTAGCATGGTCGATATTTAGCCAAAAACTGTCATGTAAAAAAAAATGGTAAATTAGAATTTTTTTTAAAATGTGTTTTTACCATTAATGCTCAAATAATATGAAAATTAATCATATACTTTTAAATGTGACCAAACTGTCTGTTGCTGAATGCCAAAACTATCAAACGGTGAATGAATGTTGAAAAAAAAAAAAAAAATCTGAACACTTTTTACTCACGTGCCACCAACATTTGTGAAAGTAAGCATTTATTTTACCCCCCAAAAGAAAAACGACACCATACACACAAACTCCCAATAACGTAGCAAGTTATGTGTTGTATGAAGATGACAAAAACAAAATGCCACGTACCGAATGCGCTATTGTAGTCAAGTGCGATATAGCGGGGGAGCACCATACTCTGGCTTCCTCCCGTGTTCAAATAACATGCAAGTTCGGTTCATTTTTGCGTCATCCATACGTGTGAATACAAAAAAAATGCGTGTTTAGTTTAAAGTCAACTTTGGTTAACTGAAGACTTAAAGTATCTGTTGCTGTAGCGACCACTCCAGTCCACTCATATGTCGCAGCACTGTCAAAATGACAGAAACCCCATTTTTTCAACGTCTTTTTCACTTGGCAAGCATGTGGACGGCATTGATCGTGCAACAAGGAGCCTTGTGGGACACACAATGAGGCCAGGCTGGCTGTGACAGGACCGGGGCAAACCCACACGATACGAGGTGTGGAGCGTCAGCTGGGGGCGCGCTGCCGTTGGCAGAGAGGAGCCAGAAGGTGGTGACAGGGTGCGACTGGGGGGAGGACGGCGACACTTCTCAGGGGGCCCGTCTGGCTGCTTCTGTGTCAGAGCCAACAAAAACAGGCCCAAATATTTTACGTGATGGAGTTACATCACTTGCTCAGACAGGTTATTTGAACTACTAATTATCAAATATGTACACTGGTGCCTTGAGATTCATGTCACCCAACTTGCAGGATTTTCTCAAGATGTTTTTTTGCTCTTTTTTTCTTTTATTTGTTCAAATTGACAGGAGATAGCGAAGAATTCTTCAAACAAGAGGTTTTAAGCTGTGTGTTGCAACTCCAAGATGAAGTGCACTGTTTAACTAAATAGCAAACAAAGACAATCGTGTATTTGAAACAACCACATGGCTTTGACTAATGAAGTTCATTTAACTTAGTGCCAATGAACAATGCAAAACGCCAAAGACGGGTTAATAATTAGCATCAGTGTTGCACCATTTTAAGCCTTGAAATTATGCATGTTTGAACACAAAAGACGCAGCAACACATATCGACAGTCAGTGTAACAGTACCAAGCGACATAGATACTTTATCTTCTGTGAAGAACAAATAATATAACTGCGGCTTACAGAGCAACTGTGATCGTATCCTTCATGTGTAGCCATACATCTGTATTACACTGCCTCCATGTGGGCATGGCGCGGACACCAAGAGGAGGAGGCCAACGTCCATTGAAGTGAAGCAGCAAATGTGGCAAAACTTTTTTTCTTTACACTCTATTCATAACTGCACGTTTATATAAAGTACAATAATACAGAGATGTATTTTCATTATTACTGTAAACAAAAACAAATGTGTGTGTATGTATATATCTAATATATATTATTTGGGGGGGGGGTTTAAAGGGGATTAATGGATTTGATATACGAGTACGAATTTATGACAGAATTCACTCTGCGCTGTTCCTAACTTTATAATGTCGTATATATCGAGGACCTCTCAACCAACATTGTTCAATCATTGTCCTTTTTTCCCCTCTCCAAGCGATGCGCCTGCAGCAGAACTCTCAATTTACCACACATTATTGCAAACCGGGTTGAAAAAAAACCACCCCCGCCCCCTCCCCCCAACCATCTTATTAGGCTCATTTGAATCAAATGGACCCCACGCCGCATTCCTGCGTAATGCCATTGACGTTAGAGTTAAAGCACGATGTTTGCTGTAAATGAGCATGACTTAATTGTTGGGAAGGGCTTCAAAACAAACAGGCGCATTTATTTGGCGCGGGTCTTGCTTTTCCCTGCAGGGGAAAAATCAGAAGAATGCTGCTATAATTGTTGTTTAGATTGTCCCATCATCGTGGACTGCATTGATTGGAGCGTGCGCGGGATTTGATCCACTTGAATTCCATTTAAAAGTCATACTTTTCACATCACATCAGACTTGTAAATAGTGGGCGTTTCTTGCTGAAATGAAGTACTAAGCCATCTAAACAATTTAAAATTAGAGTCCTTGCTCTTTCTCACCTCTTTTTTTTTACCCGGGCGTTCACAGGCGTCACCTGTCTGTTTTAGAATCAGCTGCTTGGGATGGGGATGGGGAGAGGCCCCCACCCCTTACCCGCTTTCTTATTTTAAACAAGTCAAACATTGTAAAGGACAACATACCTAAAACAAAGTATTCAATTCGATCATGAACATCGGTTACACATGATGAAAATCTGATAATCATGTGCATTAGTACATGTTCAAATCAGTGCATTCAAAGTTTTTTTTTCAGTGCTGCAAAAACATTTGGATTGCGTTTTAATCCACATTACTTTATTTGAAAGCATTTTCAACATCATGAATGAACCCTTTTCTCAATTGCGTGTGTGTAATAATGTGTAATTTAATCCATTTGTTACAGAAATTACACCTTCGACAGTGGTAGAGCGGTATTACATTAATACCACTGATTTGTTTGATATTCCAATTTTGGCCTCAAACCCAAAACATTAGAAACGCCATATACACGCGCAATAATATACCTTTCACCCAGATTGATTGATCGTATTCGAATTGTCCATTAGGTGCCCTGGAAAATGAAGACAACACACGTCACTTTTGTCACTAAATTGGATTTAGGACACTTTTTTTTTTAAGTGCTCGCGTGTGTTTTTGACAGTAGTTAGCTGAGCTTCAATAGACCCAAACGTTGCTATTCATCCGCAGGCCAAGCGGCTTCGCGGGCCTGTTGCGCCACACAATGAGTGGCGCAAGTCCTCCACTAACTAAATCGTGAGGGTTTTGTCAATATTAGCGGGCCCACTTGTGGACGAGGGCGAGAGGATGAAGGGGTGGGGGGGGGGGTCTATAATTGGACACGTGTTCTCCCCCTTCTTCTATTTTTTTTTTTTGTCATTTGGAGATCAACCGATCCCATTGTAATTGTTATTTAGTGAGAGTTCTCAAGAGGCTCCTTTCAGACATGCGGCAAAGATGGAGGCCCTGGAAGTATTTAACCCGCGCAGTTGGGGCGCACAACGGCACTTGATCACCCGGGACCGCGGCGGCCTTCCGCTACACCTCCTTAAAAAAAAAAAAAAAATCAGTCCCATCTTGAGCCATGGAGGACGTTCTGTTCGATTTGGACCAAGATGGCGCGACAGACTTGGCATTCTGGGGTCAGATGGAGCAAAACCTGCAGTTCCAGACGCAGCTGGACACGTTCCTGCTGGACTGCGGCAGCGCGGCGTTGGCCGGCGGCCAGCTGTCGCCTTGGGCCTCGCTGGGCTGCCAGGCGGTGTTCCCCGAGGCTCAGCTCTCCTTCGCCGACCTGGACGCGCAGTCCTCCGGGTACGAGGAGGAGGCGGACGAGTCGTCGGAGGCGGCCAAGCGGCACCGCGCGCGCCGGTTGCAGGCGTCCCATCAGCCGTACAAGGTGCAGAGGCACGCCGCCAACATCCGCGAGCGCAAGCGGATGCTGAGCATCAACTCGGCCTTCGAGGAGCTGCGCTGCCACGTGCCGACCTTCCCGTACGAGAAGCGGCTGTCCAAGATCGACACGCTGCGGCTGGCCATCGCCTACATCGCCCTGCTCAGGGAGATCCTGGTGTCGGGCTGCGACCCCAAGTCATACGTGGACGAGTGCATGAAGAACGGCTACAAGAATCACACTAACGCCATCTGGAACACCAGTGGTGAGAAACGCCATGTGCGAGTATAGTTCAGCCTTTTAAATCAGAATAATGTTCACTTTACAGCACGGCAGAGGCTGCTAAGCAATTAAGTAGAGTTCTCAAGTCAATGCTTTTTAAAAAAAAAAAAAAAAAACTTTTACTCTATATATCGGTACCTTATCCTTCTAGCTTTGTTACACAATATTGCCACAATGGTTTAAAAAAAAAACTATGCACACAAATAGTTAATTATTTTGACTTGCATTGTACTAAACTCAAACTACTTTTTTTTTTTTAAACCAAAACGTAGGCATCACTATTATGCTATTAAAACGACATGTTCCCATAACTTTGCATATATTTGTTAACGACATTAATAATTATAGAAAAATGTTAAATTACCTAAATTATAAGGTAATAAGGTCATGGGGAATATCTTGCTTCTCCAAATTTGTTGCCATCATCGATGAGGCTCCCTGCTTCACGTTCCTCCATGTTTTGTTTATTTCTTTGTTGTTTTAAGGACCCCATTTAACAACCCTATTTTGACAAATTAACCCGTAGAATCTACAATTATGTGTTCTTAAATGTAGGGAGTAATAGTTAAAAAGGCGTCAATAAAATAAAACTCAACTAAACGACGTGAAGAATCTACTTTAGTACAGTAACAAAGTATTTTTTCAAAGATGCCACTGAGGATGTATACATTGGATTGACTGAGGACTTTGTCTTTGTTTACAAAACCAAAACTCGTAAAAAATAAAAGATCGAGTGGAAAGCAAAGTTATTGTTATTCTTAAATGAAAATGTCATTTCAAGTAGTGTTTCCCCTCCCAGGTGTGTTTCCTTTGCCAATCTGCACTCCAAATTTTACCCAATCTTTTTTTTTTTTTCTTTCACCCTACTTAACACATTCTGTTGGATTCTGCCCTCAAGTCGCTTTTTTTGTGTGGCCATTGAGGAGTAAGTGTGCCTCCATATAGAACTCGTTAAACAGTCATTGAAACGTATCAAAACTCTCGCTTTTGTGTCCCCAGATCTGACAGCTCGTCTCTCGTGGATAAAGTGGGATTAGTTGAGCACCCTGGGGCACTCCCCCTGAATGTTTGCTCTCTCCACGTCAAAGGCAGGCGGCCCCGCCGACATGATCGACATCTGTGGACTTCTCACTGGCTAGCGCACACGCTTTTAATATTCTAATTTATTGTGGACTGGTCATTAAAAAGCCTTTGCCAGCGAGGCCTTGGAGGGATGCAAGGGCGTGGGCATTGTTTGCCCACTTGGATGGCACTTGTCACATCGCAGAAAGACGAAGAGCGAGAGAGGAGGCACACTGGCATGAGAGTGAACGACTTCCAGGGCTCTCGCATCCAACATTCAAGTATATATTTTTCTCACGAGTCTTCATGTGTGAGAAAAGAGTCTTGATGATGTAAATGAGACGATTGCGAGTCCCAGATGACGCCAGCGCGCCAGATTGGGGAGACTTTTGTTTGTTTGTTGCAATGATTATATATTTATTTATCTATTTATCAAACTCTTAATGATTGGTCATTTAAAAAGTGAACAATGTCCTACTTCTAAGGAGTGTAAAAGCCCTCTTGAATTTTAGTGTTCTCTTGTATCGTATTTTTGGAAGCTGTCAACATGCCCAAAAAGCATTTTTTCAGTATTTTAAAAGTTCTGAACACATTTCTCCGAAATACACTTATTAGCGCCCCCTCGAGATATAGAAAATAACATGCACTGTCTCCAGGTGGACTGTTCCACACAAACTATGGTTGAAATGTCTATCGGGGTCACTGATGGTGTAGTGGCACATACACCTGCCTTTGGTGCGGGCAGCGTGGGATTGATTCCTGCTCAGTGATGGTGTCGATATCTCCCCTGCGACTGACTGACGACCAGTTCAGGGTGCAGTCCACCTTTCGGCCAAAGCTTGCTTGGGATAGGCTCCAGCTTTCCCGCAACTCTTGTGGGGATAAGCGGCTTGGATAATGACATGACATGTCTATTGGGATAAAGCCTCGAGGACGCAAGCCAGAAACTGAATAAGATGTCCCACATTTTGGTTCGAGGCAGTCATTTTGAGTAACGTCCAGAACTCATACTTTGAAGAACACCCAATAACATATTCAAGTACACGAAACAAAAACTATGAAGGTTTTTTTCAGCTTCAGTGTGGCACCAGTGTTCGATGATCATTTCGAAGAGAGGAAATGAAAAGAAATCAGTCAGTGACCGATTTCAACCCAATAAGCATGTTTTGGACAAAAGTGAATGTAGTACAAGGTTGTTGCGTTGAAGACACAGCAAAGCATCTGGACAGAGAAAACTTGGAAGTGTTCATTGACCAATTGCAATCAGGTGCACTTTGTGAAGTTTTTTTTTTGTTTTTTGTAAAACCTCTGAAACCCAAAAGTCTACACGTGTGTTGATTGGTTTCCTTCAAATCCATCGTCAGAAAGATATTTTAGAGACCATAGTGAGTCAATTTCTTTCAACGCGAAGAATGACATCAGTCTTCTTTAGTGATTTTTTTTAAAAATGTGTTTTATGCATTTATTTATTTATTTATTATTAAATTGGGTTTATTTATTGATTGACATCCGTTGAACTCACAAACATTGGGAGGCGGTTGTGTTTATCATGTCTGAGTCTCAGCCCTGCGTTTGTAAATAAAATGAGATGTGGAACAAAGTACGCGTCTACTTAGAAAAATATTGAACAGACCTGTTGTAAAGTCTCTTACAGTATCTCTCAAAATATAGTATACACATTTTTTATGGCGCCTGCTTGATGTTTCGAAAGATGACTACAATGTAATCAATTTTAAAAAAATCATTAAAACTATCCAGTTTTGTGGGAGCAGCCCAAACTCATGCAAGTGAGCGACTGGACACCCCGACCCATTTATTGCTCGGGAAATAGCAATTGCAGCTTTTGTTACCGTGACAACCTGGTCAGGAGCTTGGGAATTATGAGTAAGAAAGCGACTTTTAATTGGGAGTGGTGCTCAGATTGTGGGGAAAAAAGATTTATTTGCAGAGGGGAGCACTGCATACACTTCACTCACTCACATCCATACAATTGCCAATGAGTGTGTGGATATGTGCATGTGGCGCATGCAGCGGAGACATCACTTAAGCACAAGTGTGTAGTACACACACAAAAAACATTTTCGATAATCTGTCCCCTTTAAAACAACTGTGAGGAATAATGTTTTGAGGCTTTTCCCATTCTAACTCTTCTTCAGAGACATTATTACTATTAGAAACAGGCAGCTGAATTCTCTTATCTGCAGATGGTTGTAGGTTTTGAAGTTTCTTTTGTTCTGATTTTTTTATTATTATTATTCTTTTCCCAGTAAAGAGGACATCTCTTACCTTGCTAACAGTTTTAGGTGTCACTCCAGAGTTTATAATCGCTGGGAATGAGAAGTCCTCTTTACGAAAAACAAATTAACAAAAGATATGTATATATTTGTCTGAGCAAAAGATAACTACAAATCTATCAAAAAAAGAACACAAGATGCTATAAATTGATGTACTTGGTTATCTTATAAACAAGTTCTATAAGCACCTTTTATGACGGTAATTAGCATCAACAAATTCTGTCTTTTTTTTAAATTTATTTAACAGTTATCTGGGTCAGCCAATAGAAATAATTTGCCAACTGCTCTCATTTATAATGCAGACAGTCAAAAGTCGGTCAAGACTAATTTTGGCCACTTTTCTGATTCTGATGAGGTCGTTTCCTAGCAGCTGGCTGAGAACAAACTGTTATTTGTGTTGTCTCGCTGAACCAGTGATGATTGGAACACTATCGCTAGCCAGCTACCTGTTGCTCTAGCTAGATAGCAGATAGCTTTTTTGAATCTATTTTAACCATATCCGCGTATTCATTATTTTGGTTCCTGTTATTGGCATTTTAACGCTAGTTTACAACAGACTGTTCGGGTTATGTGCCATCTAGCCTTCCACATACTTACAGCAACAGTTAAAAGTCCGAGGTCCATTGTTCCAGTACTCCATAAAAGCACTCACGAAATGACTCGTGCGAGCTTGGAACTGTTATTATATAATAAATGATGAGTCCACACGAAGTACAAAAATCTATGTTACGAAAACACGTCTGTCCCTCAGAAAGAAGAAAAATGCTGACTTGCCAGAAGCGCCCGGCTCTCATCGCCATGGTGACCCAGTGTGTTGGTACTTTAAGAGCTGTGAAACCCTCGTTAAATAGCTCACCTGCTTTTCTCATTATGACTTTTCACAAGAGCACGCATTGAGCCCCGGCGAGCGCGTGAAGGAAAAATGCGGTGTCGTCTTTAAAATGCGTCCCCCGGGGGCCCGCATTCAAGGACCCCGAGCGGCGGGAGGCCGCGCATTTGAAGCCTTCTCGGATGAGCCCTGGAACGTTGAAACATTCCCTGGGTGATCTGGAAACACGGGCGTCCCGGTGGTCAGGGCAAACACACTTCATGGAGAGAAGTAAACACCAGCCGCGTCTCAGCTTCTATGAGGTGTTAGAAATGTGAGCTCAGAGGGAACATCAGTCGGAGTCTTAAACAGCCTGGCAAGAAAAGATGCTTATTTTTTTTGTTGTTCTATTTTTAATTTTGCATCAGGTTACCTCATGCACACATAATTGGCATTCTCAAGTCACCTTACCTCATTGAAAGCGAAGGAAATGCCATGGATCCAATGCAGCCCACCTCCATAATCCTTTTTTTGTTGTTTTTTAATGACCAGATAATGTAGTTAATCAAAAATTAAGGACAGCTTGGTGATTGATTGATTGGTTGGCAAGTCTGCCTCAGAGCCCAGACTTTGTGGCTTCCTATGCAGGCTCTGGCCTTCCTGTATGTAGTTTTCATGTTCTCCCCATGCCTGTGTGGGTTTTCTCCAAGTACTCTGGTTTCCTCTTACATCCCAAAAGTATGCACAGGCGGTTAAGTGAAGGTTCTAAACTGTCCTCAAGTGTAAATGTGATTGTGAATGGTTTTGTTGTCCGTTTGTTTGTTTTTATGTGCCCTCTTGCGTTTAGCTGGCAACCAGTCCAGGGGTGGACCCTGCCCCCTGCCTGAAGTCTGAAGAGATAGGCTTCAGCTCACTTGTGACCCTAAAAATGATAAGTAATGGATGGATGTATAGATTGATAAAACACGCACTAATTAAATAGAATGTACAATTTTTTTAATCACACTTTTTGCTTCAATTCAATGAACATTGTGCTCCTCCTTTTAGCGTCTGCTCCATGGCCACCTGAGGGGAGAATGATACAGACACGCAGATAGGCACAGAGATTCCTCAATCCGCAGTAAGTTACACTTGTATTATTCATTTTTTGAGGATGATAAAGCATATTGCTGGTGTCAGCCCAAAACTTTATCTGTCTAAATTTGGTCAAGTTCACATTTTCTCACAGATCTATACCATCGATCAGTGCCCACTTGAGTATGTCACTTTTATTATTATTTACTGACATAAAGTGTTGAAAATTAATTGCTCTCTTTGATGATACAATGTTAATGGCTTGACAAAGAAAAGTGATGACTTTGTAGATGCGAAGATTCTGCCTGACACCAGCGATAGATGCCAATAAATGTTATTATATTGTCGATCTACATGTTTCTAAACACCATTTGTGTTCAAATATCCATTGCTAAAAGGACCTAACCCTGCAACATAGATACTATTGTTTACAGAGAAACAAGTATCCTAGACAAATGGTGTCAATGTTTGATGATGGTATTTCGATTCTGAGCGATGGTACAGTTCTATTGATGTCACAGTGACGGAAAAGAGTGAAAAATTTCTGTACGACAAACAAACATTTGTAAATGTAATGGTTTTTATCATTGGTCCCTGTGGCACCCCTTTAAGTTGTGTATAAAGCTTGCGAACTGTATCAGTCCCACTACTTACTGTGATTGTAGAAAAACAGGACTCCTAAGGTTCTCCAAGACATACTGTTTGAAATAAACACAGCAGGCTTCAGAAGTTGAGGATTTTTTTTTTTTTTTTTTGGTGACACAGGTGACATTGAGTCAGTGACAGTGGACTGCAAAGGCCTCCCCTTTGTTGACATCCATCGATCTTCACCCCGCGTGTCCCCAGCTCAATCAGCAGAATCAACACCGCCGCTGTTTGCCCATGCTTTTGCTTCCACCCTGCCTCCGAAGAGCCTGAACTCAGCCTTGCAGGGCTCCCTTTCCACTCATGGATGGCGGGGGTGCACCTGGCCATGGCCCTCATCACGGTGTGAAAGCGGGCCTGACCGCAATGCTAACCTTGGCACCCAGGTCACAAGTGCGGCACTAATTACCTGACCGTATTTGTGCAGGAGGTTGCACCAACAGCACCAAAGTGCACAGTCCCTCTGTCATTTGTTCAACAAATTCACTCTGACCCTATCAACAAGTGCTCCCCCCCCACCCACCTCACCCCCACCCCACCCTCATTCCTCACGCCTGGTTAAAGTTCAGATCCTGGAAGTAGTACATCATAATGGATATAATTACATTTTAAGCAGCATAATTGCTCCAGAGACCCTGTTTTTTGTAACTGTCAAGGCAATGAAGTGAATTCGAGTTGACTGGGGTTACATTGCTGCTCCCTTTTTTTGGACCAAAAGCGAGAATAAATTCAAGCTGGGCGCTGTGATGACCCCATTTTTCGTGGCGTATCTTTGAAAAATGTTGACTCCCCGGTTGCCCACATTAGATGACGCACACGAGAAAGTTTTGCAATTTAGTGTCGCCCGACTGTCTAGGATACCTGCTTCCAGTTGGGGCTTTCCAAATATGAGTTCACCGAGGTACATGTCTTGGAATTAGCCAGAAATACTGTAGCTGCTTCAAACCAAAATGGGTGACTTGAGATATTGGGCCTTGAGAATTTTTCATGTACACTTTTAACACAAACATGTCCACCTGACATCTTGTGAAACTTTCTACAGGCTTGCTGGGGAAGTTTTGGGGTACATATGGGGGATGTATTCCGATGTTTTGTTCCCTGGCTCATAAGAAAGTAGTAATTGGTCAAGGAAGAAGTAATCGTGACTGAGAGAGTACCATCTTTGTTCATGAGGGTTAAACCTGGGTTGTCAGTGGAGAGTCTTTGGTGCATGTGTATGTTTTTGTTCTGGTGAGTGTGTATTAAAAGGCTAAATCGAATCATATGGGAGCAATTTTTTTGAATAATAAGGCAAAGTGAGTTTGAAATGACATATTTGGGGGTCATAGTTTGTGGTATATGTGCAGTTTAAACTGTTAAAGTCCCAGTAAAATAGGACTAAATCCATACTTTTTCTTCACCGCTTATCCTCACGAGGGTCGCAGCAACCTATCCCAGCTGTCAACGGGCAGGAGGCGGGGTACACCCTAAACTTGTTGCCAACCAATCACAGGGCACATGGAGACAGACAACAGTCACACTCATAATCACACTTAGGGGCAATTTAGAGTGTCCAATTAATGTTGCATGTTTTTGGAATGTGGGAGGAAACCGGAGTGCCCGGAGGAAACCCAAGCAGGCACGGGGAGAACATGCAAACTCTACACAGGCGGGTCCGGGATGGAACCGGGGACCTCAGAACTGTGAGGCCAACGCTTTACTAGCTGACCCACCGTTCCACCATAGAACTAAATGTCTTGTAAATTTTAAACAAAACAGAGAAGAGTGTTGTTAACAACCCTGCCAAATGTGAAAGGTTAAAATATCATGGTATCTAAAATAAGGGTTCAAAACTGTGAGAAAAAAACAGGCAGTTGTCACCACTTTCAACACAGTAGCCTAACTGAATATGTAGAAACCACACCCAGGTAGCTCAACTCTCGATCAGATACCACCGCTATGACCTTCAAAAGAAAATGGTGGCCACTTCATCCAGCTTCTTTCATGCTTGAGCCGTGCAAACACGAGAGCCTCAGTGAGTGAAATCTCTCCAGTGGTGGAATTGATGTCTCGATAAGAGGCGCTATCCACCAGCCAGGCGGTAATAACTCGCAATTCCACTCGCTAGCCACTGATGCCAACAAAGGCACTCAAGTTTAGTAGGGGAAGCGGATTCATGCCTGAAGCCCAAGTGGGTCTCTGGGCAACACCCAAAAATTTAGGAAAACTGAAATGTTGAAAACAGTCCAGCGTTATGGCTCCACAACTGATTGCTACATAGTTCCCAGTCTTAGTCAAACACATAGGACAGCAAAGCTGAAGGAAAGGACAGAATTTGGGGATGCGGGTGCATGTTTATATGTGTTTATGAGAAGGGTGGCGAGGGGTGCGGGGCTTTTCTGCCCTGTCCGCCCCCCCTCGCACTCCGCCACACCTTCACATATCAAAGCAAACGCTAACAGCGGGGGTCCCTGGTATCCCGGGCCCCCTTCCACCCAGGAGACAAAAGCAGTGAGCCTGCATGGCATTAAACAAAACCTAAATGCTTCAAGCTGCTACACACTGCCAATTAAAGCTTTATGAAAGGGCCCCTAATGCGATTTGAGAAACACCTTGTCATCCGCCCTGAGCGGAGTGTGGATTTGAATGAATGCGATCTCACTTACTGTAGGGAGGCTGCAGGAGTGGAGTCGCCCATGGTTTTATTGGCCAATATGTACCTGTCTGTTGTTTCATTCACGACTGAGGGCTCGCCTCACTGCAGACTGTTTTCCTCTCACGTCCCAGCCGACGATGTTAACTGGCGGTTTCGCAACGCGATATCAAAGGATTGTGTTGTTTATGAGAGCAATTAAAGAGGGAAAATGATTTATTTTTTTGAATCACGGCGTTATTCCTTGGATGTGAGGTAATCCTCTCGCGACAACTGATCTCGAAATTAGCTTCGCAATCAAGGCTGACGTGCGAGTTGTTATTCCGGAATGACGCGGGTGAGTCACGCTTTACTGGAAAAGCAACGCGCAGTAAAAAAGACTGACCGTCTGTTTGTTTTTTTTTGCCTCACAAATTCGGACACCGAAATGCCTTTGCAGACAACAAAGAACACCGCAAACCAAATACTAATAAATACTTAAAATAAAAAAAAAAACAAGAAAGAGAGAGGACAGTTTGTGACTGAGTTTTAGGAGTTCGTTTTGATCGCAGTGGAGGATGTTGAGATTCGAAATCTTAATCAAAATACACTGCCTGGTTACCAACGGTAATCACGCGGGAAAAAAGCGCGTTAAAGCTTTGTACACACTTGCGGTTCACCCGATTCGTCGGCTAATCGTTAGGTCAACTTCACCTCTCGGCAATGACAATTGCTTCAAGTTGACTAATCCCCAATCACGTTTTGGCAATAACGAAAAAGACACCTCACTGAAAGCAACAGGTTGTGAGTCCACGACTGGTGGTCTACAAACATGCTCTTTACTGTGTAAATAAACAGCTAATGTGGACCATAACCAACCCCCCCAAAAAAAGAATCCAACTAGTGTTTCGATCAAGCCACTCCATTCTGGACTCTCACGTAACACTCTTCATTCTCCTTCCAGTCTCCCCACCCTCGCTCGGTCTTAAATCACACTCCGACACCTTCACACCCTTAGTGACGCAGAACATAGAACTCGTAATGAAGCTATGACGTTGTTTTAAAATGTCAATAAAAAACAGAATGCAACTATTCACCAATTCCTTTTGCTTATTTTTTATTGATTGCATTACAGTGATAGATGGGCATGTTTTTTTGAAGAATGCTTAAAATACACCTGTTGGGAATATTTCATGGGTGACTAGGTTAATTGAAAACAGGTCAGTGTCGTGATTGGGGATAAACTGATGAGCATCCCCGATAGGCACCGTTGTTCACAAGCAAGGATGGGGGAGGATCACCACTTTATGACTGCTTGAGCAAATATCGTAAATTCTCATGTATTATGCGCACCCAAATATAATACGCATGTCCCAAAGTTGACCTCAGAATTGCATAATGTGTTTTTACAATGAAATTATTTTGCTTGTGTTGTCCCTGGGTGCTCCACAGCGGCACGGTTTGGGCTGTCAATTTTTCTTGGAGAGATTGAGGTAATGTTCTCATACTTATAATAACTCTCGATGAGGGGTGTCAAATTCATTTTCGTCATGGGCCACATTGTACTCGCAGTTTCCCTCAAAGGGCCGTTAAGGCTGTGAAATGATGAAAATCTTTAACCGCCTCATCAAATTTACACATGAAATTTATGAACTAGTTTTGGAATCAGAAATCAACGGTAGTAGGGTTTTCCAACTATTGTTGTTTGGTCACACAAAAATTCTAATAATATCTCAACGTTATCATTTATGGTAGGACAATTTTAAATTTTGGTACATATTTGAACCCAAAAAATCATGGAAGTTGATACACATGATTTGCCTCCGCGGGCTACATAAAATCATGCGGCGGGCTGGATCTGGCCCCCGGGCCTTGAGTTGGACCCCTGTGCTCTAGATGATGAAGCAATACTATTGGCCGATGTCAAGTTTATATCCCACACTTACATGACAAATATCCCCCAAAAAATCTAAAATGCTTGATACTTCAGTTTGGCATCATTTGTTTTTTCCAACATCAAATTGTTGATCGTAGATTATGTCACATTACAATTTTTGTTATTCCAGACAAAAAAAACGACTTTGGCAGCCATAGCAAATTGGGCCAATGACGGGATTCAAATCTAGAAATCTGATTCAGGTCAAATGCTTTCAATTGAGAGGACAAAGTAATAGACAATACGGAGAATGGTTTGAAACCAACTTGCTTGATTTTTGCCACTGTAACTTTGGACTAGCTTGAAATTTTGCAGTTAAGAATCGAACCTTATGACTCTAGCTTACTCCCAACCTGCGCAGGAGATGCAGGACAGAAAATGGATGGCTGGATCACTGTCTCAGTATCTTGACTGTATTATAAAGTGAAAGAATGTTTATTTACAGCTTTTGGTCGTGATATGGACAAAAAACAGTCCCTCTAATAGCATCTGCGGGCCCACAAGTAGCTTAAAAAGTGATCGCACCGCTGGTAATAGCCAGTGTGTATTGTGAACAATGAGAAGCAGCTGGAGGCTTCCTGTGCAAAACATCTCGGGTGCATCTTGAAACACTTAAACACACGCATAGCAGAGGGCATGCATGAAGAGACAGGTGTAGATAATCAGGTGATAATGTATACAAAGCAAAGGCGTTCGCCTTCAGATGCCGAGGCCAAGATCATTCGGGGTGAGCGTCGCAGGCGTCGACGGGGGTCGACGTCCAAGTTGAATCAGAGACGCCCGATTCTGGCGAGGCTTTCGGACAATAAAATTCCACTCGTGGCGGCCGCTAACAAATCATCTCTTCCATAACGTCACTCACATATGCGGGGAGCTTCTCTGTCAAGTTCAAAGCGTTTTCCAGAATCGTCCCTTTGCCCCGTGTCCACATCTTTGGGGTGTACTTTTTTCGGCTTCCTTTTCTTGCTCCCCTCTTCGTTTTGTCATCGTTTGGCCTCTCGCGTGAGTCATTTCTGCTTCAAGGAAGGAACCGACAAGGGAAGACTCGCGATGCGGGACTCGGCTTCAAGGTTGAGATGAAGTTGCCGTGCAGCGTCATGCTCTGATAGCTCTCGCCTAAATTTATCTCTCAGCTGACAAATCATTTCTCTGCTTCGTCTGCCTGGATCTCCAGTTTCAATGTTTTTCCATATTTTAGTGTCACTTAAATACAATTTTCTTTTTCAATACCAGCTTTACAAGACATGCCACATTTCATACAGTAGCACAGTCATCTGAGAAATTGTTTTTTCAATGGACTTTTAAAGTTATTAAAGCATTTCCATTGACACTTGTCATGAAGGAGGTAATCATTTAAGAATGGCTCCATCCATCCGTCCATCCATCCACAGTTTCATTGATCGATCCTTCACCCATCAATCATCCAGTCATTGTTCCATCTATCAACTATGAATCCATCCATCCATCTTCATTGATTGATCCTTCATCCATCAATCATCCAGTCATTGTTCCATCTATCCATCTGTCATCCATTCATCCATCCAATCATCCATCCATCCATCCATCCATCCAGTTTCATTGATCTCTCCTTTACCCATCAATCATCCAGTCATTGTTCCATCTATCAACTATCAATTCATCCATCCATCCATTCATCCATCAGTCCACAGTTTAATTTATTGATCCTTGACCCATCAATCATCCAGTCATTATTCCATCCATCAACTACCCATCCATCCATCCAGTTTCATTGATCTATCCTTCACCCATTAATCATCCAGTCATTGTTCCATCTATCAACTATGAATCCATCCATCCATCTTCATTGATTGATCCTTCATCCATCAATCATCCAGTCATTGTTCCATCTATCAACTATCTATCCATCCATCCATCCATCCATCCATCCATCCATCCATCCACACTTTCATTGATTGGTCCTTTAACCATCAATCATCCATCATTGTTCCATCCATCCATCTGTCATCCATTCATCCATCCAATCATCCATCCATCCATCCAGTTTCATTGATCTCTCCTTTACCCATCAATCATCCAGTCATTGTTCCATCTATCAACTATCAATTCATCCATCCATCCATTCATCCATCAGTCCACAGTTTAATTTATTGATCCTTGACCCATCAATCATCCAGTCATTGTTCCATCTATCAACTATGAATCCATCCATCCATCTTCATTGATTGATCCTTCATCCATCAATCATACAGTCATAGTTCCATCTATCAACTATCTATCCATTCATCCATCCATCATCCATCCATCCATCCATCCATCCATCCATCCACACTTTCATTGATCGGTCCTTTAACCATCAATCATCCAATCATTGTTCCATCCATCCATCTATCATCCATTCATCCATCCAATCATCCATCCATCCATCATCTAGTTTCATTGATCTATCCTTTACCCATCAATCATCCAGTCATTGTTCCATCTATCAACTATCAATCCATCCATCCATCCATTCATCCATCAGTCCACAGTTTAATTTATTGATCCTTGACCCATCAATCATCCAGTCATTGTTCCATCTATCCATCCAGTTTCATTGATCTATCCTTGACCCATCAATCATCCAGTCATTGTTCCATCTATCAACTATCTATCCATCCATACATCCTTTGTTCCATCCATCTAACATGGCCCCGTTCCAAATTGTACAATCTTCAGTGAAATTGGACTCGGCCAATTCAAACTGTTTTACACACTAGGTACGTTTTGCAGGGCTGCAGTTTCAATGTGTGAGAAAGACGAGTCACGCCGCCGTGCTCATTACTGACAGCCCGCCTCTTGGGGAAAAGACTTCTTATCGTCCTCGCCTGCAGCACCGTAGAGTGAAAAAGCGAAGGCAGGACGTATTTTGTGATAGGTGAAGCTCTGTAGCTCATTGACACTGTGCAGAATGTCGCTCCCCTGGGACCTGGGGAAGGAGGCCCTCCTGGAGCTGTTCACATTCAAGGCCTGGGAGCATAATCAGGGAAAGCGAGGATCGCGGAATGGACGAGCAAGACGTTTGATCTTTACTTTCACGCTTACATGTGTGAAACATTACCTGCGTGAAGACCATCTAACATGTTGATGTATTCCGGGTCCACTTTAAACTTCTGGCTCAGACGAATAAGAGGTTCGGAAAAACACGACGCCGACCAAATTCCCCCCAAGCCTGCGCACCCCAATTGGAGATTTTCAAGTCAAAAGTGATGTTTTTCAACAAAGTGCTGTGTTCCGCTTCATTTCCAGCCACCCGTTTCCTTGGACATGTATAACCCAAAAGCCCACCCAGGACACTTGAGACATTCTTGTTGAACGACTGTGAAAGAGAGCGTGTAAATGAGCTCAATTGCTTCCTAACTGACGCAGCTCGATGGATTGAATTATGGACCTAATGAGTAGCACCAACACGCAATAAGGAAACTCTTATTTAGATTGTGTCAAGTGGACTGTTTGAATTTTGTTCTAGAGGTAAAACTAAACCTTTTCATTGCAACAAACCAAACAAAGACAATATATACTCTTCTCCCCCCACCCCCCCGTACCCCCCACACACACGTTTTGTCTCAGCATGACATGAACGGTATTGGAGTCCAGTCAGCTGATTTGGAGAAACTGCATTCTGGCAGGGAATGAAGTGGACTCGATAATGTGATCCATGTGTGCAGAACAAGCATGAGATGTCAGATGAGGAGGTGAACCTCTGACAAACAACTTGGATGCATGGACACCATCCAATGGTGGGGGTCAGGATGTTTTTGAGCTCTTCGCTTTGTTTCAGGTGCATCCCAGAAACCCATGTAAGGAAATTCATATGTCCGTCTGATATGGTGCGTTCACGCTGGATGCAAATTGAACTATTCACACGACGTGATTCCGTCTAAAGTCGACGCAGATGCGCGAATAGGTGCAAATTCATGACGCTTGCCAACCTGGGTGAACATGCGAAAAATTCTCCGCTGACTACCTTGGATTGAAAATTTCCAACTTCAACAAGTTATTTGCGTTGCTCACAACGTGCTGGAGTGGTTGAACAAAACCATGGAGGACGAAATTTGTGTTGCTGTTTATGGGGCACACAAAACGTTTTGACAATTTTTGCACTCAAATAAGAGAAGCCCTGGACACTGCTGAGCAAGGTAGTGAGCATATCTGGTAAGTATTATTCTACTTATCATTCCATCCATCCATCCAGCCATCCATCCATCGATCCATCCACAGTTTCATTGATCGATCCTTCACCCATCAATCATGCAGTCATTGTTCCGTCTATCTATCTATCTATCTATCTATCTATCTATCTATCTATCTATCTATCTATCTATCTATCTATCTATCTATCTATCTATCTATCTATCTATCTATCTATCTATCTATCTATCTATCTATCTATCTATCTATCTATCTATCTATCTATCTATCTATCTATCTATCTATCTATCTATCTATCTATCTACTTATTTATTTACTTATTTTTTATCTATCTACCCAGCTATTCATTTTATTTATTTATCTACCCATCTATTTATATATTGTTTGTTTGTTTATGTTGTGAATGCCACTGAGAAAAACCCATTTATTCTAAGCCAGGCCTGTGATAAGAAAACACATCCACCCTTTTTCTGTGTATCACGTTCATTATAAGGTTAATGATGATAACAATGGATAGATAGATAGATAGATAGATAGATAGATAGATAGATTAGATAGATAGATAGATAGATAGATAGATAGATAGATAGATAGATAGATAGATAGATAGATAGATAGAGATAGATAGATAGATAGATAGATAGATAGATAGATAGATAGATTAGATAGATAGATAGATAGATAGATAGATAGATAGATAGATAGATAGATAGATAGATAGATAGATAGATAGATAGATAGATAGATAGATGGATAGATAATCAATCGTTTCCCCCAAATGCATATCCCGTACAGTGTATATTTGAGCCGAATGGCCAGATGGTAGTGTCTTTGTAGGAGACTGTCAGTGAGTGACCGGGTGCAGGAGCCGCGAGGAGGGCGCGTGCACGCATCCCAGGCTCCCCCTCCAGCTGCAAAAAGCCCTCCCCTTCCAGCCTCCAAAGTATTTAGCATCCCAAACGGGGATGAGGTTTCCTTGAAAAAAAATTGGGAAAAACTTCCTGTGCGAGGAGAAGACATGCCAAGCTCCACTCGGACGCCAGCAGTCTCCTCTTAAGCCTGCGGGACGCGCGGAGGTCTTCGGTTTCGTCCTCCCCTCTTGTCGGATACTTTTTTTTTTTTTTTTTTTTTTTTTTTAAGGGTCATCATCACGGCTTCGAAGGTGGACGCCGTGTTCCCCTCGCTGCCCTTACATTTCTTCAAGAGAGAAATGGAAGAGGGCTCCGGCTCCCCGGTGTCCCCCGTGGACAGCCTGGGCACCGTGAGCGAGGAGGAACCGGACCAGCGCCGGCCCGGCGGCAAGCGCTGCGCCCGCAAGCGGAGACCCAGCAAGAAGTCCGCCGGCGACGACAGCAGCAGCGGCAGCGGCGGCGGGGGAGGAGGCAGCCCGGCGCCCCTGAAGCGGACCAAGAAGCCCAGCCCGAGCGGACCGGCCAGCGCCGGGGCCCAGTCCTACGAGGAGCTGCAGAACCAGCGGGTGCTCGCCAACGTGCGCGAGCGCCAACGGACGCAGTCGCTCAACGAGGCCTTCGCGTCCTTGCGCAAAATCATCCCCACGCTGCCCTCGGACAAGCTGAGCAAGATCCAGACGCTCAAGCTGGCGTCGCGCTACATCGACTTCTTGTGTCAGGTGCTGCAGAGCGACGAGATGCAGGACAACAAGATGTCCAGCTGCAGCTACGTGGCCCACGAGAGACTCAGCTACGCCTTCTCGGTGTGGAGGATGGAGGGCGCCTGGTCCATGTCCGCCTCTCACTGAAGGCCGCACGCGCGCAACTTGTCACGCTTGGGATGGTGCCAAAAGGTGTGTGTGTGTGGGGGGGGGGGGGGAGACACGCGCGCGGGCGCGCGCGCGCACGTACGCACATGCAGGAGATGCGTGGCCCACTCGTCGTCGCGTCCCTCGCAGACAAATACATTTTTCTCGATGACAATATTTGGACATTGCACGAGTTGGACGAGTGAACGCTTTGAATTAGCAAAGCGGCCGAGCGGATGATTTTCGAGTGTCTGGATTTGTATTTTGTTCAAATCTCAGGCAACGTCCCGTGCGCTGGACAAGGTTATTGTTATTATTAATATCATTGTTATTGTTATAACACGCAGCCCTATTATTAGTTATCATTTCACTGCAAATGCACATGGACGCTTCTCATTACCTTCATATGTACAGTCAGAGTTTAACGAATTGTTGGTCCTATTATTGAACATGAGCGCCTCTCATCTTTGAAGACATTTGTGGGGGGGGGGGAAGCATTTCTGTGAAAGGGGGAAAAAGAAATGGTAAAAGTTAAAAACTATAGGGACAAGCAAACTTAAAAGTATCCCAAAAATATCTGACCGGGAAAAAAAAATCAGAAAAAGTTCGATCCGAGTCCGAATAATGAAACTATTAATCACCCTGATGATGAAAAAGTACCAGACACGAGTTATTCACTCACAATTCACTCTCCGTTTTCGTGACAGACTGACGGTGGCTTGCATCAAAAAGCAGCTGTATGCTTGTTGGCCTCTCTCAGAATGAGTCTGGATGGAAGCTGTGGGCCAGCACAAAATATCATCTTTTTGGAAAAAAATAACAAACAAACAAATCATCCAATTAAACAAAATGAAATATATTTCGAGCGACTACAAACCCTTCTTTGAAGAAAAAATAAATTGGGAAATTACGTTGCCTTTCAAGTCTTAAATTTTCTGCAAGATGGTCAATACAACAGCATTCGAAAAGTTCATTATTAAATATTATTAATTGAAACACGTTTCAAAACTAGGCTTTCGTTACCTTTATTTTGTTTGCCGAACAGTCGTTTTTCATTTGTAAAACGCATTTCCAAGTCTTGCTCCTTGTTTTTATCATTCCAAAATATGCCACGAAAACAATCGTAATATTTTTATTAAAAAATGAAGAGCAATTTGTCGTGATGCTCCATGACGCAATACCTCGTTTCGTGACATCGTCACGTCGACAAAGGAGGTTCTTTCTAAGAAAATGTTGCTTCATTCACGTTGATCACCAACAACTGTCTCCAAAAACCAAATATGAACTATAAAGACTCCGTGAACGTGAGAGGGATTGAGACGTAATGTGACACACACACACATGCACTGTGGAGTATGTGTGTGTTTGTGTGTGTGTGGCTGCAGACTGAGCACCCCCCCCCCCAAAACCCCCGACAGGAGGTAACAGGGACGTTTCCCTTGGATGTGACAGCGAAAGGCTCGAAGAAGGATATAAATGTATTATGGAATTTTTTTCCCAAAGTATTTTCCAAGCAAAGTATTTGTTTGATCTGTAAATGAAGGCATCGTGTACATAAATTGTGTATACTGGAAGTGCGCCTATAACCTGCAAAGGGACCAATGCAATCCCACGTGCTGTGGTCATGCCAAAGTCTTCTTTTTTTGTACATTTTTTTGCTTATTTATTAAAACATATTTTTGAAGGAAACGTTGTGTATCATTGTTTTTTTTTTAATTATTTAACGTGATGAGCATAATCTGGAATCTGAGAACGAATTTATGGCTGAATACATTTCAATTAAATATGTTGTGAGGTCCAACGTGGCCTGGGATAATGGACCCCCCCCCCCTTCCCCCCTCAACCCTTCTCTTGTTATGGAAAGGAGAGAAAAAAAGACCATAAAAGTCAGCTTCATTAGCAGAGGGAATGTGAGCCACTTTCAAACCCGATGACATTAAAATAAAAAAGAAATAAATAAATAGAAAGAAGCTTGTCTGCTTAAATAAGTGGCAATCATTTCAAATTCCTCCAGGCCTTTTGGGAGCCCCCAACAAACTGCGATAAGAGCAGCAACTTTGCAAATGACTCCGAGTAGACGCTTTAAGAAAAAACACACACACAAAAAAAAAAAAAAAAAAAACCCTGGAAATTGTTGACCTTGTTTTCCCAGAAGTGGTTTAGATGCAATCGAAACACAGAAAGGGGCTCATTGTTGAGGTGAGGCCGCCGAGTGCGGAGGCTTCGTTTGCGCAAGCATTTCACATCCTTCCAGACGCCCAAATTAAAAAAAAAAAAAAAAAGTAAATCTGACTGCATTATGCGTTTGACCACCAGATGAAGCATGAAACCCTAAAGACAGTGCACACGTAACGATGATAGGGCACACCTGATAGTCAAATGTCTCTGAAAGATTATCCCGTGGTGTAATCTGGTGTATTAAAAACGTTTTTGTTTTTGGTCAGAACACTCAGGGGAGAAAATCGTAACTGTTAAACTTGCTCAGGGGACACATATATGATAATCGATCTGATTTTGAACCAGATTTCCTCGCTTCCAATCAAAGTCAGCAAAGACACAATTATGCATTTTCGCTCAAAGATGAACCCAATTGATTATCTTATAATGTGGGGGGTGTTAGGAGCGATCCGATCATCTCACAAAACGGATGGGTACACGTCTACTATAATTATAAAGATGAATTGAAGTATTCAATTCCCCTTACAGGCGACACCGTGGATCAGATGGAAAGTGTTGTCCTCACAGTTCTGAGGTCCCAGGTTCAATCCCAGACCCGCCTGTGTGGAGTTTGCATGTTCTCCCCGTGCCTAGGTTTTCTCCGGCCACTCTGGTTTCCTCCCACATTCCAAAAACATGCAACATTAATTGGTCACTCTAAATTGCCCCTAGGTGTGATTCTGTGTGCGTCTGTTTGTCTCGATGTGTCCTGCGATTGGCTGAAAACCAGTTCAGGGTATACCCAGCCTCCTGCCCGTTGACAGCTGGGATAGGCTCCAGCTCTCCCGTGACCCTCGTGAGGATAAGCGGTTAAGAAAATGGTTGGATGGAATTCCCCTTGCAATCAAAGTCAGCAAAGGACCGACTATCAGATATGTCTGAAGATTCTGCCACTGATGATAGTGTTGTGCTGTATGTGTTAAGAGGTATTTTTCCTCCCTATTTTACTCTCAACACAGCCATGGCGTACAATTATAAATGTTAAACTTGTTCAATATTTAACACAGGCTGCACACAAATTAGGAAAATTTGTACCCCAATTTTATCCCGTAGCTTAGCGTGCAAAAAAATCGGGGTGAAAGTTGTAAAAGTTAAACCTGTTCAATATTTTTATCATGGTATACGTTAGTGTTGTCAAAATAATGAAATTCTTATTATGACACTGAAAGGATACAATGTTAAAAATCTAAAACATGAAAGCAGTGGAATGAAAATTGCCCAAAAATAACTTCAAATACATTCATATTTATTACTAATTCAAAATATTATGATCAACTTCAGAAATAATGTCACTCAAAGTCAACAAACATCCAATTATTAGAAATTGCTAAAAGATAATCCAAGTTTTTATCCAGCGGTGTGGAATGTGTTGCAAGTGATTTTTTTAAAATCCTGATTCTTTTCACCAAAAGGCTCCCGGCAGACAATCCTGAATGTTAAATCAGTTCACTATTTACGATGGCAAATCGTTGCTCAATTCAGTCGAGCCTTGGATTCCGGGATTGTGATGGGAAATGGAACGACTCACAGGAGAGATTTCTTTTTTTTTTTTTTTTTTTTTGCGGTGTGCCGTGTTAATCATGCCGATTACACCACACACAATAAAAGGAGTCAGCATAAACAATGCCAATATTTCGTCCACACTATGTTTTGAGTCCCTCACATTCATAAATCATTTTTACATTCACTAAGATGAAGAGGATGTCGATTGTGTTACACAGAAAATTAATGTTTTTCACCCTCTACTGAAATATAATAAACTATCCAGCCATCCATTTTCTTAGCCGTTTATCCTCACAAATGTCGTGGGGATTGCTGGAGCCTATCCCAGATGTCAACGGTCAGGAGGCAGGGTACACCCTGAACTAGGTACCAGTAGAATATAATAATGCTAAAAAAAAAAAAAAACCTAATCTCAACTAAATAGGATAAATAATATGTATCATGTGTTTCTTTTTTTTATTGTTAGTGTTTATAAATTGAGTGACTTTTTTTCTGGGAGCAGCTGGCTTGTGATGCATCACATTGCATCCTTGGTGTAAAAAAAAAGAAAAAAGAAAAAAAAGATGACAACAACAACAAAAACAACAAAAATGCCTGTGGTTCCTTCAGCTGTCTTGTTGAAATCGAAGCCGGCCAAACAAAGTGAGACAAAACTACAAGATCCACTTATACGACTCCAAATATGGATGGCGCACATTCCTGCATCAACTTTGGGCAACATAATATTTATGTATTTTGATGTGGCTTTGTAATAGGATTTACTGATTACTACATCTGTGCCAGTGCCAGTGACAAATTGGAAATTTGTCAAATTGTGATGTCACACTCTGTGATGTCACAATTTGGCAAATTTACATAATAACCGCCCCACATTTCCTTTTTCTTCACTCATGACTTGGGGGCTAGGCTTGGTTACAATCCAGGGCCACTTTCAAGCCAGTCTATGTTTTTTTTTTTTTTTTTTTAATTATTTGTTTGATGAAGTATATAAAGTGTTTTCTCCATCATTGGAAATGATTTTGTCTTCAAAGACATTTACTTTTTCCTCCCAAAAATTCTGGGCTGTGTTTCAACAAATTCAATGTAAGTTTCCACCAACTTGCAATGCCCTAACGTTGCTTCCTCAGGATCATTGATAAGTATTTGAAGTGCCGTCTCTGAGACAGTCCACCAACAGTCACAAATTACAAACATTCTCTGCTTTACTTCACTAAGTGGAAGCAATTTGCATAGTATCAACACCCTAGTTTCAACTCCCCCCTTACACTAAGATGCTCACCTAGTCGCAACGCCCTTGCATTGCTGCCACAGCCCACGGATTGACAAGTGTATGACGTGCCCCCTCCATGACTGAAAATGACATCATTTTATTCACATGCAATCACACTTTTCAACCTTCTGGGCTCTGCTTCAGCAAGTAGAAGCAAGCAGCCTCCTGGCCTTCTCACCCCCGCCACCCAAACTGGTCACTAAGTGTA
This sequence comes from Syngnathoides biaculeatus, assembly GCF_019802595.1. Taxonomy (NCBI): domain Eukaryota; kingdom Metazoa; phylum Chordata; class Actinopteri; order Syngnathiformes; family Syngnathidae; genus Syngnathoides; species Syngnathoides biaculeatus. The sequence continues at coordinate 17,494,378 of NC_084653.1, read as the reverse complement.
TGAAGTGCTGCTTCCAAAACTGAAAATGGTTGTATTGTTTTATGTGTGAACTGCCATTTTTATCCCCCCCCCCCAAACATTGTGGGGTTCACTGCATCAAATAGAAGCAATGTGGTTTGTCTCAACGCCCTGCGGTCATTTTTTTTTCAAACATTCTGGGCTTTACTTCAACAAATATAACCTGCTCGCCTTGCTGCAACACCCTGACAACACCCCCCCCCCCCCGCACGCTGATTGACAGGTGAATAAAGTGTTGCTTCCAAGAGTGAACATGACTTTACAATATTGCCTTAACACTTTGATCCAACATTCTGGGTTCTGCTTCAGCAAGTACAAGCGGCTCACCTCGTTGCAACACCCTAATGTTGCAAATGGCAGGACACTGATTGACAAGAAGTGCTGCCTCCACGAATGAAATTTGTTTCATCATCTTCATGGGCAATTTTATGTCACAGACAATACCTGGAAACTGGGCTCAATTTAGAAAAAAAACCAAAACAAAACAATAAAAGCATAATATGTCCCCTTAAAATATTCACACCATCAGCACATTGTTTGTGGATGTTTTGCCCGGTGGTCTAAATTGAAGTCGCACCCCCCCTCCCTCCATATTTCTCAATGGGAGCCCGCTTGTTACCCACTCATTCTTCCGGGCCCTCATAGCTGAGCAGCGGGGCCACGCTGGCTGTTCTAGCAGCGAAAGAGACATCCAGATGTTTCCTATAAAATTGGATGGAAAAAGCTACAAAACTTTAATTTGTTTGTAGTAAAATGGGATAAAGCGGAGGTTTACGTTCCGGGCGCCTCAAAACAGCATTTGAGATTTGTTGGAATCAGGACAAAATATTACAATTAGGGCAAAAAATTTGGGAGGCAAACGTAGAGGTTGCCAACACAGAACTAGGCTGTATAATGACTTTTATTATGTCGACCCAATTTCTGGCGCATTTGATGAACATATACATTTTGAACAACAAATTGAGTTTGAAATCGGGAGCCACACGCAGAGCGTCTTTTTCAATATGTGTCAGAATAATGCTTGATTTGTAAAACATTTGAAATTTTCATTCAATTTCTCTGCATCCGAATGAACAGCGCTTGGTCAAAGCCAGCGCTAGCTAAATTGGCCTTACCTCACCAACTTCCTCGAAAAGCGATCTCAAATCATCTTTCCCCATTGAAATGAATACGAAAGCCTTTAATCTGTTCCACCCCCCTGGAAAACATTTTTGTGACTTTGTTTTTAATGAGAAAAATAGCACATTTTAGTATTATACTTTATAAAAGCATATACTGTAATTCCCGGCCGACAGAGCGCACCTGGTTACAAGTCTCGCCGAGTACATTTGTAAAGGAAATACCATTTGGTAGATACATACGCTGCAGCTGTGTAAAAGCTGCAAGTAGCTACATTGAAATCCGCATTGAAACACAAAATATCTACAAAGACGATATACGGAAAGAGTTAAACGATAACAGGGATGGTTAAAATAAAACTTACCAGTAAATACCACTGAGACACGCTAGCACAGCGCTAACAAGGCCGGTAAAAGTCACTTCCTCGGCACATATATTCCATGGGTGGTGTCATTCTTACCGTTTCCGCTCGAGTGTCCCCTCGTGGCCGTTAGAAAAAATGCACAAATTACCCGCATCACCGCATAAACTGCAGGGTTGAAAACGTGTGAAAAAAGTCGCGGCTTGTAGGCCAGAAATTACAGAAGTTTGGACATAAATAAATAGGAAGTAAACAAATAAGCATTTTTAGCTTCAATTCAGTGGAAGTTGTGCTCCCTTAGGTGTGCGCACCTTGGCCACCGCATGGCAGTAAAATACAGCAAAGGAAATTTATGTAGCGCGTTCCATTCACAAGATAATGCAATGCGCTTTCCAGTATTACAAGCTTTTAAAAATAAAGAACAAAAACGAACATTTAAAACAAAAGGGAAAAAATAAAATTAAAATAAAAGCGCAGCTGAAAAGCGTTGGCCTCACAGTTCTAAGGTCCTGGTTCAATCCCGGCCCCACCTGTGTGGAGTTTGTATGTTCTCCCTATGCCTGCGTGGGTTTTCTCCAGGCACTCCAGTTTCCTCCCACAATCCAAAAACATGCGACGCTGTAAATTGCCCCAAGGTGTGATTGGAGTGCGGCTGTTGTCTGTCTCCGTGTGCCCTGCGATTGGCTGGCAACCAGTTCAGCGTGTACCCCGCCTCCTGCCCGTTGACAGCTGGGATAGGCTCCAGCACTCCCGCGACCCTCATGAGGATAAGTGGCTTAGAAAATGGATGGATGGATTTAATAAAAGCCTAAAGTACAAGAAATATCATTTTAAAGTGGAAATAATCTAAAAAGTATAAGAAAAAAAAACCTTGGAAGATTGAAAAAGTCCTGGAATTACCTGTAAAAATATTCACACACACACAAAAAAAGAAAAAAAGTCGGGCCACTTGTATCTCAAGGGACTCCGGTACTTCCTTTAGACCGATTCCTATTTAGACTTTTTTATGGCATCTTAGAGCATTATATAAAGAGCATAAAAACTGGACTGGTGCGCTTTTTCAGGAAATAATAGAAGCCGTGAACCCCCCTCAAAAAAAGAGGAACAAATGAAAAAAAAGAGCATATTAAGTAGGCGTGAGATTATTGTATCTATTTAATTTGAAAGCCGCAATGACTCATCATGTCAGAGTTGACTGTGCTAACCACGGAAAGAAAAAAACTCTGAATATAAAGTTAAGAGGCACAGTGGTCTTGGCTATTGTTGGAGCGCACTCACACGCACACTAGGACGATAGTTCTATAAAGCCTCTTCATTTTCCATGACCATCGTCCCTTTCATCCCTGAAGTACTCACCCTTGATCAACCTTCTTGTTTCCCCCGAGCATTTTCGCTCGCAAAAAAGGCCCGTCAGAAGCGCTGACAATTTTACCTCAGCACCGAGCATCTTAGAGCGGATCTAAACTTAAGCATCAGTGTTGTTAGCCAAACAATAATTACAGTTTTTGCGAGCAGAGAGCTCAGGCAGAAATACGACATGTAACTGGGGAATATTTTCAAGGCCTGCGAGAATGGCAACAAGCAATCAAGTGCGTAAACAAAGTCAGTCCTTGTGCTTTTTCTCCCTTTGATTTGTGGCTCTTGGACTGTTTGTATGTATTGTTTTCGCTGTTCTCCTCCTCGGCCGGCAAAACCTGATGTAAGAGGTCCACGGAGGCCATTCAGGCAGGCAGGCAGGCGCCTCGGACTTGTTTTTCTGCTCAGTGATGAGCAAAATTTCCCCTTGGGCTCATTAGCGACAGCGATGGCCGCAGAGGTCAGCGCGAGTCAGGAGGTCGCACTATTTCAGGAGCCCAATCGCTTGCGTTTGTTTGGACTTTTACTTCGCGGCCGTGTCGGACCACCACTGAAGAGAAGCGGACAGGAAATGGCGCCCCGATGACAAGTTGAGCACGTTAGAATTGGGGCAGTGATTTAGAATTGATACCTCACGCATTGAAAGTTTATAAGCAGAGTGACTGACTTTGTGTTTCGAAAGAGGAAATGAAGAGTTTGTTTTCAAAACGAGACATAGGCATTTTTTTTCAGATTTATGAAACTCGCGCCAAAATTATCCATTCGGAGCTGGATAATTTTGGCGCGAGTTTCGTAAATCTGAAAAAAAAAATGCCTATGTCTTGTTTTGAAAACAAACTCTTCAAATAATGACCAAATAAAAATGTAATTGATTTAAAATGCTTATTATTGCCACATATGCATCCATTTTCTTTGCCGCTTATCCTCACATGGGTCTCGGGGAGTGCTGGAGCCTATCTCAGCTGTCAACGGGCAGGAGGCGGGGTACACCTTGAACTGGTTGCCAGCCAATCGCAGGGCACCTAAAGACAGACAACAGCTGCTCTCACAATCACACCTTGGGGCAATTAAGTGTCCAATTAATGTTGCATGTTTTTGGGATGTGGGAGGAAACTGGAGTGCCCGGAGGAAACCAACGCAGGAACGGGGAGAACATGCAAACTCCACGCAGGAGGGTGTGGGATTGAATCCGGGACCTCAGAACTGTGAGGCCAACGTTTTACCAGCTGCTCCACCGTCCCGCTATTCTTAATAATGCCTTCAAAAATCCCAAAAATGCTTTATTGGTCACGATTGTTTTGGTTTCTCATGTAATGGACTAGTCCGTCTCCTTTCGGTGAACATTTGATCCAAAAAGCGAATCGCGAAAGAAAGCCCAGTAATGTGGAAAAGAGAAGTTGTGAGGAAAACTGTTTTCTTATTTTTTTTAATCAAAACTCGCAAAGGTTTGAACCTTTGTAACAGTCACACTAAATTAATTTAACTGTCAGCAGCCAGTAGCAGTAGCACTGCCGTCAGTGTCAGCTGAGGAGAAGGCAGTTGAGGTGATGTCCACACGAGACATGAGAAAAGCTTTCCGTGACCGAGATGCGAAGATTAAAGTGATCTAAATGCTAAAATAGATTAAATGCTGATTCATATTCTTATCAAACTCAGTAAAAGTGTTGTAATGATTGATTTGATGAGATAACAATCCTCAAAAAGGATTTTAAGAACTTTCTCTAGCTTAGGAAATCAGAGAACGCTTTGCAGGGCCCCAGCGAATAATGCCTTTCATTCATGATATTAAATGAAAAAGACAATATAAAAGGCTGCTTATAGATCTCAAGTATTCAACACTTATAGAATTGTAGAGCATTCTTCTGCTGGTTTCAATAAATGTTACATTTACTGTATGCAAATATTTATACACTTGTGTCTTTCTTTCCCTGTGTCATTCGCCATTTTTTTTTTTTTTTTTTTTTTTTGCTGTGAGGGCATGTGCAACACCAGACTAAACTCACACAGCCATAAAACAAGCAAACGTGCACGCGCGCAGACAGGCCGCTGCTCACAAGCTGCAGTCAGACTGGCGGAACGTCCTCTGGAACGTGTGTCCCCCGTGCTTTCCAAAATCCGACTTTGGAATGAGGTGGCAGAAGTACACACGCTCTGAGTACTGTACAGATATCTGTGTAAAAAATAAAAATACAAATAAAAAAATTACACACGAGTACAATATTACCTTCAGTTGTGATAGGGATTTTGATAACTTGGCACAATGGAAACAAGCTGTGACAGAAAATGATATACTTTTTCCTGTGTTATTACCGTGTAGTACATAGTGTTTGTACCGAGAAGAAGAAAACAAATCATGTCGCATCTTGTTGTTTTACAGCCAGAGCAAGCTAGACACTGTTGGCTCCACTTTTGTGCTGTCGAAACATCTTTCCATTCCTTTGCTTACGTACATAGTGCACCGCGTAACATGAAATATACCTAACGAGGATATGTTTTTATATACAGTATATATAGTTTACATAGGCGGGGCCGACTGGTTACCGCATCCACCTCACACTTCTGAGGAGCAGGGTTCAATTCTGGCTTCACCAATGTAAAGATTGCATGTCCTTCCCGTGCCTGCGTGCGTTTTATATTTATATTTCTTGAAGATTACACCATTGACACACTTGGCACTGTACCAGATTATTTGCACTTTTGGAAATTGCTTGTCCACTTGGTATCCATTTGCACGATTGTTCTTGTATCAGCATGTTTTTATGTACTAAAAGTATATTTTGACACAAATTGGAATTACTGTTGTAATACCTACCACCTATAAATGGCAGATATTTGATAGGTCTGTAACTTCTGGAGAGAAATTTTGTGTTTTTGACATACGAGTAAAAATACTCAAGTAAAGGAGAGTGACCAGAAAAATCTACTTAAAACATATGTACTTTTCTTTTCCACATCCATCTGTCCATTTTATCGTACTGCTTATCCTCACTATGGTTGTTGGAATCAAACCCAGGTGATCTTCGGGTGAGAGGCGGGGTTCACCCTGAAGTGGCCACCAGCCAATCACAGTTCATTTTTACATTTTTGAACACTTATTGTGTTGAGATTTTTTCTTTGTGTGCTTCAAAATCTGATCTTTCACTGTGCCTATTGGATAAATATTATATATATCCATCCATTGTCATAGCCGCTTACCCTCACAAGGGTCGAGGGGAGTGCTGGAGCCTATCCCAGCTGTCAACGGGCAGGAGGCGGGGTACACCCTGAACTGGTTGCCCGCCAATCGCAGGGCACATTGAGACAAACAGCCGCACTCACAATCACACCTTGGGGCAATTTAGAGTCTCCAATTAATGTTGCATGTTTTTGGGATGTGGGAGGAAACCGAAGTACACAGAGAAAACCCATGCAGGGACGGGGAGGACATGCAAACGCCACACAGGCGGGGCCGGGATTGAACCCGGGTCCTCAGAACTGTGAGGCCAACCCTTTACCAGCTGATCCACCGTGTCACCAAAGTTATACATATATTTATAATATTGTTATATATTTTATTAAAAACATTATATGGAATAGGGAAGACTATTTTGAGGGGTGCATTGTGTCAGCACTGTGGTGTCGTGTGGTCTGGGCACAGAGAAATGATTGAAATGCTTATTAAGCGGTAAGTTGTATGTTTATGTGTGGAAGACATAGCGTTGTCATGTAAACTTTTAGGGCCATTTATGAAAACACCCACGTTGAGGATGTACACCGTTAAATTCTTCAACGTGGTTTACCTTTTCCACACCTCCTTTGCGGCTGTTCCAAAAAGCGATTGTAATGACCGTGATCTGTATTTAGTCTCGCTGGCCCGAGTGGCATCACTCATTTAGACACTGGAACCTGCAATTAAAATGCGCTGTGTGATGAGTCCAACTGGGTGGATGCGGCCTTCCAATGCACACACATACACACGCACATACGCACGCACGCACGCACGGGTGGCTGCGTAATGATAGAGAAAACTGACAACGGCAGACGCTGAGGCCGCAGACCGCAATGTCACAGCGAGGAATCAAGTGAAAAAATAAAAAAGATAGTGAAGAGTAGAGGGGGCTGTTCCCATCATTCAGCGTGTGGTGACATTTCTCCGCTTTGTTGTGGCGACGGGGCCACCATCTTGTGGGCAGGCCTTCAGGAAGGACGAACGTTCCCCACCTCTCCTCTGATCCGACTTTGCGGTCGGGTCACGGGGTTACGCGTCTCTACGCGGTGGAGATGATGAACGAGCGCACACTTAAGCGGGGTACGTGCATCCCGACGATCGCACAAGTTGGAGCCTTTTTTTCCCACCCCACTTTCAAATCAAAGGCCCGATAATCGGATGTCTCTGAAAGATTATCCTGAGAGATTATCTGGTTATGTCGAGTCTGTTGGGAAGGATTCCTTCGTATGGAATCTTTTGGAAAAACAGTCTGGGATCAATCGTCTTTAGAGAGATGTTTAACATCTTAAGTGGGGTATGGCCAAATATGAAATTTTGCCTCCCTTGCGATCAAAGTCTGCAACGGCCCGATGCAATTCCTCAGCAATTATATCGCGGTGTGGCTTGTGTTGAATTTTCCTTGTAAAAAAAATATCTGGCCAACAATATTAAGTGCGACAGGCACTCGGCGATGTCGTCGTGAAACGGAACGATAGCCCATTAGGAAGTGGCCGGAATGCAAAGCGAGGAGAACCTGCTTGTGTTGAGTGCTTGCATGATGTGATGATCGTGGTAATCGGGCTGAATTTGAGCGTGAGCCCACTTTCAACAAACCCATCCAAAGTCTGATTATCAGATGTCTCTCAAATGGATTTTCTGATCATTTTGTGGTGTGATGTGTGTTAAAAGTGATTTTCCCTCTTCATTCTGGTCTGATAATTATGAACGTTCAACCTGTTTGATATTTACGATTGCATATCCTTACACGATGGCTCAACAGTTCGGTTGAGTCACTTCCTCTATGATCTTGACGGAAAAACACGACGTTATTCAACAGTATTTTGTCTTTGTACTTTCTGTCAGTCTGGATGTCCTGTGGCACCATGCAGACTCTTGCAGTTCAGTCTCAGTACCGCCTCAGATCTGCTGATGCGTAAGGCATGTTGGTAAAAATGTTAAAAATGAGCTTGTGTGTACCCCGCTTTACATTAAACTAAAGGTGTTTATCTGAACCACATTGTAGGATCCTGAGGTACGGGGGTCGGGACCGTAAAGATGGCACATTCTTTAACAGCGTCGCCCTTTTGGAAGCCTTTCGGTTATCACCATTACAGCAAATATTGCTCGTTACCATTCATTCGTTTGCCTTTTACGGAACACAGTGATTTACACAATCTGACAAGCTCACAAAGCGCAAGCCGGTGTCCACTATTGATCGTCTTACTCTCTTAATTCAGACTTGAGACAATAGCGGGCTGGAATGTGTGTTTATTTGAGAGGAGGTGAAGCAGGATTTGGCGCTTGTATTTGCTTTTGAAATGTGTTTTCTTTGCGTTAGTTCCACCACAGACGGGGATTCTCGTCTGTTTATTTGAAGACAAGCTCAAACCTTTGACCTTCCCCAATGGGTGGCGAAACCTTGTCAAAGCTACTGTGAGACCCTTGCTGCTATTACTCAACTGCCGCCCTCTGGCTCGATTGATAGGAACAGTCAATAATACTTTGTTTATTTTGTGCTTCCTGGCTCTCCCGATATCAACTGGACCTAGTTCTTTTTTTTTTTTTTTTTTAGCCAATTGGCAAATGCGCAACAATGACAGTAAATGGGAGTTTCTTGACAATCCAAGGTTGACACCAATAATTGTCCAGATAACACTGACCGGTTTCTCTGGGATAGGGATGTTCTCCGGAATCAATTAAACGAACGAAAATTGTCCCACACTTTTTTTGTAGGTGATCGCTGTAATTTACGATGTAGATACTGGATGTTACGATTGAGGGAAAGCCAATCCTGATTTTTTTGGAGGCAGATGGTGATTGCGATAGTTGGCACACAAAATTCTGATAACCGATTAATTATTCATTTAATTTAAAGATCAAATATAATGAATAAAAAAAAGATACTTTTTGAGTTCCTTGATGCTTACAATAACAAAGGCATGAAATACAGACAGAGCATTTTATTTTATTTAACTTTACAACAGAGAAGAATTTTTAAGTAGGGCTTCCACTTTTTCACCCAGATGAAGTCCTTTGTTGCGTTGCCAGTGTGCTTTGGTTCATTGTCTTGTTGCATGATGAAGCTTCTCCTGATTAGTTTGGATGCATTTTCCTTTAAATTGCCAGACAAAATCGTGTGACAACCTCAGCAGTGGGTGTGTGAAGGTATGACAATCCACTGCTCAAAGAAAAGATTGAGAGAAGAAATATAGAGCCTGCGCCACAAGATGCAAAAAGCAAAAAGTTGGAAGGCCAGATTGGATTTTCAAAAGAGGTGCGGAGATGAGCCACAAAAGTTTTGGAACAAATTTTTCTGGACCCATGAGACCAAGCTTAACCTCTTGGAATATGATGGAAAAGCCAAAATATTAAGAAAGACAAGATCTGCCTATGGTTCAAAACACACAAACTCATCTAGAAAGTACTTTCACAACTTGGGCTTCCGTTTCTGGAAGGACTCATGAGGTTTTTTTCTGATATAACTCATGATGGTAGCAGCAGAATTAATTTTGAACTCTACAGAACAATTTTGTCCGGCAATTTACAGAAAAAAACACATCCAAAATAATCGGATGAAGCTTCATCATGCAACAAGACAATGACCCAAAACATAACAAAGAACTTCATCAGGGATAAAAACTGGAAGGTCGTAGAATCGCCAAGCCAACCACTAGACCTTAACCCAACGGAGTATGCATTTTACCTCCTGAAGAGGAGACTCAAGGGAGAACCCCTAAAAAGCAAACAAGAACTGACAGCGGCTACAGGAAAGGCCTGGAAAAGCATTTCAAATAAAGAATGCACAGGCTTGATGCAGTTATTGCAAGTAAGGATTATGCTACCAAATATCAAAGGTTATTCACTTTAAGTTAATTTCATGTCTGTTCCAATACTTTTTCCTCACTAGAAAAGTGGGGGGTTCAAACAAACAAAGCTCTATGCTGGGTTGTTTGAACACACCTCGTTGAAAATCCCACAGGCCGTACGTTTGATGTCGTACGGTAGGTTGGCAGGAGGCTGCCATCTTGAAACCATGTGACCCGAATGTAAATTTTGATTGGCCATGTCAATTTCTGCCCTCAAATAGCAGCCATAAGGTGAGGCGGAAAATACGTTCCGTATTTGTCTCAAGGCCTCTGGAGGCAGAAAACTCACCCAAAACTACATGCGCACATTTTCCTCAGCAGGCAGCACCAAAGTGCGGCAGGCCTAAAATTTTCAGACGCCGGTACGTACATATTCATTCTAGCCGTTTGAGGTTTATTCATTCAAGGCCAAATGAAAAGTGATGACCACATCACAGCATTTTCCGTGGACTGCACTGCTGCTGAAGCCTTACAGGTTTTATAAGTAGATTGTCATTACAGTAAGGGAACAGAATCTAAGTAGAACATCTTGGGGCTAGTACGGCAGTGGAAAGGCCGACAGGTAGAGATGATGCATGCGTACATCAGGATCATTGGACGGACAAAGTAGAGTGAGATCAGCCTGCTTAAAAAAACTGTTGCGGTTCCTGTTTGGCCTAAGCTTCAAACGGTTCCCGACACAAAGATATGCTTCCTCATAATAAATGGAAATTATAACAAAATGGAATGTTGCAGGTTTTTTTCACGGCTTTGGACATTGTGTTAAGACTAACAGCGGAGCCAGACAGACAGAGTCGTCAGATGGTGCTAGTTTTGGCTCCGTCGGAGAAACTAAATCATTCAACGGTAGAGAAGCCGAGTCTGCCGCTGTTATGATAACTGGCGCTGCTGTGCAAAAAGGTTCTGGGAATATTGCGGAATGGCTTGGACCCCAAAAAAAAAAAAAAAATCAAAAGGGAGCCAGGTTTTTTTTTTTCAATTCCGAACAAACTTTTACAACCAGCATCATGACAAATCATACTCTTGTGGCTTTGGGTCACATTTATATCAGACAACATGGAAAATGTACTTTTAATACTAATAGTTACTTTTATACAAATATTTTTGTCTCTGGTGTGTCAACTGTAACATTACACCATAGAGTAAATCTCTCTCTGACCATTTCTGAAAATGTCTGATTGAGTTGTTGTGGTTTACATAATAACAACCACCGCACCAAATATCTCCACCCATGATTTGGGAGGTAGGCTGGGTGAATGTCTGCTGCTTTCAAGCCACAGCACACTATACTACAGTGCCCAAATTGTGCCAGAGCCAGACAGGTAAGCAGATCTGCATTGAGTTTTGTTGGAAGCACATATTAGCATTAGCTCCTGATAAATGGCAGATATTTGATAGGTCGGCAAATTTGTTGGGAGTGGGTAGAATTTCTCTCCAGTAATGTGTCTGCTAAATGCATCACATGCACAGATCTGTAGCGTATGAAGTGCTGCCTCCGTGAGTGAAAATGGTGACACTCCCCCCCCCCCCCCAGCCCCACCACCACCAGCAAGCAACTGGAAAGTTAATTGCCTCATTGATTTTCATAGTTCTGCCCCCATCATGGTAACGAATAAAGCGCTCAACATTGGTTCCACTGCGGGGAGGCGGGGGGGGGACAAGTCGCTTATTTTCATCAGACAGGATCACTCCTCTAAAACAGGAAGTTTTAAACGTGTCAATGACAAGGATAATGTTTAAATTGTGGATGAACTGTATATACTAGTACGTGTGTGACATTGTGATAGAGTAACAACATAAAATAGATGAGGTTTGTGAATTGTAAAATCCAGATTTAATAATGGTCTCGGGTTTCTTGAATTACTAAAATGTAACAGGTGCCATATAAAACGCATGTTCTTCTACAATCAAAAGAGAGACAGGAAAAGACAGGGTGAATTTGGAAAAGTACAAATATGTGCGTGACTACACGAAGCAGAGAGGCCGACGCGGTGCCGCGGGAACGAACAAGTCCAAAAATGTGACCGGTGACCAAAAGACAACCCATAAAAAGCACAATTTGACAGCAAACTAGAACCAAAGACAGCAAACGGTGCCTTCAGTAACTGTACCCCCCCCCCCACCCGACAAAGGGCCCACTACATGTCATGTATACATACATACTTCGTTATAGAATATAATCATTTCTTTTTCATATATATAACTCTACTATGAACAAACAATACACAATTGTATACAAAGTAGAAACATCTCCCCACACAAAAAAAAACCCTCAGTTCATTTCCAGCCCCTCATCAGTCTTGTCAGCTTTGCAGTGTAACACAAGGCAATATGAACAAAATATACAAAATCATTAAAAAACAAAAAATACACACAAAAAAAAGTCACGACATCCCAACGGAGAGGAGGGTGAAGCAAAGAAAAGCATGTGGCAGGAATATTGAGAGCATTCATGTAGAAACATTAGCAAATAGCCACAAATTCCACATCTGCGTTCTAACTATCAATTGTGTGTTTTTTTTTTTTTTTTTAATGGAGGCAACATCAAAGGGAAGAAAGTAGCTGCCCAGAGATTTTTATTCTTACTTTAATGCAAATAATGCACTTTCCGATAAGAAATGTGGAGACATTATGATTGCCGTACACATACTTCCAAAATTTGATGATCTTAGTGTAATTATATTTAATTAGAGTGGTGCCTTGAAATACGATGAAGCTGACATACAAGTTTTTGGCGATACAAGCCATCATTCGGCCTATTTTTGCTTTGACTTTTGAGCAAAATTTGAGATACAAGCGCTGTATGGTCGCAATAAACTCAACGTGGCAGATATAGATACTAAGCAGAAAAAAAGACAAAAATAACCAAATATCTTAAAATCTGATTGGATTATTATATAACAAACAAAGCAAAAGGGCATGGATGGGCGAACAAATAGCATTATGTCAAGTTGCTAACCTTTTTACAATGGATATTTGAACACAAGAGAGGAGCAACTTAAGTAGACAGATATAACAATGCAGGCATATATTGTTTATCTTCTGTAAAGCAATACTAATACCAGGTTATTGAGGAGCTCCATGTACAGCCATGCATTGTCTGAGTTGCTTATTCTCACAAGGGTTCTGGGACTGCTGGAGTCTATCGCAACTATCTTTGAGGAGTAGGCCGGGTACACCCAGAACTGGTCACCAGCCAATCGCAGGGCACATTTGCACCAAAGGGCAAGTTAGAGCCTTCAATGAAGGCATATTTTGGGGATATGGGAGAAAACCCATGCAGGCACAGGGACAACATGGAAACTCTGCACAGGAGGGGCCGGGGTTTGAACCCCGGTCCTCACAACTGTGAGGCAGACACTCCAACCAGTTTTCCACCATGCCATTGCTCCACGTACAGTATTCGATTATACTGGTTCCAGGCCAGGGTGCACATACGCAAAGGAGCAGCACAATATCCATTGAGTTAAACCCTAAAAATGTGGCAAAAACACTTTGACATCTTTACAGAGTCCATCCATCCATTGTCCAAGCCGCTTATCCTCACAAGGGCAGGGGCATATATTGATATCATCACTGAGCAGGACTTGATCCCACGCTGCCCACACTAAAGTCAGGCGCGTGTACCACTCTACCATCAGTGACTTGACTTCTTTTCATTCTTTACAAATGTTTTCCGAAAGTACAATATTTGAATGCTATTTTTCTAAATAAAAAGACATTCCAATTTTTTGGGGGGATTCCGAATTAATGGTGCAATAATTTTGTTTTGTTTTGAGTTACAGACATGGTCATGAAACAACTTCAATTCGTATCTCAAGGCACCACCTTCTAAACTCTTCATTGACAGGCTCAGGAACCAAAGCGTAGCATACGTTGAGGCTATACAAGGAAAAAAAAAAGGTGATTATGGAGCGAAAAAAAGAAAAAAGGGGGTGTGACAGTATTTGATGTACACACACCTGCCACATGCTGCAACATCTGACATTTGGCGAGCAGATGTTGAAGCAGCTGCCCCCTTTGCAACCTCCCACGTGGTATATCGTGGAAACCACGGTGTCATAAAGAGGAGGCCATTGCCTCTTTCCAACCTCAGATGTTAAAACATTTACTGGGACATCGTTTTTATTTAAATATTCACAATATTCTAACTACACTGTGTTCCACATTATCAGGCATACAGGTGCATTTTCGTAAATTTGAATTTAGTCGTTCAATTCAACAAGTCAAACTGAAATTCAATACACACAAATCAAAATATCTGTTATTTTTTCCAACGTGGATGCTCATGAAAACTGCAATCAAGTGAAAAGTCAGAAATATTTGTAAAAATAAGTTGATTTTTACACAAAAAATTAAACTGGAATTGGCATTTTCATATGTTCCTGATGTTAACTGAATCTGTACATGATCTTCATTTTTAAAAATTGAACACGTCAAGTTTACTTCTTGTAAAGTCCTTAATCACAAAAGACTCTGAAAGGACTTCACAGCTCATCCCAATTAAAAAAAAAAGTAAGAAGCATCCTGTGGTCTAAACCACATGACTGTTTGCTGTTACTGTCCATTTTCCTCAAGAGTCAATTTGATTTACAGTGAATACATGATTTGGGATCATAAAATTAGATTAATTTTATTGATCGAAAACTGATACGTTTGTTTGGCGTGCAAAATTACATTTTTTTTCTATTCCACGTCATTATGCACAAAATAAGAAAAAAAAATATCCATTGAGGAAAAAGGAAAGCATTTTAGTTGACACGCACACAGTCATACAAAAATTAAATTTCTCCTGTGTCTCATTTGAGGTTGTAAATATTGCCTCCAAGAGTTGCTATTTGGAGGTATACTAGAGTAGACATTTATAAAGATACTACAAAGGTTCTCAACAGGGTTCCGGTCAGGGGATGATGTATTTTTTTCCCCTCCCTTTCAAATGTTTCTTTAATTTAAATCAGTAATAATTTGGAACACAGCGTACTGAATCTGCTCTTTTACAGTCCATTCTACTTTGAACTACCTCCCACCAAATCCATTGGCGGATTGGCCCTGACCATCAAGATGAGAGCAGGAAAAAAGAAGGTTGGAAATAAAAGGAGACGTAAGCCTTGCTGCAGGGAATTCAAGGGAAACAAGGAAAGTTCGTGGCACTAATATGCACACTCTGGACCATTCGGCAATTCTTGTAGAATTTTTTTAAGGCATAGTTTTTTAACCAAGTACCCCAAAAATCCATATCACTTAAAACAATTGAAAAAAAGGCACAAACAGTTTTTTTTCCTTTCCATATCATTCATTTTGAACACCTGTGGATCATACAACACATTGGAAAAATGTGACCAAATTGATCTCTTTCTTTCAGAAAATAAACAAAAAAACAAACAAACAAACAGGAATGTTCTACCCTTAGTGCAGAATCACATTCTTCATATCCTCTGGTGGGTTCTGATGAAAACACGCACACACGGAAAAAAAATAAAGATTACAAAAAGCAGGATGCACATGTCCGCGCAGGATGTATTTTTGACTGGAATTAAAAAAAAATGTACATAAGAACACCTGTCTAGTGTTTGAAAAGTACTGGCACTAAAGGTTGCGGAATGGTGGTCTGTTCCACTAGTTTACCCTGGTTAACTAGTTGACCCTCACGTCGATTTGTACACATCAAGGTAGATTTACATGATAATGCATTTTACGTATTCTGATCAGTCTCTGCGTGTCCCGTCCACGTCCTCCTCTCCACTATAAGACGGCATCTCGATATGAAACGAGCAGAGTCGTAGAGTGGTATTGAGAACCGTCGGGATGCGTGGGGGGGCCACGCAAAGTCTCAGTGCGTCAAAGGCAACGAGGCCTCTTTACATGGGGGGGTCCTCTTCCATCGGTTCGTCTTGAGCCCTGTGGACGGACACAAGTAGAAATCAAAAGAAGTCTACCGTTGTGGTAAATGGGGGTTGAACGGATGACTCGATGGGTCGGGGAGTCGACTTGACCACTCTGCAAGGGCAGTTATAGCTTGAAATCGAATAATCGCCAATCACATGCAAACCTGACTGAACAGACTCAACAGGTGCTCAGTCAGAGGAGCAATCCAGCAGTGGCGCTGCGATCAAGTGGAAATACTTGACTATACATGAGTTCGTAGCAAGGTCACTTACAAATATGTGTTAGGGAATTCACCAAACACCCTCCTCTAACAATCAAAAGAGAGACAATATCTTAAAGTATCTACTGTAGCATTTTCTTAGACCATAAAATGAAGCCAAGCCGTGATTGAAAAATAACCCGTTATAAAGGTAAAAGGTTAAATGTAAAAAAACAAACACACATCCAACTAGCGTTTCTCTCAACTGCCAGACTGTTCAAGTGAAGTGAAAAAAAAATGGAGCAACGAAGGTAAAGTAACGCCCTGGCATGTAGACAAGGAGAGCTGAATCACTTTCAGTCATTTATCGAATGGGACAAGCAGCCAAACTCATGAATAAAATATATCTGCTTCAACACTCTGTGTCATCACCAGGCTTTCCACACCAGGATGAGAGGCACTAGCAACCAGCTCGCTCACACGCTAACAGGCTTGGGCCCTGTACTGTAATAATACTTCGCATCTGTGCCAGATAAAGACTTGAGGGGGCACGAGTTCGTCATTAAGTGTAGTACAGTAGCTGTTTATATGAAGGCACAAATATAAAACAATCACATGGAGAACAGTTAAGTTTTTAAACATCCAAAAGTTTAGTGCTTTCTACCAAGCTAGCATAAACGTACTTTGCGATGTGCTTGTTGGCGACGGACAATGAGGCCATAGCAGAGACAGTTTCGGCCTCATCCGCATCTCGTCTTAGGGCTTCGCTCAAAGAGCGACCGAGCGTGGAGGCAGAGCGTTGTAATGAGCGCCAGTATTTACCTGCGCAGAACCGAGACAAGAAAAACGGCACTATGTGAGCCAGTTTGTGGTTACGTTTATGGATACTTTCTTCATCTTGCTAACAATCAAGTATGATGGCACATAGAGGAAGGGAGATGGAATTTACTCACTGTGAGCTTCAAGAACTTTCTCCATTGAGTGAACAGCATTGGCGTTTGGTCTCTGATGCAACACCTCATCTGGAATGGGCTCCAACTGAAATAAGCACAACATCCTAACATGAAAACTCAACTTGTAAAACTAATGGTTGGATCCATTGGCTACGTATGTGAGATGTAGTTTCACAATTATTATAAATTACAGTGACTTAGTCACATGCAGAAATATGGGACATTTCTTGAGAATAAGTGAGAGGATGTATGCCTGCCTGCTAGTATTATATAGTCTGTCTACAATTTTTGCTACCGTTTGTATAAATAGATGTTGCTTAAAGGCTTATAGCTACCACAACATTGATGGTAGTTTCGTTAGGCAGTATAAAGCCATTTTGCATTGTGTGTTAGCATTAAGCTAATGGACTTTCCCAAGGTAGACATCTGGTTGTTTTTTTAATTACTTTGTTTTGTATTTGGTTTGACTGTAAACGGGAGTAACAGATAGCTATAAACCTCTGAAGTCTCTTTTGGAAAAAAAGACGTAACAACCAGCATGATGCCCAAATTGTATGTACACGTGTCAACACCAAGAAGTTACAACACAGAAATTATTACATAAACAATACAAATATTAAATATTACGTACAGTTTAGTTGGATTGATGCTTTTCCAAATTGAGTTTAATGTGGGTGACCTCCAAATTACTCAACTGGTCGCCATTGGCAATTACTACATTTTCGGCATGTAATAAATACACACCAATGAACAGGAGCAAATTCAGAAGATGAAGACAGGGAGTATTATTTTCATATTTAGCTGTGTGTTTTTAGCAAACAGTGCTGAATACGTCATCGAGTCGTGTATTTCAATGACGTCAACTTTCCGTTGAAATCTGATACGTATCAGCTTTGCAACCACATTTGTAAGAAGTCTGATTCTGATTTGAAAATGTAATTCTTCATTTCTCTTTACAGTGCCACGACATATCTCCCAACTGTGAGCAAAAATCATATTATTGCCTGAACGCTGCAGCCTTTAGACCAGTAACCTCACTTGAACTCTTGTTCCCTCCAGCTCACCTCTGGAAATGGACGACAGGCCAAGAGGTGGAGAACCAACTCAAGTTGCTGACACAGTATTTAAATGGTCTCCGGCTCCACACCTACTCGGGAGCCCTACTAAGGCAATGACAAAAAAACAAAAAAAAAACCTACAATATGCTCTTTGTACTGTGACCCAACCCAAGGTCACATAGACATGGAAAGTGCCTGTGCACACCAAAGTATACATGTGTAGTCTACAACATTCACATACTTTCTCACCAATTTGGTCGGAACACACATAATGATGCATCCCTTACAAATCAATCAAGTGGATTAAAAATAGAGTAAGAAATACCGACACACAAAGACGACGTTCGTATGGGGCATTGGTAGGCGAGAGCCGACCACGAGGAAGATGTCAAGGGCCGTTGGCTTTCTTCAGGAAGGTCAGAATAGTTCTTTTAATTTGAACAAATAGCATGAGGGAGGGGTGCGTAGGGGAAGAAGGAAGAGGGAGTGCGCAGAGAAGGATACTTTAATCCCGCCGTGTCACGCCACACGACATCATGTGCACGGGAATGGACAGGGGACTGGACCGTAGATACGCATGATGTGTCTTTATCATTTACAGGGTAGTTGGTGAGCATTTATTTAAGTGGGGAAAAAAAGTTTTCTTCAACTGTTCTGATGGCAAAAGTCCAATATCTTTGGATTTGAAGACTAGACTGAAGCCATCAATTGCTGCTGGATTATCTCGGTTTACAGATATGAAATAGTTGTAGACTCGATTGTGTTATTGATGATCCCATCAATGAATCAAGTAATCGTATAAAAAAATTATCTATGCCTGTGAGGTAAAGGTATTTTTATTTTTTTGCCCACTTGGGATCTACATCTTTTATTCCACTGTAGGAGCTGTGACTTTGACTATGTATGGCTTTAAAATTGGGGGCCTGGTCTGGTTATGTGACGTTTGTGTCAGTGAATGAAAATGTAGATGGCTATTGTTAGCTCAGATTAGCAGACGGAAGTTAAACATGAGTCCATGTGGACAAATGATCTCTGTGAAGCTTCAAGGCAGGCATTTTGCCTCAACCTTTATAAGTGATCGAAATATTATTTTTATTTGATATTTTTTGTGCATTATACTATATCAAAGGGTATTTGTAGTGCTTCATTCCAAGCGTGGACCCATATACAAGATCAAAATTGATCATGTTAAGCTTCCACTGTACAGTACATCACTTGGAGAATACCTCAGCCTGGCCTCCCCCACCAAAAAATACTGTAAATACACATATATAAATATATATATATATATATATATATATATATATATATATATATATATATATATATATATATGTGTGTGTGTGTGTGTGTGTGTGTGTCTAGAATGTGTATAAAGAGTGCAGACTCAAACAACAAAAAAAAACATTTTTAAGGATGCTGTCATTTATTTACATATTTCTCACTTTGATTCTGGTGTTTTGTTTTCTTACACAATGGCTGTGAAAGATGGGGGATTTATTACTATTCAAAATTTGACCAATAAACTACATCTGTACGTCTGTCAAATTAAGCAGGCATTTTTTTGCACAATGCTAAGACTTTTATCAATAAGGTTAAATGTTATTTTAAAATTACCTGTAAAGTTAAAGTTTTCAATAGTAACCATATGACAACTGTATGTGAACGTTTCCAATATTTTTGCTATGGGAGAATTGATTGTAAATACAGAGAACTTGATAGTCAAAAGGTTTCAAGGTGGAACTTACAAGTTCTGATCTCAAAATTTGAAAACATAAACATGAAAATACATTGTGACATGCCTAACATCGAACCAAATCTTCTCTCGGAGTCCTTTGAAATGATACCGAATGAATTTATGCAAAAACCCTTTTCAAAAACAGCGTCATAACAGTATATTACATACATATATTATGTGGGAGTTGGATATTATTTAGAGAGTACATAGACTTGGAAGTCATTGCTCCAACCTGTGAGGAAGACCTATTAAACAAGTAGGAGCATTGGGACAGGACAGGAGTATCTGACACCAGCACACGTCAACTTCATTTTCATACTTTGGGTCAGAATGTGCCAGAAAAAGAGATTTCTCCACAACAAATTCTCCAAGCTGTTGCTGAGGTCTCCAAGCATCACTATTTTGTTCTAAAGCTACCTTCTGATCCTTCGGGCAGGAGCCCAAAACGACTTGCCGTAATGTTGCCTCGCTTGCTTGAGCTTTCTGTCAAAGCAAGGTCAGGGGTTCTCTGGGGTTTCGGGGGCTCACCTCAGAGAGCGCTTGGATGGGGGTTGGGGGGGGTGGGGTGGGGTCAGTCTGTCGGCGTGATTGACAGCTGGGCCCCATGCTTATAAACTTTAATGGCTCATGTCAGGGTAGTTTGGGGGCCCCCACCTGGCAGGAATGGCAAACACATATATTACGCGCTATATAGAAGCCTAAAATTGCCAGAGTGACATCAATCCATAGTTGGAATGAAAAGGAGAAGATGACAATCAATGGTTTGCAAGCGCTTCTGTGACACAGTGACTGATGTCCTGGCAAAGCGAAGTGAGACATTGCGGAAAGCCACGAGCTAAGACGCGAGGAATGTGCGCCGGTATAAACATTCCAGGGGGAGGCTGAAAGGAAAACAGTGGAAAGAGGTGGGATTCCACTTGTTCAGCAAAAGAAATAGGCACACAAGGCGTCCATTGTTTACTGTTATGGTCGCGTACATGTGTTACCAGTCACCAAAACCTGTTGATTATGTCATGCTAACTGACCGAGGTAATAGCCTGTACCGTACAAACCAGGTGATCTTTTTCACTGGTGGGCCAGAAGGTGAATAGTCAGGCCCCCGAGAGGGGACAGGTGAATTTGAGGGTCTTACTGTAACTGGTGGGAAAAGACACTGAAAAACTCAGACAGCCCTTAGCAATTAGCATATTAGCCTGTTGTTTATCCAGTCACCGGTAAAAACTGTGAATGTAAATGTGGCCAACATCTGTTTGCGAGCAATCATTAAATAATTGGAAGTTCAGTAAAGTAAACATAGTTCAATATTGCGGTCACCAACACATCACTCACGAGCTATTTAACTAGGGGGACTTCAGCATTATGCGCTACATTGATGTCGTGGCTGGGGTAACACCGTCTGTAAAATTCACTTTGTGATGTTTTCATCCCTCTTTTTGTTAATTTGAGCTGTTTTCAAAAGAAACCTAACTCTCATTAGAGCGCGGCTTGCCCTAACTTTGCAATAAAAGCGCAAATATATTTTTCACACTGGTGAGCAATAAAAGACTGGAAGTACAATTTATATAGACGATGTAGAGAGGTCACTGAGCACAGATTAGGGACCATTAAAATCAGTCTTTCTGGATAGCTGAATGCTATCAAACCCTTTCCACACATCCTGATTTCCTATTAAATAGAACGCTGTTACAGGTTCTGCTGTTTTATAGATATTTTCAATACACATTTCATCTTAAACTCATTCAGTGCCAGCCATTTTAAAGCATTCTGACCAAACAAAAATCGCAAAATCAGCAGGTGCTGGATTGCGAATATGGAGGTGTCCACTGTATAAGCACTGAACCTACAAAAGGAAAGTGTAGACTCGGTTCTTTCAACAGAAAACTAAGTTTGTGTCGACACAGAAGAACATGGGCTGTTTTTACGGTGCCCAAAACCAATTTCTAGACAACAAGCAGTGAAAAGGAAAACTGTTTGCTTTCATGGCACCTCAGACCGTAAAACAACAAGATCAACATTAACAAAGGAATTTTGATGGCAAAATGTTTATTTTCAGATATACAACTCTGTGAGTCTGACTCACTCCATGGCTGGAGTTGAACTTCATTGGCTTTTTTACTTCAATGGAATTCATCATTCACTCCATGAACTGATCTTTTCCTGTGATTGTGACTTTTTCTTTTTTTTACTGAAACACATACCCCATTTCAACTCACTCTATTCAAGTCTGAGGTGCCCAACCTCATCTGTCTTCTGACATGTTGGCATTTCTTCCCATATGGTCTACGCCACAAGACGAGATTCACCCCAAATCTTTATCTTCTTCTCAAAAGGTGTTCTAATGTCAAGTCCAAGGTGATGCAACACTGTCATCCACCTACAGGGATTTGTGAGACATTATCGTGGTTGACAGACCTGAGTTTCAAAGACAAGCTGAGCTAGACCTTCCTTCACGCCTTTGCATTGAAAAATGTAGTTAAAAATATTTTTTTGAGGTAGTAAAATGGGATTCCAATCCTCCAATATAAACCTCCATGCCAGTGAATCAATTCATTATGAGGCTGTCGGCAATAATTATTATGCTTCATACATGTTGCCAAGTCGTGACAGGTTAGGGCAGGAGAAGAATCTGAGGAATTCTACTATAAGTTACATATTGTCTGATGATTACTTGTCCAGAAATGGGTGCATACAGCAATGGAGAGTACTGGATTGATCATCTAAGACGGGGGGGAGACAGCCAAAAACTCTACCACCGCGAAGCTTTCTCCGTCAAGCTCAATGCACCGTTGATGTCTTCCAGCCACATTTCATATCCATTACAGAGACCTTCACTGATATTATGATAAAGGTACTTGTTTTCTGTTTTGATGCTATCTGGGACCTTTCAGGCTTTTTTTTTTTTTTTTGCCGTCAGTTATCAAAGCTCCGAGTATCTGAATGTCCTGCCTTTTTGTTTCCCCCACAGCTGACTGACATCACCAGGAAATCAACACACCTACGTTGAAAGTGGCACATTGGTAACGGTTTAAATATTCTTAGTCTGTGTTAGTTTTCAACGTATTTGTGAGTTGAAGCTGAAATCACATTTTGATTCGCTGTCCGTTTTTAGAAAAAACAGATTTATTATTCTTTGTTTTTCAACACAGGATTAGACTGGAGCCTGCATTTTAGTGTCATATTTGTTTTTTTTTTCTCTTTTGGGAGTGGCCGGGTTGTGTTCAGGAGCCCTACAATACATATCAGTTCATTCAGTATACTGTACATGCTTTCCGAAATTAGTGGGTTATGGGTCATTTTGATGTCTCTAAAAAGGCAGTTCAGTGTTTGGAAAAATAATAACAAACTGCCATTGCAAGAGGGAAATTACAATCTCCTTGATTGTAGGTATTATGTAAAAACAACAAAAAATATTCATAAAGCAGCATGGATTACAGCCAGTTTTCCTCACTCTCCACTTCAAACGATTACCGCATTTCCCCATCCGATCAGATCCCGAAGCCCGCGCTGACCCCGCAGAAGGAGGTGTGAGGGTAACCGCTTTCAGATGTGCATCATCGACGGGGCCCCGAGTGCGCGGGCGAGTCGGGCGTCCTGCAGGGCCGAGGCAATTGACGCTCAACGCCTCCTGCCTATTTTCGAATTTTCAGCTCTGGGCGGCACTCATCCAGTGACCTCCTTTAAAAAAAAAAAAAAAAAGCCGCCACGTCTGGTGCTCGGCAGGCCGCTGAAACCTTACACGCGCACCCCTTGATCCAATTCATTATTTTTGTAGCAGAGTGCATGTGACAGGAGTGTCCTTCACATGCAAAGTCCTCCGTACAAACTTAGCACAGCATCCCGACTTGCCGAGGCTGTCATTTTCGTCAGGCTGCTAATAAGTCTAACTCAAAGTTCTGATGAACAGATTTAAATTATGGATCATTGCAGATGATGAAAAATAAAATACAGTACAGTGAAGCCTTGAGATACGAGTTTCTGTGACCACGCTTGTTGCTCAAAACACTCATATCTAGAATCCCCTTTTTCATTTTTTTCATATTATTGCTGTAAACCATATATTGTTATCATATACAGTATCAGGGTGGTACGGTGGAGCAACTGGTAAAGCGTTGGCTTCACAGCTCTGGGGACCCGGGTTCGATCCTGGCCCCGCCTGTGTGGAGTTTGCATGTTCTCCCCGTGCCTGCGTGGGATTTCTCCAGGCACTTTGGTTTCCTCCCACATCCCAAAAACATGCAACATTAATTGGACTCTAAATTGCCCCTAGGTGTGATTGTGAGTGCGGCTGTTTGTCTCTATTTGCCCTGCAATTGGCTGGCAACAAGTTCAGGGCGTACCCTGCCTCATGTCCGTTAACAGCTGGGATAGACTCCAGCATTCCTCGGGATCCTCGTGAGGATAAGCGGTGAAGAAAATGGATGGATGGATATACAGTATCATTCCAGACATTTCACAACATCAACACGAATGCCACCACAAAATGATGTGCAATCTCCAGTTTAATCTTCTGAAAATGTTCCTATTGATTACGCTATGCATGGTAGGTTGAATTGAAGAGGCTAAATTGCCCGTAGATGTGAACGTGAGTAGGAATGGTTGTTTGCTTGCAAGTGCCATGCGATTGGCTGGCAACCAGTTCAGGGTTTACCCCGCCTCTCGCCCGGAAATAGTTGGAATAGGCCCCAGCACCCCCACGACCATCGTGAGGAGAAGCGGTACTTAATATGAATCATTGAATGATAAAAACAGTAGCGTCAGCCATCTATCATAAACTTTACACCCCCTGACCAAAGACTTTGAACTGCTCAAAAGCGAATGACTGTGGTTACATTATCTTTCCAAACTTTTCAAGACATAAATGATGCAATAAATAAAACCATGAGCAATGTCCTAGGCAGAAATGAATCGGAACACACTTACCTTCATGGCTGACGCACTTCTTTCTGCGCTGAACCAGCAATCCATTTTGAACAAATCCGTTAACTCAAATGTATCGGCCTAATTATTTTCACTCACTATGGTCTCAACACCATCCAGACTTTCACTCTTGACGCAACATAATGCTGCACAGCTCCTGCTGAGTGAGGAAAAAGCTGACACTTCACAGTGCACAAGTGTCTTTTCAGTGTCCAAGGGAGTTAACAGATAATAAAATTGGTTAATAATGTGTAAAAATAATAATAGTGTCAGGGAAGGTCAACACTATCAATTTGTGGGGACAAAAGTTTTTTGATCAAATTAGGCTGTATGCGGTTTCTGTCCAACAGCATCCATCCATCCATCCATCCATCCATTTTCTTCACCTCTTATCCTCATGAGGGTCACGGGGAGTGCTGGAGCCTATCCCAGCTGTCAAAGGGCAGGAGGCAGAGTACACCCTGAACTGGTCGCCACCCAATTCCAGGGCACATAGAGACAAACAGCCACACTCACATTCACACCTAGGGGGAATTTAGAGTGTCCAGTTAATTTTGCATGTTTTTGGAATGTGGGAGGAAACGCGAGTGCCCAGAGGAAACCCATGCAGGCACGGGGAGAACATGCAAACTCCACAGAGGCGGGTCCAGGATTAAACCCGGGACCCCAGAACTGTGAGGCCAACGCTTTTACCAGCTGATCCACCACGCCGCCACGGCCCAACAGCCACCATATGAACAATGAGGCACATTATTTAAAAAGTTACAAGACACACACAGGTGCTATGCAAACAGTGACACCATCTTTGTCACTGAAGACTTCAGTTTATTTTCTACCACAACACAGTAGTCCCTCAACAAGAAAAAGAGTTATCTTAGTTATATAATCCAGACCAGAGGGAGAACATGAGCCCCTACGAGAAACCACTTCAGCTTCTCCATCAGCTCCAAGAAAAAGTGGAGGCGGCTTCTGCGAGTCGCTATCCTGTTGGGTGCCATGAATCACAAAGCGGCGATCCAGAATCCAACCTACACACTCCCACAATTAACCTTTTGCATGGAAAGCCTCTCCAACTGGTTTGTTTCTGTGTGTGTGTGTGAGCCTCTGCTGACTTCCTGTCAGAGTGAAGGACTCTATCTGTACGTTGGATTTGAGCATAATCTTTAATGCAGATATATTGCAGAAAACTGAATGGCTTTTGTACAGAAAGTTGGGTCCTTGGAGTGCTTGTCCACCCATCAAGTGTGAAATTAAGGACCCAAATATCTACCAAATTTTGCAAATGTGTCTGACAGTAGTAGCCCTTCTGAAATTTGATCAATTGTGACACTAAGTTCTACCAATTCCAAGCCATAACCAGGCTACACAATCTGAATATTTGAAAAATGATCATGTCAAAGCCAAAACGTAAGCCGAGCTGAATAAAATGTTGTCGGATGCGTAGAACAGCGTTAGCGCTAAGTGGCACCTAACTGATTTCTGGGTGAAATTGTCAACACGTTGCTGGGTACGGTAGAGCTCATGCTCATACGTCATAAAATCACGTGACATCGCCACATTGCCGGTCAAACAAAGCATTGTTGCAAGTTAATTTCCTTGAGACGAAATGAAAATACGTCTTAAAGCACGACATCCAGTGTTTTGTCTGATACTGTTAAACATTTAGAAGGGGATAATAAATGAAAGTAAGTAGAAAAAATAGAGGACTTGGGATAGAGGACCCATATTTAATGCTGAAGTTGAAGTTTTCGCTGATAGTTGATGAAAGTGGGGTGTTAATTCGCTTCCGCTTGTCTAGGTCAACTGGATATACGCATGTATCTGGTGAGTACGTCATTGAGATTTACATAGAAAAGTTTGAAAGCACACACAGAAATGGTATTTAAACACATGGAAATTTAAGTTGTGAAAAAAATGCATAAAACCTTCAAAGTTCATCACTACTTACAGCACATCCTTATCTGTAAAAAACTGTTGCACTTCATCATTGCAACTTTAACGGTTGTTATTATCATTTAACCAGTGACACTATTTAAAACCACACCCAGATTAGATGTAGTGAGAAAATTAATCTAATTACGCATAATTGGTTGTACGCAAGACAGTTGGTGAGTATTTTGTCAGGATATTTTTTTTAGACAGTAATTATCCCCCCCCTCTTTCCATCCCTCCCTCTCAAGCCCGGCTCTCATCTTACCTCGTTGCCGAGCAGAGCGGAGACGCAGGCTTCAGACGCATCACATATGGCTTTGAGGTCATGGCCTCCCTCCAGGGCGAGTACCAGTCGACCGCCTGCCAGACCCATCAGCTGCCTGGTCAGGTAGCCGAAACCTGGATGCACAGGAAATGACAAGCCGAGAGAAGAAAAAGGAAGAGGGGGAGGGTATGAGTCGGGGGGAGGGGGGGGGGGTTGATTAAGCTCTCACTTCCTCTTTGGAAATTGATCAAAGAAAAAAAAAGAAAGAAAGAAAAGGGGGTCTGGGCATGGATTAAAATAAGGGTGACAATCAAGGAGAGGAAGAAAGGTGTTCTGTGGATTTATTAGAGCCTAAAACGTCTCATAATACGACGCACATTTCATGGTAATAGCTATATGACGCGCTGTGCTGGTCTGGTCAAAGCTTTTGATCTATTTTG
Source organism: Syngnathoides biaculeatus (assembly GCF_019802595.1). Lineage (NCBI taxonomy): Eukaryota > Metazoa > Chordata > Actinopteri > Syngnathiformes > Syngnathidae > Syngnathoides > Syngnathoides biaculeatus. Next base: position 17,467,083 of record NC_084653.1, on the reverse strand, counting down.
GAGAGGAATTTCAATATATGGAATTACTCACATCTTTACCCCCCAGGGGCGCTTGGTTTATGAAGGATCAATGACCATTTGACGTAAGACAAAGTTGTCTATCACTAAACTACTCTAACGTAATAGTCAAATTAAAATTACAGGAAATTTTTCATGAAAAACACTTTTAAGTCAGAAATACAAAACAAATTAAGATGAAACAGCACAAATAAGTCAATAAAAATAACCGGGCTAGTCCATTGTACGACATATGTAACAGTTTTTTTCTTTTTCTGTGACCCTTGGGACATTCCATTATTTCAAAAGTTGTAGCATACGCTTTACACAATAATTACTAAAAACCTGCTTAATCAGGACATCAACATTGCAATATTAAGTTAATTGCACCAATAGATTCAATGGCAGGAAAATGCTGACGTATGAGCCAAATGTGAGTATGTGCTACATTATGTAAGTAGAAAATATCTACAAGTAATCATGTAGTATAGAGGGCCCTCCAAACTATGCACAAAAGAAATGTACCCAAACATACATTAATGCAGTAATAATAATTAATTAGAAATAATATAATTTGCAATTAGTAATAATTACAATAATAATAAATTAGTAATAATAATTAATTATTATTGAGAATCGAATAAAATAATTAAATAAATAACAAATAACATAATTAGTAGGTATGCCACTAACTTGTGATTTGTGACAATGTATTCTTACACTGCTGCGCCATTCATAATATTAAAAACGTTCCAGGTTCGTATAGTCATAAATAGAGGGCCTCCTGTAATTAAATTTAAAAGAATTATAGGTTTTATTTACAACTAAATCAGTTTCTGCCATATTGTTAGACAAAGGTTCCATTTTGGAAATAGAGCACATTCACATGGGCACAATATTAAATGGAACACAATATCATAATCATGTAATTAGTTTAGATTTCAACCAAAACAAATAAATTGCCTTCATTTGATACTTACATTTGCCAGTCAGTGTGTATCCTCCAAGAGGTGGAGCATGTCCATCCACCGGATCAAAACCAGAAGATACCAGAACAACGTCGGGCGCAAACTCATTGGCTATTGGCATCACCACCGTCCTACAAAGAGAAACGACAATGCAAATGGAGAACTTTTATAAAAATACGGTTCTGTATTCCTTCTGACAATATGAAAACTTGATCTGTACATCAAGTTTTCATGTACAACAACAAGTGATCTCAAATGTGGTTCCACCTGATGAGAAATTGTCTGACTAACTTTTTTTGTTTGGTCCTATTTGGCCGTATTTCATTGGTAGTTATATTTATAGTATTCACGTGAAAAGGCTGACTGAATGATACGGCCGCTGACAAGGCCAAACACCAAATGGTCCAAGAAACACAACATTTCCTGAGAAAAGAACCGTCACTCCACCCATTCCTGAGTGCAATCAAAACCACAAAATCCAGATCAGCAAATAATGACCCCAAAAAATGTATGATATTCCTGTTTGATGGGCTCAAACTGTCTGGAATTTTGAAATTGTTCTGTCATGTGAGGTAAAAGTCACTGCTGAACCCTCGGGCAGATTTACAGAGAACTGATAGAGATGAGGAAAAGCAATAATTCAGTTTTTGCCTCTCTCCAAATGTTTCGTTCTTCTTTTTTTTTTCTTTTTTTAAGAAAAAAAACACTCACAGCAGGAGGGTGCGGCATGTGTGCACGGAAGTGAAATTCACCACATGACTTTCTAGAAATGGTAATTTTGAAAATTTGGAGGCAGTAATACAAACTCCTTAAGTAGAAAGGAGACCAAGGGCAGTTATAATTGCATGTGTGTAAAGTACAGGAGATACTTCTAAAAGTGGATGGGTGTGGTGAATGACAACTGTGTTGACTGTAGCTCACGGAGTGCTTACAGATTATACGCACTATAGTTAATTGTGTATCAATAAGTGCAGTTTCAACATCTGAATTTCAATAGAAGTGGTACAAACCAATGGGGACAAATATTTTTTTTTATCACAAAACCATATAGCATGTTACTGTTTTTTTTTTTTTTTTTTTTTGCTTACCATGATTTAACATTGATGTTTCATTTGCTTCGTAAATTGCTACCGCAGGGCTAAAATGCGGTGGCTCCCGGAAACTTTTAGTGGCTCAGGCACCCAACACACATTTTTTTAAAGAGGTGGGAGCGGGTGGTGGACATTTAATTGTGTAATGTTGTCAGTGGGGAGCAACAGAGTACCGCAGGGTTCCAGTGTAGGTCCTCTATAGTTTAAAAAGGGCCTTAGAAACACGGTGACAGTTTGCGGATGCGCGGCACGCTCTTAACTCTGGGGGGCCACCGTTGCTTTTTGACTTTTGTTAACCACGAAATTACAACGCTATACTGGGAACACCACACCACACCCCAATCACCACCACCACAACCTAACATTCATACAGCTGTCTCGGTGAGGAACAAGGTAGCATTAGGGAGCTTTTGGGATTCAGCTTGTTGCTGCATCAGGTAACCTTGGAAAATAAAGTTGTGTAAAGAATAAAATGGGAGAATTTGAATGTGAGAAAGAATTGCAAGAACATCTCAATAAATTAGATTAATTGAAGCAAGAAATAGGGATGGAGTCTGAATGAGTCACCCTTGATGACAAAGGTGAATCACACACGACAGAATTCTAAAAGGGGAAGCAGTATAAACAAATAATGAATGACTACATGTATACGTTGGCACGATGTGTTGCATTGTACACTGAGCAAGTGACCCCTTTTACTTTGTGAATCCACCACGGGTTAATTTGGACTGACACGCGACGCACACGAACCTTGACTGCCATGTTTACTCGGAACTCTTCCGTCCACCTCTTCCAACCTTGAGCACTCGTCGAGACAATTTTGGTCCCGATGACAAAAACAGCTGGTGTGGTGACTCGTGCCTCCAACCCCACTTGAATAATATCTTTACAAAAATGTAAAAAAGCTACAGCGATCACTTTGCAGACTGGCATGTGGGGAGAAGACAATCTTTAAGGATAACAGTGCATGATTCAAAGACCATGTAGCTTATTACGGGTTAAAATGATATATTATGGCCATTTTTTATGTATGCTTGATGTTTTAATGGCTTGTATTAAAATAGTTAGATCCCTGGATATTTGCCCTGTCCATTAAGTGTGAAATTTGTGTTAGAGTCGATTGCACATGCCACATGTGTGGGTCAACAACACAAATTTAATAAGACGGCTTATACAACAATAATTTGGTTTACAATTGAGCCATTGCATTTGAGTATGACTAGCAAATATGTAGTACTCTCAAGTAGTCATTCCCGAAGCTTTTTGACCCAAAAAAAAAAAAAAAACCACTTAGCTATCTAAGTATGATGAACAGCATTATCATTTATTATCTATTCTGTAAAACGATAAAACTGCAGGGTGTCCGAGAAAAGTCACTCCACGGCCATCAGCAATTGGCAGTTTAGGCTTTGCAATTTTTTATATATCATTCCCTTGTCTAAGGCTTGCCAATTGACACTGCAGCAGCGTTATAAAATTGCTGGCACTAAGTTCTTCCGTCCCCGACTGCAGTTCAGCGCCACGTTGACAAACTATAGCCGTTGCACTGCTCCAACGCGTAATACAATTTACACTATCCATGGCAAGTTTGTCAAAACAGGATCTGCTTTCGAATAAACCACACGGGAGAAGGCCTGGAATTACCACCAGCGAAAGGCACACCAAATTGTACAAAGCCAGTGAATTGTTTCATATATATTTTCATTAGTGGTCGCAGTAGCAGGCCTTCTGCTGAATAGATTGGTAAAAACAGCTTCTGTTGAAAGAAACTTGCCATCTATAACGAGAATTGTATTACATATTGTAGCATTATGCCAGCCATAGAACCTCAAACTTCACTGCACTACATTTGAGGAAGCAATTAGTTCAACGATTGTTCAATATACTGTAATATAATATAAAAGGGTTCAGGGCAATCCAAAAAATGCTTGCAATCTGTCATCATCGTTAAAAGTGAGGAAAATTTGCAATTTTGGTCCATATTTGAGCAAGATACATGAAGTATAAGAATATGAATTGCTTTCATTGGCCAAATAAAACGATTTGGCAGGATGGATCTGGTCCCTGGAACTTGAGGTTGACAACTGTCCATTTCACCATCACTGACAATCTAATACGATTGGATAAATATAACTTTAGAACTAATATTTTATTTCCACTGAGGGATCCATTGACCCTTATGAAAGGCTTACATTAGTTATAAGAAAATGAACCGTACTGTAGGCCCATTTAATAATCTTTTAATGTGTGCAAAAAAAAAAAAAAAAAGAACTGCTTTGGTATAAAGTCCACCAAAAGCTGCCAACAAAAAGTAAAATTGCAAAAGCTTCAGGGCTTCCCCCTACGTTCATAAAAAAAAAGAAAAAAAAGTGGAGTAGAGCGGGAGACGAGAGAGGGAATAAGAGAGTTAAAAAAAAAATCACTCACACGCACACTAACACTTCAAAGCCATGTCATCTGGCTCGGAGGAGAGCTGTTTTGAATTAAGTTTAATTCTCCTCCCCTCTCATTGAGCAAGTGAAAGGAGGTAAGTGAGAGAAAGAGAGAATGAGAGACAGCGAGACAGAAAGAGAGAGCGAGGGAGAGAAAGAGAAAGAGAGAGAGAGAGAGAGAGAGAGAGGGTGCGCTTCTGGTTTTCATTAGAACCAATATTCTTATCTTTTTTCTCTGTGCTTTTCTTGCGGCTCCAACTTGATCCTTGCAAAAGCAACGTGGCACAGGCCAGCGCGAGGAGAGGAAGGTATGGGGCTCGCGGGCATGCATCCCAAAGAGAAAGAGAGAAAATAGCCAAAAAGAAAGAGAAAATCAAGGGAAGACAAGACTGCTGTGTGAGATCCCAAAAAATGTAACATTATGTCGCCGTCCTATATAATGATGTTCTCCCATCTTTAATCTAACAGGCCCTCGTCCAAATGAACCTCATAAAGTAAAAGTAATGATTACACATGTCACATTAACACCGTATAAGTGAATCCACATGCTCATCCATTCTGATGGCCATTATTTATAACGCCATAAGATACATATTTTTGTTGAAGGGCTCCATTATGTTTTTCAACAGGAATCCGCAGAGGAGGGTGGTGCCAGATTTTTTTATGAATATCAACTTGGCAAACAACAAATTTTTTCGGAACTTTGTAGATGGTGGTGTTTCAGCACATTAAATTTGAAATTAGCACAGCTTTCGTGTTGTAGATCAAGATTGGGGGTGAATATGTGCTTGTCCATTATGAGGGAGAGAAACGGCAACATGTTGGGAAGTGGGACAAGTTTGGGTACTGCACACACAAACAGAGCAAGTGCACGCATGGTAACAACAGAGTATGTACATGGTAATTGTGAGAAAAGAGGACGCAGTTCATGGCGTGAATGGCGAACGGTACGTAAAAAAGCGACTGACGTTCAACGTGAGCCACGTGGGGAGTCAACATTGCTCATGGGGTCTTTCACATTTATGTGGAGGTTTCTCTCGATAAATGAAGATTTTGATTTTGTATTTTTAGTTTTATACTTTGAGGTATCACAAAAGCAAAAATAAACTCGAGTCCAAGTCTTTGTTCTGCTTGATATTTGATAAAAAGCTTATTTTAACGCTCGCTTGGTCAGAAACTAGTGTTTGTGACAAAACCCACCAAATGTTCTTATGTGGATTACTCAAGAATGGAAAAAGACAGAATGAACTTTTTTTCTGGTGAAAGAACAAAGTGTAATCGTTCTTTTGATAGGTTTGCTGCTTACATTGTCGAGAACTAAAATATTCTGAGGGGGTCAGTCAAAATGCTCTAAAGTGGCTGACAATATGAGAAATGCTCTGAAAATGGCTGGCTGTCAATGAGTTATTGAGTAGATATGACTATACAGTCATGCAGTACAGCTCTGGGGTGCCAATATTTTTGAGCACGATTGTTGTATGCCTTCTCGCTGGCACTCACATTGTTTACAGGGCTGACTAGCATTGGATAGCAACTACAATCGATCCGTGATCTGTTTATTGCCTCGAGCCCTCCTGTGACCCTTGTGACGATAAGCCGCTCAGAAAATGGATGGAGGGATGCCTACCTCCCTTTAGACTTTGATTTCTAACTCCTTTGAAAATACATATTTTAATACATTTCTCAATGAACACAAGAACAATCTTCAAAATTTTTAAGATGATTCCACTCACGTTAATTTGCAAATCAGTTTTTTGTTGCGCGTAGTATATGACATGAATATATTGATTCTGAACGGACACTCGGCGGCACGATATGCAACTGGTTGGCACATCTACCTCGCTGTTCTGAGGACCTGGGTTCAAATCCAGCCTCGCCTATGTGGAGTTTACAAGTTCCCACAGTGCTGTGGTTTTTTTTTGGGGTACTCCGGTTCCCTCCCACATCCCAAAAACAAGGATGATGAATTCTCAGTCGGTGTGAATGTGACTATGAGTGGGTGTTTGTTTATATGTGCCCTGCCATTGGCTGGCATCATGTACCCTGCGTCTTGGCCAAAGTCAGTCGGGATAGGCTTCACCATACCCGAGACCCTCGTGAGGAAAAGCCAAAAATGAATAAACTGAATGAAAGGAAACTGGAGGTTTTCTTACATATGAGTTGGGGTTTTATGTTGAGCACTGTTGTTGTATCCGAACCCGTACTACCTGATAACAGAGTCATTAAAGTTTGGGGATCGAGAAGAATTTACTATTTGTTATGGAGGGACAACATACAGTGGAGCTATTCGATCCAATTCCTTAACGATTCTTTTTGAGTGAATGGAATTTAAGTCAAACAAATGAGCTTGTTTGCTTTAACTTTTTATTATATTTAATTCAGCACAGGAGATACATCATATCCAGAAGGTGCTCATAATCTGTTGTGATATTTTAAAAATATAAAAAAAGAGGAAGACGTACTTCTCAAAAATCATCAAGAGCCGAAAGAGCTTCATGCAGTTTTCTCAAACATAACTATTTTTTGATTCCTCTCTCTAGAAAAGGTTCTGTGTGCACTCTAATATGTTAGATTTAATGTAAAAAAATAAAAATAAAAAAAACATCTATCTGGATTACAGTACCAGGTTTTGACAACAAAGCAGAGCACGGTTTGATAGGCCTGATTTAGGCAGCCGCCATAGGCGCACATCCTGATCAAGACGAGGATAAAAATGATTGAGAGGGCGATCGCTGCGCGGTCTGGCAAGCGTTAAAAAGATATGGTGCGCTTCCAAAAGACTGCGTGCCCGAATGCTGCTCAAAGACAGCCGAGTGTTGGTTTCATAGCTGCCTTTTAAGAACCATTGGCTCATTTTCAGAGAGCGTTCAAACCAGTAGAAAACACGTACTTCTTTTAGACACCTCCACCAATGTGGACTTTTTATGTCTGCGAGGTTATAAATATAGTTACAAGTGGTATTTTCGGCAAAATTGAAATTTTATCTACTTTTATACAGACTGTGGAGTCCATGGAGGCTTAATAACTCAGTTGATATCGAATAACCTGCTAATTTCTGAAAATGTGTACATAAGTTACACCTCTTGTAGTTGTGTTATGTGTTGTGTTATGTCAGTAAGACTAATTTAAATAATTCATGCAAGCAGAAGTGCATTAATTTTAATTGGAGGCAAAGATAAAGATTAGCTAACAGTTAGCTTCTGATGGGCAGCAAATGTCAAAATTAATTTCCCGGTGAAGTTATCAACATGATGCGAGATGGGGGTAGTTTTGTTTGGGGATAAGTCTGTTGCATGCACCACATACACATATCTGCACACTAGTTGATAAATGTATGAACTTGAGTTTATGAAGTAATGCCTCGGTCTTGCTTGCTTGATTATAGACTCTGGGCCCTGACGCCTGCCTCCGAGTTGTCCCATTAGTTGTCATGGTGATGAAAGATGAACTCGCCATTGGCTCAAGATTATATGGAATGGGGTAAAAGGTCATTCAGTTGCATGACGTGATTTTCACAAGACAAGAAATATGGTTCTCTAACAGAATCTTACCGAAATGCTGCCAAGTACTCTGCATCACCCATGGGAGGTTCGAGTCCTCCAGTGAAGGCCATATTCACATTGAAGCCAATACCAGGGCCGCTGCCAACCTAAAGTTGTCAACAAACACTTGAGTCAGTGATGAATTAGTGAATAAATCTTTTTTTTTTTTTTTTTTTTTTTTCAAGAAAGACCTCTGTTGAACAGAGGGGATCAAGAGCAGTACTTCATCGGGAGCTCCGCTTCCAGGGAAAAAGTTGCCGTCATCGTAGCGATGCAGTGACAGGTAAAGAACACTTGGGTCCGTGTAGAAGGCCTGCTGGGTCCCATTGCCATGGTGAACATCCTAGTTTTGAAAATAATAAAGACTCATCTGTATCTAGGATACAAGCTTCCAATTGGGGCTCATCTTGTGTTCATCAAAGACCCTATTCCATTTCATTTGTGTGTTTTTGAAACTTTGTCATTCCAACAGTTTTTTTTTTCTCACATTGCCCTAAGCACATCTGAATATAAAACGTTCATCCTATTCTCTGATAACATTAAAGAGGACCTTCCAAACAAAAGCTTTGACCTTTAGAGTTGCCCATCTGTCGAAAACAGTGGTTCTTAAACATTTTACTACCTAAAAAACTACCTATGTACTACCAAAAAATAATGCTTCTCTTTGGAATACTTAGTTCAGATTCTGGCTCATTTGCACAGATTCCTGATCCGGAGCTCATCATTGTATCGAAATTCACTGAAAAAGGTTGCTTCAAACCAAAATTGCCTACTTGCTTTTTTTCTTAATTTCGAGTATTAAGCTTTGACACTTTTTCATGTGACCTCAAATGATAGATCTAATTAATTGCCAAACACTAAAGTTGAGGGCTGATTTTTTTATCTCCCAACTTTCCAGGAATTCATACCAAAAATGGCATCAAACCTAAATGTCAGCCTTCCTGTTCAATTTCTGGCTTTGGTCCTTGAGATGTTTTAGTGCAACCAGTAATTTCTCGTCAATCGGTGAAACTCGCGTCGGAAACTGTTTTTTTTTTTCCTTTCCAGATGCAGGGGGTGGCATGTATTCTGGACCGCTAAAATACATAAATACATTTTCACCATGAGGCAAAAATTCTTGGGTATTCTGAGGCCACCAAAATCATAAGAATGATAATAAACAGTGATTTCTAATTAGATGTGCAATTATAAATGGTTTGTACAAAGAGACAAAGACAGAGGACAAGAACTGTAGCCTGTTATGAATTTTATAAAAAGGATTGGTCAACAATATGGTGTCTATTAAAAGACTCAAGTGTCTATTACACAAGAATGTTTTAATACACTCAACCCAAAAAACGTCCCCGTTGTCTAGTGGCAGAGTGGCACGACAATATGCTGGAGGAACCGCTTGTCCAGTGACAGACCGAGCGACGGACGGAGAGGAAATGAAAAGGCCCTTCAAAGGCTTCTGAGAATAGCCACGAGCAGTCAGGACCACGCTCCACCTAGACACAACTGCGGTTTTGTCATGCACTCTTCAAAGCTCTTTGGACGACAAAGTCCCGAAAATATGTCGCGAGTCATCTGTTTATGATTGTTTTTGTGTTGTGAAATGTTACAACTACAGAAAAGTGAAGGGCCTTTCAAAAAAACAAGGACGAGCAGCTTATTAGCATTGATTAAAGGTGTTACAAGCATGTTAAGTGGAAGCCTTGAACAGTAAAGCCCCACCTAATCGCAGTTCGCCATTTGCAAATTCACCAATTTTTCCGTGGAACTTGTCCTTATTTGCTGAAAAATTTACCTATACAAGATGCTGCCAAAGGCATTCAGCGATAGGAGCGGTGCAATTGGTGTCAAGGAAGTATGACCTGGCACACACCATGCAATGGACCATTGCAAACTAACAACAACCACATCATCAACAGTGTGTCAACACGGCGCAGGTGAGGAGCTGCGGCCGGTGGCCTGGCCACGCCCCTCACATCATGTGTGTTTTGGCGGCAATGACTGCAAGCTTCACTATTTCATCATATGAAATGATGAATATCGTGAAGTGTTTTTGTAAAATGCAATATATGTATACTGTATATGCTGTATTTGTATCACTTTGCGGGAACCAGCTGGGTCCCATGATCTTAAAACCTGAACAGTTTTTCATCGGCACAACGCCAGTGGCCAAGTGTTAAACCACTGATGAAAAACTAGTTGCCGGACCACGTACGTGAGAAAAAAAACATGTATTGGCTGGGTATGAAGTGGTGTAATAAAGGCTTAAAAAACATGGTTTAATGATATTTTGTTGGAAAGATTATAAATAACTTGTTAAACAGAGAACAAATGGTCAGTTTTAAACATTACAGTTGTTGGTCATGAGCCAATCAGGCAGCTTTGCAACCCAAAGTCCACTGTGTGTTTTATGTGGAACTTACCCAGTCCACAATGAGGATCTTGCTGACATTGAGCCTCTGCTGCAGGAGCTTGGCTGCTATGGCCACTGAGTTGAAGTAACAGAATCCCCTGAGAATGGAGGGAAGTGAAAGAGCAAGATAACATTTTTAATTCTTTCTATTATTGGAGGATTTTTTTTTTTTTTTTAGTGTTTGTATTGCTTGCACACACGGACATTGCTGTATAGCGGCCGTCAATCTAAATTAACTCACTTCACAACAAACCGCAGTTTGGTAAATAATGAATAAAAAAGTTGTGCTGTTACAATCTATTAAGACATCTAAATTGGAGCTCAAATGATGCAGCAGCACATGCAGACATACAATATAACAATATTCATAGGGATAAATACTTTAACCTCTGTTAAAAATTAGTCATATTGCTGCGATTTATTGAGGAAAGTAAAGTATCTCTATGTCTGAGTTATACTGCCCCCAGGTGGCCAAAGCACATGTACTAGAAGGAGCAGCACAATGAAACCAAAAATGTGGCAAAAAAACTTTTATTTTTTTTTACATTCTATCTAATTATATTATTACTGCATGTTTTTCATAAGTATCAATATTATAGAGGGGTATTTTTAAGCGGTGGGGGCTGTAACAGATTAATGGCATTTCCATTCATTCCACTGGGGAAAGATAATTATAGTCATGAGAGTTGTCACTGAACAAATGAAAACTTATCTCAAGGTAACAATGTATTTTCCAAAATGTGCATGTGAGTTTACATAGTAACCACCCCGACTAATAGTTTTTCCGCCCATGATTGGGAAACTATTCTTGGTGAAGATCTGCCACTTTTCAAGCCACAACTCAACTACACGGAGTGAATCAGGTCAAAGGGAAAAGGTCAGCACAGAAAGAGGCTTAAAGATTAGCATTAGCTTTAGCTTCTGCTCAGCGCCGTACTTCATTAAGTCTTCAGGGTCACGAAGGATGTATTGGCATTGGAATTATTTTAAAATTGTGAGGCACAGCGTGTCTCCTTCAATGAGTGTGGAACATTGCAATTCTCAACATAGTAGCATGGAGACGTGTTGGAAATATGGAAGGTCTGAGTGTGGCTCACATTGATGATTTACTTACATCGGGGTGCTCTCCTCTGCATGGTGGCCAGGTGGTCGCACAACCGCAAAACCATTCTGTACGAGAACATTTAAGTTATTTCCTTAAAGTCATGCCGCCGGCAGTTTTTCACAACAGGAATATTCTGGCACACAAAAATACACTTTCAATCACTCACACACACTCAAACATACACAAAAATAGAGACACGCACTCACACAAACACACACGAGAGTGAGTTAAAACAGTTTTTTTCTTGAAGTGTGTTTTTGGGGGACTCCCACTGCTATTGGGGACATGAGATAAATGTCCAGGGTGATGTTAAGTGAGCCAAGATGGACTAATGATGTTGAGTCAGCTGCTGTGGATTAGTAGCCAGTCGGGAGATTAGCGCAGAGACAACTTGTACAGCTGGCTCTAAAAAGACGGCTGTGTAACTTAGCAGATGAGCGCCACTGACGACATTATTTTCCCAAGTAGCAGAATAATAGCCATACTTTGAAATGTTACTCAGGGAAAAAAAAATGGACACGGACGCGAGGGAGCGCTCGGCCACAGGTGTGAGGAAAGACGATTTACGGCATCCGGTGGCACTGACAGTTGTTGGCGCAGGTGGAATTTGGTCATTCGGCTCCTCGGATGACCGCATGTGTAAACATATGCGTTTGTATGTGTTAAAATCGGGTTAAGTTGAGGGCGAGTCAATAACAGTCAACTTTAACCCCCAAATTCATAATACTCACACATTGGATTCTTCTAGTAGAGTTACAATAGAAACCACAAGGTCAGACTACTATTATACAATGAAACACTGCCCATTAGCTATTAACGAATAAAATACACTTCTTAAATCTACTGTAAACACATGAACTTAAAAAAAATTGCAAGAATTAAAAAAAAAATTCATAGAAATTTACAGTAGGCATTTTAGTCACTACATGCAGGTGCTTTAAGAGGCAGGGCTCTGGTGGGCTGGCGTATGACGTCGGGACTGTCTGGGAGTGAGCTGTGGTCGACAGCAGCTCTCGAGTGAGTGTGCTCATTGTGTTTTACTGTTCTCCCTCATTTTGTATTTATTTATATTTATTTTATAAAGTGTATCACCCACTGTGGATCTCCTTTCTCACAAATAAGGGCATAGTCGTAAACATACAGTACTCTAATGTCCAATACAAATGATCACTTTAGCAATCCTACTGGGATACAAACAACTTGAATAACATGGGAAAACACCGCATTAATTTTCATTTTTGGATAACGAAACATATTGTAATACTACTTGATGCCACGGACGGGAGCAAAGTCATGACTAATAGGAAAGTAGTAACTGTTGGAAAATAAGTATTGAAGTAGAAGTTGAAGTAATACATCTGAGTGAGAGACTAACATTTTTACATATCAGGGAGGAAATACCGTAATTCCCGGCCTACAGAGGGCACCTAATTATAAGCCTCAGTACACACAAAAAAAAGAGTTTAACACTAGCGTTAGCACAGGGCTAGCGTTAGCGCAGCGCTATCACCGCATAAACGGCAGGGTTGAAAGCGTGTGAACAAAGTCGCGGCTTGTAGGCCGGAAATTACGGTATATTCAGGCTGGATTGTTGATGGAATTTCTGGAGCGCCCTCACCACCTGTGAAGTGACTTAGCAATTGTAGCATTTATTTTCAAGGATCATGGTGCAGTTTGAAATGATAATAAAGTGTTTCGGGATCATTGTTTAAGATATATTAACGCTGTATACAATTAACCATACTTAATTGTAATTACGACTAAACTTTGAAATCAATTGGAGGAATACCATCTGGCTAAATCGGCGCACTGCCGTTCCTTTGAGCAGAGCCATTAGTAGACGGTACGCGAGCGCTAAGCCAAGGGCAAGTTCGAAATCTGCTCGGCAGGCAGCTGCCGCCTCGGGCCAATAAAGCGGGCCTGTTAGTCGGGACCGTAAGCGTCTGCAAGGGCCCCTGTGCCGCACGGCGCCCTGCTGGGTTCAAACAGTCGGCAGCCACTCGCACAGACAAAGGAAAGCTGGCTGGCGGCCACCACGGGATGGGTTACTTCTGGTTGAGGGGTTTGTCGTGGGTTTTCTTGAAGTTTATATGTTTGGTACGACAGGTACAACCTGTCTCATAATGAGCGCTAACAAAGGAATAATCTATTGTCCACATGTTGGGTTCATTGAAGGCTCTAAATTGGCCATATGTGGGAATGTAAAAGTGAATGGTTGCTTGTCTATGAATAATCGATTGACAAAATTGTTGTTGAATAATTTGATGATCAATAAATTCTCGATGAATTCCTTCTGATAGCTCTACCCACAACCAGGAAATGGATGGATTGTGGTTTTTATTGTTGAATGAACTAACCTTCAGGTCTCCCGACACTACTTTAAAGACGAGCTCCACCACCGAGCCAACAGCCAGGCGAGCGGCGCTGGAGGAGTGGACCTCGTTCCAAATGGTGTCGCTGTCCACCTGTCGTAAGAGAGAGACAGTACGGTGCACGACCAATGTTACTTGACGATGTATTGTGTTGGGGAAAAGAAAGATAAACCGTGACAATATTTCAAATTGTAATGATTGTTAATAACGTGAAGTCTCTGAATAATCAATAAGGCATGAACAAAAATTAAAATCCACTATATCCTGCACATACATGGATGACCAATTAACGTCAAATTGGTATGTTAGCAGTCCACTTCTTGAAGCTGTTCACATTTTGATGTGATCTTGTGACAAAGATGCCATTTAACAATTGATCAACAGCCCTTTACCACCAAACAGGAAGTAGTCACTGACCCGAGTTTCATCAACAGATTGTGTTATAGATCACAGAGAAACATAGAAGTAAATGTCTTTGTAAAAGTGAATAACACAAACACCTGTTGGGAATTTTGCTTTTCAGCTACTTGTTGGAAAACAGCAAATTGTACAAAAATTACTGAATAAAAACGTTTTGGACATGTACTGGTATATTCACAAATTTACAGGTATAAATAAGTTCACCTCAAGTGCATTATAGTGCATTTGAGGCTCATCCTGAAATTTCACCTTAAAGACGAATATCAGATTTTGGGGCTACAAAATATTTGAGTTAGCTTATAGTGAATAAACAGAATGGGAAAACTGCAAAGTCTTGGAGCCATTTTGCATCAAGGAAAGAGGTGATGTGTATAAGTGCATCAGGTAAAAAAAAATAAAAATAAATGAATAATGTGGGAGTGTGCTGGTATGATGGAATGATGTTTCTCTACAGGCTGACAGCCTAATTTCAGCCCCCCCCCCTTCCTCTGTAAGCGAGCGTGCGCATTTTGTATGCATGTGTATGACAGGAAGACAACAATTTAGCCCCATTTGCCATTATAAAGAGCAGAACTGAGCTCTGACTCTTATTGTTCCCACCACTGCAAGCCGTAAAGGCCCATGGGACGGATGGAGGGAGGGAAGGAGGTCAGGAAAGGGGAGAGAGAGAGAGAGAGAGGGGAGGATGGAGGTTTTTAGACATATAGATGAAATGAAGAAAGACTTGGTTAATGGAAGTGTATGGGATCAAATACTCTTAAAGGTAAAAGACCACAGACACAGATCACAGACACTTTAAACTTGGCAAAAAAATAAATAAAAATCATTGTTCAACTAATATCCCAATACACTATTATAGAAACAATACACACACATGTATGCACGCACACACCTCATAGGCACACAACACATCTGGTTACAATTACAAATACAGCGGAAAGGCGAGCAACAGCTTTTGTTGCCTCCGGTGCTTGAGAGCCGGTGTTTGTGTGTGTGTCAGTGTGCGTGCGAGTGTGGTTAAGATTGTGTGTGTGTGTCTGTGTGTGCGTCTATATGCGCGCGTGCGTGCATGTGTTGGAATGGAATTAATATTAAGACGGGGGAGTGAGTGGGAGTTGCAATTTAAATATATTTGTTTACTCCCCAAAAAGTTAGATAATTGTCTGTTTGATTTGATGTTATTATCAAGTAGTTTTGGTAATTGATTTGTAACACCAGGCATATTAACATGCTAAATTATGCAAAAAAAACTTTTGCAAAATGCTAGATCTGAAGTGCAGTAGTAGTAATGACTTACCCCAACGCCTCCGCATGGTAATCTCACAAACATGGGGCTGACGGAACCTGAGGGCAAAGACCAGGGAAAATTAGGCAATTAAAACGACAGCTGATAATAAATCCTTGGAGTCATCATCAAACTTTGACACCACGCTATAGGAGAAGTTGTGGGCAAAACAGCTTGGCAATATTGCATTACCCATCTGAATGTCTGGTTCCGATTGGACCTCATTTAGGCCAATTCCCTACTCGGAGTTGCTATGGTAGATATGTCGACAAAGGCTTTAGTTGATTAACTGACTGGGTGACGAGTTGACTTTACGACTCCACGTCAACATTTATCACTAATCATGTGTTTTTTCTCACCTTTCAAATTTAAAGAGGACTTTCAAATGTGTAGCCAACAAGGCCAGGACAGCGTTCATACGTCCGCATGGCACAGGACGTACGAAAATAAGTTGCTTGTAGAAATGAAATGTACGGCGGATAACAGCGCTTGCTCTTCCAACTTCTGCCAGTCTCAAAAGCAGTTTCATGAGCAGTGAGGAATTAGGGCAAGAGCGCAAAGTAAAGCTCCATCTTCGTCACAAAATCTTATGTCTAATAATGCACATAAAGAAACTGTGCTAACGTTATCCAAATTTCTCAAAGATGTTGTAAGAAATAACACACACCAACATCAAGATGTGTCGCTCTACAACACTAACATCAGGATACTGGATGGCCGTATGGATGCTACAAGTAATATTTTGCCAAAATGAGATCCAAAGCAGTTTTATCCTCAGAGCACAAGTGAAATTGAAACAGTAAAACACTTGATTTTTTTTTCAGCCCACCTAGGATATCCCGGCTTACAACACACTATGTTATAGATGCCAGATGAGACCGGCAGGTTTGTTGAGGAGAAACATGTGCACGACTCCCGCTAATAAGAGAAACTGAAATTTGCATACAGGTGCGTTGTATTTTCATTTTTTGTTTGTTTCTGTGACTAGCAACCCTTCAAAATGTATTTACGTGAAAATGGTCCCTGTCACAAAATATGCCCACTGTCCGTAGCAGTGTGGACAACTACAAAAAAAAAAAAACTTTAGTTGTTCAACCCCTAATGTCCACCCAGTATCAATCAGTCAAACAGGTTTTGGGGGTACAGTACTTGATTTTAAACTTTCTGAAGTCCACCAAGTAGTCATGCTGGGAATCACAAAGGTCCATATTTTTCACCAGGATACACTCACATGCACATTTGCCTAAATTAGCATTTCATTGTATATGAGACCACCCCCCAAAAAGACAATTCTTTCAATGAAAAACTAATAAAGAGTGATTCCACCGGCTGGTGCTCGGGCCCTAATAACAGATGTCATCATAGAGTAAAGTTGAATCAAATGAATGACGTTCTGCTTTTGCGTGCACAAATTGCTACATACCTACCAAAACTCTGCATTTGACTTTGTGACCTATTGCAGGAGTGCGTAAGTATAGAAAGGCCACTCCTTAATAGGGAAAGTTGAAGGGGGGTGAGAAGAGCGGGGGTCAGGGAGCAAAAAAAAAAAAGCACATCAATGAGGTCTATTGGGAGAATCACAATTTTAGAGGATCTGTTTCATGAGTATCCAGAATCACATAGAACATGAAGTGTTGACAGGGCACAATAAGATATTCTATAAGGCCGACATGTGGAATATTGACTGTATTGTTTGTATAAAAAATAGTTGGCTTTCTGGTATGCCTGCCCTCCCATCAAAAGTGAAAATAAACAACCCAGCTAACCTTTTGTTACTTATTTGTGAAAATGGGCAAGACATTCAGCATTTTGGCAATCTTTCACATCACAATTTTGCATTACAGAATAACTGCCCCACACTGATTTTCTGCACCCATAATTGGGCAGCTAAGCCAAGAGAAAAAAAAAAATCACCATTATCAAGCGACAAAGAGTCAAAGTGTCCCCAGAAGTCACTTATAATGCCAGAAAAAGTTGGTATATTTGTTGGTTGATGCTTCTTTAAAAAAAAAAAAAAAAAGTGTAATTTCTACATACAATTTCTATGTCCATAATATCATCAGAGTATCAGTAGAAATCACTCCATGGTCCTGTGCCATGCAAGGCCGAAAACCGACAATGAATGCCCATGACCTTCGATCCCTCAGGCGGCACTGCATCAAAACACAACATCAATATGTAAAGGATATCCCCACATGGGCTCAGGAACCCTTCTGAAAAAAATTAATGGGAGTAAATACAGTTGGGCGCGACACCTGTACATTCAACTTAGAACTCTACTATGGAAAACAAAATTTATAAACAACACCCAGGAATGCCGCCGGCTTTTCTGGGCCTGAGCTCATCTGAGATGGACTGATGCAAAGTAGAAAATTGTTTTCTGGTTCGTTTCAGAAAATTGTGGACATCGTGTCCTCCGGGTCAAAAAAGAAAAGAACCATACGCACTGTTATGAAGTCAAAGTTCAAAAGCTAGCATCTGTCTTAGTACGGGGCTGTGTTAGTGCCAATGGGATGGGATAATTACACATCTGCAAAGGCACCATTAATACTGAATGGTGCATAAAGGTTTTGGAGAAACATATGCTGCCATCCAAGCAATGTCTTTTTCATGGGACACCCTTGCTTATTTCAGCAAAACACTATCCCTCACATTCACACCTACAGACAATTTAGTCTTCAATCAACATACCTTGTATGATTTTTAAATATGGGAGGAAACCAAAGTACCCAGAGGAAACCCACACGGGCACAGGGTGAACATCCAAACGCCACATAAGAAAGTCAGATTTGAACCCAGAACCTCAGAACTGCAAGGCAGATTTGCTAACCAGTTGAACACCATGCCGCCTTAGTACAATGTACGTTATTTAACATTTATATGCTTTTGTCATGTTAGAGTTCTTTTTTGAGGGTGATGTATGATGATGATGATGATTATGATGATGATGATGATGATGATGATGATGATAAAAAATCATTATCTATATCAGGGGTGTCAAACTCATTTTTGTCATGGGCCACATTGAAGTTCCGGTTTCCCTCAGAGGGCCGTTATGATTGTGAAGCCACAAAAATAGTTTATCGCCTTATCATATTGACCCGTGAAATTTATGAATTACTTTTGGAATCAGAAATCAAGGGTCATGGGTTTTTCAACTATTGTTGGTGTTTGGTAATGTAAAAACGCTTGCAATACCTCAACATTATGATTTATGATGTGAAAATTTGAAATTTTGTTACAGATTTTAACAAGAATCACGGAAGTTGACCTACATGATTTGCTTTCATGGGTCACATAAAATCATGCGGCGGGCCGGATCTGGCCCCCGGGCCTTGAGTTTGACACCTGTGATCTAACTGCGCTTTGCTTTAGTAATAATAATATACTTCCTAAAATATGCTGAAACTCGTCACTCATTCTCGGTGTAATGCTATAGTTTTTTTTTTTTGCATTTTTATACGTTATCTTACAACGTCGTAATGGTGGTAATAAGGCATTTGTACACTTAAGCTCCCATTGAAGGCCAACGTTCAAAATACTGTACACTGTGTGCTCCTGGAATAAAAGCTAGGATGGTTGACGCTTGGGTCTGAGTTTTTTTATTATGACGCTCAGATTTTAAAATGAATGAGACCAAGTTTATTCCACAAATTGATTGGGTTCAATCATATTTCACATTTATATGTTTGCAGTTTATCTTGTGTCTCCGATCTGCACGTTACTTACAGTCCAGCTTCTGCCGCAGTGGGTTGGTTCCATACGTTAGAACGTGGGATTCAGAGTGGACTGTCTGGAGTTCCTCCAGTGTTGCTTTCCTTCCCCGGATACACTAGAAACAAGGACGGGAGGAAGACAAAGAAGACGCTATATTAGTTATTGTTTCGTCATGTTGTAACGATCCACTACATCAGAGACATTCCAATAAAATGATGTTTTACGCTGTGCGACTGTATTCTTTATATTGAGGAGAATACAGGAGTAAGTATTGCATACAGTGTAAGTCGGGCAGGTGGGTGGTGAGGCAAAGTCTGCATATGTCATTTAAGTTTTAGGAGGGTATTACTAAATCTCCATCTGTTTGTCTCTCTTGACAGAAATGTGAAGGCAATTCTTTGCAATAACTGGTTGAACATTCCCCCCTATTGGTGAAATCAAGACTTTGCACTCCGTGTGTAATCAAAATGTAATAGAAGAGGATAATTACTTCTTATTCATAGAGTTGTTCAGAACTCCATTATTCTCCTCACAGTGCTATAATTAAGAAACATGGGTCCATTTTTAAAAGAGCTCTCAACAACTCAATGTGACCGTAATATATACTCGTTAATAAAGTGTACAGCATTCAACTTGATTGCAGAGAAGGCTGAAATTTCCCACAGTGTTAAATCAAGTTTGTTTTTCTCGAGTGTCTCCCTGTCCCCAAGTTAAACTACAACCTTACCTCACAGTGTCCCCGGAGGCCCGTTTCCTGCAGACGAGACCAGATGCTCTGGATGCGACCCGCGTGTTCCGGGTGGCTGTTTGTGTTGCCGCACATACATTGGTGCTTTTGCATCAGTGAGTCATACACCAGACCTGAACAATAAACACCGGGAAAGAAACGCTCAGCGATGGTGATTCACAACAACTTTCGTGTCACGCTTGTTTCTCATGAACAGCAATTGTGTATGTTCTTGGGTCAATTTGACTTGTGTCAAAAACAAACATGTGCTTTCTTTTCAACGGAACCTGTAGTGAAACGTGGCTTGACGACCGGCTCCGGCACCATCATGGGGAAGGAGGAAGAGGCCGGGGAGGACTGGGCCCTGGAGAGCGGGCGGTGGCCCCCCAAGCTGACTGACAAGCTGGCCGCCTCCATCGACGCCCGGTAGCTCCTCAACTGGTGGATACGTTGTTGCTCCAACAGCAGGGCCTGCTGCTTTCACACACACACCACACACATTCTTCAATGAGGTGCACACATACTGCTGATTGAGCCTAAGTTGAGCATTTTTCCAAACCAAATTGAATTATCAGATGTCTGCGAAAGATGATTCTTTGGTGTGGGCTGTGTGAAGAGATTTTTTTTCGACTTGCTTGAAAAACGGTTGGGGACAACAAACATAAATCCTTGTGTGTGTGGTCAACACAACTACAAGACTCCGCGATTATGATGTGAGGTGAAGTGATTATTTGTGGTGCTATCATATCCCTGCCAATTGTTTCTTAGTCGTATGTGGGATCACTCCGATTTTAAAAATCGTTTCAGCAGTAATAAAGTTGCAATGTCTGGACAATGAATCTCTGCCTATTCGCAGTTGGCTAATCCTAATATTTCATATTTGTGTTTGTTTTTTCTCTCCAGCTATCTGGGTAATATTGTCACCTTTTTATGACAACCCTCCATCCCAAAAGATAGCACCAAATCGCGAGCTAATATTGAAAGGGGACTTTTTTTGGGGAGACATGAAAGTATTGTTGACGTGATAAAACTCGCCTGAATCTCAAGATCCTTGTATGTTGGGGATCAGCAAAGTTTAGCACGGGTTGTTAGTGAAAGTTTTATGGAGCATCTTTGTTACATGGGCATATACAGTATATGTGCAGTTCTGGTTCATTTTTTTTAAATCAAATAATCTGTAAACCATTTAATTGTTTAGTATGATGGGTTTGAAAGGGCGGCACGGTGGTTCAGCTGGTAGAGTGTTGGCCTCACAGTTTTGAGTACCCAGGTTTGATCCCGACCGCGCCTGTGTGGAGTTTGCATGTTCTCCCTGTACCTTCGTGGGTTTTCTCCGGGCACTCCGGTTTCCTCCCACATCCCAAAAACATGCAACATTAATTGGACACTCTAAATTGCCCCAAGGGGTGATTGTGAGTGCGGCTGTTTGTCTCCATGTGCCCTGCGATTGGCTGGCAACCAGTTCAGGGTGTTCCCCACATCCTGCCTGTTGACAGCTGGGATAGGCTCCAGCACTACCCGTGACCCTTGTGAGGATAAGCGGCAAAAGAAAATAGATGGATGGGTTTGAAAATGTTGGATCATAGTTTGTAATGTATTTACTCTTTAAACTATTAACATAACAACTATTTACTTAGCGCCATATCCTCCCATACGCTTAACTTCGAAAAGGCGCACAGCTCCAGCTTTTCTGTCTGCACCACCAAATTCTATCATTTGGGCATGTTCACACTTTCGGGGGCGTAATCCTAAAGTGTGGGTGTTCCCTCTCATATGTGTCCTTGTGTGTTTTCTGCCCAAGAGTAAGTATTTCTTCATCCTTTAAGACTCAAGCCCACTCCAGTGGCTTTAGTAAATCTCATGTCCCAGGAGAGTGAACAATCATTTTTCACATTTTGATGAGCTCGCATCCTCCAAGCATCCGTTGGTTGATGGCGACCCGGCAACTGACTCAGCATAGTGACGGACACCCCACCCACATACGCTAACCGACTCCCCAATTGTCATAACGTGTCCCTGCCATGTCGCTAGATGCCCATCCAGAAATAAATGTTTTTATTGGGGTCACAGGATCGTGGGCGTGCTGGAGACTATCGCAGCTATCTTCAGGTAAAAACAGAAACCCATGCAGGGGCAAGGAAAACCTGCAAACTCCACATAGGCGGGGCCAGGATTTGAACCCCGGCCCTCAGAACTGTGAGTCAAACCAGTCATCCACTGTGGCAGCCTGTGAGTTTTGCTAAAAGTTCAGCACAACTGCAGTCATCTTAATGGCGCAACGTGTAAGATTTTGAATCATTTTGTTCATATTTGATTTTATTGTCAGTCATCAAATCCGTTTAAGTGAATGTGGCACCAGTATAGTTGCTGGGCAACGGTGATCAACAGCTTTATCAATGGCCTTCCAAACATGTATTGAATTACATATACAGTACAGTGCAGTACATATCTGGATTCAAAAGAGTTGATATTGAGTGAGAATACATAACTAGGCTGTTCGAGGAGCGGTGCCCACGTCTCACTGGAAGAATGCCAACTTCCGTAGATGTACACTACGGTTCATTTCGCAATAAAAGTGTGACATATAGCTCAAATGTATTTCGATGGGATTCACTTGTCTCGGCAAATTTCCGCATTCTGGGAATTCTACACCTGCAGATTTCAATGAGTCCACACTCTCCAGGTGTTACGCGCAAACTGACTGAGCACACGCAGTGAGTGGCTCAAAAGTTATTGAAAACACGCAAGTCAGCCGTGTAAATGTAAGTACTAACGGGAGAATATGGGCCTTAATCCCCAGTGTGGAGGTGGGGAGGGTGGCGGAGGGCTTTACTGCCCTGCCCGCTTTAAGGACGTGTCGTTTGACAGTAGAGACTGCATTTGCGCTCTCTTGCCAAAAGATGGCGCCCTGAGCACAGATACAAAGCTGGGTGAGGCGACAGAAACAACACATCATACTGAACAAAAGCTGTTGGAAAAGCAAGCAGTTATAAATAAGATAAAAATACATTTTATGGAAAATTTAAAGTAAATAAGTTTGGCTGTGCAGTATACATACAAAAATACAGTACACTGGGCCTAATTGGCTTTTTGAATTACTATACACTGTCTAAGGGAAGGGTGTTGCTGATGGTGTAGTGGTACACACGCCTGATTTAGCGTGGACAATGTGGGTTTGATTCCCACTCAGTGATGGTGTGGATATGTGTCCTGTGACTGACTGGGGACCAGTTCCAGGTGCGGTCCGCCTTTCGCCTGCCGTGAGCTGGGATAGGCTACGGCACTCCCGTGATTCTTGTGAGGATAAGCGGCTTGGAAAATGGATGGATGGATGTCTCACGGAAACGTAACCCAAGTATTGGTGCATGATGGGGTGCTTTTTCCACTCCGCAAGTCAAGTCATCAAGCACTTCTGTCCTGCCATCCCGAAAGGCGTGTCCGCTTACACTACGGGCGCCATGGCGACAGCCAGAAGAGCGTCTGATTGAATTTGGCTGAGGACAGCAGGGATGGGCGAGACAGCAAGAGGACACGACCTCCTGACTGTGTTACGGGAGATGGTATGTTAGCCTTTGGGGCCTGAAGACGCAATCGTGGGTATTTTACGCTACAAACAAACACAATCTGTTGCTCTGATGTGTTTGCAGCATAAAGGGTTACAATATGCAAATGAGACCAGACATAATTATGAGTGCAATCTGCTGAGATAGAATGTAAGACAAGTTTGCAAAAGCTAATCCTCATCCATTCCTTCATCGCGTTGCTGTTTGCTGTCAGGTTGTCATGGTGGTCGGTGTATACAGAATATTGAAAGTAAAACTGGGATGTAATGATTTTTTTTTTTTTTTCCAGTGGACTACTGGACTGGTCGTCAGTCATCATAAGGCACATATAGGCAAAGAAGCATTCACACTCAAACCTGTGGACAATTTTGGGTCTTAAATGAACCTAACGTGCATGTTTTTGGAAAGCCCCAGACAAGATTCAAACCGAGAATCTTTCGACTGCAAGACAGATATGATAACCACTGTCACACCGTGCTGCCCTCTTACATAATTTGACAGTGCAAAACTAACAAACAGTGCAGTTAGAAATTGTGTGAGTGCGGTGGTTTATTGTCCATCTGCCATGGCTGTCTGCTTGCTCCCACTGACTTCCTTTTCAAAAGAAAAACACTCCAACATTCAGCAAAGGGAAAAAAAAATGGTGTTACATAAGAAGACAAAGAGATTCTGAAATGGGATTTGATGCATTTCAACTTCTTCACATGGTTCTTCTCCTTACCTGTCGGAACAAGAGCTCCTGCTCGGCCTGCCTCTCCTCCTGCTCCTGAGGGTCAAGGGGCTCCTGCTTAATGACTAAGGAGGAAGAGGAGGGCGATGATGAGGAGGAGGAGGACGACGACAGGCCCTGGTGCTCCCTGAGCTCCTCTTCCGTCTCCTCCGGGTGGCTCTGGTGCTGCCTTGATGACACGGATGGGGCGGAGCTGGCAGCTGAGCACTGGTCGCCGGGTTTTGACATGATCTGAACAGGAAATGCAATGTGGAAAATGTCAGTTTGGCAGATAAATTTTTGCTTCTTCTTCAAAATTCATGGTGCCTTGAGATACGAGTCTCGTGACCTACAGGGTTTTCGGGACACATATTAGCTGTCGTTTGACCAATCTTTTGCTTTGACTTGAACTCATCTTATTTGACAAAAAGCAGCAGGTTGGCAGATAGTAAACAATTATTCAAAAAAGAGCCTTAAAGCTCTTTATTGCTAATCCCAGCCGTTTAGTTTGGTGCCAACAAATAATGTAAAATGCCACACGTGGGCTTGCAAATGATGTTGTAAACTCAATTTATGTTTCTAACTATTGGGGGATGGAAAGAGATGCTAAAAAGTAACTAAACACCATACTACAAAAAAATATTGGCTTTAATATTCACCAAGTTTTTTTGATGACAAATTTCATTTTTTCTCCAAAATGAGACATATCCAAACATTCTATTCTTGGCAAAGTGAGACATATCCAAATTTCGACTTAAACCTTCAGGAGCAGCTGTATTTTTTTAAAAAAATCAGTTGCTTTTGATAGGCAATCATGAAAACTATTTGCCTTTCAACATTTCAAGCATTTTAAAATAATATTTAAGACCATGACCACCACATTTAGAGAGTTAGGTATCAGAAATAAGGGTCAGTCACCAGTCACAATTTTCACAATTAGCTCACTAATGTCAGATGTTGAAAAAGGAGATGAAAAAAATGGGAATTTCTTTTAAAAAGGTGTTTTTCTGTTATTTAGAAACTGTTTGTTCAGTATGAGGTCTTGGAAAGGCTGAGTTTACATCATTGTAATTTTGTGTATCTGTATGCGATTCTGGAATCCGACATCTGCAGGCATTGTGTCACTCAGTTGATTAATTTTGTTTATAAGTTGATGTGAGATCATTAAGAAAGTAAACTGCTTCAAACCAGTCTACCAAGGTTAATATGCGTTGCGAGGGATACCAGCAGAAAAAAAAAATAGGTAGTCGATCTCATACACACATCTCCAAAATGAAATCAGTTTCAAACTCACAAATTCACTGTTTGAAATCTGACTCATTGAGTCTGCTTTCTTTTGATTTTATTTATAGCTGTAAAATCAAACTCGGCATTAGCATCTCTCTCAAACGTGGGCGCAGCCATTTTGGATGATGATGTGGAAGATACCGGAACTTCCCTCTAGACGAATTCTGATTGGATGCTGCTTGCTTCAGCAGCGCACGCTGATTGAACGAAATTATGTCGCATTTTGCTCTAAATAAGATCTCGATATGTCGCATTTTGAAATAAAACGCGATCTTCCTTGGCTGATATAGAACGATATGTCGCACTGTTAACAAAAATCAGAGTATCCCGATAACTACCATTCGGAGCTGGATAATTTTGGCGCGAGTTTCGTAAATCTGAAAAAAATGCCTATGTCGCGTTTTGAAAACAAACTCTTCATATTTGCTACCGTTAACAATAAAATGACTGGTATTACTGCAGCTTGCAAAGTCCATTGGGAAACTCTTCTTTGGGTGTGTCTCGATGGCTGCAATATACTGCCCCCGAGTGGCTAAAGTGCACATAGCAGAAGGAGAAGCACACAAATAAAGCCAAAATATGTGGCAAAAACTTAAATGATCTAATTACTAGTTTTCCAAGATACACAATTATAGAGGACTAGTTTTCTATCTGGGCGGCACGGTGGATCAGCTGGAAAAGCTTTGGCCTCACAGTTCTGAGGCCCCAGATTCGATCCCGGACCCACCTATATGGAGTTTGCATATTCTCCCCGTGCCCGCGTGGGTGTCCTCTGGGTACTCAGGGTTTCCTCCCACATCCCAAAAACATGCAACATCAATTGGACACTCTAAATTGCCCCAAGGTGTGATTGTGAGTGCGGCTGTTTGTCTCCATGTGCCCTGCGATTGGCTGGCAACCAGTTCAGGGTGTACCCCGCCTCCTGCCCGTTGACAGCTGGGAGAGCCTCCAGCACTCCCCGCGACCCTCGTGAGGATACGCAGCAAAGAAAATGGATGGGTGGATATTTTCTATCTGTTCGTGTCCTGCGATTGGCTGGCGACCAGTTCAGGGGGTACCCTGCCTCTACCCCAATGTCCGCTAGGATTGGCACAAGCACACCTGCAACTCTACTGAGGATAAGCAATCTTAAAACTGTAAACTTCAACTTCAAGACACATCAGGGACCAAAAAAGGATGATGAAACAAAAGGCTCATTTCACCCGTTTTTAATAACTAAAAAGTTGTCTGCTCAAAATGCCATGACAAACAAGCACAAACATTCACTATTAACCAAAGACTACTTGAAAAGGCAAACCAGACCTGTTCTCAGAACTGTTGTCTGTTGCAAGACTCATGAGAGAATCCCTGTGTTCTATTCTAAATTAAGTAGGCTAACTTGTCTGGGCCTGCGTGAAAGGAAAAACACTGAGCAAATGATAGCAAGCCAACAAAAAAAGACACAAGAGGAAGTAAAGAAACGTTTTTTCAATTAATGCTCATTTGACTGAGGTCTCGGTTCGTCGCCGAGCACCTTGTGTGGGTCAGAAATGGAGTGGATCAGTTTTTGTGCATGTGCACACATGCACACACTACACACACGCAGAAAGACACTCACACTTGGTTGGCATATTGCCCAGGGAACAGTTCATTGACGTCAGAGCACAGCCTCTTGCCTCATCCTCGTCCTTCTTTTCCAAACAAACTCAAAACAGCCATTCACTCCCGCAACACTGATTCGCACCGGCCCTTCGCTACCTCTGTTTTCTCTTCCTCTGCTTTCTCTTTCCTCGCTCTACCACCCCTAGACCGCAGGAAAGAGCGGCGTTTGTCAAAACAGAGATACTAAACCGGCCGGTGGAACCGAGGGAAACAAAGTATGATTGTGGAAACTACATGGTTCTCATTTGCATAATATTTTCAACGAATACAGAGAACTGCTCAAGTGTGTAAAGGAGACGTTTAAAGGAACAGACGGCCCTTATCTTTGCTGCCTTTGATGTTGAGGTCATGTTCAAAAATTTAATTTACAGATGTGTTACTCAACAAACATTCTACCCCAACAACAAAAGCAAACCAATGTTAAAGTTTGCAAAAACAATTTTTCCCCACATCAAATCCTTAAAAATACTCTGACAGATAGAAATTCCCTCGTAGTACGAGATCAGGGAACTCCCCATATCCGCATTTTCTGACATGGGTTCTTGAGACTTTTTTGTGCACTCTGTCATGCTAAACACATCCACCTAATTCCATCTCTATCGGTGAAAGTGAAAACTGTTGGTCTGTAGAATTTTTTTTCATTTTTTTTAAGTTTTCCAAGTGACGCCAATCAAAATCACACCAATGTCTAACTAAGATACCTGCTTCTGATTGCATCTTATTTGGGTGAATTCCAGAGAAGGAGTTCAAAGAAAAAGCCCTGGAATTTCTTCCTTCCTGTTTAATTTCCTATATGGGCTCTTAAGACTTTGTCATATGTGCTATCTTAATACACATCAACATAATTTCATGCTTATTGGTGAAACCAGTGTCAACGACTAATATATTTAATTTTCGGTGGCAGAGTGGATCATCTGGAAATTGTTGACCTCACAGTTCTGAGAACCTGGATTAAATCCCAGCCCTCCTTGTGTGGAGTTTGCATGTCCTCTCCGTCCCTACATGGGTTTTCTCCGGGCACTCCAGTTTCCTCCCACATCCCAAAAACATTCAACATTAATTGAACACTCTAAATTGCCCCTTGGTGTGATTGCAAGTGCAGCTGTTTGTCTCTATGTGCCCTGCGATGGGTTGGCAAACAGTTTAGGGTGTACCCCAGCTCCTACCTGTTGACAGCTGGGATAGGCTCCAGCACTCACACAATCCTTGTGAGGATAAGCGGCTAAGAAAATGGATGGATGAATGGTGTTACTGGCCACTAGGAAACAAACACGTTCCCCAAGTTGGGGAATTTTCAGGCATGGAAAATCCCCACAAAAGGCTGCTTATTTAATGGAATTTCTATTTTGTTAGCATGAATTCAGGATGCTTGATAAGTATCAGACCAATAGAAACGGACCGATAAGAACAGCCATATCATATTCCTGTTATAGCTTTTAAAATACTGTGATGAAAATCTAACTTAGCACTAAGTGCGATACTAGAGTGTCCCATTAAATGTCACATTAAATGTCAAATGAAAGTTGTGTTGTGCCATGTGATCGAATTAAGCAGTCACCGATAAGAATTTATGATTGTTGCAATCTCATTAATTTGTGAAGTTGTCGGGAGAGCAAAGAGTGCAGTAAAAAAGAGAAAAGATTCATGAAACCAAGTAGGATCTTTTTCAAGAGAGAGACTTGCGACAAGAAGGATGTATTAAACATTATAAGTTAATGAAGCCTTCAGGTAATTTACATCACACACACCCCCCGCAACCCAAAATGGATTCAGAGAAAACAACCTTGTCAAGAAGCCAATTCTCATTTACACCTCACGTCTAATGTACATACATACGCACACCACCGCACCACACACGCCCACCATGATTACGGTGAGTCACATTTCCTGGAAGCCATACACAGAGGCAGCATCGTTGGGAGAACAGTTGCCATGGTGACCAAGAGAAAACACACACACGCACACACACAAACAAAAGAAATGCTAGGGAGACTTTTCTGATTGCCTGCTGCATAATCTGATGTGGAGACGTTCCGCATCACACAAATAACGATGCCTACGAATAAAAAAGTGAACTAAAATATCTATCCATCCATTTTCCGTTGCGCTTGTCCTCACTGGGGTCACAGGCGAGCTGGAACCTATCACGGCTGATTCTGGGTGAGAGGCTGTGTACGCCCGGAATTGGTCGCCAGCCAATCGCAGAGCACATGGAAACAAACAAACCAAAAAGAGTACCTGCAGAAAAGCCACGCAAGCACAGGGAAAACTTTTTACTTTAGAAATGGAGCAGCCAATACTACAATTGTAGTTTTCATCAGATGAACATTAGCCTAAATCAAGATTTATCTCATCTATTGCTCTAAATTTGACATTGTATTTTATACAGTGATGAATTGAAGAGCTACCTTGTTGATGATGTGTTGCTGATGCTGGAACTGTTGCTTGTGCTTTTCCAGAAACTGCTGGTGCTGCTGCTGGACCACCAGCTGCTGCAGGGCCTGGGCCTGACCGCACTGCTGCTGGGGCAGGGGGGCCGACTGGGTCCGACCCAGAGGGTGGTGGCCCCGCGCCAGCTTGGAGATAGAAGGCGACGGGAGCGGAAGGCCGCTTAAGCCAACTGCGCAACACAAAAAAGCACAAATGGAGCTGGAAGGCGCACTAGACTACTCAGACAAAAGCGAGTCGTTTGCTTTGCTTTTAAAGCTACGGATGAAAAAAATTACAGTTGCAGATTATAATTGTTTCAGAAAATGCTTGATGAAGTATTGCAGCACTTGTGTGATGTTTGTTTTCTATGATGTTTTATCCTAAAGTGAAATTTTAGTAAAATCATTTATTCTTCATTAGGACTCATTCAGTAGTTAGTACGCCAATTTATTTAAGAGCCTCATTTATAAAACAATGTCATAGGCTGTTAAATAGCTCGAGAAAAGCTGTTTTGAGCAGTTAAACTAATGTTATTTCTAGTCTTAATTTTCCTTAAAGCTAATAAACCACATTCAAATTATCAGGGCTTTGAAAGTAGTGTTAAATATTTTATCAACAAATGAATGGCCTTTTTAAAAAAAAACTCAACATGCTTGTAAATAAGTTCCAAACAAACAATACGTAATTTTAGGTTGGGTTTCATTTGTTTGTTTGTTTTTTCCTTACAATATGTAACGTGGGCAGAGCATGACATGAAAGATTAAAAATCATTTTAAAGATTTATTGTGAAAAAGCGGCCGCGAGGGCCCATTTTTCACCGCTTGTAGCTTTAATTAGGATTGTAATACTTCCAAGCTAGAAACTATTTTCATTTACGCAACCGACAGTTCAGGGTTAAGTCACAGTAGCAGGTCCGATTGTACGCCAGTGAATACTGACCCATTGGACTGTGGCTCTGCTCCAACAGCACCATGTGTTGGAGAAGAGGGGCATGGCCAGCTGCGCCGCTTCCCACCCCCTCTCTGTCCAGACCTGAAGATGCCAAGTAGGCAGGCAAGTGGGCAGCGGGCAGGAAAGGGGGAGTCAAAGGAATGCTCTTCTGCAAGGCACCAGGCAACGCCAGGCGGCTTTCTGCATCTTGATGTCCTGATATTGTCTGCAAAAAAAAAAAAAAAAAGACAGACAGACGCAAGGGCAGACATTGTTGAGATGCAAAAGGAAGTCCAGTCAGACATACCTAAGGTCAGAATATGAGGAAATAAAAGGAGTGGGGGAAAAAAAGAAGCAAAATTCAACTGAACAAAAATACAAATGCGCCACTGTTGTTGTTCTGTCGAATACTGTTGTTGGAAATGTTAGAGCAAATATTAGTTCTAATAATTCTACCTTCAACTTTCACAGGCTTTGTTCTGTGGTGGCTTCTAGCTCTCTCGGTCGTGTTGTTCCTAACACTTGCTTTATCCAAATTTTACACACATGGAGCCAGTAGAACAACATAACGATCAAGCAGAACTACACAGTAGAATAGAAGTAATATTTGATATATATGAAGATCATATTATTTCCGAGATAATATCCATGCACTGTGTGAGGATTAAATCTTTTTTGGTGAGCACTTCTTCTTTCCCGAGATAATTAATCCACGTTATCAAGATGCTGATTAGGAATCTTGATTATTGCACAAGCGTTAGGGTGCCCCCAATCAAAGGCCACTCTAAAATGTTATTGGGGGGGATCGGATCGGCAAGGCCAAGCCGGATGAGCTTGATCTGTTTAGGATGCCTCCTGAACAGCGAGGTGTTCCGGGCACATCCCACCGGGAGGAGACCCCGGAGGCGCCCCAGGACACGCTGGAAAGACTACAACTTTCATCTTGCTTGGGAACGCCTCGGGATCCCCTCGGAGGAGCTGGAGGAATTGGCTAGGAGGAAGGAAAGCTTGGCTTCCCACCGACAGCTTCTGCCCGCCGCGACCCGACCTCGGATAAGCGGGAAAAAAAGGGATGGGTAGATGGATTTTAGAGTGGACTTTCATTGTGGGAAGCAGTTATAATGCCTATAGATTATTCCCATACATTTATTATTGCATGTAAATACCAACAAATGAGTTTCATTACATATATTGTTTGTGTACCATATGTGTATTTGTTTGGCCATCTGTGATGTCACCTCATATTTACGATAGGCTAGTATGACCACCACAGTAAACCACTAGATACAGCAGTTATGTAACATGGGTTCTTGATCGTGTACATGCTAGGTGCGTGGTGTTGATGCGTTGCTGAGTTATGACAATCATTATGTTGCAGGTGTACTCACATTGCCTCCAGGACATGTAGCTGGCAGTCCCAGGGTAATGTTGGGCAGAGAAGGGGAGGTGTAGAGTGAGAGATGGCTGACGGAACCATCCCTTGAAACTAGTTGCTGAAGCAGGGACGTCTGAATGGGGACGCACAGATATTTATTATGGCACACATGATAGGCTTAAGCATGTTTCCTAAACTCTGTACATTTGTTAACACGCCGAGTTGAGGAGTAATCATGGTGTTACCTCTCCTGGGCTGCTGGAGATGGGAACACCATTCTCGTGAGGGATGTTACTGGAGCTGTTGTTGGGCGAGCTGGGACCAGAGCCAGGGGCACTGCTGCATGCAGAGTCTAGAAGAAAGATGAAGCAATTTGGCTTTCTTTTTACATGACTTGAACGTAACGTTGGGACTGGAATGCAATTTAATCCCTGCATCTGATTTGGGGGATTTTTTTCAAGTGACAAATATTCAATATCACTGTTTAAATTTATAGAACACGTGAACAGACATGAACAGTGCAAGGATTTCTAGGAAAGTCAAAAAGACTTATTTATAAGAATGCGTTCTTAATGTTGCCCAAAAAGAAAGATAATCTCGAGAAGCAAGTTTTGCATTAGACAAGTAATCCTATTGTAAATTAAAATATCAAACATTTTCTCAATAAGCTATTATAGCTCATGGTACAGCTAATAGGAAGTCAGAATTATTAGAAAGAAGCCAAAGCCCATTGGCTTTGGATGAGGTCCCAGCCAAACAGCAAGACTTTTTTTTCTTCTTCTTTTAGGAGTAAGACAACTTTTCAATTCAAGAAATTTATGACACCAATTAAAGTTTCAATTCACTTGTTCTTATTGACAAGCAGCTCGTGATATAGAGACAACAAATTGAGAACTACAAAAGCAGCATTAAAATGAAAGATTTTTTGAAAAGATGTGTGTTGATATGTGAGCAAAAAAATCTGAATATGTTGCAGTGCTATTGTAGCCATGGCGAAGCCCTTCTACTTCCCAGCATGCTTTGCAGCAGCATTCGTAAACAGCTTTACTACAGCAAGCTAAAAGTTGCACTTTGTTGAGAATCAACAATCAGTAATTGCAATGCGACCATAATGTACATTTGTAAAACCTGAATCCGTTCTTGGTCAAGGTTGAGATTCGATTCAACCGTGCCACTCGAGAGCAAAACATTGCAATTGGGTCACTTGAACCAAGTGGTTTCAATCCACTCACCGGCAATATCCAGGGAGCGTTTCTTTGCCGTGGCGATAGGGCCGTCTTTCCTGCGGAGGAGAGGGCTGCTGCGGCGCTCAGTCACCTTCTGCTTTAGTCGGGAGCGAAGCTTCAGGTTGGGTTCAGAGGCTGGAAGGAACACGACGACGGCATTAACCATAGCCGCTAAACGAGGATCAAATTCGGGGCAAAAAAATGCGTGGTTCCAAATGAAGCCCCCCATACCCTTGATAAATATATCAAGCTCCAAATACCCCTTATGACAGAAAACATCTTTATGTTAAGGTTATGAGTGTGACTCAGGCCACGGTCGTTGGAGGAAAAAGACTTTGTGTTGGCCTACTGTACAGCTGTTATGGTGGATGCAGGCCGGTCTTGCCATTTTTTCCCCCTCTGCCAGAAAAGTCCAAACAGTAAGAGCTTTCTTCTCTCCTCTGGCAGCTTCCTTCTGCTTAATTACTTGACTCCCGACGTTTAAAAACCGTTTGACCTTATAGCTCTTCCCACAGACGAGTATCTCATAGATGCTTCTACTTTCAGAGAAAGAGTTGGCTCTTTTGACTCATCTAAGAGCGCGATGAACGTCACACACTTCAAGTTCAACCTAACTCATTGAAATGAAGCTATTTATGAGGTTAAAAGTGCTGTCATTGCATTTGTAATGTATTGTAGGTATGCTAAGATAAAAAGAGCCAATGCTGAAGGTTAACCGAGCTGCATTGGATGCACAGATTACCATTATTGAGCAATGTTATCTTCTGATATGCGGCGCATACTCGATTGGTATGTTAAATCTGTGAAGTGTCTGTTTCACGCACTACGTGCACCGTTCTGCCGCGCTAATTCGTAAGGATAATTTGGCGGCATGGTAATGAGGTTGCGCTGGATAATACAATCTATGCTGTCATGTGGGGGCTCACTTTTTAGACTGATTATCATGGTAATAAAATCATCACTTCGAGACTCTTCTGTGATTAAAGGCTGTACAAATAAACTTGACTTGACTCCAGTATATCCAGCAGGATATGGGACAAGTGACCACTGGCTCAATTGCATGAGAATGGACCTCCCCCTCAAAACAGGCTGATTTCACCCAGATCAACAACAACAAAAAATGAATAAATGTATCCAAATTATTCTTATCTTTGCGACGTGGGATGAGAATAGCACTTAGCCTTGCTTGCTTCAGCCATGATGATTGGGTTGGGGTTAGTAACGATTTGACTTCCATTACATCATAGTCGACGAAGAAAAGTCTTTGGTCATTGAAAGTCTATTAGGTAATTCTCTCTCATATAAAAATACTCATTACTCTAATTCGACATTTGTCATTGCACCAGCAAAAGGGAAATTAACTAAATTGATTCCTAGACTTTGGCCCCTGCAGTCAGCAATGCTACCAATTCCCGGAATTTTATTTTCCTGCACTGGTCAAATTGTATGAAACTAAAAAGGAAACCTCAAAAACTCAGACTGAATAGTAGAAGAGGAGGGATGAGTGGATCGGAGAGGAAAAAGTCAAGGTTCAATTTGTGCATCCTTTGCAATAAAGGCATGGGCAAAATGGAGTGCGGGGGGAGTACAAAAGTGACAGAGAAAAAGAAGTGGAGGATTAACGAGAGGTCAAGGGAGGCACTCGCAACCACGAGTGTGCCGGTCTCCGGGCGAAGTGACTTTGACGGTTGTTAATGCCGAGTGGGCAAAAGCAGACCAGTATGCACATGTGCAAAACCCACTCCGTCGGCGCACAGGGCCCAGACTGCTTTTACTGCTGACATTGGCGCTTTTACTCACCTCCATTCGTCTCTTGCGCTAATTCCCTACCTCTCCCTTGCCCTTGGCATAACTTTTCCTCCTCTTCATTTTTTTTTCAATCTCAGCAATACTTTTTCTAAAAATAACACGTGAAGCAAATGTGGAATTTTCCACATTATTTCAGGCCGACCGTCCTTTTTACGGGTTTATTACTAATGGAAGCAACTAATCTTCTCAATGGACTGAACCTCACACTATAATCGCAGACAATTACGGATTCATTCACTGGCAGCAGTTTGTTTTCAAAGCAGCGTTCTCCATATTCTCAGCTGATTTTAAACCATTTTGACTGATTTTTCAAGGCTCGCAGAATATTGTGTTCTGTAACAATACAAAAACTACCAAAAGAAAGAGCAGGCTGTCTTCTTTCAGCAGAAAAAAAATGTTGCTCGCGTTCTCCATTCTTTAGTAATTAGTAGACTGTGTTGATGTAATCAAAAACACATCTTTTGATGAAAAAAAAACCTGAAAATGAGGTCTTTAATCACTTGCACCACTTCATACTAAAAGATCAATATCCAATCTCATGGGAAACATTTTCACGAAACCAGTTCTTACCAGTTGTACATTGCATTGGGTAGTGCACGTAACGAAAGTTTGCTTCAAAGAAAAACAACATTCAACGACTCATACTTAATAATAATTACACCTTGATGACATGATTAGATCCTTAATTCCTCAACAACAAGGGAGAGAAATTGCTTCTATTAGACATATTGACCAGTGTTTGGAAAAATTGTCAGTCCTGCCTGCGCTGCTAGGGTCACACAGGGCGAGTCATGCAGGTTTTTCAAGGAAAAGAAGCAAGAAGATGTGTGCTAATCAATAGTTTTGTTCAAATTCACCGGTCCATTTCCCAGAAACTTCGGCAATATGAAGGCAATTTAGATGGTTCGGATATATTTGTCCCATACGCGTTTTTTCAAGTAACATTGATAGAAACCAGCGAGCTGAATCTAATATGCTTCCTTATCACTTTGTTGCTTTTAGTCTATATAGTCTTTTTCTTTAAAGCTAACAATTACAGAAATAGCCATGCCTCCTGTGGGTGCATGTCATAGTTGTAAACAAGGGCGCTCCAAAGAGCCAGCTGACATTTTCCTTCTGATCGCGACAAGTAGGCGTTCTTCTGACCTGACATTGTTCAAATCATCGGCGGCATGCATTCCAGGCAGTTTATAAAGCCTGGTATGGTAAACATATGTGGTGGGTGGCACAAAAAAAGTGGCCTTTTTCTCATTTACATTAAATTAATTAAATATCTATAACAAAGCAATAAGAGAACAATGCATGAAAGGGCTATTGTGCATATTTTAAAATCCATTATTACCACTACTACAAACGCCTACAATAGTGCTGTAAAATATGATATATAAAAAAAATTACATGTTCTATGCTGGCGGCACGGTGGCGCAGCTGAAAAGCGTTGGCCTCACAATTCTGAAGACTCTGGTTCAATCCCAGCCCACCTGTGTGGAGTTTGTATGTTCTCCCCGTGCCTGCGTGGGTTTTCTCTGGGCACTCTGATTTCCTCCCACATCCCAAAAACATGCAACATTAATTGATCACTCTAAATTGCCCCTAGGTGTGATTGTGTGTGCGACTGTTAGTCTCAATGTGCCCTGCGATTGGCTGGCAACCAGTTCAGTGTCTCCCCCGCCTCCTGCTCGTTGCCAGCTGGAATTGGATCCAGGACTCCCGCGACCCTTGTGAGGACAAGCAACTAAGAAAATGGATGGATGGATGGATGGATGGATGTTCTATGCTTTAAACTAGCCATTCTGAAACTTTTACACCAAGTACAACGGTGATACTTGGACAGATATTGTTTTAAGATGTTAAAATAGCTCTCCAACTATCACCACCATCATCATCATCATCATCCCTGGGGTCCCTTCTCAAGGTTTCTTTTTTCCCAAGATGGGGTTTTGAGTTTTTCCTTTCCTGACTGGGGGGTTTAGATTAGGGGATGTTGTAATAATAATAGTAATTACTACCTGTGGGTCTGTGAATCCCTTTCAGAATCTTTTGCGAGAAAGGGTTATACAAATAAACTTGACTTGAATCATGACCGACATTAGAATTAAGTTAAGTGGTAGGTCTGAGTGTTCATCAAGACATGAGCTGAAGGATCTATTACCCATCCATCCATCGCAGGCTTTCTGCAGCCTATCTCAGCTGACTGTGGGCAAGGAACTGAACTGATCTCCAACCAATCGGAGGGCACACATGAACAAACAACCATTCGCACTCACATTACGGATAACTTAAGATTCTCCAATTAGCCTACCGTGCATGTTTTTGGGGATGTGGGAGGAAACCCGAGTAAACGGAGAAAAATTATGCACACACAGGGAGAACACGCAAACCCCACTAAGGTGGGGCCGGGATTTGAACACCAGTCCTTAGAACTGTGAGGCAGATGTGCTTACCAGTATTTATGTAATAGACATTATGACATGATTTTGAAACTTAGCGACAAGATTAAAAATGACACCCTCTTTTTTTTTTTTTTTTTTTTTTTTTTTTTGGGGTATTGCTGAAATCAGCAGTTATAAGGAGGCGGACATCTCACATTAAAATGAGCCAATTTCTCACCCTGCGCCAAACATAGCTGGGCCCCACTTGCTTACATTTCTTTACCATGATGACTGCCAGCTAACGCTAAAACTGTGTGTGCATCACACAAAACTCACGACAGCTCTTTGGCTTTGACATTTTAGTCCAGAAAATGTCAAAGTGGCCGATCTTCACCCAGGCTGGCTTCCGAGTCTTTGGACAAACTCGATTCCCAAAATATGCCCCATTTCAATACAGAAACAAGCATAAAGCAGTTATCAGTTTTCTTAGATTCTTGAGAGTAGAGGAAGTGTAATGCATTTCATTAATGAATGACAAATGTCACAAGTGCGTGTGTATGTGTGCGTGCGCGTGTGCGGGTGTGTGAGAATGACCGAGTGCGTTGCGTTGGCCATGCGGGCCAAACGGACTTCCTGGGATTGCATTCAAAGTGGTTCTCTGTTTGCTCAGAGCCAGTATAGCAAAGCCTCTCACAGATTTTGGACAATGCGCGCCTGTTGCACTTTGCTGCATGTCTGAGCTCACTAGACAGAAAATAATTCACAACATATCTATAATTCACATGGACATTTCTAAAATGGGTCACCACGGGCAGAAAAAAAAAAAGAAAAACAAAAAAGAAACGTCACGCATGACAACGGTGCTCGTCAGAAGAGCATACAACTGTGGCGTCCTCTGTTCCTCACTTCCTGTTAAACAAAATTCATACCGCTGGCCGTTTGATTTGATCTATGTTGACGCACATGACCCAGACCAATGTTTGATAGATTTTCGCACAGTAAAGACTGGTACAATTAGTAGCGGGGTGCACACATGGGGAATTTTTTTTACATTTCACTTGATTTTTAAAATTGCAAGTTTGAGGAAAGAACATGCCATGTGCATTCGAACAATTGATATAACGTGCGGTGTACAAGAAAATAATGTTAGCCTACATGCCATCGTAAAAAAAAAAAAAGACCCGTGAGAGGCAGTAGGGTGCCAATGGGCCCAGGATTATTGTTCCAAATAGTAGGCATGGGGAGAACATGCAAACTCCACACAGGTGGGGCCGGGATCAAACTGTGAGGCCAACACTTTACAGCTGATCCACCGTGCTGCCTCACAAGATAATCGCTCTGGATAATCATTCTAAGGCATTCGATAATCGGCCTTTGCTGATTTTAATCACAAGGAAAGTAAAATTTTAAGGAAACAAATATGGAAAAAAAACGTCGAAAGGCAAGCAATCTACAAGACTACTGAATTGACTTAATATGACAACAAGTGGCTGGCAATCAAGAGAACACAGAGCACGGAGCCAAGAAGCTGCTGCCCGACCTTATTTGACACAGACAGAAAGATGAAACATGAGAGCAGGAGGTAAACCACAGGCGAGGACTGAGATTGAATAACTTGCGCTGTGACATCCGTGGATGAGCGGGACTGAATAGGTTTGTCTGCATTTGTCGAAACATGAATAGAAAATTGGGCTAGGCGACCTAAAAATAAAATCTACAATTGTTTTCACTTGTGTTTTCCTCTCACTTCTATAGTAAATGGAAATGACATCGTTCAGAACAACTTTTCCTTTTTGTTTACAGGAATTACATTCACTATTTTTTCCAAGCACTCGCTGGAGGCTTTGGAAAATTTGATAAAGTCGCCAAATGTGCTAAATCGAGAACAGTGTTTGAAAATAAGCTCTTGTTTGTTCACAGGCATGTGATTAATTTAAGGTGTGTATGTCAATATGGACGCCTCTTATATTTTAAAAATTGATTTGAAAAATCATCTCGCGCAATGAAATGGAATTAATGGATAACCTCAATCAGTTGCTCAACCCTAATGGAAAAGAAAAGAAATTCCAACACCCTTTAAAATCCTTCATGTTTTCAATTTGTCAATACTGCAAGTCATGCTCAGAGGATACTGCAGCAACACGACCAAAACTTGAAGGACATCATAAAAGTGTAATTAATTATGTCTGTGCAATCAAGATAATTACTAATATGTCCAAGGCAAACAAAATAATATTGACCATATTAGCAGATTTTGGGCGGGACCTCCTCCATTATCTGCTGAAAAATTTTCCCAAAAATTTCTACTCAAGCAATGACATAAAAGGGCCAATTTATTCATGGTGTTATGTCATCTGTGTGTGAGATATTCTGTTTTGTGTAGTGGTCATTGAATGCACCGCATCTGAAAGAACAGTCAAAGTGAAAAGTTTGTTTTAGGTTGTCTTCCTATGCAGGTGCTAATAGCCTGTATCGTCTACTGTACTGTTGCAGTTTTTCTGTATTCCTGTACAGTCATTGTATTGGAATATAATGGAAAAGGGAATACAGGACTCACTCTACTCTCGATGAGATACTCCTCTTCATTACCTGTTTTGCGTAGAGGGAAGTCGTCTTTCGAGTCGTATGTGCCCAGCATTGCGTGAGGGTATGGTGACATTACAGCTTGCGGAGGGGAACTTTGATCCAGAGAACTGTGTTGGGTTTTCCTAGGGAGAAAAAAAAAACATTAAAAGATCACTAAATCTGCAACACACAAATTTAGTTGAACGGTGCTTGTTTTATAAAAGATTTGTATACTTTTATAAGGTCTTTGTATAGAGGAATCTCATGTCTACGTACTCTATACGTCCTGGCAGACGCCACAATATTCAATTCCAAAAAAAGGATCCGCCTCATACATTGTACACATACCGTAGTTTCCGGCCTATGAGCCGCGGGTTTTTTCTACACGCTTTCAACCCTGCGGTTTTTGTGGTGATGCGCATAATTTGTGCATTATTTTTTTCTCACGGCCGCAAGGGAGCACTCGAGCGAAAAAGGGAAGAGTGAGACTGGTGGAAAAAATGTGCCGAGGAAGTGAGTATTACCGGTCTGGCCCTGTTAGCGCTGCGCTAGCATGTTACTGCCATGTCTCAGTGATTTTTACCGGTGTGTTAGCGCGGCAGCGCTAGCGTTAAACTCTCTGTGTACCGTCTTTCTTTGTAAATATGTCGTGTTTCAATGTGGGTTTCAATGTGGGCACTTGCGGCTTTTACACAGCTGCGGCCTATGTGTGTACCAAATGGTATTTCCTTTACAAATGTACTGGGTGAGGCTTAGAACCAGGTGCGCTCTGTAGGCCGGGCAATTACGGTACCTACGTTTAACACTTTAACTGATTTTTAACATTTGGAAGATCCCCAAACATGAGGAGGGGAAAAAAATTGCCATACACTGTATGTGCTCATTAATGAGGTAAAATCAGATCACAGGATGATATTTTAGAGCAGGGATCTCAAACTGGTGGGCCGCGGGTCATTTGCAGTCCATGAGATGATGTTTTGTGGGCCCCACCTTAGTATGCAAGTTTAATGTTCCTCCAGCCCTTGAATTTTATATGAACAGCACTTTTACAGTGTTGTGTACAGAACTGACGAACCTACCAATCACGTTTGAGTGTATGGTTCTTGGGGTTGTGACATTAAGCGGGCTTGATGCAAGCAGAAACATTTTTCAGCTGCAGCATTTCCATGGAGAGTTTTATTAGTAGTTTCAACTTGTTTACACCAGTGTCCTTGTTTATCTTACTTTGTGTTAAAAAGTAAATAAGACGTTTGAAAATACAGTAATGAATTTTTTGTTTAATTTCTAATTTCAATTTTGTGCGCGTACCTGTGGGCCGAGGCTGCGGCTGAGCCTCAACCAGACTCCAGCGACTCCGAAGCAAATCTAACAAACAATCTAGCCAAGTCAGAGGAAAAGTAGTTGGACTTCCTCGCATTGAGTGTTGCATAATATATTTTTTTACTATTAATAGTACAGTAGTTAAGAATTTAAATGATAAGACGTGTGAGGTGTGTATGCAAATCCACTGTTAAAGTCTTCAAAAGTCTGCAACAAAACCAGAAGAAAAAAAAAAATCACCGGATTTGTTTGTAGTTGCCTTTGTGCAAACAAAATGACCTTGATCTGCTCTAAGTTCTCATAGATGTAAAAGCTGCAATGTGTATTTGCATGAGACAGAAGCGCCCCCCTGCTCCTACCCAAAACCGAGAGACTACCTTAAGTAGATATTAACTTAGTGTGTAGAATAATGTCAAATATCAGAGCCCTTTTATTTAGACAACTGGAACAGACTAAAATCATGGTTAAAAAATGCATTATATTGCAATAAAAAAATATTTGACAACACCTGAAGGAAGCCTGCTGGTGAACTTATTTTGCTGTCAACCTGACTGACTTAACTCACGTGCATAAATCCGACCGACAAAAAAAGCTCGTCTCCATCTGCAAGGTCAATTGTAGCAATATGAACACGAGAGTGGGTGGACTGGAGAAAAACGCACAGTAGAGAAGCAAACGAGACTACGTGAATCCAGCGTTTGCCTTTCTTTCGCTTCACCAGCTAAAGAGACGAGAAGAATACGTAACAAAGATCTGACACAGAAAAGACAGACGAGTAGGCCAACACTAGCGGGAGATGTTCTTTGTTTCTAACCAGAAATGTTTTAAAGGGGATCTTGCCAAACCAACTTTTGCTTCGGGATATAATACTGGCTCTGTGGTGCCCCAGTGAACGTGATATATGAACTTAAATCATTCACACATCCCTGAGTTCCAGACGTTTTTCTGCCAAGAGACGTGAAATCAGGTCATTTGAATTTTTCAAAGCTTATTTACGTCACTAGCGAAGATGTCCGCCTTCCCTTCCCGCTCTCGAGTGAGCCAGTTCGAAATAACAAACGCCTGTGGTCTCAAAGTGCGTCTTCTACACAGAGGCAACCAATCAGAGGAACAGGTCTGGTTTTACCCAAAGATGGACCAAGTGGAAACAAAACTAGATTAAACAGAGGTAGCTGGGGTTTTTTTTTTTCCAATAAAATGAACACTTTTCCACTATTTTCATTTTGGAGAGTCACTCTACAGGGGTCTAAATTGCAAAAATGCGGGACCTTTAGCCCTCTCCACTCTTCATACACTCAAAGGCAGAAGAAGTGCCAGTTGTTGTCTCTTTAACAACCACCCCCTTCACAAATTTGGCTTACAAAAAGAGTCAGCTTTCGAAAGCTGGAAAAAAATGAACAAAAGTTCTCAACGGCTATTGGGTGAATGTTGATGCAGGGAACTTGCAAAAAGGAGGACTCACTGTACACCTAAAGTCCATCAGCGACCGATGCCCACACAGCAGTGTTTGAAAATGCAGCCTGAGCTGTGTTTGGTAAGTCATTCATCCTTGTCAATTTCATGTTTAGCATTTAGCATCATGGTGTGCTTTAATGCGGACTCTTTCCAAAATGAAAGTGAGCATTTGATGTTGTCAGTTGTACCAAATCTATAGAGCACTGAGCAAATTCATCAGAATACAGCTACCATGATCAGAATGCCTGACACAAAAAGACGATCTGAGTTTATGACCTGCTTTAATGGGGATTGTTTCCATTTCTATGGGCGATCAAAATTTCACCATTTATCAGCCCGATTGACTTTGTTTATTTGTAGAAGACATGGCATAAAGAGACTGCAGGATTGCAATGTGCTTTGATGCGTACTCTTTCAATTTCAGTGTGCTCTGAAAGTTTTACCATTTGTTATAAAACATCACGGTTATCTTTGTACAGAAAATGTAGAATTTTGTATTTGACCAGCTGCCGTAAGGAGTCTATTCAGCATCATGATGTGCTTTAATGCAGACTCTTTCAATTTCAGCGAACCGTCCACATTTTACGATAAGTTTAAAACAAAGCAGTTTTGATGTTTGCACATACAGTAAATGTGTGCATTGCTTAAATGTAAACATGAGACCACCTGCCATAAAGGTACCATCTCGAATTATGATGTGCTTTAATTCAGAGTCTTTCTTTTTCAAAGCGCACTGCAAGTTTTACCATTGGTTTTGAAATATCATTGTTGGCTTTTGTGCAGGAAATACGTTTTGCCATAAAGAGAACATTCAGCATCCTAAAATGTTTTTATGTGGAATCTTTCAATTTCAATGAGGTCTCAACATTTTCTCATTTTGAACAATCTCGAACTTGTCCTTTTGTACCTGAATTTGAAACGACTCTGGTCTTCTCTGAGAAATTGTAATGGATCAAGCATGACATTCAACTACTAAAATGAAAGTACCCTTACTATCCAGTGGTCGTTTCAAAGATTTGTTAAATGCTGCACATGTGCGGGATGACACTCACCCATACCAGTAGCGTGGATCATTGGGCAGACAGTGGTTTAAGTTTCGCTGAGCCAAGGCTTTCTTCTTGTTCAGGACAAACTCTTGAAGTCTCAT
Organism: Syngnathoides biaculeatus; assembly: GCF_019802595.1. NCBI lineage: Eukaryota > Metazoa > Chordata > Actinopteri > Syngnathiformes > Syngnathidae > Syngnathoides > Syngnathoides biaculeatus. The sequence continues at coordinate 17,423,194 of NC_084653.1, read as the reverse complement.
CTTTACCTCGGTGCTGGCCACCGCACCTAAGACAAAAACACACAGGAAGAAAAGCAACTGGGGATTTCCTCTCAGAAAACCTCGTCACAAATCAAGGACCCCAAAAACGTCTTGATGAATGAGTCATTATTGCATCTTTGGAGATCTTTGAACTCAACAAGATGGATAAAATTCACAGAGTTGCATGTCTACGTTGATTTGGGTGTGTGATTTGTGTCATTTGTGAACAAAAAATAACAGATTAATGCCACTTGGATGGTCTTACTCTGGTGTCTCCAAGTTTCCACATGAAATTTTGCAATCTCACTTTGTCCCACAGTGATTATTGACTAAAAATAATAGATCAATCTTTCCAGCAGTGTATGATGACCGAAAGAGCAATTAAATATTCTTACACTACGACCACACATTATCATAGTGTATAAAATTATTGTGCCATTATTGTCTGATTGTGTGTTGTGTAAGTTTTCTTATGTAAAATCAGGAACTAAGAACAAGTGTAAGCTAACTCCATTTTGGTAATTTTTAAGATAAATACAGAAATTATTTGATAAAAGGCATATCTTTCAGATAAAATACTGGTCTAAATTAAGGGTTATATCTTTTTTTATTCATTTATTTATTTTTGGACATATTGGCTGCAATCATGTTTAACACATTTCCCGATTTATCAATGCAACACTGGTCCAACTCCAATTGAAAGCAAACACAATAATTTATACACTAAACGACAAAAACTATACAGTATGATAGATACATTAAATTACATCGTAGCACATGGTGAATAAAATGTTGAAAACTGGCTAAAAACAGGTGCAGTGATTCCTCACAAAGTTTTTAAACAATAACACTGGACTGGACTGAATAAGGTGGGTTTTATCAATAGCTGCAGAGCTGACTCCAGTCCTTTGGGCCAGAAAATTGACACAATCGACCAAAAGAAGTGGAGGCTTTCAGAACGAAGAGGTTAATAAAATTGCTGGAACAGAGATCCCAGGGGGTCGTATGCATGGTGAACAGGGAGCGAAGACGGTTGAGTGTTTTATAGACAAACACGGACCAATGAATTTGTCTGATACACTAACGATACACTAACCTGAGTATAGAAAAACAAAATCTGAAAATGACCATTTCTGGACCAAAAAAAAAAAAAGTACAGAGAAGTAGTATGAACCACCAAGATTTTAAGATTAATATTTTAAATTGCATAATTCATGGCTCCGATATTACTGCACTCATAAAACTTTGAATCACTTTCCTCCAATATGACAAAAATGGAGTTACGCCACTCTAGTTGTCACTGGCTCTAATGTACTCTGTCTTGACCTGATAAAGAATAGAAAACACTGCCCTAAAAGGAGTGTGTGGGTATGTAGCAGGCTCTATGGGTTGATGGGGGTGGGGGGGGGGGGGGAGACTCAAAGGTCAAGGCTCTATAACACTTACTGTCACAAAGTGAGTCAGCATTTCCAAAGAGATGGCCAACAACTACATCCAAAGAGAACAATCATTTTGTTTCAATTGACCCTTTGTGTAGGATATCCACTCACTTTCTTGGCCCCGTTCCTTGTTTTTGAGCTGCAGTAGCTTATGTTCGCGGTGCTGTTTCTCCAACTGCTGCTCATTGCGCTGCTGCTCCACCTTCCTCTGATGCTCCAACAGCTCCTGCTGATGTTTCAGCGTCATTAAATCCTGTTGGTGCTGTTGGAGAGAGAGCGACACAGAGCAGCTAAACAGAGGAACTGAATATTGTGGGGAAGGGGAAAAAAAAACAATGGCTCAAGTTTTTTTTGTTGTTTTTTTTTATAAAAGAGCGGGAAAAAGAGAATTACAAAACGCAAAATCTGCAATTAAATCATAACTATGACATCTAACTTCATCTGTCACCATAAAAACAATAAACACAGATGACATTTGTTAACTTCACAATGTAACTCACCAATAGCTGGTCAAACCTGAACTCAACTTTATGTTTAATTGAGAATAAAAAGTAACAGAACATAAAGAGAGCAGGTTGGAAATTGGGCGAATATAATTACTTTCTCAACAAAGTGATTGAAAGTGTGTTGCCTACATTTATAGGGGCATTACAATACATTCTAACTAGCGGTGGTAGAGTATAAAAAAATTAGGTGACAATGATACCTTGTGTTGGCAATCATTGATGTGCCTTTGTGGTCATCAAAAAGATCACAAAGTTAGAATATTCTCTGTCTTTTATGTGCAGGCTGTACTCTTTCCACCATGCTCGCTGCCATTCCGGCAACTTATTTCTACAGAGTGAAGTGTTAGTTCTGCAGTAACATATATATACATACTGTATATGTAAAAAAAAATAATCACTGCAAAGTTTCGAGGCAGCTGTTTTTTTTGGGGTTTTTTTGTATTCAAATTATTTCATTAATTGTTCCAGCCCTACTTACGTGTAATGTCTTTAAAGGCGTCGCCGTCAGGTCACGGGGTCGCAGTCAACATCGCAGTCTGCATGCACGGCAGTCTGCACTTACTTTACTATTTTAATCAATGACACCAGATTTTTTTTGTGTGTGTATTAAATTAGCAATTGAAAATGATTTGTGTTTGGTTTGCAGTGTTTGTTTACTCAAGCAAGATGCACGGTTTCTGCCTGATAGCGACCATGTACGATCGATTAACCGTATAGCCTCCTCTGGACAGAAGCTCACCTGGATATGATCGTGTAGCTGGGCTTCGTGCTGCCTGGATAGTTGCTCATGCTGCCTCTGAAACTCAGCAATAAGTAACTGTCTCTGAAGCTGCTGCTTGTGTTTGAGAGCCACCAGCTCCTGCTGCAGCTGTTGCTCTTGGTGGCCTGCAGAGGGGTTTAGAAATAATAATAATAATGATAATAATCAGCCTCTGATCACGCATGAATCTAGACCTCATCACACATAGATCAACGCCACTTACTGATGATTGGCCCATTGCTTGGCTCATTAGATGCGGGGCAAGCAGTGGAAGTGGGCGGTGCCGGGTGTGGCTGGGGGAGTAATCCATAAGGGGTCTGTTGGTGGTGGTGGTCAACCATCCGCAGGTCCATAGGGAGGATCGTTGTGCTCGTGGGGGGCACCTGCGAGGGCAGTGCTGCCGTGCTCACGTCAACTAGAGGACAACCATAAAAAAATATGAAAAGAGAAAACGATCACAAAGATGGGAAAAGAACCAAACAAACTGATGTCAAGAATATGCACCATGTGAAGCGTTCAAAAGAAAAAACAGACATTCCCAAGTTTGGTGAATTGAGGGAAATGAGTGTTTTTGTATTTGTAGTTTCGGGTTTGAGCTAATCATTACAAAATTTATTACTATATATTTTTATTTTTATTTTTTTTTTTTCCACTGAAAGGTCTTTGATTTTTCTAAGAAAATAATTTATTTCACAGTCAAGCCCAACATTTTAACATAACTAAAAAATTTACACTGAATTCAGGGCCGACTGCCTAAATAGACAGCAGGGTGGCAAACGGGCTGTTGTACATTTGCAGTGTCTTTTTTTAATACATACTCAATATTGACTTAATGATCAACCTCATGCCAGGCAAACTAATATGTAAGACGTTCTGTTACATAATCCTGTAAATATCATCTAAGAATTTGTTCACCAAAAAGCAACAAACAAAAGACCTAAGCACTTGTTGCACAACATGCTTTCAAACTGCAGCATGATGCCAGATTTGAATTTGAGATTGCTTGTGACATTGGCTCACTAGTGACTTAACGCTGTTATTAGAGTTATACACATTGTGCAAGAGCATTAGCCTAAAAAAAAAAACTTCTAAAAATACACCGTGCAAGGGATGAACATAAGCAGATATCATCTTCTCCGAGTAGTTTTGCGACAAGAAAATTGCCCTTTTGACCTGACTACTGTGTACTGTAAACAGACGTGGTCCAAGCACACTCCATTCATTTTCTCATCGAATTACGCCGACTGGGAGGAAAAAAAAGGGGAAAAGTGTCTCACGCGCACACTTGACTTGAGTGATGAAATATGGCAGCAGAGAGCAAAAACAATCCCACTGCTACATGAGGTCTGCAGTGGAGATTTGCTGACACGCATACGGGCTTACTGTCAGCGTGTGCGCGCTTACGTCTTTCCCTCTTTAGCGCGATTGGGATGTGCACTATAAAGTCGTAAAGTGCAGTTAATGAGTAGGTTTGCCGAAGTAAATAATAGTGGTAAGTGGCTAAAAATTAAATAACGCGACCGTGTCACTGACAAGGATGCCAGCCAGCAGGCCATCCGAAACGAAATAGAAGCTTTTGTTTTTCTACACTTTGAGTGTTGTTGTTTTTTTTTTTTTTTCCTGCAGTTTACTCATAAAAGACATGTATTATGTAGTGCAGAGAGGATTAACAAGAACGACTTGATGGGTTGAATGCTGTAATGGTGACCATTCACACTCACACCTATGGACAATTTATAGCTTCTTCAATTACATCCAAACTCACCTTTGGTGAAAGACGTTTGCAAACCTTCACACATTTCGCATTTTCTTTCTCTGATTACATTGACATTGATTTTCATGTTTTAGAAAAAGCTTCAGTGGAAAATAAATTATGCTCACTGGAGCACAAACATTATACTGAGTCTACCTCTATTTAAATGTAACAGCAGGTTAATAGTACAGCCAGACAAGTTAAAATAACTTTCATCATGTTTTGATATTATATGCAATATTATTTCTATATTTGAGTGCAGTAGTTAACAAGGCACACTTTATAGTGTAGAGTTTAAGTTTGTCTTGTTGCCCAAATCCCATTCACTTAAATGTAAAATTTTGAATCTTCAACTAACTTTTTAGAAAAGCGGCTACAACATGGATTGGTCGCAACCAAATCGCAGGGCACATACAGTACAGGAAAACAAACAGGCATAGAGTGCCTGTTTTCGAAACATGGGTGAAAGCCAGAGCTGAATAACGTCAATCCTTTGATTTGAACCCTTAACTGCAAAGCTGAGGCAGAAGTGCTAACCATGAGGCCACTATGCTGCTAACATTGGCAAAAACAGTGCAAAAAGTCTGGTTGACGATAATGTTCAATATTTCAAAATTGAAGGATGGCGATGGAGTGGTTAGCACTGGATTTAAACCTCGGCTCAAGCCAAAATGTGGAGTTTTCATGTTTGCCCCGAGCTTGCGTGATTTCTCTGGCTTAATTTACACCTCCCAAATATGCATCTTACATCGATTTGAGGCATAGGTGATGATTACTTTGCATGTAAAAACAGGGCACGCATTTGCTTTGGGGTAAAATAATCAGCCAGACTCCATCTCTATGAATTCTTTAGGTGTGCTAGTAATCTAAACTTTGAGCTGGAATTCCCTTGCATAAAATTCAATTTCTCCTGATCAGAATCAGAACCACAGGGAGCCGCTGGTTGCCACTCATCAACACGTCTAACACATTGGCGAGCATCTCCGACCAATCCTGGACATCAAGAGCAACCTGGTGACCAATAAGGTGGCGAATGGACCGGCGTTGGTAACGAGCACTATTGCATGGAGAGAGAAAACTTGACACTCCGTCAATAGGAGAGAAAAAAGGGTGTGGCAGGATCAGACATGCCGGTGCATCAGTGTGAGTGTGTGCGTGTTTTACTGATAAAGGGTGTGTTGGAGATCTTGATACCAGGGACAAATCATTTTCCTGTGGTCCCCAACTTTCAATGGGGAACAATTTGGTTTAATTGAGTGAGTCTTGAATTATGTGGTTTGCATGCTAGTTTGCGCATCACACAATAACACAAGATTGGGAAGGAGAAAGCAGAATTAGGCGGGTTACACACATATCAATAATTGGGTTGAATTTGCAAAGATCCAAAAATGGGATGTCTCAAACAAGATGATCCTGATTGATTTTGCTGTGGTGTTAAGTGTATTAAAATGGGTATTTCTCCCCCAATCTGTTCGGAAAATTACTGTGGCCAACGAACATAAAAGTTAAAGGTGTTGAATATTTACAGCACATTCGCAAGTTCTTATGTGTTTGGTCAACACCGATCTGTCAGGACATTCACATGGTCAAGATTTTAACAATCAGGATGTGTGTAGCCTGCTTTAAGTAATACTTGTCACTACATACACACTTATGTGAATTGCAGCTCATCTCTCCCAAAACTGGAAGAAATTCATACATTTTTCCAAAGGTATTGGGGAAAATTGAAGAAATTTACACACAAACTCCCATTCAGATTATCTACCCTTTTATTCCAATATGCCATCGCCACCGAGAGATTATGATAAATGTGTACACTTTCATTCTAAGATCCCCCTGTCTGAATTTGTGAAATGTTTTTTTTTTTTTTTTAAATACAACTGATGACTTAACAAAAACCATTATGCATTGTTTTATGATTAAGCTTAACTTAAATACTTGACACTTTAATTTCAGTCCTATTAAATATACTCCATTTATACCATACACATAATACATATTCTGTTCAAGATTCATGTGCCTCAATTTATCCAATTTCCTACATGTTGGCGTTTTTCCGCTTTATAATCCACATGACAATCTGAGATTCACTTCCTAATCTTTCTCTACCACTGAAAACTATATATGATCACGCCACCATTTATATATTTTACATTTTCTGTCCATCTTCACAGTGGTTTACAGCTTGAATTTTACTGCCAAGCTGGGCAACACCCTCTTCCATGCTTACCCATTTGAAAAACATACAAAATATGTTTGTGGCAGTAAACGGTTGGATTCCACGTAACAAATATGAATGTCCATGGTAGTGGATGCATTAAAAAGAATACAACAAACATACAATCATTTCCAATGATATTAGTGTTTGTTGTATAGTACCATAAAGTTTGAACACCGCAAATGTTGTGCAGTTTGGAACTGAACCAAAATTTTGGTGAAAAACAAGCTGTCAGTGTACGTCTTTAAACCAAGAAGTATTTACTGTTGTGAGTTTATGTTTGCAGCATCTTTGTTATGTTTAATAAAGGCAATAAACCAAAAAGCCACCCCAGTGGATATTACGGTATTTCAGCCAACATCAAAGGATAAACTGTGTGTGTTTTGTCTCCTTCCTTCGGCTTTTGGTGACAATTTTCGTGAAAGGCCGGCGGGTGGTAAGACAAGAAGAATATTAGGGAAAGAATGTCAAATTACCATAAAGCTATCAAATAAATTGAAAATAGGAATAATAATGTGAAACTACATTGAGATCGACAATGAGATTCACACAAGTATTTTTCCAGTGTGAAAAAGCATTTCTGAACAAGGATGGTTGGAGACATTTGCCAGTAGGCACGTGGATGACTGAGCAGAAGTGTTTGGATGATGTTTCCACTACCGTTGGGATACTGTCTCATTTATGAAAACATTGTAAACAAAGGACTTTGTTGTTTGGACATTGTGTTCTGGATCTTATGAGTGCTTTTGTGCATTTAAATTCTGCCTGCTTTGTGCTGTTTGACAAAGAGCATGAAGTGATGGTTCTACGTTAGCTTATCATGCTAACCAACAACTGCTTGTCACTTGCTTTCAGAACTTTAGGGACCTTATTCAGAAAGGGAAAAAGGTCAAACTACAAGAAGAATCAACTGCCTATAACTTTTAATACGAAGCCTTTTAGGCCTACTAAACACCGAGCGACACGACAACTAGTTTTGTTGTGGAAAAAAAATAAATTTGAAAATTTTTCATAGGAAAATGGCATCTCAATGTTGCAGATGTAATGACCTATCGAAAATGGCACCTGGTATCACATGACTTTTCACAACAATGTGTGTGTGGTACTGTCATTAACAACAGGGAGCAGAAATGAAGATGCTGAGGTTCTCGGTTGGTGTGAACAGGTTGGATAGGATTAGAAATTAGCTCATTAGAAGGACAGCCAAAGTTGGATGTTTTGGAGACAAGGTTCGAGAGACCAGACTGACATGGTTTGGACATGTTCAGAGACGAGAGAGTGAGTATATTGGTAGAAGGATGCTGAGGAGGGAGCTGCCAGGTAAAAGAGCGAGAGGAAGACCAAGGAAAAGGTTGATGGATGGTGTGAGGGAGGACATGAGGACAGTGGGTGTTAGGGAGGAAGATACACGAGATAGCCTTAGATGGAAAAAGATGACACGCTGTGGCAACCCCTAACGGAACAAGCCAAAAGAAAAAGAAGAAGAAGTGTGTGTGGAAAGGGTTTTGAACACCGCTCCAAACAGTTTGTGAGACTGTTTTGTTTCGGACAGCGTATGTCTTATTCAGTTCATAAAACAGCAACTTTTTTTTCTCATTCACCATTGAAGTGAAGCAGTGTGTACACTGGAGAAAAGTAGCACTTTAGCCAAGATGGCGGCATTGACATATCATTCATATCATATTACAGTGGGTTGCATCAATAGAGATTCCGCATTGGAGAGAAAGGATAAAGTCGCTGTAGAAGTAGCAGGCCTACCAAGTCCTTATCTCTACAATGCAACATGTCTGGTACACATAACGGATGACTTTGATTACCGCGAAAACTTTGCTTCACCCGAGCATGCACAATGCAAGCATGCACCGAGTCAGCCTATAAAAAGCGACTGGTTAGAACGTCTGCCTCGCAGTTCAGAGCTCCAGGGTTCAAATCCCAGCCTCACCTGCGTGGAGTTTGCATGTTCTCCCCGTGTCTCCACACGCTCCAGTTTGCTCACGTATCCCAAGCACATGCGCTGATTGGAGACCCCAAATTGCCTTTAGGTGTGATTGTGAGTGACAAAGCTTGTTTGTCTCTATGTGTTGTGTGATTGCCTGGCAACCAGTTCAAGGTGTACCCCACCTCCTTCCCAATGACAGCTTTGATGGGCTCCAGCACTCATACAACCCTTGTGAGGATAAGTAGCTTGGAAAATGAATGTGTATGTGTGTGTATTGGGTGATCCATTTTATCCTTGACAATCACACCATGTTGTTTGTGGTTCAATACAAAATAAAACAATATTCCTGTATACATGGCAGCACAAAAAAAGTGTCATCAAGAAGAACACCAGGGAGAGAAAACTATCCACTGCAGCAAGTTAGTTGTATGCGCGAGGGTCACCTGGTGTGCAGGTATGACTTGTCAACCATATATTCGTTACGATTGTCCAGTTCAGTTGCTTTTGGCCACTTCGCTCATTATGCAACTGGCCTAAGAACCAATATCAGTAGTCCTACTTAAAACACACTTTAGTGGAATTTTCTTCACAAACTATTTTTAAAAAATACAGAGGAGACCTACCATCAGTAACACCTTGCAGTTGTCACTGTCTCCCATTACTCCATGGTGCTACTAAACAAGCACAATGTCCGCACTAATAATAAAAAATGACATTCAGTGTATTGGTGTGTCGTTTTAAAGCTTCTATACAGTGTATGCAGTTTAAATCGATGGGCCAAACAAAGCCACTTGATGAAAGGTTAAGTGGCAGCAAGGGAAAGGTATTGTAATCACTGCTTAATTGAGCTTTTTAGTAGCCGACACAGAATTTAACACGGCAGCTTATCATCACACACACCCGCAGAGTGAAAGTAAAATCAACAGATATATTTCAGTTGCAAACAAAAATTCAAAGGAAATGTGTCTTTGTCACCTTCTCTTGATTTTCTCCGGGTCAAGCTGACCTGCCTCAGAAAAAGTGATTGTAGCTCTCCAAATGAGCGTCATCAAAAGTGTGTTTGTGGTAAGCAGAGCTGCGCGTCGGGCAGGAGACAAGCAAGATGCAGCGCGCACACTGATGTGCAGTCACATGTGAGGTCAATATTGCAGCTGACAAGGATGTCATGAGGAGGGTGTGTTGTGGAGTCATACAGCCATTCTTGAGCTTGTGACCAAGTGTTAGACAGCTTCACTACACTAAGTTCATGTGTACTCAATGGTTATTCTCATACGCAAATACAAATACAAATACGTTAGCTGTGTTTCATGGTGTTCAGATGAGTTATTTCCCAAATATTACACCTTGAGTTACTCCAATTGTGCTTGCTGGAAAATAAGTCCCTGACACCTCATCACAAATCGCCATGAAACGGGGTGGATACGTCTATCGTAACATTCATCCATCCATTTTTCAGACAGATTTTTCCCACTAGGGTCACGGGCGTGCTGGAGACCATCTCAACTGACTGAGCGAGAAGTAGTGTACAACCTGAACTGGTTGGCAGCCAATCGCAGGGGACATACTATAAAAAGAAAAAAACATTCACACCTACGGACAATTTAGAGTCTTCAGTTAACCTGCCATGCATGTTTGTGGATGTGGGAGGAGTTCCCGCATGCAAGGGGAGTATATGTGTACCCCACACAGGAGAGGCCAGATTTGAATCTGGGTCCTCAGAAGCGTGAGGGTGATGTGCTATTCAGTCGGTCCGAAATATATGTCTTTGTTAATAAATGGATAATAATGTAGAAAAATGTATAGGGATGCATGAACTAACTGGAAAATTTTTAAAAAATGCCCACAAACACACGATATTGCAGTATTGGTAAAGTTTTGTGACAACATTCACATTTGAGTTTTGCATTTATAGATGTGGAGAAGTAAAAAAAAAAAAAGTCTGAATGATGAAATAACTTATTTTAATTTTTAATTTTACCATCTATAATTAAATGTATTCGTAATTACGAAGTTGAATCAATCGGGCATCGTGCGGCCTCTATCGCAATGAGATACATGAAAAAGTCTCAAGGATCCCAGGCTCAAATTTGACAGCAAGTTGAAGCCTATCCCACCTGACTTCAAGGAAAAGGTGGACGATACCCTTAACTGGTTGGCAGTCAGTCACAGGGCACATATAGACACAGATAACCATTCGCACTCACATTCACAACAGCACTGAGTGGGAACTGAATCCATATTGTCTGCACCAATCACTCGGTCACACCATCAGTGACCGGGCAATGCTAATTCACGAAGATTTTTAATTGACACTATCTGACGTGTGAATGTTTTCACATGGTGAACCCTGAAAAGTGTGTTTTTTTTAATTAGCCCCTGCCACCAGTTCCTTCAAAATAATTGGAAATTGGGTTGACATCTATATCATAACAGGGTGCACAAAAATGTTTCAAGGACCAATGATACTTTTTGGTGTGAAACAGACAAACTGGGTCGACATATCTCATAACAGGGTCACGAAAAAGTCTGAAGACCAGTGCCGAAAACTGAACAGGCCTATTAGCTATAATCCTGTGATTTGGAGCATGGCTTGTACTTTGACATACTCCTACTAGGGAATTTGTCCAAATGAGCCTCTATCCTCAAGCTTGTTTTAGCAACACCATGCAATGTGGGCGGAGCATGTGAAAAAGATTTGATCATCAGTTCAAGGATTTGCCATGAAAAAGTGAATGCGAGGCTCAGTTCGTCCGTATACGCAGTTTAACTTGTCTTGTTTGGACAAAATGTGACTGACAAAGGCCAAACAAAAATGGAGTAACTGCATTATTACCACAGTAGAAACGTTTTAGCTATTCAATGTTTATAAATGACATTTTATGTGAGATTTTTAGCTTTTATCTATCCATGCCTCCATTTTCTATAATGATTTTATTCCACTGCACTTAGATTTATTACCAGCCAATCTTGAAAAAAATCTTAAAATTATGGAATGCTTACACAAGCTAAAATATGCAATAACGACTTTAGAAAAGCATCCATCCATCTGTTTTCTGTATGTAGTACAGCCAGTACTGGTTGCCAATGCACATACAGCATAGACAAACAACCATTCAGGCATCTTAACCAAAGATGACTTTTGATAAGACAACTGGGACGCACCCAGGAGTGGTCGCCAGCCAATAACAGAGGACATGTAGACAAACAACCATTCACCATTGAGTTTCACACCCATGACCAATTCAGAGTCTCCAGTTAATCTGGATCACTTTTGGGCAAGATGTGAGCAATATGCTGAACTGGTCACCAGCCAATGAAAGGAAAGGACATGTACAAACAACCATTCACACTCACATTAACGCTGACAGATAAATTGGAGTCTTCTATTAACCTAAGGTAACGTTTGCCAGGGAACACCCTGGATTGGTCACCAGCCAACCGCAGGACATATGACATAGTTGGCCGTTTACCAGCCGGTTAGTTCAAAGTGTCCATGCTACTTGTGAGTGCTTTCATTTTATTTATATTTATCTTCTCTAATAAACAGCTAAAAGAGCAGCTGCGACTATATCGCTCCCACCCCCCTCAATTTACTTCAGCGGCAGCATATCTGAATCTCAGTTGTAATTAAAATATTGGCTCACAAAATGTCAAAAAAAAAAGGGGTCGTGTGTCATTGCATGTGTAGACATACAATTCCCACTCACATTTACATTTATGGACGATTTTTTAATGAACGGAACATGCCAGAAGCCCACAGAAAAGGCATCCAAGTATGGAACGAACATGCAAACTCTGGGCTTCAAACCCACAACCTCAGAACTGTGAGGCAGGCGTTCTGACTACTCTTACACCTTACTTAAAAACCTCCATCCATCCATTTTCTTTGCCGCTTATCCTCACGAGGGTCACGGGGGAGTGCTGGAGCCCATCCCAGCTGTCAACGGTCAGCAGGCGGGGTACACTCTGAACTGGTTGCCAGCCAATCACAGGGCACATAGAGACAGACAACAGTCACACTCACAATCACACCTAGGGGCAATTTAGAGTGTCCAATTAATGTTGCATGTTTTTGGGATGTGGGAGGAAAGCGGAGTGCCTGGACCCAAAACCCAAGCAGGCACGGGGAGAACATGCAAACTCCACTCTGGCGGGTCCGGGATTGAACCAGGGACCTCAGAACTGTGAGGCCAACGCTTTACCAGCTGCTCCACCGTGCTTCTTTACTTAAAAACAATGTACAGTTATTTTCCCTCAACTTTCTTTGTAAAAACAAATATATATGTATATGCTGCAATACCAAACAGGGGTTTCTTCGGGATTAATAAACAAAAACTTTAGAACACACAACACACACACACACACACACACGCGCGCATTAGCCTGAACACATGAACACAATAAGCTTCGGGGAGGCACAGATGCAACCTCTGCCATCTGTTCCATTCAGTTAAATGCCGCACTGTGTGAGAGTCTCTGTACATCAGTACCATTCAATAAACACTGTCACTACTCAAGGCTGCCTGCACGCCCACGCAGCAAATTAACATGTACACACAGCAACTCGTCCAACGAGAGAGAAAAGAGTGAGAGAGAGAGAGAGAGAGAGAGAGGAGAGAGAGAGAGAGAGAGACAGAGAGAGAGAGAGAGAGGAGAGAAAAAGAGAGAGCTACAGTCAAGCACAGCAACACCGAACAAACACAATAATGGTAAAATAATCTGCAGAGCACAGATTGAGTCTACATTTGTTCAGGCGCAAAGCAAACAAGTGAAGTCAAGAGCAGGAGGCGGACTACTGAGCAAGTATTTCAGACTCAGTTCCCTCTTCCATACATAACAATAACAACAGCCTCTTACCCATCAGTTGCGCTTTGCCGTCCGCTCCGAGCAATGTGCGCAATTTTGTGCGGGCCACAGAAAAATAAGTGTAACTCTGAAGTGAGCTGTGTAGTCCTAAGAAGAGAAAAAAAAACACACACACAGCAGCAGACAAATGGTGTTTTCCTAGTGGGAAGAGTGAGAGAGCTCTTTCCCACTCTCGGTGTCTCTCGCCTGTCTCCGTTTTCCCTCACTGACGCGCTTGGGTCTGCCCTCCGGCTGCCTGGCTCCCCCCCTCCCTCCGCTGCCTGCTGAGGTCCCCTCCCACTCGCACTCACTCTCTCTCCTTTGCATCCAGGAGTCACCTCGGAAGGAGTCACTTTCTGATTCTCGCCTGTCCGATTTGACCTACGTGGATTTTTTTTTTTTTTTTTTTGGGTGCTTCATGATAAGCGCTCAGTTTGTGTCATTTCTCCACACACGGGCAAACACATTTCTGGCTATCTAAAGCCCTCCTACACACCAGCAGTCCAACAGTACAGGGAGTTTTTGTGAAGATAACTTGATGAGAGTGACACGGCCTGGCCTCCTGACGCTCTAACCACATTTTTTTCCCCTTTGAGTCGAGACATCAAGTTTACACCTTAAAGCATAGCCAATGTATTTATATAGAGCATTTCATACACTAACAATGTGCTTTACATATGAAAAGCATTTAAAAACAGACAACTAAACATTTAAAAGAGAGAAATACTTCTTTTTCTTCTTCTTTTTCTTTCGGCTTGTCCCGTTCAGGGACACCACAGCGTCTCATCCTTTTCCATCTAAGCCTATCTCGTCCATCCTCCTCTCTAACACCCACTGTCTTCCCTCACAACATCCATCACGCTTTTCTTTGGTCTTCCTCTCGCTCTTTTGCCTGTCAGCTCCATCCTCAGCACACTTCTACTCAAAACAGAGAAATACAAAATGATAAAAGTACAATTAAAACAGCATACAGTGAAATAAATATTTTAAAATGAAAACACTAAAAAGCATGAGGGAAAAAAAGAAAAAGAACTTTTCACACTGAGGGCTGATATCACTTCTGTGGGCAGCTTATTCCATTTGTGTGTAGCATCGTAGCCAAATGCTGCTTCATCACATAAGCTTTGAACTCTGTGCTCCACTATTTGACCTGAGTCTGTTGATCTAAGAACCCTGCTGGATATGAATACTATCAGCATTTGTTTTATGTATTCAGGACCTGAACCATTTTGTGAGTTATAAACCAGTAGGAGAACTTTAAATTTTAAAATTTTAAACCTGACTGGAAGTCAGTGTAATGACTAAATCAGATAAATAACTGGACGAGCCAAAATTTTCTTCAATTAAATCACAACAAAAATGAGACAATTGTTTTTGGCAATAAAGAAAAGAGAATTGATGTTATAAAACACCTGGACTTTCTGTCTTTAAAAACCAAAGACTGAAACCTTGGTGTTCTGATTGATTCCAACCTCACTTTCAACAATCATATCAAATCAATCACAAAAACTACCTTCTCCCATCTGAAGAACATATCTAGAGTGAAGTCTTGTATGTGTCAAGCAGACAGGGAAAAGCTCATCCATGCTTTTATGTCCAGTAGACTTGACTATTGTAATGGTCTTCTGACTGGACTCCCCAAAAAGAGCATTAAACAGCTGCAGCTCATTCTGAATGCTGCAGCTCACATTCTGACCAAAACAATGCGGTCAGAACATACAACTCCAATCCTAAAGTCCTTGCACTGGCTTCCAGTCATCTTTAGAATAGATTTTAAAGTTCTGCTACTCGTCTATAAATCACTGAATGATTTAGGTCCTAAATACATGAAAGAAATGCTTACAGTACAGAATACAAACCCAGTAGAGCTCTGAGATTGACTGACTCAGGTCAAATAGTAGAGCACAGAGTCTAAAGCAAACATGGTGAAGCAGCATTTAGCTATTGTGCTGCACACAAATGAAATAAGTTGCCAACGGAGGTGAGGTCAGCCCCAAGTGTGAATGTTTTTAAATGCATATTGAAAACTCTTCTTTTTTCTCATGCTTTTTAGAATATATCCACTTTTTGATCATATTATTTGCACTGTATGTGGTTTTAATTGTCTTTTTTTAAATATTCTGTCATTTTTATTCTTTTTTTCCACATTTTAAATATTTTATTTCTTTGTTTTCAAATGCCTTTAATCATGTAAAGCACATTGAGTTACCTTGTGCATGAAATGCGCTATACAAATTCATTTGCTTTGTTTTGCTTCGCTTTGTAGTTGGAGTGATATGCGCATTGTCGCGACTGGCGTGAAAGAGAAAGACGGTAAATAGGAGACCAGCTTGCTCGAACGCACCTTTATGTCATGGTGGAGGACATCATGAACAGTTCCAAGCAGCAGCAAATGTAAGCATAAAACCAAACCCTAACCCTATTTCTCCTGGCAAGAATGAAATGTTAGGGAAAGCCAACTAGAACATCTGAACTTTCACTGGGGTTAATGGAAGGCTTTTTAAATGGTAGCAAGTGTGTGCTTCCTCCCGTTTAACATGTGAACGTCAAACAGGAGTGTTGAATGTTGAAAGCTCAACCTTCGTTTCATCAGGCCATAACTCACTTATTTATTTTCAAAAAGATTGTACTGGTTGCAGGTAACATGTTTTGAAATGATTTATCTCGCTCTTTTTTATTTAATATCGCAAAAATTTGAAAATTCATAAACTAATGTATTTCCCATATCGAGCCGGTGTGTCTGTGTAGATGTTGACTGTGCATGCACGTCCAGTGGCACAAAGTGCAAGCCTGCCAATGTTTTCACAGCTATTTTTGAAGTCCTGCATACAATATAGGGAGCCGGGTTTTCTCCGATCGGTAAACAGACGCAAACGCCGTGCATCGATAAAAAAGACCCGTTATCAGCACGATGAACATCACTGACGTCAAAGGCTTACTTACCTCAGCTTCATGACCCTGATAAGAGCCGTTGCGACTGAGCATGAGCCAAAGTCATATGCGAACCCCCTCTTCATTTTTAGAACAGGGAAGTGAACCATCGGGGAGGACAATGACCCGACGCAGTGGAGGAGCGAGCAAACCAACTTTGAAGGTAAACACTCGTGAATTGGGAAGCCTGAAGCACGGTCAAAGATCACTCTTGATTATTCATGCATCTCACCTTGAAACGATGCATATTTTTTTTCAATAAGTCCATTTGTAACTACAACTGATTTGAAAAAATATGGATGAATTTACATCCAATATCTGTTATTAAAAGTCAATACCAGATATGTATTAACTTATTCAGTGTTACTAAAAGCTAAAACTTATATTTCAATTCTAGGTAAGAGTGAATCATCATATATTTGCAATTTGCTATTCTAATAATTCTCTTATAACTATAGTCCATCTTCATTTTATTGTACTCTTCTGCACTGCACGTCACGTGATTTTCAAAAGCCCTGGCTGACAGGAATGGAGAAATTGGTGTAAAGGAAGTATTTTGAAGAGATACATCTCAACGGTTCTAAGATCTTTGTATGTTGGGGATAAGTAAATCCTGGATTCCATCCATCCCATCCGTTTTCTTTCCTGCTTATCCTCACGAGGGTTGTGGAGAGGGCTGGAGCCTATCCCAGCTGTCAACAGGCAGGAGGCGGGGTACACCGTGAACTGTTTGCCAGCCAATCGCAGGGCACATCGAGACGAACATCCACACTCACAATCACACCTACGGGCAATTTAGTGTCCAATTAATATTCCATGTTTTTGGGATGTGGGAGGAAACCGGAGTGCCCGGAGAAAACCCACGTAGACACGGGGAGAATATACAAACTCTACACAGGTGGGCCCCGGATTGAACCCGGGAAATTATGTGCATCTTTTTGATCTGCTGAGCATCCATTAAAGGGTCCATGATAGAAAAAGACCAAAGTCTTGTTATTGCTTGACAATTGGTGTTTTATGGGTTGTGAGAAAAGTAAAGAAGTGATTTTCATACAAATATTTGCTTTTAATAAAAAACATTGCACTCCATGTATATTCTCAAGGGTAAGGTAAAAATAAATGTGAAAAAGCGGGCTGCTGCCATTATTTGCATCAGCTGGCAAGAGAACCAGACAAGGCGATAAGTGAGCCGAGCCGAGATAAATATCTCATGTAGTTATCTGCATCAGAGTCGGCGTGCGTGCATACGCGTTCAATAATGCATGTGGCATAATGATTTCAAGGCATGTCGAAGTACACAGCATGGCAGCCGGGTAGACAGGACTGATGAATAAGTAATGCACGGCATCGGCCACGGAATGTGCACAGAAATACACAAAAAAAACACAATGTCGGGCCACAAGTTAGTCCCGCGTGTGAAAATGGGTCGTAAACGTCAACTTTTATTTTGAGCCACATGACACTCGTCTGTCTAGCGCTTCCTCTCAACACAAACCGGGTAGGGAGTGGAGCGATTTTCTTTCATCCATGTCCCTCGAGAATCACATTGCGGGACTCCGAAAAATGTGAAATACAGTGTCATATATTATTGATTTGGGTTATTTATAATACACACACACTCTCTTTAAAACACCCTCGTCAACCCCCCCATACTTTACACTTTTGCTCACTGATTTGGCTGCTAAGAGACTTCCACCCATCCATTTTCAGTAGGTCTTTTCCTTATTAGGGTCTCAGGCGTACTCACGCGTATTTCAGCAAACTCAGGGCGAGAGATGGAGTACACCCTAAACAGATCGCCAGCCAATTGCAGGGCACATATAGACTTATTATTTACACACGTACTCACACATTCAATTAACTTCTGTTAACCTATCATGTATGTTTTGGGAACGTGAGTCAACCAGAATACAAGGAAAAAACCCATGGACGGGGAAAAGATCCAAACTTATCACAGAGGAGTCCGGATTTGAATTTAGTTTTTTGTTTTTTGTTTTTTTTTCCAGAAGTGAAAGAACATGCCAAGAATAACCCATTGATCAATTAATATTAAATTATCTTTTGAGAATAATAGTAAAGAGTGGGGCGTTGAGATGTGAAATTGATTCAGTGTGTGACCACAGTAATAACTCAAAATACTCAAATCATAATTCCCCATTGAAATGACTGCAAATGTCATTAATTGGTTCCAGTCTTGCCCCAAAAAATTGGGATATTTTTAATATTTTACTTTAGTAATCATTTAAAAAAAATGTTGAAAAATAATAATTACAGTTTTTGCATTACAAATAATTCATTCTGACTTCTGGCATGTGATAATTGACCACCGGAGGCAGTCTAAAACAATCCTGAAGACAAAGGAAGACAACTGCCACAACTACTTTAATTGATTCAGTAAACTGTAATAATATCAGTCATTTTACTCTGAAAATAAAGAAAATATGTCTGTGAGCACAGGTTGGGCCTGCGCTCTATCCCCCGTGAATCGCAATAATTTATGGCAAAATTTTGCTCATTGAAAATGTTTGGATTTTTTTTTTTTTTTTTGGGGGGGGGGAATTCTGAGAACAAAAAACATGAATCAGCAGAGTATTGAGATGTGAATAACTGTGGAATGGAAAATACCACAAATGAAAAGGCTTTCAGCGAATAACGGAATAGGTTAAATCCACGAAAATGCAGGGTGCAGTGCATTGCTACATTGTCTAGAGGTGCTGCTGCAGGATTTGTTTTTAAATATCCTCTCCTTAAAGCATTATAACACCACTACATTGATGTTACTCTTTAACTTGTCTATGACAATTCCAATAATGGGTTAGCATTAAGCTAGGAATAAAGTTAGGTGGTTTAAATACACGTGTATTTTCATATGATGTTTACTTTCATCGTAAACTTTAACAAAGAGTGGCATTAAACAACTTATAGGCGCGTTGTTGTTCATTGTAAAGTGAGATGAAATTAGTTCACCTCCACCAATTCTCCTCTTGGAAATCAAAGAAAATGACAGCTCATAGATTAAAAAAAACCCTCATAAGTCAGGTCACACATATTTCAAGGCCACACTCCATTTTGATTAACAAAACGGGCTCTTGTCTATCACTAGTTAGTTATAGTGTGACACATGCATGCTCTTCAATAATGTATTTTAATAAAGAACACAACTGCTTATTAAAGCCAGACAAAATCTTTAAAAATAGATTGTTTTGTTCATGAGCGAGGAACTCCCTTCATTCATATTTTAGATCCCCTCCTTCCATGGTAATGCCTTCCGGGGCCTGCGCCGAGCTTTGCACGAGACCGAGAGCCATTAGCTGTCCGCGATGCTTTTCCTCAACTTCAACATGCGGGCATCCCCCACCCCCCGGCTATTTCTTCCATAGCACCTCTACGGGTGCCCCCGTGCACCCATTTAAAGTGATTTTGAATTTGAACATCTCTGACTTCAAAAGCCAAAGAGGGGAGACAGCAGTACAATGTGCATATAATATCCAAACAGAAATCTTAGTGGGCAATGCAAATCATATTGAGCCATCGTGGAAATCCATAGTTGACTTTTTATTTAGTTTTGGACCGAAAGCTTACCTTATATACATCTTGCTTTTGTTGTTTATTGTAAGTTTACCCCAAAATTACAAAAAGTAATGGAGCAAAGAGAAATTTAACAATTTTGGTGAGGTGCTGGATAAAGGTGCAGATAATTTTGTATTGGGAAAAGTGGAGCAGCAAACACACCAGATCAAGGAGATACACTAAAAAAAATAAATAAATAATAATAATCCTACCAAAACCAACGACTTTAAGTATTTATATTACATGAAGTTATTCTGTTTTATTTCTTTATTTTATTTTAAACGGGTATGCATGAGAGAGGTGATTGTTTATTTGGAGAAAAATCATATGGGTGAAGTATGTGTCATGTTTAAAAGGTTGACGTGGAAAGAGAGGTCTTGCCCAACTTGTCCATAAACTTCAGGATTTTAACTATTGTAATGACAAAAAGATCCCTATTGATAGTGGGGATGTTTTAGAGTTGCAATCAGAACAGCTTTTGAGGAGAAGATTAAGATTAGGCAGTGAATCTCGGTTTGCCGTCAATTATGAAGGAAAGGACTGCCAACGTTGGAAGTTCGAGGGTATAAATAGGGTGGGTGTCACGATGGGTTGTAGAAAGTACACTGAATATGTTGCAACTGTGAGATATTGCAGTTCATGGAGTGAATGACAAAAGTCATTTCAAAAGCTATTGAAGTTCGACTTTAGCAATGCTGTGAATTATCGTCACGTCTTAGTTGTTAATATATATATATATATATATATATATATATATATATATATATATATATATATATAGAGAGAGAGAGAGAGAGAGAGAGAGAGAATTTTTTATAATTTTGCCATCAAAAGTCCTTTTTTTTGTTATTATCCCAATTCCCGGCCTACAGAACACACCTGGTTATAAGCCTCACCCAGTACATTTTTAAAGGAAATACCATTTGGTACATACTGTACATAAGCCAAAGCCGTGCAAAAGCTGCAAGTGCCCACATTGGAACCCACATTGAAACATGAGATATTTACAAAGACGGTACACAGAGTTTAACGCTAAAGCTAGCACCACGCTAACAGGGCTAGATTGGTAAAAGAGCCATTAGAAAAAATGCACAAATTAGCCGCATCACTGCATGAACCGCAGGGTTGAAAGCATGTGATAAAAGTCGCGGCTTATAGGCCGGAAATTACGATATATAGTTTTTTTGATGGCGTCCCAATAGGAAAACAGATTACATTCAGAATTACTATTCTGCTTGACTTGTTTCTTTTCACAAAAAGCTGTTTTTGTCCAGTCTTAGGATGGGAACGGGCTCCATGTTCTGCTTCTTATTATTAAAGAATGGCAAAAGCAAGAAATAAAATAATTTTATTCTGGTAAAATAAGATAGCCTACTTTATCTTTTGGTAGATTCGGGCCTTATTATGGTGAGGAAAACAATATTCTGTGTATCGCGAAAAGCAGTCAAAACCCAGAATTGGCATTGCACATGGTGATGAATTTCAGGGGTGTTAGGATCTTTGTTCTCTTGATTGGGTTCGTGATAAAATAAAGCTCATTACCATTAGATATAGGTCTTGGCTGTGAGCAATTTTCTTTATGTCTACACAACACACTTCTCCATAGAGGTATTTTCTTTAGTCCACAAACCCATCAAAATCTTTGGGAATGAATGGTAAAAGGTCTAAACCCAGAAGCGGTCACTCATTATACAGTAGATGGCTTCCAGAAGACTGCTCGGGATCCATATGGTTCTGCTTGGGCTTTTAAAAGCCTTTACAAAGCACACCTCTGCATTAAAAAGCCAGAGGAAGTGAACGAGGGGTGAGGAATGCCTGGAGTCAAATGTACACAATATAGCTCGGCGTCAGTTGACGTAACATTTGCACACTCATACCAGAAACTGTAAAACGTGCACACGGGCAGTATGAAGATTAGAAGACGTCCTCGGTTGATAACGGCAACCGCTTGGCCACGGAAAGAGGCAGCGATAAAACTTTTGACACCAGAAACCTCAAGCATCCTGGCTACCATTTAAAATCAATAATGTCCTGGCAAAGTGCAGCACTGTCCGTTTGAAAAGGAAACTGCATGTCCCATTTCCTTTAGGGTTTTTTTTTCTTGAAAGCAATAAAATGTTAGAGCAAACGCTGCAGTCTTTCCAGTGCCAAAAATGTATATATACTATTGCAAGAGGAAATTCTACAGTAATTCAATCATCAAGACAACAGGGGGAATGTAACGAGGAGGTCAATTCTGTCAATGTCTTCCTGCCAAGTGGAAATCTGATCAAATCCATTGATTTTAGTTTTTGGAGGAACAGAGGGTTACCACTCCATCTTGCCAGTGACAGGAGTTCACATTTGGACCAAATTACTGGGACATATGGCACACTCGCACCGCCCCCACTTGTTTTATTTTGCTAGTAGAAGTGTGGTAAAGCTTTCAAGACCAGACTGATACACACGTGTAGGCAAAATTGGTGGGAACCTTCTGTTAAAGAGATACTGAAATAACTTGAAAGTTACTAAAGTATTAAATACAGAGATTATTGTAAATGAACTAAAGAAAACAAGGTATTGAATTGTGGTTCAATAGAATTTGAATAAAAGTGGGCAGACAAAAATGATGGGGCCCTTCCCATAACCCTAATACAATAGTGCCTTGCACTTAAATATTATTTGTTGTGTCACTACGTTCGAAAATACACACATTGTATCTCAAATCATCTTTTTTCCACATTAAAATGAATGGAAAACCCATGAATACATTCCAGCCTCCCAGAACCCCACCACCCTTCAAAAAAAAATTGTAATGTGTTTTAAGGCTAATAGCACTAATTATTATGTATTGAAAAATACAGCAATGACATAATTCAATATAGTGTAAATAATTAAACAGTGTTTGCCCCAAATTTGTAATATTTATCGTTCATGGCAGCATAAAAAAAAAGATGCCTCTAAGGATTGTTCTGTCATCTGTCCACATGTTGCAGCACCATTTGTGTTGAAATATTTGTTTCTTAAAACACCACAACAGTGATGTTATCCATTAGCCTATCTATGGCATATTGCTTTGTTTATTATGGTTCAAACATTCACTATCACTGACAGCTTTAGAAGTCAAATATCCATAACTGAGAAGGCTAGCAAGAAATGAGTTAACAACAATTATGTATTTTAAAATTCACAAACAACTAAACGTATTTCTCTTTGTTTTGAGTTTAGTTTGACTATAAACTTCAACTGAGAGTGGTTTCCTTAAGTCACTTTTTGAAAAATTGTTCATGAGCGGTCAAACTACAGCTGATTGTGAAATGAGTTCACTGCCACTATACAGTGCTTGAATCTCAAATTTTGGGTCGCAAGTCAAAGCAAAAAAAAAAAAAAAAGAATATCAGTAAGCCAAGGATTGTGAGGATAAGAGGCTCAGGTAATAGATGGATGGAAGATTAATCTTGTAGCATTTTTTTAGGAAGTGTTCTAGAAAGGGAAAGGTGTTTTTTCAGCAAACAGCTGTTGAAGGGTTGTCATGTGGAAAAAGAAGATGCAAATAGGTGAGTTTGTGAACAGCAAACCACCAATCAACGGAGGTTCACTCCATTTATTTATTTATTTGGCCTGTCAAGTTACTGCTTAATCTATTTCACAAGGCGATAAGTCAAGAGTTTGCACACAAACACACAAACCTCTCGTAAGAACGATGCTGTGCTCAGACCCAGACTTGTTTTTGTCTTCCAGCAGAGCAGACAATGTTTTAGCCTACTTTGTTTGCTCCAGTGCCATTATTCTGACAGCTGTGTGTGTGCGTGCGCGTGCGTGTGTATATGCAGGTTGACATGAAGCTTTGTGACCTTCAGCTACGGTATAATTAGGGAGTGATAAACTGCTGTGGTTTCCTATTAGAAGTCAATCTTTCATTTTTTTTTAAAGTTTAAATCAGATTATACCATAATACTTACATATGATACTTTATAAATACAGTATAAAGAAATGTGCTTATGGGACATGTGCAGACAAGAGGAAGCTGCCACTGAATGCTGCCTACACCAAACTGGCAGCAGACACAGAGTGCCATGCCAGGTCAGGGAGTGTGTGGGTGTGGCACTGGGTTTTTGTGGGTCCATCTGGAGATCTGGCAAGCAGGCCCGGGGGCAACGTGGACTCTCTGGTGAGCATATGTGTACAAAACAGGTTGTGTCATCCTCAAAAGGTGCTTAAGCGATCCAGGTGCCTATTGATGTGCAAAGGATGGGCGCGGAGGAATTAGAGAATCAAGTTCGGGATAAGTGGGAAATGGAAATGGAGTTGGAAATATATGGAAAAATCCATTTGTGTTAATAAAACACCAAAGATGTGCTAACAAATAGCGTCATAGTGTTATAAAACCTTCACCAATGGATACTTGAACATCAACGCATGTAGTGAGATTTAATACAATACTCAAGTTTATTTTTTTGTTTAATGAGTAACTTAGAGCAATTTTAGAAGTTTCTTTGAGTGTCAATGACAATATTACACTGGCCAAGTCACACACCGGGAGTTACTGTGAATCAATCATGATGTAAAAACCTTCCTTTATTTTTTTTTTTACATTCGATTTAAATATGCCATATGCTACGTTAATAAGTGCCGTATTAGACTGAAAACAGTCTAAATGACGCACAGAACGTAAAAGATCCCAGCTTTTTATTACATTTATAAAACAAGGCATGAAGTGTTCATATATATATACACAAAGACCAAAAATGCCAACGATTGACTCACAGAGGGTCCCACAAAAACCCTCCAGTGAGACAGAAGGGAGGAGTCGTGGGTCGAGGCCGGGAGTCTTCATGTGGTCACGGTGACCTCCAAAACCCACCACAGACTCAAAACAAAGCAGAAAAGGGGGTGAAGTGTAGCAAAGAACTTAGATATTGTCAATGGATTGAATTCATTGGCAAAGAAGCATGTTGGGACATCTGAGTCACTGAAAAGAATGCAGAGAACATCAGATTCTTATCATATTAATTTTTACACAAATTTCAATTACTCATTCATGAAAGAGAATGCGGCTAATTGAGCAAAGTGACTTTTCTGTGGCCGTTGATTGCTTCTGTAAATAGTGGCAGAGAGCCGCTCGGCTGTTATAGCTTCGCAAAGGCGTCGTTTTGCTCCTTCCATTTACAAGTTGCGTCACTTAAAATAATCCCAAATATTGACATACCGTGCAGCTGCGAGCGATGCCCTGACACACACACACACACACACACAAACACACACACACATCAACACGCAGAGGTTTTTGCTCCGCTCGGCTCAGTGGGCCGGGATGCATGCCAGCTGTTAGTTAAGTTAGCGTTGTTTCTTTTTAAGTGTTCTTGCCGACAGATATTCCGTTTGGTTTGGCTCAGAAAAGCTAGGAGAGTTACATACCTGTCACAACATGGCCACTTGAAGTGCGCCCCGTAGCTGAGTTTGGCATTTTTAAGCTGAAGACAGATGTACTGTCGTCAATTAAAAGGTACAGTAAATTGTAAGCTCCCATCTCTACGTTCTACGATGTAAAATATGTAATGTGTGGCTTTAAAAGTTTGGCCTGGGCCACTGAGTGGCATGGAAGTCAGCGAATGAGAGTGCAGAATTGGCAGCTGTTGGTTCATGATTGCGACTGATTATTATGTTGTATTACCGTATTACTACCTAACAGTTAGCCATGAGTCTGCGTGTTGAGTGCTGTGCAGCTAGTATTAAATCTGCTTGTTACGTGTGTATTACCGTTCAATAAAGTGATTGAAAGTGCACCACTATCCTTGACCATCAGTGGAGGGAGTAGAATAGTTCTAACTAGTGGTGGTAGGCTATACCGTAATTTCTGGCCTACAGAGCGCACCTGATTATAAGCCTCACCCAGTACATTTGTAAAGGAAATACCATTTGGTACATACATAAGCCGTACGTGTGTAAAAGCCACAAGTGCCCACATTGACACCACATAGGAACACAAGATATTTACGAAGAAAGAGTGTGTACAGAAACAGTTTTCAAAGTTTTCCATACTTTAGCTTATCTTAACATAGCAACAACACAGTAGCACGAACAGGGCTGGTAAAAAAAAAAAAAAAACAGCCACGGCAACTACACAGTAGCAACACGCTATCACAGCGCTAACAGGGTCGGTTAAAAAAAAAAAAAAAACATACCGGAAAAATTCACTTCCTCAGGACATATATTCCGCCGGTCTCAGTCTTACCTTTTCCGCTCGAGTGCCCCCTTGCAGCCGTTACAAAAAATGCATAAATTAGCCGCATCACCACATAAGCCGCAGGGTTGAAAGCGTGTGAAAAAAAGTTGCCGTTTATAGGCTGGAAATTACGGCATATGAAATCAGCAAAGAATGTTTACTTTGCCACACATGCAGTAATGTAAGGCAGATCAGGTTTGCAGTCGATCCCAAACTTTGGAATTCACAGTCTTAAATGTTTCCTTTCGGCTTGCTATGTCAGTCTGCAGTAACATTAGTCCATGTGGAAAATGTATAATTGCTAAACCATGTAGCCAAAAAGCCGCCATATAAAACTTCATATGTACGATCTAAAACAAAACGTAATGCAGTAAGATGATGAAAAGAGAAGCGCAACATGGCAAAGGAAGTGTTCATTTAGGTATACAGTGAAAAAAACATTAGGAGGGAGTCATCAATTACTGGCAGTTTTTACTATTTCCGGTTGGGGGTTGGCCCCTATCCTGCCAAATAGTGAAGTGTACTGGACTGTATACTGTGATAACATTTCAATTTTTCTTCCTTTTCTTTTCACAAACAGTGTTAGTTTTATTTTACAATTATCGTTAATAGCGTATTTAGCGTCTGTCACTGGCTCCTCTTTGTATTCTAAGTGTTATCAGTGATAGCATCGCCAGCGAATGGGATGAAGAGAGATGTTGTGGAGTATATGAGATGCTCTCGCCCTCACTCGAAAATCATTCTGGAGACACAAATATGGTTGGCATATAAACTACTCCGTCTCTGTTCAGCATGCTAGCATGCTCTCCTATCTCATTGTATGATGTATAATGACAATAAATGGCATCATATTCTATTTTACCCAACATCATGCCAACACACAGAGAATTCACGGCCACTTTACACCCAATGACCCTCGAAACGTGGAAACTTATCAAGTGCATCACAAACTACAACACTGAGGATACACAATCCCCAAAAGACCTTTCACTGCCCTCAACCAGTACTTTGCCCACTGTGAGGGTCACAACAACAACACCCTCTGAGCCAGACCCACACTAAGGCTTCATGGCATGCCCCTCATCTTAATCACAGAAGACGTGAAGACACGGCAAAAGATGAACCCCGGCAAGGCCGCAAGTCCTGAGTCCAGGTACTGAAATGTACTAACATACATTTTAACACCTCGCTCCAAAACTCTATATTTTGATTTTCCTGATAAAAATGTCAATGTAAATATCCCGATATGTAAATAATACATTCTTAATTATGTGTCAGTGTTTTCTCGCCTGTTTAGTTGCTTCTCCCACCTTCCCCTCCTTCCTCCTCACTCCCTGCAGCGTCTGTGCTCTGATAGCTATGTGTCAGTAGCGTGTGGGCTGCTGCTAATTTGTGCAGAGTGGGAGAAAGCTTTTTTGGCATGTGGCGAAAGTGTATTTTAAGCCACACAATTGCATTCTTACAGGCAGGTGCATACAGACACACACACACACATTTTTGACTGGTCTCCCATTTTTCAGGCCCAACCTCGTGTCACGTGGCCTTTCACCAAAACAAACAGATTCCCCATCCCACATTCACAATTAAGGCAGAAGGCAGGGGCTCAGCAATTACGACGATTCCAATGTGATGGAGACATACATGATTTCTGTTGGTTCAAACTATTGCACCTTATAGGTATGTGAAATACCACATCAACGGTAAAGAAATCAGATTTTGCGAAACTTTGAATATGTAAAGTAGTGCTGTAACAATTGTTTTATCTCAGCTAATGTCCTTTGCTGTGATTATATACAGACCTCCCTCGTCAAATTGCTTGATTTATGAAACACTGAAAGAACTTGACAGGAATAGATCGTTAGGTTTGGTTGGGGATCTGGCTTACAAGTTCAAGAGGGAAAAAAAATAATAGAGCGCAGTCCCCCATTATGATTTCCTTCTACAAAGTGACAATAAAGAGCATCCTGTGCAGCAGCATCACTGTGTAGTACGGCGCCGGCACCACCTCCTCCCTTAATATCCTGCAGCACACTATAAGAGCAGCTGAGAAGATCAGCAGTGTTTCTCTCCCCTCCCTTCTGGGCATTTATTACATCCGCCTCGCCCGCAAGGCCGCCAGGATCACAGGTGACCCCACTCACCCATCCCACTGCCATGGGCGAGGAGACTGCGGTGCCTTAAGGCCAAAACTAGCGAGCTCAAAGACAGTTTCTTCCACCAAGTAATCAAGATGCTCAACTCCTTCTCTGCTTTGCCCCCATTACTATCCCTCCCCAGCACCCACCACTACTGACGAATATGACTAATAAGATAAAATATACATTTTATTCATACAGTGAAGAAAACAAGTATTTGAACACCCTGCTATATTGCAAGTTCTCCCACTTAGAAATCTTGGAGGGGTCTGAAATTTTCATCGTAGGTGCATGTCAACTGTGAGAGAGATCATCTAAAAAGAAAAATCCAGAAATCACAATGTATGATTTTTTTAACGATTTATTTGTGTGATACAGCTGCAAATAAGTATTTGAACACCTGTCTCTCAGCTAGAATTCTGACCCTCAAACACCTGTTAGTCCACCTACAAAAATCCACCTCCACTCCATGTATTATCCTGAATCAGATGCGCCTGTGTGAGGTTGTTAGCTGCATATAAAGACACCTGTCCACCCCATACAATCAATAAGACTCAAACTTGCAACATGGCCAAGACCAAAGAGCTGTCGAAAGACACCATAGACAAAATTGTACAACTCCACACGCCTGGAAAGGGTTATGGAGAAATTGCCAAGCAGCATGTTGAAAAAGGTCCACTGTTGGCGCAATCATTAAAAAATGGAAGAAGCTAAACACGACAGGCAATCTCAATCGGAGTGGAGCCCCATGCAAGATATCACCTTGTGGGGTCTCAATGATCCTTAGAAAGGTGAGGAATCAGCCCAGGACTACACGACAGGACTTGGTCAATGACCTGAAAAGAGCTGGGACCACTGTTTCCAAGGTGATTGTTGGTAATACACTAAGACGTCATGGTTTGAAATCATGCAGGGCACGGAAGGTTCCCCTGCTTAAACCAGCATGTGTCAAGGCCTGTCCTAAGTTTCCCAATGACCATTTGGATGATACAGAGGAGTCACGGGGTATGGTTTTGTAGTCAGATGAGATCAAAATGGAACTTTTTGGTCATGATTTCACTAACCGTGTTTGGAGGAAGACGAATGAGGAGTTCCATCCCAAGAACATCATCCCTACTGTGAAGCATGGGGGTGGTACCATCATGCTTAGGGGGTGCACATGGGACAGAACGACTGCACTGTATTAAGGAGAGGATAACCACAGCCATGTAATGTGATGTTTTGGCGAACAACCTCTTTCCCTCAGTCAGAGCATTGAAGATGGGTCATGCCTGGGTCTTTCAACATGACAATGACGTGAAACACACAGCCAGGAAAACCAAGGAGTGGCTCTGTAAGAAGCATATCAAGGTTCTGGCATGGCCTAGCCAGTTTCCAGACCTAAACCCAATAGAAAATCTTTGGAGGGAGCTGAAACTCCATGTTTCTCAGCAACAGCCCAGAAACCTCTCTAATCTAGAGAAGATCTATGAGGAGGAGTCGGCCAAAATCCCTCATGCAGTGTGTGCAAACCTGGTGAACAACTACAGGAAACGTTTGACCTCTGTAATTGCAAACAAAGGCAGCTGTACCAAATACTAACATTGGTTTTCTCAGGTATTCAAATACTTATTTGCAGCTGTATCACACAAATAAATTGTTAAAAAAATCATACATTGTGATTTTTGAATTTTCTTTATAGATTATCTCTCTCACAGTGGACATGCATCTACGATGAAAATTTCAGACCCCTCCATGATTTCTATGTGTGAGAACTTTCAATATATCAGGGTGTTCCACTACTTATTTTCTTCACTGTATATGTCAATCATTCGCTTCTGGGAAAATATGATTTAATACAATACACTAATACACTGTTGAAAAATAAACTCACAGCTCAATTTTGATTTGGAAAGGATGGCACTCTTGGAGGGCCACGTATTCGATGACACAAACAAACGTTTCCCATGACGACCAAAGCGCTTCCTGAGTGTTTGTAATGTGTCCAGATGAGTCCATGACTATATAGATCATTAACATACTCACAAAACATTAGCAGGAATCTGTTTGAACAATAGTCGGATGTGCATTGCAGAGGCCAAAAGCCCAATATAGTTCCATCCCTATTCTCTGTATGTACAGTGTATAGTTGTGTATACGTATATTACATGTGACGATGTATGGTATGAGCAGAGTTAGTAACCATCGCCATCTGTTACATTGATGCCTTATCAGTATTTCCTGCCACCACCTGGGACAAACATACCACACGTAGGATGATTGCATGCTTATCAGGCACTATCATCCCACAAGAGAAACACGCTCCAAAGGAAGAGAAAAAATTATAGGGTGTTAGATACTCACTAGGTGTGAAGCCGTTAAGCAGAAATAGCATCATAATTGAAATACATGCATTCAATGTTGGTTTATTATAAACACACAGACCTCTCAAAGATCGACACTACTACAAAGGATCCATCATTGTACAATATCGTCTGTCCACATCTAATGTATCCATTCATGATGGGAACCGCTTATCCTTACAAGGGTCGCGGAAGTGCTGGAGCCTATCCCAGCTGACTTCGGGCATGAAGGCGACGTACATCCTGAACTGGTCTCCATCCAATCACACACATCTAATGCCAATTTGACAAATGTACAGAAAATAGGCTTTGATGATACCATTAAGGCAGATGCGACTTCTCTCATGACTTCTTCCATCAAGAAAATTATGTTTTACATTTTGTAGCTTCAGTTTGATATTGTGTGCTTACTTCATTATCCCAATTATCTACCCATGACTGAGTTATATGTTAACTTATTTCTTAAACAGGAATGGATTGATTATCAGGTGGCACGGTGGAGCAGCTGGTTAAGCCTTGGCCTCACAGTTCTGAGGTCCCAGGTTCAATCCCGGACCCGCCTGTGTGGAGTTTACATGTTCTGCGTGGGTTTTCTCCAGGCAATCTGGTTTCCTCCCATATCCCAAAAACATGCAACATTCATTGGGCACTCTAAATTGCCCCTAGGTGTGATCGTGAGTGTGGCTGTTTGTCTCAATGTGCCCTGCGATTGGCTGGCGACCAGTTCAGGGTGTACTCCGCCTCCTGGCCGTTGACAGCTGGGATAGGCTTCAGCACTCGCCGTGACCAACGTGAGGATAAGTGGCAAAGAAAATGTATGGATGGATGATCGGCCAGGTCAATAATTGAGCCAGATGTTCAGCTTTTTGTCACATGTCGGCATCAGCCTTTTTCAGTTTTATTTATTTATTTACGGTATTTATTAATCTGACAGCCTATAAGCAATCAATTTAAACTTCAGTTAACTTCCGGGACCTAAATTCGGTTAACTTCAGGGACCTTTTCTTTTTTTATTATTATTTTCAGTTGAGAACATACAATACTGTGATAACATAATTACATACTGTAGATCTTAATTCAGTGTACATGTGCAGAGGTAATAATAATAGTGGTAAAAATAGTCAATGTTTTTTGCAGAAGGTAAAGAAAATATGCTCGAGAATATCGGTATACTGTCTGTCTCCGCGTGTTGCTCTAATGTTGGTGTTCAGATATTCATTGTTGAAGAGGAATCATGCCATGACCATTCGTTACACCTTCCGTGGCGTTATGCATTGTCAACATTAAGATATACTGACTTAACCTAATGCAAAATGAAGTGGCTGTTTTAAATACTCAGCACGTAATTCTCATTCAAAGTTTAGTTTGACAGTAAACCTCAACTGGGACTCTGTCAAACTACTCCTTATTTTTCTTATTTAAAAAAAAGTTGATACGCTGTGCTGCTTGTTGTGAAGTGAGTTGAGTTCACTGCCACCGTACGGTGCTTAAATCTCAAATTTCTGCTCAGTAGTCAAAGCACCAAAAAAAAGATTGCTTGTATCTTGAAACGCTTGTAAGGTCTATTTTATCTCAAGGTACTGCTGTATAGATACATCTTGGTTGCTTTTCTTACTTTTTGTTATTAGGTGAAATATAAGATTGAGCTTGAAACTTGGTCAAGTCCATATTGGGGCTGGGTAAAGAATACAAGAATAAACAATGTGCTGTCCAAAATTTGAGACAAGCATCACTTTGAAAGGTGAACATGTGTTGTGCAAACAGAATCGGCGCTACTGCCAGCATCCCCCTGAAGTCAGACGGAGCGTGGAGGGGAGGGAAAATGGGAGTGGACCATGTGCTATGTCACATGTGAACAAGCAGCAGACCATAAAATACACACAAATGCTACACATTTTGTTGTGTTGCTAGGCGCTATTTTCAGCTCAAGCAGACTGTGCCATGATTAATACATGGCACAAGGAGGGGCTGGATTAAATATTCACATGATTTTACACACCAACACACAAAATGGGCATCTTGGAATTTCATGTTCAAAGCTAACCCTGATTTTTAGTTTACCAGCCGCACATCAACAAATGATACAAAATAACACAAGAGATGAATTGTATAATGTTTTATTATCAACTGGAACAAGTATGAGTGTGCCTGTGTGCATCTGAGTGTGCACATCAGTGGGGTGATAGCGCCAGATGGTGGAAAGGCAACACCAGGACTTGATGGAAGCACACACAAGCCAAGTATTGACACAGTATATACAGTATACAGTAAGTATTCTGCACTGTCACTCCATTTTACTTAACTCATTCATTGCCAGGCATTTTCAAAGCAGAGTTCTGCATTTTGCCGGCCCTTTTAAAGCATTTTAACTGATCAAGTGCTACAGACTATGAGACAATCTGACAAAACAACAACCAAGCTGACCAAAAGAATCATGTTTTTCTTTCACCAGAAAAACAACTTCCTACCTTTACCCATTCTTTAGCAATCAGCAGTAGAACATTGATTTGTTTCTGAAAACAAAAAACGAGCTTTTTGTGAAAAGGAATGTGACAAGCTGAACAGTGGCTTTGACGCTTATTTTTTGCTTTTGTGGCACCTCAAACTATAAAACAACAAAACCAACAAAATAATCAATTATATACAGATATAGAACTGAGAAACATGCTGTGAGTGACGCTAACACGCTGCATGGCTCCAGTTGAACTTAAGTGGCTTTTTTTTCTTTTTTTTTTTTTTTTACATGGCATTAGTCATTCGCTCTACGAACAGCAATGACATAATTACACAGATCATAAAGAATTTATACCACTTTTGAAACACATTTTTGCTTCAATTCAATGGACATTGTGTTGCTCCTTCTGGTATTTGCGTCTTGGCCACCTGAGGGTAGTGAAATATATGTTTATCCTACACATGGAGCAGAAATATTTTTTTATTCTTCGTTGAAGATGATTAAAATATGCAATGGAGTATTGTGATATTGTCTTTCTACTCAAGTTACTACATTGTTGTTCAAATATCAGTTATTCAAAGGGTTAGAACACCAATGCTACTTGTTAGCTTGTCTCTAGGTTTAAAATCGTTTGTCACCATTAATTTAGCGTAAGCTATGTAGTTATTTCAAACACACATGTGATTCTCTTTTTTTATGTTTAGTTTGACTAAACCTGAACTGGAAGTGACATGAAACAGCTTAAAGCCTCTTTTTCACAAATTCTATCCGAAAAACTGCTCCTTATTGTGAAGTATGTCATGTCAACAATGATGACAGTAATGGTGTAACCTAGATAGCATGGGCAATTCCAATCGCTGCTAGTCTTAAAGTATTCGTACCAGAGGAATCACAATCCGGTGAGGAATGAGGGCAGTGGCATGAAGTGAAATTCAATCTTTGTCAGCAAAATATTGCTGGAAAAATATCAGTGAAGTCATCGATTAATTTACTTCGACTCAAATTTAATCAAATCATCATTGACTACAAAGGAACTGTTGTCGTTTAATCTGCTTGTGTATGTAGCAACTTGATAGAAATTAAAGTTTTTGTCATCTACGCCAACTCTTCAGATATTTTAAAACATTCCGCCACAACACTGAAGATAATGCAGGAAAAGGATAGCAAAAGAAAAGAAGCTAAGAGTGACATTAATCCGTTGTTGTTGGTCCATCCACAAAATGAGCTGAGTATGCGTGTGCTCCTGCAACTGTGGTGGAAAAGGAAAGCGCATCTCTCAGAGAGCATCCACGTTTATAGGCCGTCCACCTCAACGGCACTGCCGCCTGAAAAGGAAGATGACTCAAGGGCTCTTTGCCTTGACACACAGGAATGGAGGGGGAGCGATCTCCGTGGCAACCACAACAAACAACACAAGAGGCGTTATCAGCCTGCAAAGATTAAAGTCACAGGAACACGAGAAACAATAGTGAATATTAGTTCGAGTCATTTTTTGGGGGGTAGAATCCTTTGAAAAAGGGTGTCCCATAAAATACACGATTATTTCGTAGTCTCAAAACAAAACAATTGATCACTCAAATGATCTCAAATTATAAACAGTTTTGGAGAATCTAAGCTTATCAGAGGCATACAATGCTTGGTTTTACTATTATTGGTTGGTTGCTTGGTTTTAAAATGTTTTTTGTTACCATGGGGAAAGGGACAAAAGTAGGGAGAGGGTATGTTTAAAAAAAAAAACAGCGACACAACAACATTAAGCGTGTATACTTTATAAAAATAATAATTCATTTAATTTGTAGCTTTTATTTGTGAAGCTTTGTAAAATTAATAATTCTAAACATCTCTAGATTTTAGTCTGTTTTTGGAATTTTGATAAATATTTTGTTTTTCAACAAAAAAAAGTTAGTTTACCAAGGACAGGGATCATCAACAGCTGTACTACGGTGCATTCGTGTGTCATGAGCGTTTTATTTTGCCATTAATTGTTGTGAATGAATTAAGTATGTTTATTCTTTTTTCCATCACACTGACATATGACACATAGAATAATAACATGCTTTTCTACTACCACCAGACACCATCATTAATTCAGTGAAGTACTGTATATTATTTTTTTGTCATGTAAAATATGTTCATTGACACAAAAAAGATGATTAAATACTGGCCAAGACCACAGTTATTGAGATGTTCAATTTTTTTGGGACACGCTGTAGATTAAACTGTTTCCAAGACACACCTCTGAGTTATAATCAGCGTGTCTACAGTACTTACAGTATATCTGCGGATAAAAATAACATAGCATATAAGGCTGAGGCAGACTTTCTTGTGAATAGACATACGTGATCGCCGCATGGAAAAAGGAAAGAGAGTGAATGCCAAGTGAGTGATGACTGGCAAGAAGACAATTTGGCTGAGAAGAGGCAGGCAGCAGACATAACTGATCCTGTCCATACATGCCTACTGTACAGGAGTGAGCATAGCTCCATGTTAAAAAAATGAAAGAAAGGACACGTTAGGAGAGGATACATAATTGTATAAACCCAAAGAAACAGGGACAGATCTTTCCTGTGACGGTTTGGAGTCATCCTGTTCTCGGCCACATGACAACCGATCACCGTGATGGTGTGCCAGCCCGGGCAACCTGTCTGGTTCTAGACAGCCCAGTCTGGTGTATTCGGAGCCGCCATTATCTGCTGTTCTACACTGTGCCAACTGTGCCATCCTGTCTGCTAAGTCTCCTCCAAAATTGCCCTTCTGCTACAAGTAAACCAAGCCAGTGGTGGGAGGGTGCCAGCCACGCTGACCCATCAGCAGTTTCAAAATGGAGTTTTTGGAATTACAGTAAACCCCCATTCAGTGCGGGGGGTATTGGATGTTTCAGATCCACCAGCTATAGGTGGAAATTTGTGATACTGAGACTACAGGCTGTCCTAAACATCACTGCACATGCAATTCCATTCCATTAATTTTCTATACCGCTTATCCTCACTAGGGTCACGAGCAGTCATACCCTGAAATGGTCGCTACCCAATCGTAGGGTACATATAAACAAACAACCATTCGCAGGGCTGGGATTTGAACCCCAGTCCTCAGAACTGTGAGGCAGATGTGCTAACTGGTCTCTCACCGTTCCACATGTCTTTTCTCTATTCAGTTTCAGATTTCATTCTGCTGAACGTTTGGGTAGCTGCATGGTTGTTAAACTGTTGCAACATACAAAGAAGTGGTACGTTTTTTTTTTTTTTTTTTGGGGGGGGACAGGTTCTATTCATGACAAACTACAGGGCGCAAGGCTTGCTACTGATGAAAACACCAAAATCTTAGAGCACGCATTTGTACAAAGCTTGGGAATGTCTATCTACGGAGTTGCAGTGGAACAAACATCTCTATCATCAGTCATAAGTCTGTTATGTGGTGAAATAATACTTTATATATATATATATATATATACATTTTAAAAACAAAGAGAAAACAAAAATATTTGACACCTCTGTGTCACGGTTAAGTTTTGTGAAGGTGAGGAAGGCAAGACAAAATGTGGAGGACTCATGGAGGGAGGCAGGAGTCTTAGAATGATATTTAATTTCTAAGAAGCCAAACTAAACAAAGTCCCACAACTAATAACCAAAGTAACAAAGAAACACTTGAATAAGCCTAAACTGGAAACAAAACATGACTGGTGACTAAGACGTGGCACAGAGAAAAAATGACATGTGACATGGACACAGATATGGAGATGAACAATGAACTGACAAGAACCGAAGGAAACAAGGGAACTAAATGCAAAGAGATAGACGAGACTATGAGCAACACCTGGACAAGACACGAGCGGGTGGGGGGACCTGACTGGTCAACACAAGATAGCGAGCTAAAGAGATGGACAGGATTAATTGAACACAGAAGACATGAAAAACAGGAAAACATGAAAGAAAAACAAACACAAGCCAAACTAAAATATACCACTACTGCCCTCCAGTATGAAGAATAACTACTGTACAAGAGTTGAAGTTTACCCAAGTTCACCAAAACCACCAGCCAGATGACAGGAGACTTGGTCAAGTAAAAAAAAAAAAAATGTTTTTTTTGTTAAACTTGCATCAACAACAACAACTCTACGCTCTCCCCTGTGGGCACAATTAAAGCTACAGTAATGGAATGATAATGACAACAGTAATTGGCAAGCAAAAATTAAAAGCTCTAAGTGCAGGTGCAAACAGTCCTGCGTTTTTTTTATCTGTCTTCTCAGAATATTTGATTTGTTTTTACAATTAATGAAAATGTACACCTGGAGTTTCACTGGTAAAATAGTGCCAAGAACCTTCACTACTGACTACTAAGTCATTCCGCTCATTAAAGTGTATGGAATGTCCTCAGTGCACCTTTTTGTTAATATTATACAATTTTTTATCCAGAATTCGAATCGGAATTTCATTATGAAGGAGGCATTTTTATTTTTCAATTATCGGCAAAACAGTGATTGCACATTGCTGTATTCGCCGAAAAAAGACAAAAACAAAGCGGAAACAGCCGAGTAGAAACGTGACGTCATCGCCGGTGCCAACAATGGCACGTATTGGAATACATTGTAAGAACGACGGTAAATTTATATATA
The DNA here is from genome assembly GCF_019802595.1 of Syngnathoides biaculeatus. Classification (NCBI taxonomy): domain Eukaryota; kingdom Metazoa; phylum Chordata; class Actinopteri; order Syngnathiformes; family Syngnathidae; genus Syngnathoides; species Syngnathoides biaculeatus. The sequence goes on along the minus strand of NC_084653.1, from coordinate 17,385,484 downwards.
TATATATTATATATATATATATATATATATATATCATATTTCGAGCGATGAACACTATTCCGAAGGGTCAAATGAAGTCGGTGAAAAATATGAGCTTCATAAAGGTGTTAAAGGTTAGCAATTTGAGCTAGTTAGACAGCACACACATTCGAATACAGAAGAAAGTGCCGAACAAGTAGGGAGCAGGATATGCCTCATGTTGGAAATAAAAACTAGTAAGCATTTGTGAAGTTTTTGTTTGGTTCAGTTAGTCATAAACTGATAAATAGTGAAGGCTTCGATATCCTGAATGTATATACGAAATTTTCGGTCTTGTTTGAAAATTGTGCAAATGGGCGTGTATTTAGTAAATAGGTACGTGATTACCCGGGCGTTCATTGTACAGCACGATGGATCTGCCTGTGCTTGTAGGAGGAACTATCTGCAGTACGATGTGCGTCACTAATTTACATGTACAAAACAAACAGAAGATGATAACGCAGTCCACAGTCTAAGTTGTTATATTTTCACAAATAAGGATTTCAATGAACGAAATACACTTAAAATGTTGCCACGTTAATTTGAGAGAAATAACTGGCGATATTTTGCTTCACCATAAATATAATTTCACATGGTAAACTGATGCCATGACCAGACAGTACCAGTCGCACAATAGCAGGTCCACCTGTATTGACGTATGAGGCTCCGCCCCCGAAATGAGTCATTTGTCAGACACGGAAAACTAGGTCGCGGACTTAAATTCATAAACACTGATATTTTTTGGTAAAAACATCGAAAAGGTTATGCATTTTATGGTACAGTTGAACATTTATTTTCATCTACATAAAATAGTTTGCGTTTGAAATGAGAGATTACAAACACTTTAACAGAGTTGACGTGGTCTGGCAAAGAGCAGGGAAGACAAGTTAGGTCCTTGTGGAATCCCAAGATAAAACAAAAATGTGAATGTTTGAGTGTCGAAAAGAAAGTATACAAAAAATGTCCCATCACCTCTGTAGAGCAGTGTAGGGGTCAGTGGAAAGAAAGAAGGGCCTCTGTGTTTGGAAGTGCGTTACACATGTGGACATCACATGGTAGATTCCGCTGTCGCCACATAGTCTTTACGTACTAAATGTTGTATTAACACAAGAGCATATGCATCAAAAGAAAACACGAACACATAAGATGTTAGAGCTTTAGGATCAAACTACGTTGTCATGTCGAATCTCTGTAAGAATCGAATGTGTCATTTTTTTTTTTTAACTTTCAACATTCTTAAATGACAGCAGGTGAAGCAACAACAGCATTGAGTCAGAACCAAGCATTTATTCTCTAAGTTCTGAAAAGGCTTTTTAACAGCGGAGGCCTGACAAAGATCAGAGTCGGGTTAATGGAGGAGGTGTGAAAGGATGCAGCCGGACGATATGAACAAACGGAAAAAAAATATATGAATACACGCACACACCCACAGACGGGAGCAAAGTACAAAATTAGGACCGGCATTTTCAGATGAGCGTGCGCTTGAAGCGTTTTCATACAATAAGCCAGTGCATCCACAGTAATTAGGGAGGAATTTATTACATGTGGCTCCCACTGACGTCAATCCGGTGCCTTCTTAGTTTGCCCACTCTCCCTCAGCTCTGTGAATGTTTAGCATTAGGCTACTTTTGGCAAAGCTCCTGGACTTAGGTGCTGGGTGAGGTTTGGATGGGGTTTCTTTGCTTGTTTTAAAAAGCAAGACTGGATCGGCTCGCTAACCTCATTTTAAGCGTTTGGACCTTCTCTGCATCTGTACACTACTGACGAATGCTATTTTGGTGGAACAGTAACTCGATGATGTGGCCGCTGTCAGAACAGCAGTCAAGTTATTGCTTTTAAATCAACACTCCACACTTTGAGAATCCACAGACAACATCGACACAGTAGAGAGTACATTTAATTTGGCGAGACATACAGGAAATAATGTAAGGATGCACAGGTCAATTCTCAACTAATACTTGTATCCTTGCCAGTCTATTATTTTCCTATATTTCAAGGGGAACATTTTGTGGGAAAATAGACTTTACATTTCTTGTGTACAAACAGTTGGGTCTCCGAAGTACACAAGTATACTGTAAGTATATGGCATACCATAAGCCGGGGGTCACCAATGCAGTGCCCACTGGCGCTCGGTTGCCCGCGAGGACCATTTGAGATGCTCGCAAGGCATGTTCTAAAAGTAGCACAGGTCACAAATTGTTATTATTATTATTGGTGCTTTCAATTTTGAACCTGACTTGCTTACAGTAATTTTTTTTAAATAATTTCATCCATCCATCCATTTTCTTTGCCGCTTATCCTCACGAGGGACGCGGGGAGTGCTGCAGCCTATCCCAGCTGTCAACGGGCAGGAGGCGGGGTACACCCTGAACTGGTTGCCAGTCAATCACAAGGGACATCGAAACAAACAGGCACACTCACAATCACACCTCAGGGCAATTTATTGTCCAATTAATGTTTTTGGGATGTGGGAGGATATCGGAGTGCCCAGAGAAAACCCATGCGGGCACGGGGAGAAGATGCAAACTCCACACAGGCGGGTCTGGGATTGAACCCAGGTCCTCAGAACTGTGAGGCCAATGCTTTACCAGTTGATTCACCGTGCCGCCTAATAATTTCATATAATATAAAATATTAAAACAAAGATTTTATGTACACTGAACTCTGACGGAAGTTTGCCGCAAACAGGTCATACGATCGGTGCTCACGAAGTACCCCTTAATTTATCTGCCATTAGCTATTTTAAATGGAACTTTAAGATTGAACGACTGTGCCATGTCGAGTACTTGTAACAATTTAAAATGTTTTTTTAATGCTTGTATAAAAATACAGCGGTCAATTGCAATACAAGTGACCCATCTAATGAGTTTTTTGAGATATGAGGCATCAATGAGGCATGTTTTTGTTTTGACTTGTGAGCTAAACTTTGACATATGAGAGCTCTGTGGTGGCAATAAATACAATTTATTTCACAATAAGCTGCAGTTTGGCAAATGGTGAAAAGTTCTTCAGTAAAGAAGGTTCAAGCTATTTCTTGCCACTAGCCAAAGAAGTTCACTGTCAAACTAAACATTAAAAAAGACAATTATGCATTGTGTATTTAAAACAACCACATAGTTTTGCCTTAATAAAGTCAATTTAGGTTAATGCTAACAAACGAAGCAAAATGGCGTTGGGGGTTAACGAATAGCATCCATGTCACAGGGTTATACCCCTTAAAGCAACAGAATATTTGAATACAAACAGTGGAGCGACAGATGTAGACGGACAAGATAATAATCACTGGCATATATGATTTATCCTTTGTGAAAAATGGCAAATATTAGTGCAGCTTACTCAGACAGTTGTAACTCTTCTTCATGTGCATCTCTATGGTTGTATTACACTGGCCACATGTGGCTAACATGCACACTCCTAAAGGAACAACACAATATTTGTTTAGGTAAAAAGTTTTAATTGTCTATGTTGTACAGAAGGGTACTATTTGTCTTATTAAAAAACAAATTCCAATCAGTTGGGGTTTTTTTGTTTTTTTTTTGGGGGGGTAGCTGGATCGTATTTTTCCATTTATTTCAATGAAGAAAAATAATTCGTGATGGGGGTTTTTTGAGTTACAAGTGGGGTCATGGGAAAAATTAAGGTTGTATCTCAAGGCACCACATTAGTTGGACCTTTCGAGTGCCTCCCCGCCCATCAAGAGAGGAATCAAACAACCAAGCACATCTTTCGTTTGCTGCTGCTTTATTAAAATGGATCTGTGAGCAGGTGCTTCTGAATTTTGCCATATTGCAATGTTACAATTGGGATGATTCATAATAGATGCACCGCACAGTGAGTTTCTTCGCCATGACTTTGCAGCAGGGGTGGTTATAGATCCATAATTTTTAATTAAAAAAAAAAGGGACTACGCTCTTTAAAGGACTATCAAGCTCAAGGAAAAACATAATCAGATCTGCATAAGGCTGTGTCGGATGAACAAGTTAGTGACGACCAGCGCATACTTCCTCACTTGGCGAAGTTATCGATGCCGTGGGAACGTGTGAGTTGTATTTCTGTTTGGCGGCGTATCAGCTGCATGTGCCACATGCACAGATTTCAACACTGATTGACAAGCGTTTGAAGTGTAGTAAACAAAGTGCTACGTCCACAAGTAAAAACGCTTTGTATTTCCAGACAACTACTCTTACCCCCTAGTACCCCACCCCCACACACAAACACACTGAACCCACTTCCGCAAGTAGGAGCTGATTGGCTCGTCCCACCCAACCCCATCACCCCCGATCGTGAATAGTACTGAAAAGATGCATGACATATATCGCCATTAAGCTTTGGTCACAGTTTTGGACCAAACCACACACGAATCAATTTAGAACTAACTAACTAACTAGCTATATGTTTCTCTGCTTATAAATACATGTATTACTATTTACTTTTTCACTTTTCAGGATTACCATAGTTCTCTTTGTCAGACCCATCTGGTAAAGGGTCGAATTTTGGTAACTCCAAAATTAATTAATCTAATTAAAAATCTCAGATGCCAATGAGGATCCCTATCTTTAAATTTGTTGAACAGCTATAGATTTCAGATTGTGTAAACAATCTACCAATTTTAAATAAACAGGGGCCAACTAAAACTGCTTTCCGCACTTTAATGTAATCTGCAATGATGTAATGCAAGTAACATTTTTTTTCACATTATTTACTGTACGATTCATCCATCACTTTACCAATAAGATAAAGCACTCTCTGCAATATTAAATGCAGCGAGCATCTGCTCTGCTGAGACTGAGACAATAGCAGAAAGATAATCAACGTGGAAATAAAGAAGCGAGTGTGCCGCATGCGCCTATCATGAGCTTCATGTCAGAAAAATAAGACTAGGGGATTACCTCTACTAATACTGACTCACTGCAGTTAAAGCATGAGTTTACTCTGGCATTACAAGCAATCTGATGTTGAGTGGATTGCGCTGTCATTATGATTATTGTGAAGATAATCCGTCGTACTGGACTGTGCGCTTTATACCTTTGCCATGTGTCCTGTTTTGACAAGTATCGAACAGAACTTTTTCTTTTGTATGAACACAATAAAGGAAATGAATAGTGTATGCATTAAGTCGCATAACGTCACTGACAGGCGGTAGGTATACTCTTGTCTCAAAAATCAGTATTTTGCAGGAAATTGAAATAAACATAATCTTGCTTGAGTTACAAAAGCCCGCAATTTATAGTGCTATCACATAATGTTGTCCACTAATATCAACACTACATCACCCCAAAATCAAGTTCAATCAGTAATTTAATATGCTTACACAATAATTTATAACTGTAATTGCTGCCCCATGCCAGCTGTGCACATCAAAATCCCCAAGCAAGCCCCTGAGCAGATTCAAAATCTTTGATACCCACAAAAGAAAACAACTGTGGTTACATCAGCTTCCCCAAAGTCCTTTTCAAAAGTTTTAGAGCCCTGAGTGATGCAATAAAAAAAACTGAGTTGACGAAGCAGTGCAGTAAAATATGCCTTCCATATCTTCATAACCGACCTGTTCCTTCTGCATTCAACCATGATAGCGATACATTTTTAACAAAACAACTTTACTCAAATGCATCTAACCTTTTTTCGCTCTTTATTCTAGAAAAAAAAACATCCAGACTTTTACTCAAGAAGCGACAATGTCGCACAGCTCCTATATAATGAGGGAAGAGGTGACGTTTTACAAACCTTCGCGTTTATAGATTTGATCTCAAGCTATTTTCAGCACTTTAAATTGGTTAATAATAACAGACAACATGGGTGTCCATTTGTGAGAAAATGTGAAATTGACCATATTTGTACATACACGTTTTCCGCCCAACAGCAACAATTTACACGAGAACCTCCAAAGATGAGCAAATCGATTAAACGTGTTGGATGGTGCCCAACCAAATACACACGACTGTGTAGCAATCACTTCATTCCAGGTAGGAATTATTCTTTTCAATCTCAAATTCAAAGTATTTATAATGCCATGCTGGCTCATTTGAGAACAATGCGTTTTACTAAAAAACCGTCAGGGAATCGTCTCCAACGTACATGGAAGCGTGTTGAGGCCACACGTTAAACTTTGGTCAAATTCTCCCTGACAGACGTTTTTTTCTTTTTTTAAAATATGCATTGTTCTCAGATGAGTCCGTATTTTAAAAAAAGGAAATAAACGGTCGGTCACACAGAGGTTAACGTAAGTTAACGTGTGGCCACAACATGCTTCTTTGTATGGGGGCTGAAGGTTATCCCAGCGGTTTGTTTGATTTTTTTAAATACACATTGAACTAATTTGAGAACAATGCATATTTTAAAAAAAGCATCTGTCACGGAGAAGTTTACCGAAGTTTAATGTGTGCCCGCAACACGCTTCATGTACGGAGGAGCCGACTCGCTGTCTTTTTTTTTTCCAAATCATAGTTAATGAATGCAAGTTTGCGTAAAACCAGGGGTCATTTATTTAATTATTGGTATTTGTACTGAAAAAAATCTGAGTGGCTCCATCATTATGTGGGATTTATTCTTGAGTGAGAATAGATCCAGCAATGAAGTATTTGTATGTGTCCAGACTTTTCGACGTTTTTGAAACTCTTGCATGTAAATCTCGACGACTTACTCACCAGATCCTTGTGTAGATCCAGTTGCCCAAGACGACCGGAAGCAGTCCACTTTCTTATCGGCGAAAACATCGACTTCTGCATTAAATATGGATCCTCTATGCGAAGTGTCTCATTTTTCCACGTACCTTCGTTTATTATCACCTTCTAAATGTTTAACGGTATCGGAAAAAACTCTGGGCATCATGCTATAAAACATATTTTCGTGCCGTCTCCAACCGACCTGGCATTGAACAATGCTTTGCTAGACCGTCAATATGGCCAGTCACGTGACGTAGGTGACATAGGTGCACAAGGTCTACAGGAAAAATATGAGTAGATCAATGTATTTTGTTTTTTCTGAACAACTTAATCATTAACAAACTGTAAGTGATACTAACCAATATCATTGCTCACTCTATATTTGGTTTAGACTGGAATTCCTCCCTGAAAAAAAAAATGATGTTCTTGGCACCATCCTTCCATCTGAAGGGAACATGAGGGGATACTTGCTCTGGGTTTAGTTTATTTGTTTGTTCTCGCTGTACGTGCCAACTTTGGGTTTGCCTGAGCTTCTTTTCTGAGCCGTGCGAGTGGATTCGTAGTTCCCATGCCATCTGATGTCAACAAACTTCAGCAGCAGCACTAATCCACTCCAGAAAGTCCCCTTTTCAGGGCACCTTTCAGAAGGACAGTAAGCCAAATCAAGTATGGAGACATTTTTTTTTCTCTCCTTAACTTTCACTCTGTGAGTCAAGGCATTACAGAGAAAATGTGAGTCACCAAATTAACAAAAGGATAGAACATGGAGTTCCAATACAAATGCAAAGTACAAGGTTAAACAAGTGCACATATTAGCCCCCCCAAAAAACACTAAAATAGTCTAATTTGGTGGATGCTGTCCCAGTTGAGGCAATTATAGCACGGATAAAAAATCTTTAAGGTCAGTCTGGGCCGTGGTTTTCTCCTGTAAGATGTCCATTACCCCAGCTCATCTTTCATTCTACAGCCGCGGATCTGGCAGAGCGAATCTGAGAGGAGGTCATGCTGAGATGACACAACTGTCAACACGAGTACAGCCGTTACTTTCGCAGCACGGATGGCTTAATTGTAAGATTTGGTTTCTAATATGGAGGCTTTCAGAGGAAAGTGGAGTGCCCATAACCGTTAATTAAGGCACAAATCATCTGACTAAGACAAAGCGGAGGGCAATTAGGGAGGAGTGGGCTTGGGTTTGCTTTAAAAGACGCAAACTAATATTGGATTTACACTGCATGGTTCAAGTAACACATTTCAGATGTTTTTGTTCTCAACAATATATTTCTGGAATCTTTTGGTCAGAATCAGATATCCCCCCAAAGTGAGATACAGATATGAATATGGTCACGCAACAAATTAAATTTGGTTGTCAAAACACTACAGTAAATCCTTTAAAATTGCCCATCACTAATATATATGTATTATTGACTTTTCCATGTTTTCATTGCCTTGTTGTTATTTATGGCTGAACATGCCACTTGTTTTCATTTCTTTTGATAACGTGTGAGTTGCAATGTACTGTGTAAAGAGGAAAAAAAATCTGATGTGGCTATGAAATCAGACCTGGGCACTTGAACCCGCAGTGCAGATCAAACTTAATTTCTCTATCTTTTTAATCTCTCGATTTGAAATGAGGCCATGTTCTACCTGAGCTCTAAACAACAAGTGACTAAGTGAACGTTTTCTTTTGGAAATAGGCCGTCAATTGCTGGGTTTTCGTCCGTAGAGGTCGACTCTGTTTTGGCGCAAGCCCACTGTTGATTTGCAATAGACAAAAGAGGTGAGGGGGCCCCTTTAGATTCATGCGTAAAACAAAATACCCTTTGTTTACTGAATTAACGTGTGAATATATCTGTGAGGGGGGAATAATATTGGTGGGGAGCAGGGGGGACAGTGTTGCATGTGTCTATTAATAGAATTTTAAATTGCTATTATTTGCATGCCTTCTGTATAATTTGAATTCTTTTTTTTTTTTTACATCTGCATGAAGTTGCCTAAAATGATTACTGTTGTTTAAAAAAAAGAGATTAGCATTAAAAGTAAACATTTTAATCTGATGATACAACTGCTGTCCTTAAAGTGACTGTGTAAAATGTAAATTATCATAAGACACACAGACAGCAATGGATCTGATGCCCAAATAATAATGATCATTGATGAGTAATACCTGCACTACTGTAGTACTACTACAATTTTTTTTTATTTTATATATATATATATATATATATATTATATATATAAAACATTTAAAAACAGTTAACTGTGGCAAACGTTAAAAGTATGACATTTATTAATTAACATGTCAGGAAAAGCCAAGCTCAGCTAAAACAGTCCAACCTGACAATTGCGAATTATTTAAATTGTTCTATTTCTTCTTCGACTACTTGGGTCTAGTACAGACAAAAGGATAGTTTAAATCTTAAAAGATTTTAATTAATCTATGATTTTTAAAGACCCTATATAAAGATTTAAAAAATGTAATGCAAAAGAAGTTTGCATCATCAGGGAAAAAGGGGCCGATTTCAACCAAAAATGAGCATGGCTTTTTTTTCTACACTCGTATGACAAAACCAAGGATTTTTTTTATATTTCAACTTTTATACTGAGTCCATGTTAGAGCGTTTGTCTATGGAGGTCTCCATGGTCAAAATGTGTGACCTTGAAAGATTTTTGTCAGTAAATATTGAAGGCGTTTAATATTTAAGCTTGTCAGCCCCAACCCGTTTCAGAGCTATAATCAGGACGAATCGACTCTTAACAGACATCAGAGCCAAGGATAATCTTAGAAGACATAAAATAGTCTGGCTTTTGACGTCCTTGGTCGGGAAGGGGCCAAATGGGGACAAACACAGCTCGATTGTTTTTATGTGTGCATCGGGCCCAAGATATTGAAACTCTGGATGTGTTCCTGCTTTTTCAGGGTAAAAAAAACATTTACTTTATTTGTATCAAGATGCCGCACCTCCCCGAAGCGCTCTGGCGTCCGTCCCCCGTCCGCTCGCTCATTCAGTCGACGCGTTTCTGTGAGAATGCATCTTTGTCGGGTCAAATAAACATTCCCACGGATGGCCCGATGTTCGCGTGTATTACACGATGTGTGTCGGCATCTTACAATTGCATTTCCATGCGAGAAGTGCTTGGTGTGCGGCTTGTCATTGCACGGACGCTCATTAGGGTGTTAGCCCCCCGGTGCAATCATGTGAGAATGACAATGAGGCTGATAGATGCCGACACGAGACAATCTGTGTACTTTTGGGTGGAAAAAAGGAGAGCCTGGGTGACAAAGAGAAGACACATCGGTGCGAACTAATAATCACGGCTTTCTATATTTATCCAGTAATTCTAAAGGAAAAACATGTTACCTCAGCGGTGGTGCGTCAGCAATACCAATGTAGATGTACTAACTCCAAAAAAATGTGCATACAAAAGGAATTGTGTTTTAACGATTTAATTTCGTGCTTTGAGATCCAAGTTTCATTCATGTAGTGACCACGCTCATAAATTAATGAAGGAAACATAGCTCAAATAATCTTTCCCCATTCAAATAAAGAGTAATGACATTGTTTTCCAGCCTTGCTTAAAAAAATACAACAACAAAAATTCCCATGTTCTTTGGCACTCCAGTATATTTTACTTTATGAAAATGTACAGTGATAACATAATTAAGCAGAATGTAAAGAATTGAGCAATTTGTACTTCATGATTAATTCATTCAATGTTCTCTGATGTGCGTGACTTGGCCACTGGTGGGGCAGTATGATGCTGCAATACAGAAACATTCAAAATACTTTGCGTGACTCTACAGTAATCTCGCTGATGATAAAGAATATATGCCTGTGACTATATTAAATGTCTACGCGTTGCAGATTGTTTTCAAATGTCCGTTTCTTTAAGCGTGTGTCAGATCTCGTTAACTCAACCTACGGTACTAAAGGAGTCCTGACCGGCTCACTGGTTAATGGGTTAAAACTCCCCATAATCCTTGCATATTACACAATGGACCATAAATGGGGATGGGACCTTGCTTAAGCCAGTGTCAAGAAAGCTTTGCTTTGGTTGTAATAGCCGCCTATGAAACGCCAGCCCAACTTAAGTTGAGTAACCTTAGGCGATGTCGGCCAAAGGTCTAACCGTGCTTCTTCAGAGTTGCTCCATTTCTTTCAGATCAATTGCACTTGGAACTGACCAAGGATAATTATAAGGATAATTATTATCTCTAAGACACTTAGCTCACGTTATTAATTTATGAACAACCTCGAAAGAATATGTGCAATAATTATTGTAGACTTCATTATTATTCGGTCTGCCAACATACACAATACAGTGCCTAGTATTCATAAAATAAAAGGGACATTTTTCTATAATTAGAAAAAAGCCGTTAATGAATGAGAGTTGGCAAAGGCTTACAAGATTTGAATCACACAAAATAAAAACAATAAAGATCACAAAATGGAAGTGTTTGTGAAATATCTATTCACTCATTAATTGGGTAATGAAAAAAATTCAGTCAAATCCTTTGAGATGGAAAAAAAATGAACCATAGGACATCAGTCCTGGGAAAAAGTTGGTTGCACTCAAAGTCTTGTTTGATGACATATAAGAACAGTCCATCCATCCATTTTACAAGCCGCTTATCCTCATCAGGTTTGTGGAAGTGATAGATCCTATCCAGGCTAACTTCGGGCAAAAGGTAGACTACGGCCTCAACTGGTCGCCAGTAAGTCGCAGGCCACATATCGACACCATCACTGAGCGGGACTCGATCCCACGTTGCCTGCACCAAAGGCAGTCCAAGTTGGGAAAAACCCAAATCATTGAAAAATAAGTCCAGTAGATTTATTATCCAAATAACAATTGAGGCATACATTTTTTCATGTAATAAATATTGTAACCCCACACATTATGCCGCAACACAGTTTCCATTTATTAGCCTGTCAATACAGTTTCTCATTATGCATTAGCATTAGGCTAACAAAGGCTACATCCTCGTTTTGAATTTATTTGTAATTCTTTCTTTTATGCTTGGTTTAAATTTCAACTGTGAGTGGGTTTAAATAGCTTAAAGCCTCTTTTTATGAAGAAGTTGTCTTTTTCTGCCAAATTGCTTCTTGTTGTTTAGTGAGTTGAGTTCATTGCCAACTTAAGAGTGCTGATTTGTCAAACATGCTCACGAGCAAAAACACACAAAAATGCTTGAACAATAGCACACTTCTCAAAAAAAAAACTTCCCTCAGGTCACTCAGAGCTCAAGGCACCACTGTACTATGATGACAAAAACATTTTGTCAATTAGCATAAAGATTACACCGTTAGAGGAACTGTTACAGTGGTGAGAATCTGGGTTATGATTCTCTTTATAAAACCTTAGCAATGTACTTTTGAGTTAAGGAAAACCGACATGCTCATTTATCTTGCTAACATAAGATTAAAATATTTACCGTACCTTCGTGTTTGGGTCCTGTGATAAACTACAGACTCTGGGAGCTGCAGTAATGAGATTGCCGTGTTATGACATCTGGCAAATTGCAAATGTGGGAGGATGACAAACTTCGGTTTCATATAAATTTGACTAATAACGCTAACATACTTCATGCTTCATGTTTCGGCAGCAGCGCTCCATTGTCCATTATCATCGGTTTTCTGAGCTCCACAACAGCTGAAGTAAAGAAATGTAACGTGGTAAAATTGCAGAGATGATATCCAAATGAGCCCCAATGAATGAAAAATGACTTATTTACACTTCTCGTGATTTTGCACCTAAAATGCCAAGCATTGAGTTCTACCTTTTTTACCATTAAACTACTCTATTGAATGGCAATTTTTTTAAACCTCTCTTTATGTAAGGGGTGTTTATTACCCAGACAGACTTTTCCAGAAGAAGGACTTCATATTGCACATATTCACCCTCACAACATGCCAAGTAAAAACCACAGGAGTTTTACAACTGGCAGCCAACGAGTGTGGTAGCTACCTATACTCGGTAGACGGATCAGGGAGAGTTACTCGATATAAAACATTAAGAAGAATTTCCACTGGCTGATTGCGACTTAGAAAATCAGAAAAATGTAGTTTTCAATAATCTTTAAGACCAAAGATAATAAGCTCATCGGTTGGTATCTTAAGGCATACTCATATTAAGCAACTGAAACTTCAAGCTTGAGGTCACTTGGGAACTAAAGACCACTAAGTTTGGCTACTGTTAGCATATCTAATGTAGGGCTTTGTAACAGGAGTCGGTGGATTTGTGCTTGTAATAATTTGTGTGGGGTGGTTTTGAAAACATCAGAAAGAGCACAGAAGATCTGTGAAAAGCTCAAAAATGGCCAGTGTGAAAAGACATGGCGAAAAACATACAGCTCAATCCATAAATAAACAAAGCTGATGGTCAGTGCCTGAACTAAAATATATGTAAAGATTATGTTTTTATTTTTTTGCTACTAGTGCTACCTCGAGATAGGAGTTTAATTTGTTCCATGACTGTACTCTTATCTCAAAACACTTATACATAAACATATTTTCCTACTATTTTTAATAAAGAACAGTAGCGGTATATTGTAGATTTTCCTCTTGTGATGAGGGGTTGTGCCCCGATGAACCTAGGAGCTAAGTTGTCTAGGGCTCCAAACCCCTGGCAGGGTTACCCATGACAAACAGAATCCAGGTGAGAGACCAGACAAAGCATTGCTTTAAGACCACTGTGATGAATAAAACAACTGGATTTAGGTTTCCTTTGCCCAGATGCGAGCGCCTGGTGGCCGGGACTCCACCAATGGAGCACAGCCCAAAAGGGTAACATGGGTCTTTCCATGAGCTCACCTCCTCTGGGAGCGGTCAGAGAGGTCGGGTGCAATGTGAAATGGGTGGTGGCCAAAGGCAGGGACCTTGGCGATCAGATCTCTGGCTACAGAAACTGGCTCTAGGAACGTGGAATTTTACCTCTCTGACAGGTAAGGAGCTCAAGCAGATGTATGAGGTTGAGACGTTCTGACTAGATATAGTCAGGCTCACCTCCACAGACGGCTTGAGCTCTGGTACCAGTCCTCTTGAGAAGGGTTGGACTATTTCCCACTCTGGAGTTGCCCACGGTGAGTGGCTCTAAGCAGGTGTGGGTAAACCTATTGCACCCCCGGCTCGGCGGCTGTATGTTGGGGTTCACCCCGGTGAATGAAATGGTAACCTCCCTCCGCCTTCAATGTCCTGACTGTGGTTTATGTCTATGCACCGAACAGCAGTTCAGACTCCTTTTGGGCGTCCTTGGAGGGGGTGCTGGAGAGCGCTCCCACTGGGGACTCCCTCGTTCCGCTGAGGGACTTTAATGCTCAAATGGGCAATGACAGTGAGACTTGGAAGGGCGTGATTGGGAGAAATGTGTTTTGTAGACTTGGATAACGGGAAGAGGAACTGGAAACGCCTCGGGATCCCCTCGGAAGACCTGAAGGAAGTGGCTGTGGGGAGGGAAGTCAGGATTTCCTGCTAAAGCTACTGGCCCCGCGACAAGACCTCGGATAAACAAAAGAAGATGGATGGATGGGTGGATGGATGGATGGATGGATGGATGGATGGATGGATGGATGGATGGATGGATGGATGGACATATAGATTTTAGTTTAAAAAAAAACATCATACATGAGAGTACAACGATATTAAATATATATTATGAATGTTTAACGGAAACATGTTTTTACTGTTTTGTAAAGATAAGTCAGAGGAAACTGGTAATGACTGACAGCTGAAAAAAACAGACAAAATATATATTTTTGCAGTTGGACTTGCACTTGTAATTGGCAATTAACTATCCTAAAATGTAACTAGTACCTAAAATTTTTCAAATATTTTCAAAGTCCAACTGATTTTTTCTTACATAGAACAATGGTTTTCCGATCATTCAGCTTTTCAGATGGATTGTATGAGATATTACATTGGATTTAACATTCTGAAAAGACGCGATAACCAACAAAATCTATTGGCACTAAGTCAGGTTCAGGGGATTCAAAAGGTGCTCGCCATATGTTGTTTATTTACATGGTGGTTTTGTCAGATTTCATCATTTGTGACCACAATAGCCACATGGGACTTTCACGGGTCCATTTTTAGACCTCAATTTCATGGCGTACACACAGATTAGTGCCTGGAAAAGTTCATTCTGCCTCCGGAGACCCAGGGTGCACTAAGCCTCAGATCAACTAGATTGTGTAACTGCTGGGAACTTTGGATTTTGTTTTGGGTTATAGAAGCAGTGGATTACATCCTCGTAGACCCACCTGATTAGGCTAGCTCCGCTCTGCCGTCCCCCTGCTGTACGCATCTCCAACACAGATGGAGAGTGCATGAGAGTGCACACGAGTGCAGCACAAGTTGGAGCCGGATATACTGTATAAAGAAATTCCCCAATACCTATCCAATAATGCTGCCTGTGTTTTGTTCCGTTATCTTAAATCTAGTGGTGACGAGTAACAAATAATTAAAATTACAGGTGGTTGATTTTTTTCAGTGTCTGTACTTGCACATTTATTTTTCGAATTACTTTATGATTACACTGTTAGATATGAAAATAGATATTTTCACTTTGTACTCTTTGTCAAAAAAAGCTTGCTACTTTTTTCAACCTGTGCGGTTCAGAACACTGTATAAAAATTAAAACAAAAGAGGACTAATATTGAAAATACAAGATACTTTAACCTTGGCAATAATATACATTTGCCACAAGTTTGCAGGAGAGAGTAACATGAGGCACGTTATGGAACAAGACATTGACTGATGGTCCATGTTAGAAGTTTTTATCAACTTTCAGTCTTTGCGTAGGTGTGATTGTGAGAGCGACTGATTGTTTGTTTCTATGTGCCCTGCGATTGGTTGGCGACCAGTTCAGAGTGTAACTCCACCTTCTGTCCGAAATAAGCTTGGATAGACTCCAGCACTCCCATGACCCTTGTGAGGATAAGCGGCTCAGATAATGGATGGTTGGATGGATAATAAAACACCATTATTTAATATCTTAACTAAAAGGCACATGAAGAAAATTATAATGTGCAACAAAGGCAAAATATTTACAAACAATGCCGTGAGGCATCCTGGGAGATCACATGTTCTCCCGTCCGGGAGGGTGATGGCAATATGGAGCGTCACATTTTAAACACGTGGACAACTCACAAGTACAAGTAGTCAATCAACAATGAGGGAAGGGGAGATGCTTGTGTTTTCTAGCTGTCACTATTTGGAAGTTGTGTCTGCTAAAGATGAAATTATTGCGGATCGGAGTACACTCTGTGCTGTCAATAAAGTGTTAATTAAGTCCCAAGTGCCAATTTTGAAGAAACATTTTGGAGAGTACTATTGAAGAAAATCGCTCTGTTACATTCAAGCTTCAAGAGAATGCATTAATGTGTTCATGTTCGTAAATCAATGGGAACAGTTTGTTCTTAAAAGTTAAGCCAACGCTAGCTTGTCTCGTAACAAAATGCGACATGTAGCATGATTTTTTTTCTTCTCCATATTAGTACCATGCAAGTAATACAAGAGGCAAACTGGATGTTTTTTCATTATACCAAGTTCTGAAAATTGATATTATATACAATTGAAAGTTATGCCACCTCTGTTGAACTCCAAATCCAACTACCAAATCCACTTAAAACAGACCATGTAGACGTGTGCATGGACAATGTGTTCAAGTAAACTCGACCCCTTGCCTTTTACGAATAATGTCATCTTCACAGCAGATGTGAATCCTCATGGGTTAATCATGGCGGTCTTGCGTGTTCTTAATCTCCATATCTATCGCAACGGACATCTGGGCAAGTCTGCGAGCTGACAGAACGACTCCGGTGACAAAGCCAATGGTCTGCTAGTCAATACCACGTATACTACATGGTGCATGCTGTCACATCAACTCAAAAACTAGAGCTGAATGTCTCAAGAGTCTTAAGTCTAAATTTAAAGTTACTCATGCACAATTGCTACCGTTGTAAAACTGTTAAGTGGTAATTACACGTTTTTCCTCCACAAAGGAACAGCATATAAATTGGAGTGCAAACCACAGCCAAAGGCACAAAAATGACACATGATTATTAGATTATCAGTTCTTTTGTTAATCCAATCAAAATTTTAAATGCCAAGTGTGCAATTCATTTTTAAAAAAAATAAACCACATCATGGAATGACTTGAGGCGCAACTGGTTAGAGTGTTGGCCTCACAGTTCTGAGGACCGAGGTTCAAATCTTCGCCTGTGCGGCATTTGAATGTTCTCCCCGTGCCTGTGTGGGTTTTCTCTGGGCACTCCCACATCCAATATGAATTGGAGACTCTAAATTGCCCCTAGTTGCGATTGCGAGTGTCACTGTTGTCTGTCTCTATATGCCCTGCGATTGGGTGGCAACCAATTTATGGTGTACCCCGTCTCCCGCCCGATGACAAGTTGGATAGGCTCCAGCACTCCCGCGACCCCTGTGCGGATAAGTGGCTCAGAAAGTGGACGGATAGACAGAGGGAATGAGTTGAGCAGCAAACAAATTAAAAAGCATTCTGTCCATAAACACCTTCTACATGAAACTTTGAAACTTAAATAAAGTTAAATAAATTCTGCCAACTACTACTTAAATGGGATATTGTTGAAATCTTTGAAAAAGCGAGAGAGAGGAGAAACAATAATGGGGCTGTAATATGGCCCAGTCAACAACAGCTTCTCTTGTACTCAAAAAGGGGCTCTGCTTAGTTGGGGTCAACACTCATTGCCTTCCAAGAGAATTTAGCTGGGATTCATGAAAATGAATCACCAATATTAAATGTACAAAATGGCATCACATATACTGTAGATGGAAGCAATGGTATAAGTCAGTCTGAACATTCTGAGTAAAAAATTGAGTTTCTAAGAAACAGCAGTGCCTGGAAGTGGGAAATGAGCCAAAAGGGGTTAAGCTTCTTTTTTTTTTTTTTTCAGACAATCTTCTAATCCAGAAATGTGGCCTTTTAAGAAGCCCCCACTGTTACTTGTTATTACAGTTACTGATTAAACCCAAAAAGTTTTTTATTTAATGTCAGGAACAAAACAGGAGTGATTTCAGAGAAACCACAGTGAACGTCAATGACTAAGAATATAACTACTCAAAAGGCAATAATGCATCAAATGCAAAAAATAAAAGGTCAATTAAAATAGCATACAGTCCAAGAAATATCATTTAACAATGAAAATCTAAAAAGCAAAAAAAGGAGTTTTTAAACTGGAGTTGAAAACATTCACACTTGGTGCTGATGTGACTTCTGCTGGCAACTTATTTTATTTGTGTTCCGCATAATATCTAAATACTGCTTCATCATGTTTGCTGTGGACTATTTGACCACTATTTGACCCGAGTCTATTGATCTCAGAGCCCTATTAGGTTTGTATACGATTACCATGTCTTTCATGTGTTCAGGAGCTAAACCATTTAGTGATCTATAGACTAGTAGCAGAACTTTAATATCTATTCTAAAGCGGACGTGAAGCCAGTGTATAAACAATTTAGAATTGGAGTAGTATGCATATGCATAACTATGATCGTCAAAATTAAAGTTCTGAAGAATTTGACCAATGGGGACAATTTACATGCTGAACATGGGGGGGTCGAAGAACTGACCCTTGAGGGACCCCATAGATGACTGCCATTCTATTCAATGGAATATTTTCAATGGTTACAAAATAACTCCTTTGCTCCAGGTAGGACCTGAATCGTTTAAGGACAATCCCATATTTCCAACCTGTTTAGCATGCCTTTGTGGCAGAGTAATATTGTAAGCCAATGAGCTTGATTGAAAAAAAGTTGTTTTTAAATTACTGATACAATATCAATTTAAAATACCATTGTGTTTGCTCAAAAAAAAAAGTTTTTTTCTGTATGTCAGTTTAGATACTTAGTTATGCAGGTCACGGTAAAGTGTAAAGGTTGAATAACAGCAACTGTACTTTTCTTGCTTGTTTAATTTGTGAGTTTTTTCATGCTTTCTGAAAATGTTCAAATATCACAGCCAATTATGCAATTAGGCGAACAATATGTAAAGTTAAAAGTCCAAGTGATTTTAGAATATATATCAACACTCGTGGAATGACTCATTAAATTCCCTAATATCATAATAATGCAAAATAATACACGTGTTTTACCCAACAATTTATTTATCTATGCTACAGGCAAAAATTGATGCACCACTTAGCATGAAGTACCAAAATATTTATAAGTACTGGATTGGACAAGCATTCATTCATCCTGGATGCATGTGCTAACATGCCACGTGTGTGATTTATTTATTTATTTATTTATTTATTGTTTTTCATACAAAACGCTAAAGCAAGACATCTCCATTTTCCTTTTTCTGAGACTAAAAAAATGGCATAAAAACCAACACATCCCTGCTTGGCTCCACAGACGCCACATGAATAATTCAAAAACACCTGTCATGGATCACTGTTCTGAATAAAATTCTTTTTCGGGGGTGAAAGTTCTTTATTTTCTTTCTACACATTTCTTGAGCTGTTGCAGCACCTGACAGAATGTCTGATGTGGAAAAAAAAACACAGACACTCACAGACCTTCTAATTTAGACATTTCCGAGTTAGCACAGTTTCCATTTACTTGGCCCACTGAGTTTGATGGCGTGTGTATTAATGTGGGCGAAGGGAGTAATTCACACAATTACAAGTGTTCAAGTTTGGACAATTTCAAACTTGAGGAAACTTAAGATAACTTCAGGGTACTTTGAAACCCTAGCAAAGTACAGTATATGCGAGGGATAGGGAGCGAGCCTGACTGCCACGAGTGAAAATCATCAATTTAAAAATAAATACATAAAAAGAAAAATTAAAATCAGGGGTGGGGGCTACAATGAATGATCCAGTACAGGTGAAAAAAAAATAGTTGAATTTGCAAATGGGGAATTGTGAATACGCAGGGGTCCCACTTTACATCATAGACTGGTCACCACCTAATCGCAGGCCATGTACTGACGAACAACCATTAACATGTTATTGAGATGTGGGAGGAAACCAGAATACCTGGAGAAAAACCACTCGCCGCACAGGGAGAACATTCAAACACACGAAGGCCTTGAGCCAAGATTCAAATCCACAACGTCTCGACTACGACGCAGATGTGTGTAACCGCTACTCATTGTGTTGCCCTATAGAACAGGGGTGCTCAATCTGTCGATCGTAATCGACCAGTCTTGGAGGCAGTCTTGGTCGATCGCAGGACAACGTGGCAAAAAAAAAAAAACGTCTCTTTGCAGATATTCTGCGTTGCGCGCAAAAAAAATCCAATGCAAATTGAAAGTATAACATACAGCTATTCAGTTTGTGGCATTTTGCTATGTGATTCAATGTGCAGGGATGAGTGGTTGTTACATCCAACGGCGCAATTCACATACGTAGTGTAAAAAAGAAGAAGCCACTCGTTTCTTTTAGGCAGCACACGGAACTAAAAACATAACATTAACCTTCAAACAGTTTGGGGAGCATCATCTTCACACCCCCCAGCCCTAAAAACACCATGCCCCCCCCCCCCCCCCGCACCTTCTGTAGGTCGCAAGAAGAAGCTGGCTGCTTGAAAAGTAGATCTTGGGGTAAAAAAGTCTGGCCACCCCTGCTATATAAGAATAAACAACCTTAAATTGCTTCAATAAAGACAAAGAGTAGACAATAGCATCACCTACTAAACCCAGCATGCACCGTGGTTTTGGTTTTGGACTTCTAGGGCTTAACACACTACACAAGGCTTCTCTCTCTCCCTCTGTTTGTGTTCAGGCAGGGGCGTCAAGCTGCATCACTATTTATTGACGCAAGATCCCCTTTGGCCAAGACCCACCACCCATTACTGCTGCTGGCATAAGGAGCCGAATGAGAGAGTTTGTGTGAGTGCATGTGTGTGTGTGTGTGTGTGTGTTCTGACTCTGGCGACCAAGGCCATAAACACAGCTCCAAAATGCCAAGTAGCATGTCAGCATGCCAGCCTTTGCCACCCAGGTTTAAGGTGCACAAAAAGGCCCTCAGTGCTCCTAAAATGGCATTGAGAAAGGGAAGCGGTGCTCTGTCATGTATGGAGAGGCGCTTAAGTATACCAATCACATGGAGGGCAAGATGGGAAATGAGCAGCTCACTGGATGAGTGCCTTAAATCAAATTGAAGATTAAAAGCTACAGTGTATTTTATTTTGGACCAACCCAAGAATCTTTTCTACTTAGAATGTGAGTCTGCTTAATAATGTCCCTAGAAAGTGAAATTAGATTTATATTGTCAATTTGACACACAGCAAAGAGTGTTGCTAACAACCAACCCAAATGATTTTTTTAAAAATGCTAAAATGAGGCTTCTAAATTGTGAAAAATCAAACCATTATCTAACACCATATGCGTGTCTGCTGAACGTGTGAAATCATTTCCCACAAGAAATGGATGCTACTTCGAACTAGCATGTTCACACCATGACAACAAAAGCAGCACTCTAAAGCAACCACGCAAGAGCAAAGTCCTGGTCTGACATTTATTCCCCCCCCTTTCTCCTCCGCCTTTCTCTCCGTGACGTCCAGGCACTCAGAGCTGACAACAAGGCGCTCTAAAGTGGCCACGCCAGCGGACTATGTCAAGGGAAGGCGGATTATTAGTGCGTAGGCATAGCTGGCTTGCTAACTGCAGATAACAATTCTGCAGGATAACTACTGATCCTAATGAAGGCTCTCAAATTTTTATAGAGTGAGGGAGGGGGGGACTTATTTTGGACAGTCACGTGAATTACTGTGTTCCATTTTAGCCGCACCTCCAGAAAATCTGGAAAACTGAAATGGTGAAAAACAGTTCAACACTACAGCATGTGCTCTGTCAATTCCAGTTGATATTCTCCTTTTCTCCCTTGCATAGTTTTTACCAATGATTATGGTTATTTGATTATATTGACATTGTACTGTACAGAGTCCCAAAAATGACTGGAATGGTTTTTTTTTCCATTGTGGTCAAAAAATAGGTGCAACATGCACACAAAATTTAATATCATTCTCATGAACAACTTGGACTCCTGGGTAAATAAATGGAGACCACCTTTGTTGGAAACTGCAGTATGCAGTGTCGTCTCCATAAACTATTATACAGAAGATGTACTCAGTTTCCTTAAACAACTGTTCAGGAATGATATCAATGTTATAAATTTGTATTTTGTGCACATGCATATCATACCTACTTCCGGGCCACAAATTAGCTTTATCATCTCACACGTTATGTGTGTATATTGTTGCTGAAACATGAAAAAATTCCCCTTATCATGTCTGGGGTTCCATTGTGTTATAGGCTGTCACATAAAATGATGATTCAAACTCAATGTATGACTACAAAAAAGTACCAAATACACTATCAAAGTCATATTTATAAATAAAACAATGTCTCCTTTAAAGCTTCAAGAACGTCACACATATCTCAGGGCTTGCACCAAAGTTCATGCGGGTGACCTAAAACATCCACAGTGACGTACAACCGCTTGGCCCAGACTAAACCGAGTCCCTATTCACAGTTCAAAAGAAAAAACAAAGGACAACGTCAGCAAGCTGCACTTTTGCCACAGAATAATTAACACAAAAATTAAGCGACGGTAGTGCCATCAATGAATGACTTACGCGGGACGGAGGAGACAAACGGCCTTTTATTCATTTTGGCCTGGCAGTGGGAAAAGACGACAAAAACAGTCATTAAAAATATAGGAAGGAAAAATTGGCTTATATAATTACATTGTATAATATATTGTTATGCAGTGTATCCCGCGATGCCGCACACCAGGAGAGAAGAGTTGAGGGTTTTCCATGAACGTCAGTGACATGGCGGTGTGGTTAACCGCTGACATGCATCAGATGAAAAACGTTGATAAAACGAAGAAAATCTAGATAAACTCTAAGTGGGATGACCCCAAGCAAGAAGTCTCATGTGACGAGTCGTGTAACTCAAAAATGTAAGCTACTATTTTAACTCGTCATGTCATCCCAACGAGTGACCTGAGCTATTACATCGCGCCTTTTCCCTTTTTGGCACATACTCAAAAAGGACAAAAAGTACAACTACAATCCCCCACAGGTGTGAAAAAAAACCTGATTTCTTTGAGCTGGGGGACCAGGAAAGGAGGGGAAACTGTAGGAGCTGAACCTTTTCATCAGAAATAGAGTGGGTGTTGAAACACTCACAACCCCTGCACACATTTTCAAGGTGGAGGGGTGGATGACATTGGTAATTACAGAAAAGTGGGGGTCTTGATCACTTTCACAGGGACATGTGCTGATAAACCTTTTAACCAGAACTAGTGTGAATGCCGAAATACAATCACATCACCCTAGCCTGCAATCCCCTTTCAAGTTGTGGGTGTAATATTGATACCAGTGGGTTAAAATCTCATGTGGGTGTTAAACCTTATGTGGTGAAAGGTTTGGGTGTTGAACCCTTTCACCAGGAACGACGTGGGTGGTGAAACCCATCCCCTGTGGGTTTGATGCCCCAGGGGAAGTGAGAATGAAAACGGTGGGAGAAGCGTGGGTGTTGAACACTTTCATGCGGAAAAGTGTGGGTGTGGAATAAACCACATCCCCACATTGTGCAAAACCCTGATCATCATTTTTTTTAGTTTTGGTGGTGGGAGGATTTTGAAGACAGAAAAAAAAGTGAATGTGGATCCCTTTCACAGGGGAAATGTGTGGGTGCACCTGAATCTAACATTTTTAAGTGGGTGAGTGGGTGACACACAGCAACATTGGGAAAAGTGCGGGTGTTAAACCCTTTCACCAAGAACAGCATAGACATTGTAACACATCCTCTACAAGTCCGATGGCTCTTAACATAACATTTTCACACTGGGGGAGTGGGTAACATTGATTAGAGGGGTGACATGATTACCGAAGGAAAGGTGTGGGTGTTCATAGATTTTACTGGGTAAAATGTGGGTACAACCACCTAATTCAAAATATTGCTCTATCCTTCAAAAGGAACACTTAAAAAAAAATCCCTACTAAACACTGAGCAAATACACAAACGTGGCAAATGTATTCACACTCGTGATTAAAATAAATGCTATAATATATTAAATAAACGAGGATAAACAATACAATTGTTGTGTAGTCATTTATGTTGAACAATGCTTCTCATTTTCACTGGACGACGCGTGACATTGGATGAGCTTGACAGCGTGGAAGCATCTCGAATTTTCAAATTTGGTATTTTCGGAGTAATCAAGACAGCGTAAAAATAACAAGCACTGGAATAGTTTGTAGTCAACAACAATTAAGAAACGCCTCCTTTTGCATAACTCCTGAAATGAATCATTTAAAATGCACTTGTGCCATGTAGACAGC
Organism: Syngnathoides biaculeatus; assembly: GCF_019802595.1. NCBI lineage: Eukaryota > Metazoa > Chordata > Actinopteri > Syngnathiformes > Syngnathidae > Syngnathoides > Syngnathoides biaculeatus. The sequence goes on along the minus strand of NC_084653.1, from coordinate 17,361,471 downwards.
CCCCAGGTTTTCTGCTCTAATTGACTATGAATAATTCAGCCGGCAGCAACAGTATATTTCCTATTGACGTGTTCTTAGTATTAGCTGAGGTATGTATAATTTCATCATCCTAATTTTACACAACACCAACTTCAGCATAGAAAAAAAATGGATATCCATGAGAAATTACATATCAACTAACAGAGTTTTTACCATCTCCGATGGCCGTGACTAACTGAAGGAGTCAATGTGACTGTTAACGGAGGAATGAGTAATTGCTTCAGTGCGAGGATTAAAAAGGAAGTGACACTTTCTGGTGTAACACGAGGACATGTGACGCAAAAAAGAGAGACCACGACTGCCGGACGTGACATCAATCTGCTGTCAACCAGGATGGGAATGGATCGGACACTCTGGAGGACATCCTATGGACAGTATTTTGATCATGGTTGTGCAAGATGTGGAAAAAAAATAAAAACTTGTCTGAAGACATCATGAGTGGAGAATAATTCACATTATGTCCCGTATGAACTCTTCCAAGGTCATCAGAGACATAAATATTAAGGCATGGGTGCTCAATGCGTCGATCACGAGGCAGTCTTGGTTGATCGTGGGACGGCGTGCAAAAAAAAAAAAAAGACAGCTGCTGCAGTCTGTTCGCAGATATTTTGCGTTGCGCGCCAAAATAAAAAAATCCAATGCAAATTCAAAGTATACAGCTATTCAGTTTGTGGCATTTTTGAATGTGATTCATTGAGTGAGGGATGACTGGTCGTTGCTGCCAATGGCACAATTCACATACGTACTGTAAAAAAAGAAAAGAAGAAGCCACTGGTTTCTTTTAGGCAGCACGCGGAACTTTCTCAAACAACGACCGCTGCTCCGCCACACATTCTTTCTCCTAGTTTACCTGACACTCATAATTACGAATGTTACAATACTTACTCAGCCCATCAATGTGTTTTATAATGACAGCGTCCACCATCGCTGCTTTAGTAAGCAACACATTCTGGGCAACGTAGAGCAAAGACAAGATAGACATGCTGCTTATGTTTACTTTCGATATTAATGGAGAAAGTTAAAAAAAGAAATGCCGTTGGTTTAAGATGCAATGACTGTCGGAGTATATGAATAATCAAAGAAAAAGTGGTTGAACTGGACGAGATTGGGAAAGGTCTGCTCTGAAGCCAAAGTAGATACTGCAGGATGAGATGGTGTGTAATTTTAAAAATCCACCTAGGCAAAGCCTGATTCAGGATGAAAGCATAGACAATACAGTGCACAAAAAGCTAATTCTGTATTTTAAATATAGGAGGCAACATAACCTTAACTTTAAAACTGTTTGGGAGCATCATTATCCCGCACCACCCAACCCCACCCCCCGTCATTGTCAGCTTGCGAGAGGCTGGCTGCTTGAAAAGTAGATCTTGGGGTAAAAAAAAAAAAAAAAGACAACATCTGGGCATCCCTGTATTATTTTTTTTTTGGGGTGGGGGGTATTTGGCATCACACATTTCTGATAACCTATCTAATAACTTTTTTTTTTGGTCCCTTAACACTTGGAACCACAAAGATTTGAATTACAGGTAGAACATATAACAGTTTAACTTTGTCCTTTAGTATTACTTTTACTTTACAACAGAAATGATTTTTTGAGCTGACCTATAAAAACATTCAATAAAGCATTAATTAGTGAATTTATCTTGGGATTTTGGCCATAGATGTATGCAGTATATAAGCAAAATAATGTTTACGCGTGATGCCACTGAACATTAATTCATAATTCTTCGGCGCCATTATTTTGTTTGCCATAAAGTGATTACCTCAATATAAAAACAAGAGACGCCTTTCTCGGATGTCAAAATATATTTGTGACATGATATGATATCTCGATTTGTTGATGATTTTGAGACATCGCTACAAAATGAGTTTGAGGGTCTTTTTGTGTATTTGCTAACGCAGGCCAGCGGGCATCCATACGGTACATAAGCCAGAGATCAGCTGTGAAGCAATGAAACAGATAAAATGGGGAGGTGGCTGGTCATAGAGTCCGCAATCGTCCTGGTTAAGTGTGCCCGAGCACAGCATGGTCTTTTCAAAACAAGCAAGACAGTGCCATTAATAGAATCCATTAGTAACCATTAGCGTGACATCCACAACATGTCCACAAACAAGGATGCCTTTCCAAAGCGCCAAGCCCTCCAACACTTGCTAAATGAGTTTTGGAATTGGGTTCAAAGTTGGGACAAGGGCCCGGCGAGGCGCAGCGGATCCAAAAAGAGGGGTTATTGTCGGAGTTGCGGGGTACGGCAGACTATAGGAATGCCAGTGGAGGGGAAAGCTTTATGGCCGCAAGCTCATTGGGTCAACACAAGGATTCATCAAGCCTTAAATCGCATCAGTTGAGGCTGAGAGATTTTGTGTAGTTGCCCATTAAATGCTGCGTGTTCGTTTTACTGCGTTGAATCTTCCTCTTGTCTGCTTTTTATTGCTCCGCTTGCCCTGGCGTCCTTTCATCTCTTCCACTTTATATTTAATGAAGGAAGAATGTAGTTGGATGATGAGGCTTAGCCCAGAGATTTGTGTCCATTTTTATCAACAAATGTACCCTTGTGTGTGCCTTTATGTCTCAATGCTGTGTTATAATCAACAGACACCCCCCCCCTAAAAAAAAGTGTAAAAAGAACTTCAAATTTTAGACATATGTAAATGTTGATCTGAAAAGTAACATTTCAAAATAAGATTTTCATTTTTGCAGGTACGAATAATCAATTTATCACTCATTCCTACATTGAAATAAATACTGTAGTTCTTTTAAGTCATTGATAACGTTTAAAGATTTATCTTTACAAGCATGGAAGGGAAACACCACGTCGGAGATGGAGCACTGTAAAGTAGATGAAACCAGTTTAATAATATTAATAATAATCCAACCTCTGTAGTAGTTTGGATCCTGCCAGTTGCTCGCTCTTGCTCGTCAGCCTGCTTGTGTCCTTGCTGCAAGGCTGTAACGTAGTCCTGCGCCACTCAGGAGGCCACCAGCTCCTCTCCAGAGCTCCAAAGGCTGAAGCGGGAATACTTTTCCTCCAATTATGTCATGAGGGAGCAGAGCTGTACATTCAAAACATTGCAGTCCTCTGGGGTGGAGGACGAGTGGGCTCCGTCACACAAACAGGGAGTGGAGCCTAAAAAGCAAAAGTAGCAAACGTACCACTCACATTGTGTATTTACTATAGGGTTCGCCAACAATGTATGGGAATGACTGATTTACAGTGATGAGATTACATAATTTAATTAATTCATTAATAATTGTGTGTGCGGAAAAAAAGTAATGGCCCCCTAAAACTGATTACAGCCATCCTTCAGCAGCAACAATTAAAATCAAGCGTTTTCTAATACTTTCTTTCACATCTCTGTGGGGTATTTTGGCCCACTCTCCCTTGTGGAATTGTTGGAATTCAGCAAAATTGGAGGATTTTTTTTTCCCCATCAATGGACTTTTAAAGTCATGCCCCCGAATTTCAATCAGATTCAAGTGTGCACTCTAAAACTTTTATTTTGTTGTTTTTTTGTTGGGTTTTTTTTTCAAGCCATTCAGAAGTTGACTTGGATGTGTTTTGGACTGTTTACCTGCTGCAGAATACACATGTACGTCAAGTTTTGAGTTCACAAACTGATGGCTGAACATTTTTTTTTGTTGTTGTTGTTGTTACAGAGCAGAATTCATAGTTCCCTGAATCCCCATGACTTGTCCAGGTCATGAAGGAGAAAGCAGCCCCAGATCAGAATACCGCCACCCCGTTGGACTGTTTGATGGTGTTCTTTTTGTGAAATGCTGTATCATATTAGGGCAGCACGGTGGATTGGCCGGAAAGTGTTGGCCTCACAGTTCTGAGGTCCCGGGTTCAATCCCAGACCCGGCTGTGTGGAGTTTGCGTGTTCTCCCAGTGCCTGCGTGGGTTTTCTCCAGGCACTCCAAGTTTCCTCCCACATCCCAAAAACATGCAACATTAACTGGACACTCCAAATTGCCCTTAGGTGTGATTGTAAGTGCGGCTGTTTGTCTTTATGTGCCCTGCGATCGGCTGGCAACCAGCTCAGGGTGTACCCCGCCTCCTGCCCGTTGACAGCTGTGATAGGCTCCAGCACTCCCCGCGACCCTTGTGCGGATAAGTGGCTAAGAAAATAGATGGATGGATGTACTACATTAAGTCAAATGAAACAAGACACACACATTCCAAAAAGCTCAATTATCATCTCATCTGTCCGGATAATTCACGTTTCTTTGCAAAACGATGCCATTTCACCCCCCTCGTTTTCTTATTTATGTCATGAACTCTGACCTTAACTGGGGCCAGGGAAGCCTCCAGTCCTTTAGAGAGTTGTCATGAGTTCCTTCGTGGCCTCCTGGATGAGTCATTGCTGTTGCCTTGGAGTAATCTTTGTAGCCGGGGCACTCCTGGGAAGGTTCACCTATTTTCATAATTTCTCCATTTGGGCTTCATGGTTCTCCCTATGTTTTGTCGCAATCCCAAAACTTCACAAATGGCTTTTGGAACCCTTTCTGGACTGCTAGACATCAATTACTTTATTTCTCGACTGTTGTGGAATTACTTTGGATCCTGTCATTTTGTTGCAGGTTTTTCACATCTTTTGTCTGACTTGATTTTGTCAGGGCAGATTCTGTTGAAGTCCATTCGTCCATCCACTTTATAACCGCTTATCCTCACAAGGGTCATGGGAGTGCTCAAGGCTATCCCTGCTATTTTGTGGCAAAAGTGGGGTACACCCTGAAGTGGTCACCGGGTAATCATAGGATAGACAAACAAACAGTTGCACTTGTGACCAGTGAAAATTAACCTAAATTTGTGATTCGCCACAATTATTTCCTGATTTAACAGGATAATTACTTAGTCACACAGGCCCAGGCAAATGAAGTTTTTTTTTTTTAGTTAAATATTTGTTCATTTAAAAACAGCCTTTGAAGTTCACTTGGGCGATATTTATCTGATATTTGCATTTGTTTAATCCTCTTAAAAATATATATATAAGAATTTGAGCAGGTCGATACATTTTCACTTGGGGGGGAATAAAAGTAGAACTACTGTTTCAACTCGTGCAAAAGTGTATGCTTCAGTGAATGTCATGCTTTCAAATGGGGAGTGTATTAGTGCAAAGTCCTCATAAAAAAAATAGAAACACCATTGTCATCACCGTCTGATAAACTACCCGCGTACAGTAAGTATTTGTACCTCGTTTCTGCACTTAAAACAACACAACTTGTGTGAGTTTTTACGTCACTGAGTACTTGCATGCACCTCCGGAACGTTTGATTTCGGAAGCCGAACAACACCTCTTGTTCCCCGAGGACGACACATTACCTCAGTCTGCGCTCTTTGGTGCTCGTCCGACTGTTTCTGCGAGCATCCCCGGACGTTTTCAAGACACCCCGAAAGAGAAGACAGAGCCAAGCAGTCCGCCGGCCGGTTGACATCTTCCCGCCCCCCACCGATTGTTGTTCTTCTCCGCTGTCACTCAAGAAACGAGTGCTTGTCCGGAGAGGGCGGGGCTTGCTTTGTGGGACACTTTGAGGAGCATCGAAGGATCCTTCCTTCTTTTGCTGCGAATGTAAACGTTACATTTTTGTTCTTGTCGTCGACGAAATGTGGGTGTTGAAACACTTAAAAGCCACATTTGACCGTTTTCGAGTTAAAGGGATGCGAGAAGGGGGAGTTGGGTTTGAGGGGGTTATTATTAATAACAGTGGGAAAAGTGTGGGTATTGAACCCTTTCACCAGGAAAAAGGGAGGTGTCGAAACCCCAACAACCCCACTGGTGTCACACCCCTGACTATGACATTTAAATTGGCAATAATAGTGGATTAAGTGGAGGTGATGCTCAACCCTTTCACTTGGAAAAGTGTCAGCGTCAACCTAATGACGCAGAATAAAAACTGGACTGCGCACTCTGCATCCATCATTGGTTCCGCCATGGTCATTCTGGTCAGGGCTAAAAGTATGGTAAACATGCACACATCGTTATGGAAAACAATGCGACAAATATTTATATTAATTATGTTAAACTGAAACACAATTACCGGTGAAAAGTTACTTTTTTGCGACCGCCTGCACGGTTTTGACATCTAACAGGGGGACAAAAAAGCTAAACCTAACATGTTCCAACTAAATTAAATTTTATTATGTTTCACAATGTACAATTGTAAGGATGTCAAAGGACGTCAACTTTCATGTGAAGTCGTACCCAAAGCAACGTTTTGCCCTGACCGGAAGTTGAAGCCAAATTACCACGTGAAAGGGGCCTGTGCGCAGTCCAGTTTTTAGTCTACGTCATTGGTCGAACCCCTTTACCAGGAAAATAATTGGTTTTGAAACGTATTAGTGGAAAATTTATTTGTCATACCTCTGTTCGCTGATGTTTTTGAGGTTTCAGGACCGGGTCAACTGCTGGTGGGCAGGGCCTCCTGTTACACACCTTACGCCCCTGATGATCAGTTGGTCATTAAAAAGGAACAGAAGGCCAAGGAAGAAGCCAGATTATTGCACAGTGTCATACATTAAAACCAATGACCGAAACACTATTTTTCAATCCATACATTCTCTGAGCTGCTTATCCTCAAAGGGGTCACAGGAGTGCTGGAGCCTATCCCAGCTGTCAAGGGGCAGGAGGCAGGGTACACTCTGAACTGGTTGCCAGACATTCGTTTCTTTCGGCTTGTCCCTTTCAGGGTCGCCACAGAGTGTCATCTCAGATGAACGAACGCACATATCTGTTTGGCACAATTTTTACGCCGGATGCCCTTCCTGACGCAACCCTTCTCAGGGAGTGGAGGCCCCGGTGGGATATGAACCCACAACCCCTGGTTTACCAAAGCAGTGCTCTAACCACTGAGCTATGGGGCCTCGGTTGCCAGACATTCGTAGCATTCTATTTTTAATATACAGTAAAAAATAAATAAATAAAAAGGACATAATATTGTAATACAGTGTGGAATTGCATTTTGTGGGCCATCAAAAAAAACAGGGATGGGTTCAAGTGGGTGGACATGAGCTATTGGGTTTTATAATAATTGCAACAGGGTGCGACTCAACGGCATTTAATGCGTCAATTTCCTTAATGTCGTCCAAATCCAATTTTGATAATCACTAACTCTTGTCTTTTTCAAGCAATTACTTGTTACGGACTCGCTAATGATTGCTTGTTATTTGGCCAGCAAAAGCCCTTCAGGGGGAAAAAAAAATCCATCCATCCATTTCCAATAATCATTGTAATCATTACGAAGGTGGGTGAGCTGGGGCTCCCCAGTTTTGGGTAAAAGAAGCTGGGTACACCCTGGACTAGTAACCAGGTAGGTGAAAACTACACGTATTAACAACAAACCGTTCACAGTCGCATTCACATCAAAGGATGAGGAGATTCAAACCCAGAACCTTTTAACTGTGATGCAAAAGAAGTGCAATAAACAGAGGCAGCTGAATAGAAGGGTAGAAGACAGTGACAATATAATAACTATCCTCTCAAAGTGAGCTTATTTGAACATGGTACAACTTAACCCAGCTTCCCGCTTCTTGCCAGGGCTGGAAAGTGACAACATCATAAACATCATCTCCAACTCTGAAATTGAAGATGTTCAAAGGCAGACACACATTTTGAGTAAATTACGAAGAAATCACCACTTGGATTTTCTTGTGGATGCATGGCATAATTGTGATTACGATTATTAAAGAAACTCTTGGAATGGGTCTTTATTGAATTGAATTGAATGATCTTCTGGGGGTATCAATTTATTTGAAAAATTCTGAATATTTTCAAGTACGCTTTATTGTATTGCCAAAAGAAGCTGCCTTCATTCATCCTGGCGGGGGACTCGTGCTGACGGAGCGGCCCATATACGATCACCGACTGCCCGTCGGCTGTAAACGTGTCCCTGATCGGCGGCCAACTTGAACATTATATCACACTAACTGGCAAAGACAAATTCAGCACCAGCAGATGATTTTTCATACACCTATGAGAGACATTTTTTTGCTTCAGACAAGCTGTATGGCGGTTTGGGAGTTGGTTTGAAAGCACCGCTCACAAGAACTGCAGTCTTCTTAATGCTGCAATGGTGTGGATTCTGATTAAATTATATTTATTGTACATTATTTAGTTAATAAAGGATACATAAACACACGTCTCACAGTGACGCTGAACATCCGTTTACACTATGGGGGTTAATTTCATATTTAAAGGGTCAACATATTTTCCAAATCGATTTCTGTAACAATCAAATACATATATGTCGGGAAACGGCACTTTGAGTGATAGCAGCCTCTCTGAGACTTCATTGAGTTACGCCTTTTGGGCGGTTGCGCGCATATTTGTCCAGTCCGCCAAGGCGTGCGTCACAAGTCATATGCAGGAAAATGAGCGCACCTGGATAGCGCACAAACCAGGTAAATAAAAAGAAGCCTTATGCACAAACCGGATAAGTTGGCCCTATCAATACAAGTCATTTTTTCTCTACAATTACAAAATTAACAGGATGTCAGCCATTTTGGTTCGAAGCAGACATTTTGGGTGAACTTCAGGACTTGTACTTCGACGAAGCCAAGACACGGATATGAGATGGTCTACGCCAAATGGTGAATCTTTGAGATGGATGGATGGATGGATGGATGGATGGATGAGCTGTTAGGTGGGTGTGTAGATGGATGGATGGATGTTTGGGTAGGTGGATGGATATATAGATGGGTTGATAGATGAGCTGCTTGGTGGGTGAGTATATGAATGATGGATGGATGGATTTTTGGGTAGGTGGATGGATATATAGACGGGTTGATAGATGAGCTGCTAGGTGGGTGAGTACATGAATGGATGGATTTTTGGGTAGGTGGATGGATATATAGATGGGTTGATAAATGAGCTGCTAGGTGGGTGAGTATATGGCTGGATGGATGGATAGATGAGTTGGTAGGTGGATTTGAAGGTGGATGGATGGAAGGATAATAGATGATAGGTGGATGGACAGACAGGCAGATAGACGATCTTGCTATACCACTCAAAGTGTATTTGGTCAAAAGTCAACCGGTAATTTGATCTCTGGCCCGGTCCAAGACGTACAGTACAGGAAAGTTTGAGCGTGCACCCTCATTGTAAAATTGCTTTGACAGCAACAGCTAGATTTCCTGTACACGATGACAGGAAGATCAATGAATCCGAGCGCACAATAAGTGAGAATTTTCTTGGGAGGGTGACATTATCTGTTCAAAGTTAAACTCACAGCGGTGCCACCACGCGCTGGATGTCACAAATGCGATCGGTGGGAAGGTGCGATGGCTTTCTGAACGCCACAGGAAGTTACTGCTACTGATATCCAGTCCTGTGAGAGAACTTTTAGAGAGATGGGAGCCTTTTGGACAAATCTAATCAAACTCATATCCATTCTGTTATTTAATTTCAAGGGTTCAGCCACCCACAGTAAAAAGGAAAAATGGCTAACAGGGCTTGTGTTTGTTCATCCAGCAAATGTAATTATGATTGTGAGTTAAGTCGATACTTAGTTCGGTGATTTAAAGGTCATGCAAAGAAACAACTCTATTTTAAAGTCAACATACTTTTAGCTGGTGTTATCAATGTTAACCTTTGTCCTGTAGAGCTTTATCTGGTAACAGTACTGTATATACAGTGAAGAAAATAAGTATTTGAAGATCCTGGTATATCGTAAGTTCTCCAACTTTCCCCATGTTCTTTCCCTCAGTCAGAGCATTGAAGATGGGTCGTGGCTGAGTCTTTCAACATGAAAATGACGCGAAGCACACAGCCAAGAAAACCAAAGGGGTGGCTCCGTAAGAAGCATATCAAGGTTCTGGCGTGGCCTAGCCAGTCTACAAACCTAAACCCAGTAGAAAATCTTTGGAGGGAGCTGAAACTCTGTGTTTCTCAGTGACAGCCCAGAAACCTGTCTGATCTAGAGAAGATCTTTGTGGAGGAGTGGGCCAAAATCCCTCATGTGGTGTGTGTAAACCTGGGGAACAACTACAGGAAACGTTTGACCTCTGTAATTGCAAACAAAGGCTACTGTACCAAATATTAACATTGGTTTTCTCAGGTGTTCAAATACTTATTTGCAGCTGTATCACACGAATAAACTGTTAAAAAAATCATATATTGTGATTTCTGAATTTTCTTTATGGGTTATCTCTCTCACAGTGGACATGCATCTATGATGAGAATTTCAGACCCCTTCATGATTTCTAAGTGGGAGAACTTACAATATGGCAGGGTGTTCAAATACTCATTTTCTTCACTGTATGCAGTGAGTTTTTAATAAATGTAACTCACTAACAAAGGTACTTGACTGTTGAAGATGAAACGATATTGTGCTGATTAATAATCATATACTATATATACATGTTATATCTCCTGTGAAAACAGAGGAGGTGGCTATTTTTCGGGACTGCTTTTCTACAGGGTTCAACGAAATCTCAGTATGATCACCAGATTCTGAGTTGGTATGGGCTACCTGATTTTCATAAAGCTTCCTCATGGTTCTGTTCTGGGGCTGCTTTTCTACATCTGGCTCAGGGTGTCTTGAGTCTGTGCAGGATGCACTGAAATCTTAAGATGTGCAAGGCATTGTGGAGAGAAATCCCCTACCTGGTTTTCAGAAAACTTCATCCCAGCACTCTTCTGAGGCTGTTTTGCTACATCTGGCTCAGGGTGTTTCTAGGACGTTAAAATGACATCTGGAGAAATTGCGCTTCTCTGGTTTCAGAAAGTTTGATCTAGGTTTTCTTCTCGGGCTGCTTTGTTACATCTGGTTCGGGGTGTCTTGTCAGATTTCAATGGACCCTCAACATGATCCAGACCTGGGGCAAACTCTGCTGCTAAGTGTTATCAGATCATTCTGAAGAACTCTGTTCAGACATAGATGGACATAGTGACAGTGTGTATTGCAACTGTTCCTCCCCATTCTGGTAACAGTTCATGTATCCAAAACATATTTTAATGCATCATGTTTCTGTCCAGTCTCAGCAAATTGAGCCACAATAAATAAGAGGAATTATGACTAATCGCGCGCTACCACACCGGGCGATCCTACTAATCCCAACCTGGGGTGTTGGCTAAGGATCAGACATGTTCCCCAGAGGATCACCCCGCTCTGAGAAAGCATCACATGACGGTTGTCAAGCCTGCTTGCACATGAAGTACTCTCTCCCACTGCATTACTATATTTTTATACACTTTATGAATGTCAGCTCACCTTCCTCTGAAATGATGTATGAAATGTGAATTATATGTCCAAAGAACTTGAATCGTAGCAGGATGCCAAATGATCCCTTCCAACGATTCCAGCAGTACGAACATCAGTAGCCTAATAGTGGATTATCAAATGTTACATAACTCCGTAGGATACGCACCCAACCCCCAACCCATGCCTCTTACGATTGTGTTCATCTTCGAAAAATGAACTATACTGCATATACAGGGTAGTTTACTGGAAAACAAAGTATTTGTGTACAGTATACACCCACTGACAGTGAGCTATTTTAGTACTCAAGATTCAGTGGAGTGGGACACCCTGGAGTATACAGTAAGTACTGCATGTATTTAAGACAAAGTGGACAGATTGCATGGAAAATTGACTTATTAATACGTTGTAAGCAAATCGTTGCATCTCTGGATTGCCTAAAAACACCTAGACAAACAATTAACACTTACAATATCAAGTACTAGAGTCACTGATGGTGTAGTGGTACACACGCCTCGATTGCCGCTCAGTGATGGTGTCGATATCTGCCCTGTAACTGACTGTCGACCAGTCCAGGGTGTAGTCCACCTTTCACCCGAAGCTCGCTGGGATAGGCTCTAGCTTTCCCACAACCCTTGTGAGGATAAGCACCTTGGATAATGACATGACAATATGAAGTATTAATATATTTTAGTCTTCAGTTAACCAATTTTGGGTAAGAAAAGCGGGTTCCACCTCGGACTGGCCGCCAAGGACAGGGCACATCCGGTATATAGACAAACAAACATTCAGACTCACACCTATGGACAATTTAGTGTTCCGCTAACCCAAGATGAAGTTTTTTGGAGAAGAGGGGGTAAATCTTGGATTGGTCAGCACAGTTAGGAATATGCCAACTCCACATAGAAAGGAGCTAAGATTCAAACCCAGAACCATAAAACTACTAGGTAGGGGTATGATGCACTCGTACACGACTAGTGCCTTAAAAAACAAATGACATGAATCCAGTTAATTGTCCTGCAATTGTGACAGTCGTGTGTTATAATTCACAGCGAATCTGCTGTCGTAATCTTCTTTTGGCACTCGGCAAGCATTGAAAAGCAGCCGTGGCACCAAGCTGGATGCCAGCTGTTGTGCGTCTGCGTGCCAAGTCTGTTTTTGAAGGGCTGCTGGAGCAGGGCTGTGCGGCGAATGAGCCGAGGCAAAAGTAGAAGTGCCAGAAGCACGCCACGTCTCGTGTGATGTGATGTACAAAATGAAAGCAGCAACAGTGGTACTCCACTGGGGGATGTACTGTATAAAATGGAAGTAATATTGGATCTATTGTGACTTAGTAATGATTTGAAACATGAATTAAAATCGTCCATGCATTCTCGAGTTACAGATGTTTTGCTGCTGGGAGTCCGGAATTCAAGTCGTCTGAATTTCTCGAGTTTTTTTCCACGTCACCTGGAAAGAGCTCCGCCTCGGCCCCAAAAGAATAACAAGTCTTCTCTCACAAATCGCTCTTCTACAAAGAGGACAAAACCGACACAAATGTAGCTCAAACACAAGTCAGGGGGATCTTTTTTGGACACACGTATGACAGACAAAGGTGTTTTTATTTTAAACCAAACTGACAGTATTTATACTAAGTCCATATTAGAAAGTCACTCTGTGGAAGTCTAAAGAGCCAAAATATGGATCATTGAAAATGAAAATAAAAACGACCTTTGTGAGGATAAGGAGAATGGAAGAGGAAGGAATAGATAAATAAATCACCTTTTTGTTTTCCTACTATGACAAAATTAACATTTTAACATGAGCATAAAACTTGTTTGGATTCAAAATCACTAAATCCATCCATCCATCCATCCATCCATCCATCCATCCATTCTCTTCACCGCTTATCCTCATGAGGGTCACGGTTTCTGCTGGAACCTATCCCAGCTGTCAATGGGCAGGAGGCGCGGTACACCCTGAACTGGTTACCACCCAGGGCCCATTGAGACAAACAGACACAATCACACCTACGGGCAATTTAGAGTGTCCAACTAATGTTGCATGTTTTTGGAATGTGGGAGGAAACCGGAGTGCCCGGAGAAAACCCACGCAGGCACGGGGAGAACACGCAAACTCCACACAGGCGGGTCCGGGATTGAACCCGGGACCTCAGAACTGTGAGGCCAACGCTTTATCAGCTGATACACTGTACCACCAGTCACTAAATCACATTATTACCACTACCCAACAAGATATTAAGCATATTTTGTGGAAACACGCAAGTATACAGTTTAAAAATAACAATAATAATATTCAAATAAAAGTTTTGATTGATATTCAATAGTTTTAATGATTCTAAAAAGCATGCAACTTTTGTGTAATAACCTTTATCTTACAAATAAATATTTAATTATATTTAAATTAAATGTAAATAATAAAATGGGTTCAGGAGTATGAATTAATGTATTTAATGATCCATTTTACAATAAAATTGTAAAATATAACCTCATTAAATAGTTAATTAAATATAATGAAATTGCAAATACACTATTAAAAATGCTTTTGTATCATAGTATTTTACAAAAATTTCAAAATAGTAAAACAAATTCTTATCTTATGCAGTAATTGGTTACCATAATTATAATGAAATTATTTCAAAGACATTGAAGATGACCACAAATTATTTTATTATTAAAAAAGGAATTTTTCACATTTTACACATATTAGTATTTATTTTTACTGAGTATTTTCCACACATTTTTTTTATTCCCCCCCCCCCCTTCCCCTGGACCTCATCTCCAAATGATCTGGCTGACCTGAAAATGTGGCCTTTGAGCACCAAAGTTTTCCCATCCCTGCTTCAGGACATTACGGGGATTGCCAGGGCGCAGACATCTGGCGAGCCTGGCCCATTGACAGGAAATCACAGTAGCCTGCTCAACAGGACCCCACTTGGCAATTTCCTGCTCTACTTTCCACCCATGGAGGGACCCGTAAAGTGGGATTGTAAATGAGCTGCGCAGCATTTTAGTTACTAAAGCCCCACAGAGCCTAAAAAAAAACAACAACAAAATAACAACAAAAAGAGAACGTGTCAAAGGAAATATTTGTGATAATGATGTCTATTTAAAAAGGAAAATCACTGTGATGGTTTTGTTTTTTTTCTTACAGGCTTAGATTTCCCCTGGGAGGTTTTTGATTACAAACAGCTTTGTAACAGTAACAGTTTACTATTTGAAAATCTGCAATACAGTGACGGTGTAGTGGTTGGTACACACGCCTAACTTAGTGATGGTGCAGATATGCGCACCATGACTGACTGATGACCGGTTCAGGGCGGACGTAGTCTGCCTTTCGCCCAATGGTAGCCTGCAGAGACTATTGCACTCCTGTGACCCTTGTGAGGATAATCAGCTTGGACAGTGAGTCCACAAAAACTGAACAGGAAGACTATTTCTCGTTTATTTCTACAGCCATTTTCTGAGCTGCTCATCCTCACAAGGGTTGCAGGAGTGCTGGAGCCTATCCCGGCCATCCTTGGGCAGGAGGCGAGGCACACCTTGAACTGATTACCAGCAACTCGCAGGAGACACATATGTACAACCATTCATAATCACACCTACACTCACCCATTTTTTTTTTTTTGTAACGCTCGTTCTCTTTGGGGTGGTGTTTAGCCAATCACTTCAAGAGAAACGAGCACTCACACACTTTTGTTTTTTTTGTTATGGTGCTTGATTTGGATCTAAATCGAGATTCCATGTAATGGTCAGCTATGGACATGTGTAATAACCTGTTATTTAATTGCTGTTGGTCATATTCATTCGTGAGTCGTTTTTTATAATTGAGTTAACTTTTCCTCGGGTAGAAGGACAAAGGGAATCTGAGCAGGAGCTTTTCTCCATGCGCGCCGCAATTAACTGCTGAGTCCAGGGTGGCAGATTGTTCATTTTATCTAAATCCAAATGGTTCTTTGTCCACATGTCCTGGGATCAACTGCATGTATCCAGTTTATCAGTTTGCATTATCCAAGACTTAATTGTCTAAAGGTAATGTGCTTTTACTTTGAATTGTCAGTTGTGTATAGGAAACGTCATTGGCTGGCGGCCAGTCTCCAGCTTCTCTTGGCAAAATCCAGTTGGGGTACGCTCTCGCTCTGCCACAATCCTAATGAAAAGCCCAATTCTGAAGCTCACTGTTCAACTATATTAGCGTGCCAATTTTGTCTTCCACTTGATTGGACTTCCTACAGAGTAGGACGACGACTGGGGAGGAGAGATGGCAGGCAGCAGTTTGCAATCACCATCACTTCGCCTCCATGACACCGAGGGGAGTGTTGCACACTGTAAGAATTTGCTTCGGGCAACATTGGAATGCATTTTGAGCTGGTCGCAATAACAAACAAAAGCAAGCAGGTGTTGGTGAAGGAGGTGCACGTTTGTCTTTACAGGTGAAATTTCTCAAGGCGTGGCCATGGTAAAACACGTGTTGCCTGCTGTGAAACCCAAATTAACTATTTATTTGGCTTGTTTTAGATATTTCATCATAGTATTTCCAATGAGCGTTCACATAAAGATCTGTTGATGGTTTGGTGCTGAACTTTTACCAAAAAAACATTTACAGAGCAATTCTACACACCCTTGTTCAAATGGCCAAAATAATATAAATTAGATCAAGATAAATCATTACACTCTTTTCAAGAAGTGAAGTTAAAAAACTAACACTTGGTTGCACAAGTGTGCACACCTTCTTAACTGAATATATCGCTGTTCAGAATTAACTGACATCTCACCTGCCGTCATTTAATGACTGATTAACTCCAAATCAATCCCAGATGTTCTAGGAGGATTTTCCCGACATTTTTGCTTTCTGGTTTTGTGCAAACACTGAAAGCTATTTCAAATGTTCAATAGTGACTCCATTAAAGTTCCACCTGCAGCTTAAGATAACTCCAAAGCATGATGCTGCCACCATGCTTTATAGCAGGTATGGTGTTCTTTTAGTGGGGAGCAGTGTCATTACGTCAGTCTTTTTTTAGTCCTCCTCTTGAATTTTTTTTTTTTCAGGTGAGTTGTATAAGGCATAGGTCAAAATTATTGGTGAATCATTTGACATATTTCCCTTGGGACTTTAACCAGGAGTATGTAGTCCTGTATTGCCAACTGTGAACCTGTACCTTCAGGGCAGATCCTCGGGTTAAGGCTTGTCCGTGTCTGAGAATAGGCCGCCATCCAGTGGTCACTTATGGTCAACCAGCTTGCTGCATTCAACACATTTTTAAGCGTTTCACTCCTGCATCCTCTCTATCTCCAGTAACATTGAGAAAGTTTTGAAATCACCAAACCAAAGGTTCCTGCAATTTTTACAATGAAGCACAATTAAAAACTGTACCTGCACAGAGAAAGCTTGGTTATGTTGTGAAGCTGCTCGCTACATCCAACACGGATTGTCTTGAATCTGAGCAGGGTGCAATAAAATCTCATAAATATCAAGAATTCATACAGTGGCCAATACTGGTCGCAACACAACGGCATCAGGACCAAACGGAAATCTCGGCAACTGTACATTTTTGAGCAAAATGTCCGCCCCGTGTCAGAAACATAAGTCGCTGCATATTTTTTTTTAATCTTGGCCACTTTCATAGCTGTTCTTGTGTTAATTATTCAGGATGAACATTAATAAGAAAGGGGGAAAAAAGCCAGATTTTCACCAATTGTTTTTATTTTTCAATTATTCATCAAGTTTCAAGTTATCTCAAAGGCCAGGTTTGTGGGGTTTTAAAGGGTACCAACAATTTTGTCAATGTGATTAATTCGTAGTGTATATTTTTTTCATTTGATTAACATCCTGAAACTGCTGACAAAACGTCGACAGACAACAAAAGCACAAAAATACTGCTGTTGAGTTACAATGCGGATTGATCTTAACAATGCACATCAGGGGTGTCAAACTTTTTCTCGGGCTGCATTATAGTTATGATTTCCCTCAGAGGGCCATTAGAGGAGTGAAACCATACACTGTAAATATTTAATCAATAAATGATATTATTACCACTACCCAACAAATTGAGGAATAATTAGTTTCGAAATCAAGAGACAAGAATAATAGCTTGTTCAAGTATTGTTTAAGTTACTGTAGAAAAAAGCGTTTCCTAACAGTAAACTGCAATATCTCAACATTATTATTCACAATCTGAAATTTGAATACAGATTTGAGTAAAAATCAGGAAAGTTGCAGGCCACAAAAAATGATGTGGCGGGCCGCATTTGGTCCCCAGGCCTCGAATTTGACACCTATGATGTACATCCTCCTTTTTTATTACTAGATTCACACTGCATGGCTCAAGAGCTGCAAAAAAATTTGTTCTCATGAGGCAAGTACAAAAAAAAAAAAAAAAAAAAAAGCCCAGAATTGGACATCCAATGAGAAGCAGGCCTCTTCCAAGTGTGGATAACATTAACACGTCCACATATGCACCGATACCACAAACAAAGAATTGGCACAACATCACACAGCTTTTTATAGTCATTATTACAGTATACGTTAGTCAACAAAACCCAGCAAACGAGTCCCACTTCCTGCCTTTCCAAAGGACGACATGAGTTATTTTTCCAAAGAGGCACTTAAAATTAAATGATGACTTCACACACCTGGCTCATGTAGTGTAATGTTTGCATGGAAGAGTTAACCCTCCTGTTACATCGTTTAACATTTTTAATCGGAAAGAAATATCTAATCTAAATACAGTTGAAGCCAGACATTTACATACACATTTCCTTTTTTTGTCCCACAGTCTGAAGTCAAATCAGACTAAACCTCTCCTGTCTTAGGTCAGTCAGGATTACAAAAATAATTTAATTTATCATTTTAATTTTGTTAAATGTGACGAAGTCGAACACAGTTCTATGGACCGTAGTTCAAATCTCAGCCCTGCCTGTGTGGAGTTTGCATGTTCTCCTTGTGCCTGCGTGGGCTTTCTCTGGGCATTCCGGTTTCCTCCCACGTCCCAAAAACATCCATTAATTGAAGACTGTGAATTGCCCGTAATTGTGAATGTGTGTGAAAATGGTTGTTTGTCTCTGCGTACCCTGTGATTGGCTGGAAACCACTTCAGGGTGTGCTCCGCCTTCTGCCTGAAGATAGCTGGGATAGGCTGCAGCACTCCCGCTACTCTTGTGAGGATAAGCGGCTAAGAAAATGGATGGATGGATTATTGTGGCATTTAACAACATTAAATAATTTTGCTGATCTTGACTGACGTGAAACAGATTTGACTTCAGACAGTGTGACCAAAAATGAAATGTGTGTTTTTTCAATGTATATGTCTAATCAACATATGCAATCTTTCAATGTACATATTGTCAAGTTTCACTCGATACTGTGATACCAACAATGTGTAGGGAGAATTTCATTACAATTTTGTATTACTTAACACACACCTGGGTCAAACTGACCCAGGAATGCTTGCGCTGATCCTGAGAAACGAACACAGCAGGAGGGTTAAGCAAAGCAGAGGCACACAAGTGTTGGACAAGATTAGCGTGTATTTTGTGGGCAGTAAAACATCCAGAAGAGAACTATTAACAGTAGGTTTTGTCTACTCTTTTTGGAGGATTCAGCTTTTGGTCATTTTGTGCATCGGTATTAAAACCAGCAATTGATTATCTTTCAGAATGATTAAAAAAAAAAATCACAATGAAAAGGGAATAAGATAGAATACTTTCAGATGAAACGGCTTTTTACTGCAAATGCATGTATTTTATAGAGGATTTTGCTCCCTTTTTACATACCTAATACGTTGTTAGTTTTTGATAATTAATAATATTCCTCACGATTTAAATGAATGTTTATAGTTTCACTTTAAAATGGGTCATTTTGACCGGCATCATAACAGTAGAGTTGAAACAGGCTAACTAGCATGTTAGATGGTTCAATTAACGATCGTTACAGACTCACTATGATGGGCACATTTAAAATTATGACACTTCAGCACGTCAATGTCATTTCTATTGAATTACAAGAGTACTCTATATTAGGTGATGCTTAGGTTGAGGGTAAATTGACTCAGTCTTTGGAAAGAAACACCCTCTACTTAGCACAAATATTTTCAATTTCACATATTTTCAATTTCATAGTGATGGAGTTGAGAATGGAAAACTTTGTTGATCTGATTTTTTTTCCCATTTCTGATACTTTTGGACAATAAAAAAAATACATGTTGATGCAAACCGACAGGAGGGTTAGGAAATGTAAAATGGCAGATAAGTAATAAATCTGGTTTATGTTTAAACATAAAAAATTGAATATTAATTGAACACTAAATGGATTTGTCGCAATAACCGGAAAAATGATGAGGTTCAGCATTAAAAGCACTTGTACAATTTCACTCTCCCTAAAAAAAAAAAAAGGTCACTGTTGTGATTTGTGATCATACCAGTAATAATGCATTACTATTACATCACTGTCAATTAAAAAAAAAAAAAATATATATATATATATATACACACATACACACACATACATACATATATATATTTTTATTATTATTATTGTTATTATTTTCCCCCCCACCCCCCAGGGAATGATTTACTTAGATAAATCTCTCAGACATGGACATTGCATTTTAACTAAATCACTTAAGTAACACGTACAATTGATGAGATCAGAGAAGCTTCTCAAAAAAATAATGCACTGTAGTCTTATAACGACGGAAGTCGTGTTGGTTGGCAGGGACTACAAATATCCATTTAGGAGCAATCGAACCTCTGCGGCATGAAGGAGGCTATAAAAGTCAGCAGAACGCTCTAAGGTCTGACAAATGGCTGAAGCTCTATGCTCCAGTGAGGATCTGAAGGCATCTGGTGTCCACACAGACAGAGGTCAACTGATATTCAACTTTAACGAGACATATGTCACAATTTTGAAGAGGACATAAAGGGAAACAGCTTTCTATTGCTTTTATATAAATAGTTGGGTATCTGGTCTATGAAAGCTTGGGTTCAGTAATTTCACACGATGGGTTGGGCCTTGCACTCCAGCAATCCAACTACAGTATTTGTGTAAAAGGTCTCATTTCCTTGCTGTATTTCCCATCGATCAAATGTTTTCTGAGTAACTTGGGGTTCACTATTTTAGGATGAGGACTGTGGGAGAAGAGGCCAAATCTAACCTTCCAAGGAAAAAGAGGAAGATGAGTAGGGGAGCCACAGCAATGCAAGGCAGGATTATGAAAAGGAGGAAGGAGAGAAGTAGAAGAGAATACAACAGGAAGGCAAAAAGGAGAAGTGGGAAGGCGTGGAGGAGGAAGAAGGAAGAGGAAGACAAAGAAAAGGAAGTTGGAGGGATTGATTAGCATGAGGAAAAGGATGACAAAGAAGAGGAAAAAGAGCAGAAGGATGAGGAGCAGGACAAGGAAGAGGAAAAAGATGAAGAGGAGGAGCTTGATGAAGAGCAGAAAGAAAAAGAAAAGGACGAGGACAATGAAAGACAGGAGAAAGGGGATGAGGATAATGAGGGAAGGATGTGAAGGCTTACGTTTGTTGTACATTTCATTGAGCAGTAATAACTTTTCTGTTCTTCAAATGTGGACTACTCTACTGCATTAGGCAGTGTGCGTAAACACGGGTCACTTTGGGTTCTCTCAAGGAATGCATGACAACGGATGACGTTGAGGTTCAACAGTCCGTTGGTAAAGGCAGTGTAGGACTTTTAACAGTGCATGAACAGCATCACAACACCCCCCCACCCCAAAAAAAGAAGGTTAAAAAAAAAAAAGTCAAACTGCTAAAACTCTGTCGATAAGCCTAAGTATCAGCAGCGTAATGCGGTTGCAGAGCTATAGATATACAGTGGCAGGCAAACTTGGTTCACCAGATTGGTCCTAATCGGACCACGTGGAGCTTTTCATGCAAATACAGTGATGTCCTGACTTACGAGTTTCATTTGTTCGGGCAGTCAAAACAATCCGTTCCACTGCCATGTTAATCCGTCCCATTCTTTTTTTAACACAAAAACAAGCACTCTACGGTATTGTACTTCATAAAAACACAGTAACATAATAATCTAAGAGAATGTAAAATATTAATCAGTTTGTGCGTCATGATTCCATGCTTCAATGGTCAGTGACCATTGTACTACCGTAATTTTCGCCCTATAAGCCGTGACTTTTTTCACATGCTTTCAACCCTGCGGCTTATGCGGTGATGCGCCTAATTTGTGCATTTTTTTCTAACAGCCGCAAGGGGGCACTCGAGTGGAAAAGGTAAGCGTGAGACCGGTGGAATATATGTGCCGAGGAATTTAATTTTACCGGTATGTTTTTGTTTTTGGGACCAGCCTTATTGGCGCTGCAGTAACGTTAGCGCTGTGCTAGCCTGTTGCTGCTGACTTACTGCCCTGTCTCAGTAATTTTTACCGGTATGTTTTTTTTTTTTTTAACCAGCCCTGTTAGAGCCATGGTAGAGTTAGCGTCGTGCTAGTGTGTTGCTGCGTCTCACTGATTTAAGTATGTTTTTTTTTAACTGGCCCTGTTGCTATTGTGTAGCTGCCACTGTACTACTGTGTTGTTGCTATGTTAAGCTAAGCTAAGATATTAAAACTTTGAAAACTCTTTCTGTATACCGTCTTTCTTTGTAAATATCTCCTGTTTCAATGTGGGTTTCAATGTTGGCACTTGTGGCTTTTACATTGGAGCGTCGTATGTGTGTACCAAATGGTATTTCCTTTACAAACGTACTAGTTGAGGCTTACAACCAGGTGCGCTCTGTAGGCTGGAAATTACGGTACTCATTCTAGTGTCCACCAGATATCAGTATATTATCTTCAAAAAAAAAATAAATAAATACAGAAAGATAGAGGACAATGTCTTGCAAGCTCAGTGAACTGCAGTAATATTCGTTGTTCTTCATAGAGGATAAAGAAGACAATGGACACGCGCTATTCACAGGGGATAGGCACAGAGCCTGATTGCAAATAATTACCGTTCCATTGTAATTGCCATAAAATAAATTTAAAAAACATGCATCAGCTGAGGACCAGGGGGGAAAATGGAAATAAGCAAGGAATAAGGCGTTTTTCGCTCACCTATGGCATTTTGCAATGTGTGTTTGTGTTAAGATAGTGGACTTTCGAAAGTTACGTGGTTTGGTTAAATACTTCGGCTAATATTTCGGGTTACTCGTAAGTCGAGGTACCACTGCATCAAGAAGGCAGTTTGCTGATGAATGTATGTCTAAGGCTCTGCTCCAAGGTAAACAAATAATAAGACAATATCATCAAGGGTTCACAAAAAAAACCTTTTTGGAGTAGTGGGGCTTGTTTAAAAAAAAAAAAAAAAAAAAAAAAAAAAATCAACACAATACCAGATACCATCAGAGAACACAACACAACGCCATGGGCACAAGGGCTCCCAACAGGAAGTACATCACTCTGTACAGGTGCAGTGGGGAGAACATCACCATAGCGATGGACACAGGCAATGGGAGAAAGGATGTTAATTGCAGGAGTTTGCTGAGAAAAAAAAGAAATAAAGGTGAAGCGCGTGATAGGATGATGCGGAAGAGTTTCCGCTCTGCGGGTGAACAATACCTGTTGGCGATCGTCAGCGTGTCACAGTTAATAAGCACCACGTAGGCGACAATCAGAGGTACAAAGTATGGCCAACAGGGGTCGGGATCAAGATGGGTGGAGTACCTGCAAACCAACAGCGAACATTGTGAAATAAACGATTTGGATCATCTTTAAGAGACAGCCAATAATCCGGCCTTTGCTGGAAAGGGAAAGTGCTCTCAAATGTGTTGAATTTTGGCTAAAATTGTCTTTCAGCGTGGCAGTTGAAAACTTGGATGGTATGTCGCACTCTGTACGACATTTTTGCATTATTAGTATTGTGCTACTACCGGTGCTAGTGGTCTCCAGTCCAAAGCAATTCAGCGGGGAGTGAATTTGTGATTTTTTCTGATTTTAACTCATTAGATTTGGCACTTGCTCAAGCTTGGGTGGGGGGTTGGTTGAAATGGGAGAGATGCAACACAGTGGTAAAAATGACCCTGTCCCAGCTTTTTTGGAATGTGGTGCATCCATAACATTCAAAGGTAACGATCCAATGTGACATCGTACCTCAGGTTGCGGATCCAGTGGATAAGCGAGGGTGTGCTGAGCATCACAGGGACAGTAAAGAGAGCAGACAGACCCAGGTGGAGCTGCAGGTCATCCTGGGCCTCCTGTAGAGCCCACTCCGACAGCAGGGGCAAGTCATTACTTTGTTTGGTCTCTGCTCCGGAATTTTCCTTGTGGTTCTGGGGTGCCTGTAAATAGTTTCAGGGATGCTCTTGAAATATTATATTGTATTTCGTGTAATTTCACATGAATAATCTGCGGGTTTTTTTTAATCAAAAGTTGATAAAGCACTTTATACATTGGTATAAGAAAAATGAAAAAAAATCTTTCACATTGTATAAATACATATCGGTGTGCTTATGTTTGTTTTATTTTTAACAGTTCTGAGTGACAAAGTATTGGCACCTCATTTTTTTTAAACGTATGCTTCATGTCAGTTGTAATTTATTCAATAGAATGAATGCCTTGGCATAAAATTGCACATGATTCAATAATTTAAATATTCATTCATAGCTTTTATTTAAAGAATGACACATTACAAGTAATATGATGTTGAGTGGTCCTGTAGCAAAACTAAATTGGTAAGCTAAATTGATTATTTTTTTTGTTAAAAACTAAGCATAACAAGATATGAGTATAATGTAATTTTGAGAACACTTCTTGTGCAGATCTCAAAGTCAAAATAAAAATTTCAGCACTCTCAGAACGTATTGGCTATAAAACACTGTATTTAAGACATCGCCCAAGGATAGCTGACAAAGGCTCCGGCACGCCTGCAACCCTAGTGAGGATAAGCAGTGCGGAAAATGAATGAATGAATAGTTGCAGTTTTCACACGTTAGATTGTCCCTACAGGGGAACGCAAGCATTTGACAAACAAAAAAATAACAACACATTAGTACATGCACATAGAGCAGACAATTTCCTTCAAAAACTTAATAAAATACAGATAATATTTAATGTTTTGAACATATGGATAGCAGTAAATCATTGTTGGGCTTCAAATATAGATTTTGGGGGCTGATATTATACATGAAAAATTGTGGCATGTGTTCGGTTTGTCTTACCAGATTGAGAATGTGACGCAAGGATCTTTCTGTCATTTGTAGTCTCAGTACCTGAACACACAATAGCAAATATGCTGCAGTCAGTTAACCCTCTTATGGCATTTGTTTACATGAACAGCAGAAATGAAGCTGAGTCAAAATTACACATTTGAGTGTTAAAATAAAATTAGGAAAAATGTATTTCTAAATCTGAGGGCTTCTTTTTTTATTGAATTAAAAAATATATATATACCCAAGACCTTTATATTTTCCAATATTCATATTTTTCTCAGGGAAAAAAAAGTTAAAAACTGTAGTGGTTGCAGATAATAATAATAATACTTGGTATTATTCAGTAATCAGTAGTAATGGTGATGCAGCATGTTCCATTTAGTTTGACTTCAAGCACATCATATAGACCCATGAGGATTTTTTGTATAAATGCCTATTCTGTAATTACCCAAATAAAATTAAAAATATGGGGGGGGGGGGATGCTAGCTGCTAGTTGATTGTGGTTCTACCCAAAAGGCTGAAAATTACAGAAGCGCCACAAAGTGCCAGCAAAGCACCAGATTTAGCTAAATGGAGTGCCTCAAATCACAAACACCAAGTTACCACAAGATGTCAGCAAAACAACACTTTTATTACTTTGGTCTTAGCACAAGAACAATAGGCTCCCCCCAACCCCGTGTGACTATGTGAAGGATAGCTTTAAAAAATATTTATAGCTTATGATTTAATACATTTCCAATGATTTCAATCAATATTTCAAGAATTATTTCCTAAAGACCATGTTTTAATTTGACGGACTAATTTTTTTTTTTAAATACTTTTATATACGTAGTAAAACATAATGCTCCCAAGTCCCAAAAATGTATGTAGGACCACATTCTGAGCATCCACACACACTTACCCTGTACAGGTGAAACAAAAAGGCGGTCGTGATTGACAGCACTCCACAGGTTGTCCAGCCCACGATTGTGAGAGCTACCACGACGAGAACTTGGGTCCGCATGCGCAGAGTGCCACAGTCTCTTGAGATGGACGGTCTACAACATGGAATAATCATGATTGGTAACGCTGATATTTTTCTTTGAAATTATAATATTCATGGGTTGTTGATTCATTTTATTCTATGGCATTCTTTGAGTGTCCAGTGTAACAGACTAAAAAGGGCAGGGTCCTTTGATAGAGCAGATAGTCCAGAACGTAGACTCCCATATTACTGTACAGTAACAAATGTCATGTTTTATTTTTTTGGGTGGCCGTAACACCTGGTACAGGCCAAATGTATTGTAAATAAATGTGAAAACTTTCAAAATGTTAGATCCAAATTTACCATGTGGTTTATGTAGACATTGTCAACATACTCATTTAATTCCACTTCATAAGCCCTGACAAATAAGTGCTTCCTAATTCTAACTCTGTCACGGATTATGTGCTTGATTATAAAAAAGCAAAAGTTACCTTCAAGTTAAAAGCCTTTCTAAAACAATTTGTTATTTAAATGTATTTATTGCATACACCATTATTGTAATGGCGGATACATTTGCAGTTCCTAGATGTTATATTTATATTTTCTGTATTGAGTATTACTCTTGAAATAATGCAAAATTCCCTATTGTGGGACTAATTAAGGTTATACTCTATTGTAAATATTTATCATATTAATGTACTTCTAAATGGGGTAGCACAGTTTGCCTGCGCGGGTCTTCTCCGGGCCCTCCAGTTTCCTCCCACATCCCCAAAAACATGCATTTAATTGGAGACTAAATTGCCCATAGGTGTGACTGTGTGTGAATGGTTGTTTGTCTCTATGTGCCCTGCGATCCAAGCCTGGAGATAGCTGGGATAAACTCCAGCAATCCCGTGACCCATGTGAGGATAAGTGGCTCAGAAAATGGATGGATGTACTTCTAAGTTTATACGATGATTTTCTCATGCGATGTAGCCAACTACAGGTGACAAACCATAATTAATGCTGTTCCAGCCGGACATTTATGACAAGTGTACTCTATCAACCAATCACTGAGTTTGGTATTTTGTGACTTCATGTCACGATAGGATAGCAATCATTATAGCTTTCTAGTCTTTCACCACTTAACTACTCCTCGTGATCTGAAGACTTTCATGAACAATGATAAGAGACTGGCTTCGTCAACAGACAGATGACAGATTGTCATTAGGTCTGAGTTGTGTTACCAGTGGATTTGTCCCGCTTTTAGGGTCCTAAACAGGTCAGGGTCAACAAATTTTGAATAATGAATGTGTCCAATATTTATGACCAAATCTCTTCTTGTATGGGGGAAGATGACATCTCTCAGGTCATGCTGCTGAAAATGTTGGCGTGCAAAATAAAATAAAATGCTGAAGTGCCAAAGTGCTATCCCGGCGACCATGGGCGACTACCAACGTTTCCTCAAAGGCTATAGGACGCTGGCCAGAACGTCATGGTGTGACGGGGCCATAAGTAGCTGGGGGACAACAAGCATTCCCGTTAGCACACAAATTGCAAAAAGCATCCAGGTTTAGGAGATTGTTCAATGTGGACGCACCATTTTCTTTCTTTTTTTTTTTTTAATTTAGTGGATATGACCATGTGCTCACTGCGTTTTTTGCTCGTGTCATAACATCCTGTTTCAGCCATTTTATTCAACCAAAAATAGCCTTTAGGGCTATTTTCACTTGAAACGTTTCAGTGGCTGAATTTTCAGTGGATTAGATCATCCGTGCAAAACAACTGGATTGTTCATACCTGTACAGCACAGCTAAGATCAACGAAATGAGCTGGGTAAAGAGTCGGATCAACATGCTGCCCCAAAATGCCACCGCAGCGCCAAAAATGTAGAGGAGTGGGTGCAGGGTGTACGACCACTCTGCAGATGGCGTTGGGCTGTTGAGAAACGCCGCATCAGGGAAGATGGGAGGGGTGACGTCCATCAAGGGAAGGCAAAGCACCGACCATGTGTCTTTTAACCAATTACAACTGATAGGGAGAGAATAGTTCAGACTTCTTCACATTCTCATACAAGCTCACCGCAGCACCAACCCACTTACCTCAATAGAATGTGCAGGATATAAACAGACAGGTTGACTTTATGAGGCTGGAGCCCTTTGCCAAGCGCGAGACTAATGTTGGCAGGTCTCCCCGACTTCCTGATGGCGGACATCTGACAACCGCAGGACAGCAGGAGGGTTACAGTAGTGTACACTGGCACCATGGGGCCAAAGAAGCGCAGGATCTATGAGAAAAAAACAGCAGATTTTTCTTGGTAAACAAAGCATCAAATCAGCCTAAACCAAAGATCAGTTTATGTGAAGAGCTCACTTTGTCCCTTCTCGTACATTCGTTTTACACCAACAGTAATAATGCAGTAGAGCCCAGATGACTCAGGAGCATCTTCAATTTTCCAAAAGTGTCAAAATATGGAAAATAAATCCAAATAAACATATCACTTTAATTGCAATGAAGTTCTAAAGAGCCATTTCAAGTTGAAAAGTTTCATACAGAAAAAGATTTCCATTGGTATTTCTTTAATTTAACTATAGGTCATGTGACACATTCAAATATTTCGTCAAAGAAACAACAACAAACAAAAACAAAAATACCTGTCCCAGCACTCTGGGAAATGACGATCTCACTGAGACCTGAGAAAAGACAAAACATTGATTAAAGAGATGAGGTGAACATAATGACATTTTTTCTAAAAACTATTGGGTTTTTTTGCAAGTCACATTGACCCTTTTTGAACATAACATCGGGCGATAAATTGATTTTAATTGGAGGATTACCGAAAAGTAGGCATACACAACCTTATATTGGCAGTTGGGTGCAGTGTGGAGCTGAAGGAGGACACTGGATGAATTGTCCGGACGGTTAGTGTGGAGCATCCCTGAAATCTCCGTCACTGATGGAACACTGGTGGAATGACCACACGTAGCTAGTTAGAATGTGAAAATAATTGATGAATTGGCACCACACACTAATAATCACTCACCTGGCTGTTACTAAAGAGTCCTCCAGGAACCACGGTACCTGCATTCTGTAGACACTGGGTGGCACACGAACTGACAAAAAAAAATCCTGCAAAAGGTTTTCTTTTCTCTCCAAAAAAAGACACTCAAAAAAAGAGTAACTGACTTACCTTTTTGTACCTTACACTGACTTGCAACATTAATTCTGAAAGCCTGATAGACCTAGAGACAAAGAAAAAACACAAATATGTCCACACTCCTGTGACATATTCGGGACATAGTGACCATGTCTTGCCAAATACCTGGTGGAAATGTTGCAGCTCAATGGTGTGGAAAAGGCCACTAAAGTTTATAGTCACTTCGCTGACTGCCAGCCCTATAAAAAAAATAATAGATGGTAATGTCATTCATCTAAAATGGAAATCAGAATAGGATGCAGAACTCACCAAAGGAGAGAACATGTGGAACAGAGGCCGAAAGAGTCAGAGATTGATGCCTTTGCCACTCGCACTCCACTGTGAACTGCAATCCAGAAGTGATCCAATATTATGTTAATTGCACTATGTAAGATACACAGTGCACCTCAAGAAGTATTGGAACAGTGGGGCTTAATCTTAAAGAACTCAATAGTTCATCTTTTATTTTGAGGTATTTTGTCTAGAGGAAAAGAAGACTGGTCAAGTCAATCTACAGACTTAAACCCAATAGAGGCAAGGAAGAAGATCTGTATTTGATAGTGTAATTCTGTATGAAGTACATACCTCTTTGCCATTAACGTTGGACGCCGAGACCACCAGATGTGTGAATGAAGACAAGTCACTGAGATTTAGCGTCAAGACCTGAAGAGAGCAGGAGAAACCACATAAACACCACCAACAGCAGGACTCTGATTGGCAATGTTCTTTAATAACCTTATAAGGAGGCAGAAGCTCAGCGCCCTTGGACAAATCCACCATGTGCACACTGTGGAAAGAAAGACTTCTACTGTGCTACAGGACAATGACAATATTACACGTTGAATGCTAAAACTAGTGGACTGTATTTGCATGCTTACCATGAAGAACCATTCCAGTGCACACAGCCGTACAACCAGCTTGTCATGTCCTGTTGTACAGCAATGAATTAGAGTTTTACTTTTATTGAGATTACATTTTGGATTGGGATTGCTCAATTGTGATGGTATATTATACAGATACTAGATGACAAACTATCACTGAGATTACATTTTCAATAAAGAATGCTCAGATGTAATGGTAGATCATAGAGCTACTCAATGACTGTACATCTTAAAGGAGGCTAAAGCATCGCTATGAGGCAGAATCCTCCTATCTCCAAAATCACTACTCTTCAGGAAAATAAAAAAAAAATCCACTCTTTCACCCCGAAGCCTGTTTCCTCCAACCAAAAAAAAAATTTATTTTCTACGGCGCTTATCCTCACAAGGGTCGCAAGGGTGATGCTAATTATTCACAAATAAAAACAACCGTGGTGGCATTATCTTCATCGGGCTTTGAAAGGTCTAAGAGCCATGCATGATGCAATAAATGAAACCACAGGCAAAACTGAATCTGTACGCATTTACCTCCATGGTGGACCACATCCTTCTACATTGTAACATGACAACATTTGTGTTTGTTCCTTTTTTTCAAAGAAGGCTTTCTCAATTGTATCTAAACTATTTTGGAGTGCTAGGAACAATTAAGTGGTGATTCGGATTGACTCATGAATCCTAATAAAAAAATCGAAGGCCGCATCACAATTATTGCATTTGAATGAAAACGAGTCAAAGATTATTCTGACCTGTGGTGCAACGCTGCCTGCATGCTGTGCATGAACAGTTATAAAAGTTATGGAAAAAAAAAAAAAAGGCTTTCTGCTGAAGGAGTCTTGCGTTTAGCCGAGCTCTCCAGTGAACTGCATGGATAACATGGAAGCACTTCAACGCAAGCTGAAAAGGAGCGATCACTCAAGAAGGTGACTGCAGCACAACAGGAGATTTAATGATTGATTGATAAAAAAATATTGGTAGTTACATTTTCCAGTTGGTGCCGGTCCCCGAGAGCCTTGACTATGAGTTAATGAACAATTGAGAATTACATTTGCCAAAATGTCCCTTTTAATAAATGACAATCAATATGAGCATCCGTCCATCTCATGCACTGCTTTAGAGGAGCTAAACAATCACAACATAACAGAGTGGCAACAATGTTTCTGCAAATGTCACCTGGTTGCTGCTCCGACAGTAGAAATCACTGTAAGCCTTCCTACGGCTTGAAAGGGCGAACACAAAGTATTTGACTTCTACTTCCTGGAAGCACAGTAAGTTCTGTTACGCAGAAAAGCCAGTAAATCTCTTTAATGTAATGGACCAAGATATGCAGTACCTTTGTTGTGGTATATGCCAGACGCAAAGTGTTCACTTCACTCCATGCCTCTGGAGCATCTGTAATAATCCAAAACCGTTCAAATTGCTTCCAAAAGAAATTAACATGACTGAATGTGACTATCAGGTGAACAAAAGAAATAACCTAGCGTGGAGACAGAGGGTTTTTGAGTTTCTCCCAACATTCTGGCAGGGTGTCGAATGAAGTGGTGTTTGAGTACGGCGATCTTCTTCATTGGGTTGTCTGTGAACTAAAAAAAAAACATGAAAATTACAGCTGAACTTAAATTTAAATATAGTAGCCACAAACGAACCTGTCTGGTTTCTGGATCGACAAGGTCGAAGAAAGCCCTGACAGTAGCAAGAATGAGCTCTTTGCACCTGAAAAAAAAGACTTGCATGTTAGATGACTTCATGGGGGGAAAAGGAAAAAAAAAAAAAAAGAACTCCACAGAAAATGTTTCCTTTACCACACAATGGATAGGTGGTCAGTGGAAACCCAAGTCCTAGGAACTGCAGTGGCCTTGAGAAGGAAAAAAAAAAAAAAAAAAGAAGCTATGGAAAGGTGTGTCGAGGCCTTTTGTTATTTTTGCCATCATACGCCAGGACAATGTGATTGAAGAACAGAGTTCAGGTGACACTGTATACACTGTACACTATATTTTTGGCAGAAAAAGAGGAAAGTAGAGAGGTGAAAGAGAAATTCTGAAAGGAGCTGGGTGAAGTAGTTCTGAGCTTTCCAGACAGAGAATGAGCTGTGAATGGTGCAGATTTGAATGCACATTTAGGTGAAGGAAACAGGGGTGAAGAAGTGATACCTAAGATTGGCATCCAGGTAAGGAACCTTGAGGTACAGATGGTAATGGACTTTGAAAAAAAGATGGAAATGGCTGTAATGAAAACTTTTTTCCAGAAGAGGCAAGTACATAGGATGACCTACTAAAGCAGAGGTGGATGCACGCTTGTGGAATACATCTTGTACCGATGATGTAATCTGACTGCGGTTACTGTCTGTTAAGAAGAGGTGGGGAAGAGTGCGGCTAGACACCAGAGAATTGTGGTGTGTACAATGACTATGGCTAGATGAGGTTAGACTGGAGTCCCTGTGGACCATGACGGTCACAGATGATATTGTGATCTGCAGTGAAATCAGGGGGCAGTGGGAGCAACAGTTAGAAAGCTGGACGCATGCATTGGAAACAAGAGGAATGATGATTAGCCCAAGTAAGAATATGTGCATAAATGAGAAGGGTGGAGGGGGAAGAGTGGCTCTGCAGGGAGAAGAGATAGTGAGGGTGGAGGATTCAAAATATTTGGGATCAACAGTCCAAAACAATGGTGAGTGTGGGAAGGAATTGAAGAGACGATTTGGTGAGTGTGGGAAGGAATTGAAGAGACGATTCTAAGCATGTTGCAATGGGTGGAGGAAGAATTCAGGTGTGTTTTGTGACAGACGAGTCTCTGTTCAGATCAAGGTCAAACTGTATAAGACAACGGTGAAGCTAGCCATGATGTACGGATTAAAGTGGCATCTACAGATACCGTGGCATTTAAGAGACAACAGGAAGCAGAGCTGCGGGTGGTGGAAATAAAGATGAGGTTATTTTAGGAGTGACCAGGTAGGCCTTTAACGGGACAAGCCAAAAGGAAAAGAAGGAGAAGAAAAGATTTAATTGACGGTAAGCATGCGCTATTGGATTTGAACAGAAAAAGGTTCGTTCTGAGTGTTTCTAGATTTTCAAGATTTTTAAGATTTTTATTAGTTCATTTTGACCTGCACGAAATGAGGAGGGTAATTATATTCATTGTATACAAGCCAAACTCATGACTTCTCTCATTGTCCAACTATGTGTGGATTTAATTTTTGTATTTATTCAACTCACCACCAGCGACAATTTACTTGGGTCTCCTGGAGGGCAGGGTAGAGAGATGAGTCCTGAGCGCACTTGGTAATCACGGTGACCACCGCCAACTGATAAAACTGTGACGTTCCTCAGCTCATCTGCCTGCTTCACCCACTTTTTCCTCAGTGAAGAATAAAAATCTGTCACCAAAGACCAAACAGGAGAAGTCAAATGGGTACAACAAAGGTGCATACTGTACAGTATCATCCATTTCGGTTTCCTCCTACCCAGCAGGTAAGGGTCCAAGACAAGCACTGGAGCAACATGAGGGGACGCCTGAGTGATGATAAGACGGACCATAGTGGTGTTGAAGTGGGGCAACATGAACAGCGCCCGAGCCACCACGCCGCCCATGGAGTGGCCCACAAGTACCACGCTTTGGGGAGGCGTCTTCAGGTGCTAAAAAACAAACTCACTGTTAAAACCTGAAAGGGGAGATACAGTGGTTCCTTCTTTATCATACAGTAGGTGTTATGATCCAGAACTCCCAGCGAGAGACGAATATCCTCAAAACACCGACCATTGATATATTTGATCATTTATATATAGAGTTTTTTAAAGCATTATGCATAAGATCAAAGCAAAATATGGATGTGAAGGCCAGTATTATCTTTGTCCACTTGGCATCATCCTTATGTTTTACATTGTAGTATCTGTGACTTTGAATCTGTGTGGCAATAAAAAGGCCTGGCCACTTGCAAGATGTGGGAGTCAGCGACGAAGAATGTACTTAGGTGTCATTCGCTCAGGTGAGCACATTTAGTGCATTGCCATGGGTTGTGGCCATAGCACATGTTGTATGACTGTTTATTTTGTTACCATTTTGTCAATGAAGTGATTAAAAGTTCATTGGCTGCTGTGTCTATCCTTAACCACATTACAAATCTATTGTAACTACCACTGGTAAGTTACATTAGCCAAGAATATCTATGCAATAGTTTTGGCTCAACAAAACGCGGTTATGGAATTCCGTTGTGGTTTGCAGTCGACATATTACCTTTAACTTTCTTTTAAGTGTAAATTAATCCTAAACATTGGACAGTGTCTTTTATTAACTCTTTCCTGACATATTAGAAATATTGCTCCAGGAGTCTTCTGTTACATTAATCCATTTTGAAAAATGATCACCGGTAATTCCAGAGATATATCAACACACCTGGAGTATAAAAATGCCCAATGGGCTGTAGACTTCTTTATTTGCACCAACAAAGTGGCCAAATGTATGTATATGTAAATATATACATTCAATTTAAAAATCTATAAAAAAGTGAGACCACAAAAAGTGAACCATTATATGGTAATGAATGACTGCAGCACAGAAAATTCACATTTTTAGTGTTCTGTGTATGGATACGTAAAGTATGTTGGATCTGTGGAGTGTATGCAAGAAACCAGCATAACCACACACTCACCTATTAATTCATGATTCTTGGGAAATTTTGACAAAAATTAGATAATACGCCTCCTTTCTTGGATAGGGGTATTGTAACATGCAACAAATGACAAGTGCATAATATTTGAGGCCCGACCTTGTAAAGTTTCAGAATGGCCTTGATGCTCTCGTGCAGGAAGTCTGTCTGCTGCCATAAACTGCCACCGTACAAGGCCACCATTTCTTCGTTGAAGTCCACGGTGAACACGTTGAAGTGGAGACCCCCTTCGGCATGCTCCGCTTTTCTCAAGGCCACTGAGCCGAGAGAACGAGCTTTGGAGAGAGAAAAGATCTAAACTTGGACAAAGTTTCAAAGCGCACACAAACTGACAACCAAGCAAGATTTAAGCGCTTTCCGTTGGCTACAACAAAGTCAGCATTGATAAGGCCCTGTTATTGAAAGATTATTGGCTGATATGTTTTTAAAAATTTGCATTCATGTGGCCCATTTAATGTTGGGAGGGGGGGGGTTCAATCTGTTCAATGAGTGAGTTTACCTTGCTTGTAGCTTCCTGCATTTCCAGGCAAAAAGAGCACAGGGGCACCAAAGAGTTGAAGCTCACGGGTTTCCTGGGCGTACAGACCCTCACCATACAGATAGAGCCCGTACGCTGGGTACAGTCTAGCCACCCGGCGAGGCAACGTCACACGCTAAACACAGATATGGATTTGTGAATTACCACAGTAACGGCAAAACTCATTGTTCATTCCTATATAGTCATCATCCACTATGTTGTGGTTCGCCTATTGCAGTCCCAATATATTTCAGAAGCCCCCTACAATGCAGTTAAAGGTTATTGGCCCCCTTCCCACATTGTATTTTTTTTTTAGTTTCCACCTTTTAATGTTTAAGATCATGAAATAGAATGAACAGATAAAAATAGATATAAAATGCAATTTTTAAATAATCTTTTTATGTAAAAGGGAAAAAAAAATAATCCAAAACTAAATGGCCCTGTGTCAAAAGGTACCTAAGTGCCCCCTAGAGTTCATACTTGGTTCGTCTACCCTCAGCATCAAAAACTCAAATAAAGCATTTTCTATAAATGGCAATGACTCTTTCACATCTCTGTGGAGATAATTTGGCCCACTCCTTCTAGCAAAATTGCGTTAATTAACCAACAATGGAGGCTTTGTGAAAATCGAAAGACTTTTTAAAGTCATGTCAAAACGTTTTAAAGTTGCTTGAAGTCGAAATTGGACTTGAAACCCTTTTTTGTATGAGCGATTCAAAAGTGTGTTGAGGATTGTAGTCCTGGGGAAGAACCAAATGCACTTTGGCTTGAGGTCAGAAAATGATGGCCAAATATTCTATATCAGGGTTCTCTGGTAAAAAGCAGAATTCATGGTTCCATCAAACACAGCAAGTGAGCCAGGTCCAGAAGAAACTAAGCAGCCTCCAGACTATCACACGATCACCATAATTGACTGCCTTCATGATTTTTTTTTTTTTGGTCTGAAATACTTTTGAAATTTTTTCAGATTTAAAGAAAGACACACCTTCCAAAAAGTTCACCTTTGGTCTCATCAGTCCACAGAGTATTCTCCCAAGTCTTTTTTTGTGTGTGTGTCACCATGGGTCACAATGGTTCTGCGTTTTCGCCATTTGTGGATAATGGCTCTCACTGTGGTTCACTGGAACCCTGAAGCTTTATAAACCTTTTCTAGTCACCATGGGTCACAATGGTTCTGTGTTTTTTCCATTTGTGGATAATGGCTCTCACTGTGGTTCACTGGAACCTTGGAGCTTTATAAACATTTTCAAGACTGATACATATCAAACAAGGATTTTACACCAATCAGATGTGTTCTATCGGTATCGGCCAATAATGAACAATTTATGATTATGACCCGATCTGCTTTTAAAAATGACAATATAAAGTTTGTTGTAATAACGTTGTAAAGTTGTACTTTTCCAACGTGCGTTAGCTTGTGACAGCATTAGGGTGATTCAGTGACAGTCAAGTGTCCAAGGGAATCAAAAAGCAGCATGGGTAAAGATTGGCATCCCTCCTAGCCAAGGGGATGCCAGGAAGATGCTACAGTGATAGCCAATAGGAGATGTGCTCTATTGCACCACACACACACACGCACACGCACACACACACACACACACACACATCAAGATACAGGAGGTTTAGATTCGGTGGAATTTGGGGAATCCAGTGCCCATTTTTTCCCCCTTTTGTATTTTAACAAAATTTTTCCAAGGAGGTGTTTCATAACCTAACTTTTATAGATAGATAGATAGATAGATAGATAGATATAGATAGATAGATAGATAGATAGATATAGATAGATAGATAGATAGATAGATAGATAGAGAGAGAGAGAGAGAGAGAGAAACTTTTCAACCTTTCGCCACATTTCAGGTTTCAAACATAAAAACGTAAAATTAAAAATTCTTGTCAAGAATCAACAACAAGTGGGACACAATCATTAAGTGGAAAAAAATGTATTGGATATTTTAAACTTTTTTGTGGGGCACGCAATATTATTCGGCCACCTATTGCTGCAATTTTAGCCGCAAGTCGCTCGGGCTATGTCTCTATTAGTTTTGCACATTGAGAGAGTGAAATTCTTGCCCATTCTTCCTTGCAAAACAGCTCGAGCTCAGTGAGGTTGGATGGAGAGTTTTCGGCTCTGCCCACAGATTCTCCTTAGGATTCAGGTCTGGACTTTGACTTGGCCATTCTAACATCTGGATAGGTTTTTTTGTGAACTATTCCATTGTAGTTTTGGCTTTATTTTTTGGATAATTGTCCTCTTGGAAGATAAATCTTCGTCCCAGTCTCAGGTCTTTTTTAGACTCCAACAGGTTTTCTTCCAGAATGGTTCTGTATTTGGCTCCATTCATCTTCCCATCAATTTTAAACATCTTCCCTGCCCCTGCTGATGAAAACCAGGCCCAAACCATGAGGCTGCCACCAACATGTTTGACAGTGGGGATGGTGTGTTCAGGGTGATGAGCTGTGTTGTTTTTACGCCAAACATATCGTTTTGCGTTGTGGCCAAAAAGTTCCATTTTGGGTTGATCTGACCAGATCACCTTCTTCCACACGTTTGGCGTATCTCCCAGGTGGCTTGTGGCAAACTCTAAATGAGACATTTTATGGATTTTTGAGAAATGGCTTTCTTCTTGCCACTCTTCCATAAAGGACAGATTTGTGCAGTGTACACCTGATTGTTGTCCTATGGACAGACTTTCCTGCTTCAGCTGTAGAAATCTGCAGTTCATCCAGAGTGATCATGGGCCTCTTGGCTGCATCTCTGATCAGTCTTCTCCTGGTTCGAGGTGAAGGTTTCGAGGGACGGCCGGGTCTAGGTAGATTTGCAGTGGTCTGATATTGCTCCTTGAGATGTTTAAAGCTTGGGAAATCTTTTTGTATCCAAATCGGGCTTTAAACATCTCCACAAAAGTATCTCAGACCTGCCTGGTGTGTTCTTTAGGCTTCATGATGCTCTCTGCACTTTAAACAGAATCCTTAGACTATCACAGAACAGGTGCATTTATACGGAGACTTGATTAAACACAGGTTGATTCTATTTATCATCATCAGTTAACATTGGATCATTCAGAGATCCTACTGAACTTCTGGAGTGAGTTTGCTGCACTGAAAGTAAAGGGGCCGAATAAAATTGCATGCCCCGCTTTTCAGTTTTTTATTTGTTAAAAAAGTATAAAATATCCAATAAATTTTGTTACACTTCACGATTGTGTCCCATTTGTTGTTGATTCTTGACAAAAAAAACAACATTATATATCTTTATGTTTGAAGCCTAAAATGTGACAAAAGTGTGAAAAGTTCAAAGGGGCAGAATACTTTCACAAGATACTCTATAAATCGCCACTTGCTGAGGGTTGGCAGAAAACTCCTGTCTCACTTGCTTGACAAGTTAACAACTATTTCCATTCCTCCAAATAACTCAGGAAAAGCTGGTATGCTCAGCAGTATAAGAAGAAATACAAACATGAGGTCCAGATTTGGAAAGTTAATCTGCCAATGAATGAGTTGGCACCTTAATTGACTATCAGCTATCATTTTCAATCAGAAGTCTAACTACACAGTAACACTAAAATGTCAAAGTCAAATGACAAGTACACAGTTGGTCCCCCGGTTCCGCTCCCACATCGGTGACAGAACTTGAAATTTTACGCAAGTTAAAACATGCCATCGTCTAATACTAACCAACATTGGGGGTGATCAGGGGTGGGTAAAAAATATTGACTGGTGCATTGCAATATTCCTCTTAACAATTCAATATTGATTCAGTAAATACTCTACTTAGATCACAATTTTCAGGAGAAAATAAATATATAGACGCACTTTTTCAGTATTTTCCAGAACACTGATGATTTTCCAATTTAGTAACCCGTGCGTACAAATAAGTTACTACTGTGCAAATAGTTATGTTTGGATGTTTTATTGCTCAATAATGTGAGGTGACACCCCGCATCATCACCTTCCTGAAATAATGGCCTAAGTAATTTTTTTCTAAAATCAGTGCCTCACGATGCCGGCTGCTACTGGTAAAATTGCCCAGATCCTCAGAGCTTGTGCAATTTTAACATAAAAGTATAATGGCCTCATCCTAGACTTCAGGAACAACAAAACGGACATTAAGCCCATTCTCATCGGTGGGACCTGTGTGCAAAAGTCAGTGACTTCTGCTTCCTGGGAGTCCACATTTGGAAAAGCTGACCAGGAATAGGAATACTGCACAGGTGGCAAAGAGGAGGGGAGGGCCGCACTCGACTTTCTGAGAATCCTCAGGAAGAACATCAACCAGAGACTACTTGTGTCTTTTTACCAGTCCACCACGGAAAGCATTTTCACCTACTGCTTGTGCATATGGTTTGCCAGCTTCACAGTGACAAACAGGACCAAAGTCCAGAGTGTCACCAAAATGGATGAGAAGATCAATGGGAGTCCTCTGCCTACATTGGAGGACCTTCACAGCCCTTACTGGCACAAAAGAGCCAGTGGCATCCTGAACGACTTTTACCACCCGGCCCGCTCCCTGCTTGTGCGACTGCCATCGGGCAGACAGTGCAACACCATCAAAACCAAGACAAATAGACAAAGAAAAGACATAGAAAAAGAGCTTCTTTCCAACTGCGGTAAGAGCCCTAAACAATCACTCTGTGTAATATGTGAACTATACCAATGCATATACCTAACCTGCAGTGACTCACAATGTGCAATATTCAATTGATATGCACCATATGTAAATATCTGCTCAATCTGTGTTTTCTGTAATGTGAATACATTTTTTCCATTTTTGAGCTTGATCATTTTTTGTCCTTTTTATTTTTATTATTACAGTTTTATATGTTTTTAATCTTTATTTGCACTGAATAGGCTGCACCTTATTTTTCGTTGCACTTCTGAATCTGATTTTACTAGTATTCTTGTTGTGAAGTGTATACTGACAGCTTGTACAATGACAAAGCATATTTTTTTAATCAGAATGATCACACAATTCTGACAATATCAGATGTATGAAATGGTTATCCGTTTAGATAGGTGACACACGATAGTTTCAAACCAATCAGTCGTCATTCATCAAGAACAACAATAACAGACTGTTGTTGAAGAGATGTGGCATGTACCATGTTAAGACTCTGTTTCAGATAGCCCAGGCAATGCCTGAAACACTTCAGTTGATGTTGAAAATGCCAAGCAGTTACATGCACACAATGAAGATGACATTTCTGTGATCCAGACAACATCCCATCCTCTGATAAGTCCTCTGAAACTGAAAATGAAGACAGCCTATCATTGGTAGCCAGTATCAGGTTTGTGTTTGATTCAAACGTGGTAATGTTAGTGAGGCAGAACATGGTGCACGTTACCCAGAAAGATGAAGCGAGGCAAGAGAAATCCTGTGACAAGGATTCCACAAATGATGAAAAATCTCACAGCACACCAACAAACGAAAATGTCACAAATTGTAAATACATGAATGTAACCACATGTATGTACTTCCAGCCAAATAGTCATTCATTTTTTCTGTTACTATCACTGACTGACAACGTGGTGAACAAAGGTACATTATTTCTTGTAAATAAATACTTTTGATGCAATACGTACATAGGTATAAGTAAATGAACAGGTCATTTAAATAGAGACGTTGCTCAATCTTTTCATTGGAATGGTGTACTTCAATCGTTAATTGGACAACTCGTGCAATGGCGGCTTCATTAAGTCCTACACCTAAGTTTAACTGTTCAGGACAAAGCTCGCTTACATTTGACAATGCGTAATAAATCAAAATTGACTAATGTGTTCAGCAGTCATAAATAACCCTTTGCTACCTACCCGATACTCGGGGTATTCGTACATGTAGGTCATACTGCATCTGTTTTCCTCAAAGCCAGTGAAGAACTCTCTCAGGCCGACAGCAAGAAGCCCCAGAGCGCCGGCGTAAAACAGCAGCGTCGCCAACTTCATGGTTCTTCGCCGCTTCCTTGACAAGTCACGCATTAACGTTGGCCGCGTGACATTTGCCATGGTGTTGTCTCGACTCGACGCCGAGGTATCACACACAGCTGGAGGTGAAGCCCACGGAAACCAACTGGCACCATGGCGACGGAGAGAAAACCAGACGCCACTTCCGTAATGTGACGGATGTGACGTATGTGACGTATCCTTCACAGCGGAGTAAAAAAAATGTAATTCTATATTCAGGTACATCATATTAATTAACAATAGGAAGGTGAGAGTGAACAGTTTTTTTCCCTTGAAGCCTTAGACTGAAAAATCTCCAAAGTTGATTTACCGGTTTTCTGTGCACGTTACTTTCTATTTCATTCATGCATTCATTTTTTTCCGTACTGCTTATCCTCACAAGGGTCTTCGATTTTATTTCTTATTTTTATTCTATGCTGATCACTCTTGTCATCAATTATTACTATTCTTCTGTGCAGATGCATATGCTGAAAATGGTGAACGTTGTGAAAGTCACATGTTCTTCTTCTTCTTTTCCTTTTGGCTTGTCCCGTTAGAGGTCGCCACAGCGTGTCATCTTTTTCAATCAAATCTTATCTCATGGAACTTCCTCTCTAACACCCACTGTGCTCATGTGTTCCATCACAACATCCAATTTTTTCTTTGGTCTTCCTCTCACTCTTTTGCCTGGCAGCTCCATCCTCAGCAGCATTCCACCAATACACTCACTCACTCGCCTCTGAACATGTCCAAACCATCGAAGTCCGCTCTCTCTAACCTTTTCTCCAAAACATCCAAGTTTGGCTGTCCCTCTAATGACCTCATTTCTAATCTGATCCAACCTGCTCAGTCCGAGGGAGAACCTCAACATCTTCATTTTTGCCACCTCCAGTACTGCTTCCTGTTTTCAGTGGCACCATCTCTAATCCGTACATCATGGCCGGCCTCACCACTGTTTTATAAACTTTGCCCTTCATCCTAGCAGAGAATCTTCTGTCATATAACACCCGAGACACCTTCCGGCAGCTGTTCCAACCTGCTTGGACCTGTTTCTTCACTTCCTTACTAAACTCACCATTGCTCTGGATTGTTGACTATCTCTTCTCTCTGTAGCCTCACTCTTCCCCCTCCACCTTTTCTCATTCACGCACATATATTCTGTTTTACTTCGGCTAATCTTCATTCCTCTCCTTTACAGTGCATGCCTCCATCTTTCTAATTGTTCCTCCGCCTGCTCCCTGCTTTCACTGCATATCACAATATCATCTGCAAACATCATGGTCCAAGGGGATTCCAGTCTAACCTCATTTGTCAGCCTATCCATTACCACAGCGAACAGGATGGGGCTCAGAGCTAATCCCTGATGCAATCCCACCTTCACCTTAAATTCTTCTGTTATGCCTACAGCACACCTCAGCACTGTTCTGTTGCCCTCATACATGTCCTGTACTATTCTAACATATTCCTACGCCACACCAGACCTCCACGTGCAGTACCACAGTTTCTCTCTTGTTACTCTGCCAACAGTAGTAAGATTTTTTTTCTTGTCTCAAGCATTCTTCAAGAGGAAACAATTTGTAGTATTTTTGTTTTTTGCTAAATTATTGTGGGGATTGTATATAATTGTCGGTAAATGCGTTTTAAATTTTGTACTGTGTACATTTCAGAGACTCTCCGTTTTTCGTTGTTTGGGTCTATCTAAGTAAATGAATCGAATTAGTATTTAATCCCTACAGTATCTACTAATTTTACACAAGCAATGTGAGTACTGTACAGTACTTTTTCGTTTCAAGCAGTTTTTTAATTTTTGCGCGAAGGCCTCCAGTGCTATCGGTGGCGCTATTTCACATTTTCAGGTCAACGCTCGTGGGGTCAAAGTTGAACCCATCGTGAAAAGATGGTGGAACACGCAGATATCCGCGTGGTTCATTGCGGTGGCAGTAAAATCAACTTTCGGGCCCCTGTTGTGACCAACGATTCCAAGTAAGCGAATGTTTCTCCACGTTCGACTCCGATCTGTATGCTTATGCAAGATACTGTTGTGGTTGTCAAGTTATAAAACTTTGATCCGAATGCCTGTTCTGGACAAATTAGCGCAACAATTGACTGTAACTTAACTGTTAGTTTTACCTAGGCTTGCAGTGCGAATGCAACAATTTCGTTTATGTCAGTTAGCAGCTGCCGCTTCGTTAATTTTTGTTTGCTGCAAATCAAAAATCGAGGTATGATGGCGATTTATATACGCCGCCAATAGCGGTTGAAGGGAATGCCACAATATCCATCCATCCATCCACTTTCTATGCTGCTTATCCTCACGAGGGTCGCGGGGAGTACTGGAGCCTATCCCAACCTTCACTGGGCAGGAGGCGGGGTACACCCAGAATTGGTTGCCAGCCAATCGAAGGGCACATGGAGACAAACAGCCGCACTCACAATCACACCTATGGGCAATTTGGAGTGTCAAATTTATGTTGCATGTTTTTGGGATGTGGGAGGAAACCGGAGTATCCAGAGAAACCCCACACAGGCACGGGGAGAACACGCAAACTCCCCACAGGCGGGTCCGGGAGTGACCTCGGGACCTCAGAACTGTGAGGCCAAGGCTTTATCAGCTGATCCACCGTGCCGCCAACTGCCACAACATCCACCCAGTATACCGAATGTCACTCACCACTTGATACCTGATTCCGAACCCTAGTCTGCAGCTCTTCTTACCTATAGTTCTCTGAGGTGGTAGTGCTTCGGCCATTGTGTAAAAGTGTTTCTTTCGTCTTCGTTGATTCAGCCAAATGGTTTGTAACAGTGAGAAAACACAAACGTTATTTACTTACTTCCCTTATGGATGGGCAAGGCACTCCTCAGAACAAACTATTTATACACAAGCAATTTCCCCCAACATGTTTCCCTTTATAAGCTCTTGTGTTTGGTGTGACTGCAGGTTCCTTTTGTGCTCTGCTGGTGAGTGTGTGAAGGTGTACAGCACGACCACTGAGGAGTGCACTCACGAGCTTCTGGGACACACCAACCTGGTGACTGGTGTGGTGCTCAACCCTTCCAACCATTTGCAGGTACTTTCATCTTTGACATATTTATTCAGGAGTCATTATGACACAATTCATGTTTCTGGGGCAATCCAGTTTATTTTTGATATCATTCTTGTCTCTGTAACATGTTTGAATCAATATTCAGACGTGATTTTTCCGTTTGTAGGCGGAATTCTGTCTTTTTAAATTGGATTGATTCAAAAAAAAAAAAAAAAAAAAAATATATATATATATATATATATATATATATATATATATATATATATATATATATATATATATTTTTTTTCTCCTTTTTCTGCAATATTCCGACCATTACCCCGTGTTGGAATCAACACTCGTTCATATTCCAGTCCGACTTTTGCAAGCGAGGTGGAAGATTAGTTACACGCCTGTTGATAGGTCGAATGTGTTCCTATGAAACAATGAAAATGCCTGTTGTATAGAAGCAGATCATGGGGCCATTTTTAAGTGAATCCGATGGCAGTGCTCAAGAGGAAAGACACCTCTCGAGTGAAAGAAGTTGATAGATATGTCAAAAATAAGTTCCGATGAGATTAGCTGGAACGAGAAATCGTCGATACAGTTGGAAAGAAGGAACTTGCCACTCTAAGCGACTTCATTCGCAAAATCGATCGACCACCACAATAACGAGGTGAGAGTTCATAAGCAATTACTTGTTGAAAATGTCTATTATTTACTGATAACGACACATGACGTGAATAATTGTTGTCAAATTTATGCGTATCAATCATTTACTAAAGAAATTAAAACGTTTTTGAATGCATACAATACACGCAGTATGAAAGCATGCTTGCATGCCATGATGCAAATCTGAATTCAATTTAGTTGTTTACTTGGTTGAATTTGTAATTTTGGGGGGTAAAGGTATGCACCTAAATCGAGGCCCCATAGCTCAGTGGTTAGAGCACTGGTTTGGTAAACCAGGGGTTGTGGGTTCGTATCCCACTGGGGCCTCCACTCCCTGAGAAGGGTTGCGTCAGGAAGGGCATCCGGCGTAAAAATTGTGCCAAACATATATATGCGTTCATCTGAAATGATACGCTGTGGCGACCCCGAAAGGGACAAGCCGAAAGGAAAACAACAACAAAGGT
Source organism: Syngnathoides biaculeatus (assembly GCF_019802595.1). Taxonomy (NCBI): domain Eukaryota; kingdom Metazoa; phylum Chordata; class Actinopteri; order Syngnathiformes; family Syngnathidae; genus Syngnathoides; species Syngnathoides biaculeatus. The sequence continues at coordinate 17,316,787 of NC_084653.1, read as the reverse complement.
ATGCACCTAAATAATGAACAATCATATTGTGTACATTTTGAAAACAGGATAGCATTTATTTATAGATGTACGAGATATATTGCATTCATAATACAATTTATAAAACTTGCACGTTAAAAATTGATGAGCATCCTTTGATCATTCTTTGATCATGCTTGCAGACTCGGCTATTTTTCAGTCTTTTTTCATTCAGTCAAATCACATGCCTGAATATTTAATATTTACCTCTCACGAGCAATGGTTGAAGGAGGCTAATGCACATTTTTAATTAAAAATTAATGTTCAATCTTATATTCCGCCCACTTCCATTTTATCTTAGTGTGCATCACTTCTGTGCATGTATGCATTTTAGCTTCAACAAGATTGCAAGGATGGTTTTAAAAACTTTAGTTTAAAAGTTTACACTGTAGTTTAAAAGTTTACACTGTAGCTTGGTTTCCTTAGCCTGGTTCAGAGTAGCAGCATGGATATTCATGGCAGCGCCATAAACAAAAGGCGCCCAGTGGGCTCATGACGGCGGCAAATTGAATTTTAGACAGTTTATCCATCACGGCAGTAAAGATGACCACAGCCAGCCAGCTAGCCAACGAGTAGCTATTTGGAAAGACAGCAATTTGTTCCAGAGCACTAAGGCTTTTTGAGCTTCTGACTTTGGCCAAAGTACGGTACAGGGTCCTGATTAAGATAAGTCATTTTAAACTTTAAAATTAGAAATTTTTCAGAAAGAAAGCAGACGCTTAAATGCATCAGATGAAACATTCTAGATGGACTATTTTGTTAATTTTGGAATAGCACAAAGGGTAACAAGGCCGATTTGTTTATTCATTACTGTCGATACGAAGAGCAAATGGAGATTCAGAGGGTGAGTCCAAGCCGTAATAATCTATCAATCATTTATAGCCCTCAGCCGTAATTATTCTCAGATTTCTGTAATCTTTCATCAAAGCAGAATGATTATTCATTGTGTTTGATAAAAATAAGCGATTTGCAAACATCTGCTTTTAAGTACTTTAAAATATAAGAACTTTACCTATTTTCTGACACATTACAGAGCAAATCAGTAACAGAATAATAAGTAATTTAATTTCTGCCCTGTCAGGCGTAAATAATAGCCAGTTTTTGAATGAAGGGTTAAGTTGTAAAAATACGATTTTTGATTAGATTGATTTAGAAAAAAAAAAATTACTCTCAGCCCGACAATATGGAATACATTTTTCAAGAGGGTTGTTTTTTTTGTTGCAGGCCTATTCTTGTTCTACAGATAGCACTGTCAGGCTTTGGGACTTTGCAGATGGCATCCTCATTAAGGTGATTTTTCTTTTTGTTTGTTTCGTGTCATTTATTTTATAAACACATTCTGACAAATCTCAGAAGGACCCATTGTTGAACCCGTTGTTGAACTAGGAAGTTGATTTATGGTTAAAATTCCGTTGAATCACAAAATTAGCCCCAAAAACCAATTTCACTGGTGGGCATTAAAGTTGGCAGATATGTCCACAGTAAATCATAAGTAAACAGAATACATGGCTTCTTGCTTTAAAGTGGGCATTTGGGAAGAATTCCCTCAGTAGTGCTTTGTGGAAAGTTTGAAAATATTAGGTATTCCTGACAGATGGGTGATACTAATTGCCTCGTCAATTCCATTTAATATGGTCATGGCATCAAATCTTGATGATCGTTTCAAATATTTGCCTTTAACAAAGGTGCCAGGGACTGTTCATTCATTAGAATATGAAAAAAAAAAAAACATCTGAAATTTTTTTTTAAAGAAGATCACAAGCAAAATCACAGACTCACGAGCTGTTTTGCTGAATCTTGACTGATTTGTATCCATTCCAGTCTTATGTTGTTGGATATCCAATTCATGCCATCTATGCCTCAGCAAATCACGAGGGAGTCGTCTTTCTCGTCACTGCGTTCCAACCAAGCGGTAAGCAAGTCTTTATATCCGTAGAAAGTCACGTTTGAACACAAGTGTAGCAGCAGTTCCATCCATCATGTGAGTTGCCAATCCTCACAAGGGTCGCGGGAGTGCCAGGACTTGTCATTCACCAATTTTTGGAAGCATGTACCGTATTTTCCGCACTATAAGGTTCACCTTCAATGAATGGCCTATTTTAAAACTTTTTTCATATATAAGGCGCACCGCATTATAAAGCACATAGAAAAGACTCTACAGTAGGGATCGCAAAAAAACGCTTACTTTCATAACCGGTTTTAACCGAACAGCTGTAGCAAAAAAAAAACGATTAACCGGTTTTAAAACCGGTACCATTGTGGTCTTTACATAATTCACCCGCGGGACCTCCAGTTGGGGTGCGGGGTTCTGCACAGACTGTTTTTGTTGTTGCTCTTCCAGAGCGACAAGTTCACAGAGTTCCCCCGTTATGAGAGTAGTGTTTTGATGTCTGCCAATAAAACAAGTTTTGTTCCTGTGTCCGACACTCCGCCTCCGACTCCTTTTCTCCGGCGCTACACCATCAATCGGTAATTTACTCCGCGGTAATGGGGTAATTTGTATACAATATTGACAAACAAGCTTGTTGAATGTGGCTTTCAACAACGAGCTTGTGTAAGTTACATTTCTGTTCTCTTTTTTTTTTTTTTTTTTTGTAAAAATGTTTTAATGTAAACATTCTTCTTTCGGACTTTCAGAAAGGGCATGAAAGTATATCGAGCGTTTCCTCGATGCCATGTTTGATGTTTCTTTGATTTAACCGAATGTTCTTTTGAGTCCAACTTTACTCTAGCAGCGAAAAGTGGAAATGATGTTGAAAAAGTAGCACAATGTGGAGTACTGGAACCGGAAGAAATGATTGGAAATTTTAACCGATTTCGAAAGTCCGATTACGGTTTCGGTTTTAAAAAAAAAACGAAAACCGGTTATTTGTAACCGGTTGCGCTCCCTACTCTACAGTAAAGACTGGGGTTACGTTCTCCATGGATTAGATGGATTTGCACTAAAGGCTCAATATCGATCCATATATAAGGCGCGTCATCGGCTTTTGAGACAATTAAAGGCTTTTTGATCCGTCTTATAGTGTGGAAAAGTACTGTGTACGTTTTAAAAGGGATCCTGAACATGACTTAAAAAAAAAAACATGACAACACAACTCTGTTAACACCCCTAGTAAAGTAAAAAAATTCTCCTGAGATCAGTTTGACTAATTAGCATGAATCCATACCCAGCCCTTTTTGCAACTTTGATACAGTTGTGCTTTAAGTTACGACGTTGCATGTTCAATAAGTTACCAAGCTCAGTGACCATGATCGTAAATAGCTCGTATCGCATATAATTTTTCGCCATTGAAATGAACGGAAATATCAATCTGTTTCAGCTCTTGAAAAAAAAAAAACACCACAATGATTTGGTACATTTTTAATAAAGACAAATGGCACTGTATTCTAAAATACAATATGTAAAATTACTATATGAAATATATATAAAATGCATGCAGCAAAGTCTGCACTGTGTGAGGGGAAAGCATGGTTGATGTATCTAAGCAACATTTATCAGATAAATGCGTTTGTAAACTGATTTCTTAGTCCGATGAGGTACAAGTTTGCCAGTACATGCAGAGTTTCAGATACTGTGCGTAACCTAACCTAAACTAACCACCTAATCTGAGTAGCGTTCGTTGAGCATATAAATTGACAGTTCATTTTGCTTCAGGGTCATTCATGATTACCACGAAGTACCACTAGGGTGTACTAGAGGCGCGTTGGTAAGACAGAGTGCACCTTAAAGGGGAGAAATTAGGTAAAAGGTCACAAGTGTGTGTGCGTATTTTTGTATGCCCTGCTCGAAGATAGCTGGGAGAGGCTCCAGCACTCTCCCAACCCTTGTGAGGATAAGCAGCTCAGATAATGGATGGATGGTATTCTAATTTTTTTGGAAAGGGTCAATATATATACTGTATATGTACGTATGTTTGTGTGTGTGTGTGTGTATATGTATGTAGATCAGTTCCGGCTTGTGGCACTGCATCTGCCTCAGACTGGAGAACAGTTAGTGGAGAACGTAGAACTTTCAACCGTTCTCTCGGATGTCAGGGCCAGTCCAGAGTCCATCGCCTTTGGTAGAGGGGTGTGTATGCCACTACTGTCAGACATCTTGAATTGCTCATTTCTGTGGCATGCTTTCATTAGAATGCCCCGAGATACAAGATTTATAGTAGACCTAAATACATGCTATATGTCTCTCTGAAATTAACCTATTTTGAGGTAGCAGTATTGTATAATCCAAGTGATCCTCTGCTCACACTGTCACATATATTTCCTGAGCCTGTGTTCTACAAAAAAAAGCAAGTGCCCATGAATGCATCGTATGCAATTTTTTTGTTGAGTTAGCACATGTACACAACACTGTGTATATGCACCAGCACATCGTCGCAACAACACAACAATAGACAGAGCAAGTGTGCGCCACTTACCAGGAGCTTGAGTTTTTAGCAAGTTGTAATACAGGGGTCACCAACGTGGTCCCCACGGGCGAATGGTAGCCTGCGAGAACCATATAAAGGGGCTGAGAGGTCTGTTCTAAAAATACCATAGGCCACAAATTATTACTGTTGTTTGTGCTTTAAATTCTGAATCTGACTTGCTTCTGTGAATTCAAATTTTATAATACCTGTAATGTCATTTACTACAATGAATTAAAACAAAACTATTTTATGTACGTGTAATGAACTGAGTCTGAAATTTTCCGCAAACAGATCACGCAGCCCTTCGTACGATCGGCGCTCACGAAGTAGCCCTCAGCCTCAAAAAGGTTGCTGAGCCCTGTTGTAATCTATGCAAACAGTTTAGTCTGGTCTCCGATGAAAATGGCTCCAGAACCTCACCAACCTTAGCTTCAAACGTGGAGGTGGTTATTACATAAATTTGAGCACCTTGAGCCACTGTGAACAATATTTTATCTACGATGCGATTTAACTTGATGTGCTGCATCACAGTCTGCAGTCACCTCGACCTTCGGCGAGACAAAAAGCCTTTCGTACTTCATAAAAACAAACAACTATGGTTACATCTTCTTCCCAAAATCTTTTTGAAAGGCCATAGAGCCATGATTAATGCAATATAAAATGATCAGGTGACTTAGTAATGAGTGGAATGAGTCGCTAGCTGACCACTTTCTTCTGCACCACAACAATATATCAGTTTTTAAGAAAACAGGCATACTCAATTGTTTGTAACATAACTATTTAACTCGTTCTTGTATTAAAAAAAATGAAAATCCAAACTTTCATTCCTGAGGCAACGTAATCTCACTCGCCAGAGAATAGGGTTCTTCTCAAGTTATTTTCAGTGTTTTAAATTGGTTTATTATTTGGAGAATTATATTGTCAAATGAGTCAGTATGATGTATAATATGACAGAAGAATAAAATTTCTGCATTTGCATTTAGTGTTTTGCTTGCCTAGTATAAGACATTGCATTGTTACAAAACTATTATTCCAGTTTGGTCTTACTGAACATAAAAATTATGATCCACTATCCAAAACCTTTCATCCTCGCAGGGGGAGTACACTGCTTCAGTTCAGGGTTTGCATTTGGGAGTGTATTTCTTCAAGAAACAGAAGTCATTCAGGTGAGCTGCAAAAATAAGGGTACAGTGGAACCTTGACGGAACAAACTAATATGGGTAGGGGGCTCTGCTGATATAGCCAATTGTCCATTACATTGAAGAACTTTTTTTTTTGTCTTCCTCAGAGTTGACACTGCCACCATGCCCCCCTCTCTCTCGCTCCCTCTCTCTTTCTCTCTCTCTCCACACCCCCTAATAGACAATAAATACAACCACCATTGCATGGCGACCACGTCAATGTGGCGCATTCAACATGGCTGGCACGTAGGCACGTCTCATATTGTTGCTTTGTGACCCGAAAATATGTCAGTCCCATTCTCTAAACTGCATTCCACCCCAGAACTAGTTAAGAATTGTGGCCAATTGTTACAGAATTGGTCAACTGGAGTTTAGGTGATAAATGGAAACTATTTTTAGATGCATTGGGCAGTCCCGACAGTCTGTTTTATCCTATATCTTTTACATCGTGGTCTGTTTTGTCGAGGTTCCACTATTATAAACTGTATCTACATGACCTTGGACCTTTGTCCGCCCACTGTCTGACTGTCTCCTGGATTGTCAAAAGCTTTTCCCTGAAACAAGACAACAAGAAGGGAGGCGGGAACATGTTCATGTGCGTCGCCTGTCACCCAAAAGATGACGTCATAGCAACTGGGCACGAGGATGGAAAGATTCGCTTGTGGTGAGTCGTGTACAATTAAACCAATGATATGTTTATATTGGTGGATTAATTCCATAAACCTTCTTTTGTTTTTTTGGGTTTTTTTTTCCCCCCTTTGTGTTTATCCTCAAGGAGAAAGTTCAATCACATGAAGGAATACACATACTCTACACTACATTGGCACCACAACGCTGTCAGCTCGCTTTGCTTCACCCCAGAAGGTTACAGAGCATGACTGCTTTATTCTTTCTACCAGAATAATTTGGCAGTATGTTTTAGGGCTGTTGTTTATCATTTCTTGTTTCATTTCTTGTGTATCTATAACAAGGTACCAGCCTGCTGAGCGGAGGTGTGGAGTCTGTCCTCGTACAGTGGAAATACAATCAGGAACAACAGCGAGACTTTCTTCCCCGTCTTGGTGCCGCAATCACACACATCAGTGTCTCACCTGATGGTTCGCTGTTCTGCATCTCACATACAGATAACAGTAAGAAATTTGAAAAAGAACATTTTTCTTTAAATGTTAAAAATAATACTGGTAATTTCTTTTGGCTTTTCTCGTTAAACTTGTTTTTTATTCAAGCATATTAAATGTTGGAAAGGATAATCCATTTCAATGGTAAATTATTTGGGGATAAAAAAAAAAATCGGAGTGCTTTTTCTTTGAAAAAGTCAAGTTTATATCTCAATGCACCACCGGGGTTCAAATCCCAGCCCTGCCTGTGTGGAGTTTGAATGTTCTCCCCGTGCCTGCATGGGTTTTCTCCAGGCACTCCGGTTTCCTTGCACGTTACAAAAACATGCATTCATTGGAGACTCTAAATTGCCCCGAGGTGTGATTGTGAGTGCGCCCCTTGTCTTTCTCCATGTGCCCTGTGATTGGCTGGCAACCAGTTCAGCGTGTACCCTGCCTCCTGCGCACTGACAATGACTCTGGCACTCCCACGACACTGGTGAGGATAAGCAGCTCAAAAAATGGATGGAAGATATAAAACGTGGAGAAAACTGCAAAAATTGCCATTCATTTCATGTAACTTTTAAGAGGAAAAAATATATTTCAATATAGATATTATCGTGATAAAGTATTACCCATATCGTGCAACCTTAACTGAATAGTTGGTAAAGGTATTTTGGTTTATTTTTTTTATTTTTTGATGGTTAACGGGTCACCTATAAATTTACTATAAATGAACAGTTGTTCTTCTCTTCTTCCAGAAATCACAATTGTCGAGAGCTGTGTAAAAGTGTCTGCTATCATTCAGGGCCTCGTCAAAGGTGAGTAACCAACTCCAGAGAAGGTCATTTTTTACAGGATTAGCAGCATAGCTTTGTTAATGCAAACAGCAATGATACCATCAAGTTGACTAAATAAAACATTCCCCATTGAGATCAATTCTCCTTAGCTTCCAGTGGTCTGTTGGATCCCCCTTTTAATGGCAAATCAATAAACTTTGATGCTACACATCACGTCCAGTAGTGGTGTAACCATATGATCTTGGCAATTCAGCCTGATTCCAAAAGAATCAATAAACCCTATCAAGCAACATCAATAAAAGAAAGCAGGAAATAGAAGTTTGCTACCCCCCAAAACAAAAAAAAAAAACCTAACAACCCTAAATATCACACATTGTTTGTGAACATGTGTAGGAGAAAGGATCGCCACAGACTTGATGGTGGACCCTCGAAGCAAAGCCCTAGTACTGAATGGGAAGCCAGGCCACTTGCAGTTTTACTCCCTTCAAAGAGATAAGCTGCTTTTCAATGTAAGTATTCTTAACAATTGATCCATCACTCGGTCACCCTCAGACCCCTAATTTGGATTTTCATGCATTTCCTTCCCGTAGTTGGATATTTTGCAGCAGGAGTACATCCATGAATCGGGATTGCAGCAGTTTGAGGTGGTGATGGCCGCTTTTGATGTGTCTGGAAAGTGGCTGGCAACAGTTGAAGAAAGAAACCGGCAAGGGGCAGAGTTGGAGCTTAATATGAAATTGTGGACATTTGACGATCAAACGCAAAGGTAGAGAACAGCAGGATAGTTCCAGCTGTACTGTGGTTCAAATCTTCCCTGTTTAAAACTTATGTTTAAGACATTTTTTATTTGGATGGTGTAGTACCACTTCTATTACATTAGTTTCTCATTGTGACTCAGCGACATAGTTGATTATCCAAAAGTGTCAGAAATGGAAAACACTGACCATGACCCTTGTGAGGATAAGCAGCTAAGAAACTGGATGGATGCATAGAAAGGGTTGAAAGGTGAAGCACAAATTTCAAGCTATCCCTTCATCATCTGCAGCTTTGTTCTGGACACAACCGTCTCAGACCCCCACGAGGCTCAGATTACGGCAATGTGCTTCAGTCCCGCCGCCACGGACCACCACACCGCGACACTGATTTCTGTCAGCAACGATGGACACTTCAAAGCTTGGCAGGAGATGCCACCCCCAACCCACTCAGAAGGTGAGGTGCCCATTCCAAAATACTCAGCGTCTGGTGAGGGAGTCAGCGTTTCCAAGGCTTATTTAACACTTTTTTTTTTTTTTTAATCGCTACCCGTGAAGCCAATGAAAGCTTCTCAATATGTGGATGTAGCAGTTTCGCCATGTGTATGTACACATTAGCAAAAATTGTACACCACAATATCAAAAAAAAAAAGAAAAATGAAAAACATCTGCATTAGATGTTTTTCATGCAATTTTGTTTTAGCATGTATCCCACCTCTTTGCTGCTACTTTAAACACTAGTCAAGGATTAAATCTATTATTAATGATTGAAAAGTGAAGTAACCTTCAATTTCCTGTTACCTTTGGTTCACAGGAAGGACAGTATTCCTAAGTCAGATTGACACCAGCATTGTTTGGCATTCTCATTTTCATTCTTAACTGAACTAGCATTTTTGTAAAAACATGCTCACTGGAGCTGGTGATTAGATTTTTTTTTTTTTTTTTTTAATTGGCGAATGCGTCAATTTCACCTGACACAAAACAAGAAGGTTAATGCCCAAACATAAAGTGTGGCTAGGTGATTGAAGAATTTATCATATATTTTACATTACAAAAACTGTTAAATTATCCTTCTTAACTCAATTCTTCAATATATGTCTGTGATCCATGTACATTTTAAATTCTTTTTCCTTTTCTTGGGATGTGACTGACCGGAACAGACGAGGGTACCGCATGGGCGTGCGAATTCGTGGGCTCTTATCACAGCCTAACGCCTCGGTGCTGCTGCTTCTCAGCCGACGGCTCCCTGCTCGCCGTCGGCTTCCAGGAGGTGGTGACTGTGTGGAGCCTGGCCACTTGGGAGCTCCGAACAACACTGTCACAGCCACCGGGTGAAGTCAGGTCAGATTCCTTGTGTGTTTTGTGACATAGACAATAGCTGACTCTGACTATTTAAAAAAAAAAAATAATTCGTCTGTCGCCTTATCTATTTGAATGAGGTAAATGTATTAGTTAGTTAACTAATAAGCTAGTAGTTAGTTTGTGGGTATGTACTGTCACTTCAACTTGTACTACCTTATTTCAGCTAAGATGCTCGCTAATATTTTTGATGAGCCTCCTGAAGGTGATTCATTTGTGACGAATAATTTAACTTCTGAATACACTTGTGTAACATGGGTTCATCATTGCGTACATGTTAGATGCATGCTGTTGGTGCATTATTAATCGCTGTCCTAAGTGTTCAACGCTGTTGAACAGAATGGCATGTTTACACACAACCACCAATGTTAGCACTAGCCTGGTAAATTATTTCAGTCTCATCTGAATTACTGGTTCACGATAGAATAATTAAAAAGTAATCCTTTATAACATGTCCCCTTTAATTAAGGTGAAGGTTGGAAAAGGTTTGCCTGGTTTGTTCCTTGCAGTTTCATTTTGGAATTGTACCCTACATTGTTGCGTCGCTGGTAGTGGTGTCATGGAAACCAGAGGAGCCTCCGGGACATTACTTGGCTGGGCTGTAAAAATGTTCTCTTTTTCCTATTTATCCAACAAAATGTTTAGAGTTTCCGTTTCTTTTTGAACAAAGATGTCCAAGTTCTTGATTTAACCCTGTCTCTAAACCCAAAGAAAAACATTCACACTGTATGTGTCTGTTTACGAGATCAAGTGTAGCTCCCATTTTTGCATTTGGAGCTGCGTGCACCCACAATTATACTTTAACCCTGCAAACCCAAACCAAAAAGTAGGGACAATTGTAGAAATGTGCTTGTCCAATGACCACAGAGTCCTCTAGTCTAAATTGTAAAGGGAGCCCATAAGGTGAGCATCATATAGGAAATATGACGAGCCAGCACCCAAGCAGCATTCTGGATGAACCAGAGAGACTTTGGAGCACTTCTTGCCAAAACTTAAACATGACCAATAATCCAATCAAAAGAAAATAAAGAGAGCATTTTTTTTGGTTCTGTCATTATTGCAAGAGGAATTACTAACTCCTGAAAAATCTCCACTTCTGTCTGCCGTTACAACATAGCAATGGGCTTGATTCTTTGCATTGTTGTTCAACACTCAAGAATGCAGTCAGATGTCCCCTCAGTTCACTGAGTACACACACGGGTGTTGTTCCTCATTTCTGTACAATGTTTTTTGAACATCATCCTTCTTTAATCCTCTGTTATCAGTCATATGGACCCATAAAAAATGTACTTAAAAAGAAGTCTCCAAGTTCTGAACCTTAAGATAAGAAGAATAAAAGAATGATCTTCATTGAATCGGTATTGTTGAGGTTAAAAACACCATTGCACTGTTGACTGAAATGATGAGCAGTGGAGCTAACAATGACATAAAGGGTCTTTGTTGTGATTGATTTTTTTTTGTTTCTGATATTTTTGAAAAAAGTATAAAATGAACAATCAAATTAAAACTGAAACATCATTGCTGTTTGCCAAAAAATGAAAAAAATCCCATAACCTGAAATATGAATGTACCGTGTAGTTTAGGAGTTGACGGGGACTTTTTTCTTGAAGAGAAGTGGGGGAAAAAAAATACTTTTCAGTTGTTATGACAGCTGCCAGAAGCTCCGTCTTGTATAACCACCACCTGCCTATGGATGTGTTGAGCCGACTGAATTGCTTGCCCTCAAAGAACCATTTCCGGACTCATTGCGAAACTCCCACATATTGAATACGGGAATCCTAAATCATTCAACCACTAGTGTGTGTTGTACTTGAGATGAAAAGTCACTATTTGGGGGGCAGAATGAAGACTGCAGGTCTATAGAGAAGAGCCCCAATGTCAAGCAGTAAAAGTCACTATTAATGCATCGTATACTGCAGGATAAGCATTCAGGACTATATTTTAAACTCATCTGATCATCAAGCCAATGCTGACTTTGATCGGAAGAGAAGTAAAATGCTCGTTAGACCTGCTAATCAATGCGTGCAGCCAGAATTTGAGGCGTTTTAGTTTTAAGCCTCCAATTTCCCTGAGCTACTTTATTTGAAATTATATGCATGGCATAAGGTTGTTTTTATGGGTGTTCAAACCCTGTCTGTGTGTTTTAATTGGAAGTCTTCACGAGGGTGGGGGGTGCGCTAATCCGGTAAAATATGCATGGGGGCTGGCTCTGGAATCTTGACTCACGGTTGAAAAAACAAAAAGAAAACTAAAGGAACTTTTTTTTTTTATAAACAGGAATCTTTGTTTTGGCCAACTAAGCTGCTCCAAATTCTTGGTTGGTACAACGGAGAAGAACCTGCTCTGCTGCTGGAATCTCCTCACGTGCTCCCGTAAAGCTGTATTAAGTTAAAAAGTTTACGGTATAAGGTTGACTGTATGTGTCTAATGTTGTTTGCATGGTCTTTCTCCTGTCCTCTCTGCGGTAGTGGAGTGGCGTACCTCGATGGATGTCAGCTTGCTGCTCTCTGACCCGCTTTCTGAGAACATGGCGGCGTTCTGCAGTCAAGATGGATCTACTGACTGTAAGATTTTATGCTCTGCTCTCCTTTTCGATTTGCACCTTTGGTACACTTACTATACTTAATCCTGAATTAATACTGAATACTTACAGTATTCATGGATTAATGTGATCAGGTACCTCCCTGTTAAATCACCAGAAAGTCAACTTTGTTTTTATAATCTTTAATCACAAACAAGTCTCAAAAAACAAATACTGGTATGTGTCTGCAGAGAAAATGCACAAGAAGCCATCTAAGTGGCAAATGAATTGGTGTTCCTGTATATGTCACCTGTAAAAATAAAGAAATAATGGTGGTAAAATATATATATATATATTTATAAGTTAGTCTTTATCAGTCTCAAAATATGGAATTTTGCATTGTTTCTGCAGCAAAAGCGGATACAGGAAATACAAAGACAGCATGCAACAAAAGACATTTGCACAAGCACATTACACAAAATACAATCCAATCAACCACGATTATTTGTTTGCAAAATGAAGTGTGGAGTTTTAGCTTTGACTCTTAGAAATCTGATTTAATAGACTTGCTGTCAGTTGAAAACAGAATTGGTAACGGCTAATAGACATAGATTTTTGATAATGGCACATATCACCATCACTTGATTCAGGCTGCAGTTACATCCACCATTACAAGGTTGTTGCAATAAATCACTAGATATTGAATCCATAATTAATTTAGGAGTATGGTTTTAGAGTAAAGAGTAGGTTGTGTAATCGAACAGTGTAACCAATTCTTCTTTGTGATACTGTTCCAACTTTTCTGTGGGAATGTTCTTGGCCAAATTTTCAAAAAAATGTGAAAACTTACATTAATTGTTACATGAAGTGAATTTTATTTGGTTAGCATCTCTGATAATTGTTCAATTCTGCCAGCAACATAGAAGGATTCAAATGGGGTCTCAAATACAACAGCTGTAAAAAATCTACATTTGTAAACTTTGTAATAGGCTAGATATATAGAAGGCCCCCCCCCACCCTCACTCATACACCCTTTTTAATATGTAATGCGATTTTCGCTGCTAATTATTTCTAGTCACAAACGGACGTGTTAGCTTTGATATGTTTCTGCTTTTGATTTCAATACTCATAGTGTTTTAGACTTGGGTCAATTCAACCTGTAACATGGCAACAGGGTTTAAATGGTGAAAAATTTCGAGGTTTGGGTTCTGGTAGAAACTGCCCTCTTTGTTAATTTTTGTGACATTGTTTTAAGTGGATTGTTGCCAATCATATAAATGTGGTGATTTCCTTCTTCTGCCCAGTGTTTGTGTTTAAGCCCTGCGAGCCGCGGCCTCTGTTTTGCCAGAAGGCCGTGTGTTCTGGAAAGGTGAACCGCGCCGTCTTCTCCCCGAGGGATGCCATGCACGAAAGTTCCAACGAGAGCTGCCAGTGGCTCAACCGATCCCAGCTGTACTTCCATAGCCAGCACATGGTAGGGAGGGAACACAAATTTAAACGTCTTGGATTGTGTGTGTGTGTGTGTGGCTTTAGTTCATATAGCATGACACAGACTTTTCCTATGCAGGATCTTATGACATTTATCACCAAGGCGGAGGAAAATCGACTGATGGCTTCAAATAAACAGGTGCGGTATATCAGTTTTATGATCTTGAGAGTAACTATTGTAAACATCTGTTCTTTTGGCCCGTGTTACATTTTACTGTACTTTATGACAGTAAAGCAGTGCATGAACTCACCTCTTACTTTTATTTGTAACAGAAATGTTCATGGGTCAATGTGAACTGCCGCTGCATGTTTTATTGTGTCACATTCACATAATTAATATGCCATATATCTTCTTTTCCTTTCGGCTTGTCCCGTTAGGGGTCGCCACAGCGTGTCATCTTTTGCCATTTTAGCCTATCTCCTGCATCTTCCTCTCTAACCCCAACTGCCCTCATGTCTTCCCTCACCACATCCATAAACCTTCTTTTTGGTCTTCCTCTCGCTCTTTTGCCTGGGAGCTCCATCCTCAGCATCCTTCTACCAATATACTCACTCTCGCCTCTGAACATGTCCAAACCATCGAAGTCTGCTTTCTCGAATCTTGTCTCCAAAACATCCAGCTTTGGCTGTCCCTCTAATGAGCTCATTTCTAATCCTATCCAACCTGGTCACTCCGAGCGAGAACCTCAACATCTTCATTTCTGCCACCTCCAGTTCTGCTTCCTGTTGTTTCTTCAGTGCCAACGTCTCTAATCCGTACATCATGGCCGGCCTCACCACTGTTTTGTAAACTTTGCCCTTCATCCTAGCAGACACTCTTCTGTCACATAACACACCAGACACCTTTCGCCAGCTGTTCCAACCTGCTTGGAGCCGTTTCTTCACTTCCTGACCACACTCTCCATTGCTCTGTATTGTTGACCCCAAGTATTTGAAGTCTTCCACCCTCGCTATCTCTTCTCCCTGTAGCCTCACTCTTCCCCCTCCACTTTTCTCATTCACGCACATATATTCTGTTTTACTTCGGCTAATCTTCATTCCTCTCCTTTCCAGTGCATGTCTCCATGTTTCTAATTGTTCCTCTGCATGCTCCCTGCTTTCACTGCATATCACAATATCATCTGCGAACATCATGGTCCAAGGGGATTCCAGTCTAACCTCATCTGTCAGCCTATCCATTACCACTGCAAACAGGAAGGGGCTCAGAGCTGATCCCTGATGCAGTCCCACCTCCACCTTAAATTCCTCTGTCACACCTAAGGCACATCTCACCATTGTTCTGCTGCCATCATCCATGTCCTGTACTATTTTAACATACTTCTCTGCCACACCAGACTTAAGCATGCAATACCACAGTTCCTCTCTTGGTACTCTGTCATAGGCTTTCTCTAGATTCACAAAGACACAATGTAGCTCCTTCTGACCTTCTCTGTACTTTTCCACGAGCATCCTCAAGGCAAATAATGCATCTGTGGTACTCTTTCTAGGCATGAAACCATACTGTTGCTCGCGGATACTTACTTATGTCCTGAGTCTAGCCTCCACTACTCTTTCCCATAACTTCATTGTGTGGCTCATCAACTTTATTCCTCTATAGTTCCCACAGCTCTGAACATCCCCTTTGTTTTTAAAAATGGGAACTAGAACACGTTTCCTCCATTCTTCAGGCATCTTTTCGCCCGCTAGTATTCTGTTGAATAAGTTGGTCAAAAACTCCACAGCCATCTCTCCAAATTGCTTCCATACCTCTACCGGTATGTCATCAGGACCAACTGCCTTCCCAGTTTTCATCCTTTGTAGTGCCTTTCTGACTTCCCCCTTAGTAATCATTTCCACTTCCTGGTCCTTCACTCTTGCCTCTTCAACTCTTCCTTCTCTCTCATTTTCTTCATTCATCAACTTCTCAAAGTATTCTTTCCATCTATTTAGCACACTACCGGCACCAGTCAACACATTTCCATCTCTATCCTTAATCACCCTAACCTTCTGCACATCCTTCCCATCTCTATCCCTCTGTCTGGCCAACCTGTAGAGATCCTTTTCTCCTTCTTTCGTGTCCAACCTGGTGTACATGTCTTCATATGCCTCTTGTTTAGCCTTTGCCACCTCTACCTTTGCCCTACGTCGCATCTCGATGTACTCCTTTCGCCTCTGCTCAGCCCTCTCAGTATCCCACTTCTTCTTCGCTAATCTCTTTCCTTGTATGACTCCCTGTATTATGGGGTTCCACCACCAAGTCTCCTTCTCCCCTTTCCTACCAGATGACACACCAAGTACTCTCCTGCCTGTCTCTCTGATCACCTTGGCTGTCGTCGTCCAGTCTTCCGGGAGCTTCGGTTGTCCATCGAGAGCCTGTCTCACCTCTTTCCGGAAGGCCGCACAACATTCTTCCTTTCTCAGCTTCCACCACATGGTTCTCTGCTCTAGCTTTGTCTTCTTAATCTTCCTACCCACCACCAGAATCATCCTACATACTACCATCCTATGCTGTCGAGCTACACTCTCCCCTACCACTACTTTACAGTCAGTAACCTCCTTCAGATTACATCGTCTGCACAAAATATAATCTACCTGCGTGGTTCTACCTCCGCTCTTGTAGGTCACTATATGTTCCTCCCTCTTCTGGAAATAAGTGTTCACTACAGCCATCTCCATCCTTTTTGCAAAGTCCACCACCATCTGCCCTTCAAAGTTCCTTTCCTGGATGCCGTACTTACCCATCACTCCTTCATCGCCCCTGTTTCCTTTACCAATATGTCCATTACAATCTGCACCAATCACAACTCTCTCGCTGTCTGGGATGCTCAGAACTACTTCATCTAGTTCCTTCCAGAATTTCTCTTTCAACTCTAGGTTACATCCTACCTGTGGTGCATAGCCGCTAACCACATTATACATAACACCCTCAATTTCAAATTTTAGTCTCATCACTCGATCTGATACTCTTTTCACCTCCAAGACATTCTTAGCCAGCTCTTCCTTTAAAATAACCCCTACTCCATTTCTCTTCCCATCTACTCCGTGGTAGAATAATTTAAACCTGCTCCCAAACTTCTAGCCTTACTACCTTTCCACCTGCTCTCTTGGATGCACAGAATATCAACCTTTCTCCTAATCATCATGTCAACCAACTCCTGAGCTTTTCCTGTCATAGTCCCAACATTCAAAGTCCCTACACTCAGTTGTAGGCTCTGTGCATTCCTCTTTTTCTTCTGACGCTGGATCCGGTTTCCTCCTCTTCTTTGTCTTCGACCCACAGTAGCTGAATTTCCACCGACGCCCTGCAGATTAGCAGTGCCGGGGGCGGGCGTTGTTAACCCGGGCCACGACCGATCCGGTATGGGATTCTTTAGATGAACGCTCATATTTATTTGGCACAGTTTTTACGCCGGATGCCCTTCCTGACGCAACCCTCTGCATTTATCCGGGCTTGGGACCGGCCTACAGATTGCACTGATTTGTGCCCCCATAGGGCTGCATTTTTATATATATATATATATATATATATATATATATATATATATATTCAAATGGCAAAAATGGACAAAAAGGAGCTTGTTTCATCCATTTTACTACAATTTTAGTTTTAATGATGAATGTAAATAAATTTGTGTCCTATAATTAACCCTCTGTTATGTTCCAGGTCAAACTGAATCATTTTAAGAAGCTAGAATTTTTTTCATGTTTCAGGAATTGAAAGACAAGCACTAAGCGCTCTCTCTCTCTCTCTCGCGCGCTCTCTCTCTCTCTCTCTCTCTCTCCATCCACTATTAGTCTTTACAATGTAGTAATATTCTATTGATTATAATTTTATTTAATTAGTGAGAATAAGAAAAATGAAAATGGATTTTTTTTTTTTTAATTGGACATGACCCTGATTAAATTGGCCCACTTAAAAAAATAAACACTGGATGAGTGGATATTTTTATTCTTTTACCTAATACATTTTCTAATACTGACAAAAAATTTGCACTCAATATTGACTGGATAATTTTAATCAAATGCATTGTTTTTCTGCAATTGGCTGGTGACTGCTTCAGGGTGTACCCTGCCTTTCATCCGGATATAGCTGGCACAGCCTCGAAGTACACCCTCAACCCTATTGAGGATAAGCTGTGTGAAAAAATGAATTGTTTTGAAAATGGATTGTTTTTCATTTAGTTAATATAGAGCAATGAAATATTTTCCACCATTGTTTCATAAAATATTTTTACATTTTCCAGTAAAATGGTGCCTAGATGGATTTTTGTCACCATTTTACTGTAACCAAAAAATGAAGTGAAATGCTGTCAGTCAGTTGCAGATAGGATGATGGAAAAATCCGCTTTCCCCTCTCTTGGATTGATGTATTGATGATGCACATTCTACCGTTTCCTAGCTTGCCATTGATGACACCATTGCCATGACGCCGTTCCACCTTTTGCTGGGCAAGCACCAACGAGGGGGAAGCGATGTTAAGCATCCAGACCATTCCAACACAGCAGAGAGATTGCAGCTTCCCCAGACCTCTGCTGCTGTCAAGGAGGTTTGCGTTTTAATGAAGAATTATGGATAAGGATAATAAGAATGTTATGTTATAGTATTATTTTTCTATTTTTGGACAGCTTCTACAGACCCCCGCCCACGTCCTCCCTGCAGCCACTTTTCTCTGCTCCATGTTTGTACAGTCACTGCTCATCTCAGTCACTGACTCCAGGTCAGTTCACTCACTTCCAGTTCAATAGTTTACTAGTGCAGTGGAATTTTGACGTTTTTTTGTTTTGTTGTGAAACAAGTTTTTTCGTTGCAGTCATGCTGAAGGTATGCTGCTGCTCGAGTGAATGGGGGGGGGGGGAGTAAAAAAAATGTAGGAGAGTGCAATATATTGAATGGTACTACTAACTGTTATTATATGATAGCCTTAGCTAATACATGTTAGCACTATTGAGTAACTTGTAATTACTTGTGACTATAACTTTACCACTAGTTAACTAGTAAGTTGTTCTTAGCTCTTACCAGTGAGTAGGCCTGTCACGATATCATTTTTTAAAGATCTATTTGGCACAAAACGATCATGGTTATATCATTGTTTTTTTTATGGCTCTGAAATCCTGAAAAATAAGATGCAAGACTGTGGTTAGTCCATTGAAGACGAGCCCTTCATCTGTCAACTTCATTCGCTGTAGTCAACGGGGTTGTACCACACGCGTCCAGTTTCAAGGACTGATCCCAACCAGCCTCTTCCGGGCTGTTGTCTACGTCAAATAACTATTATAATTTACGTGAATCACACCAAAAACTTTGCTGAAAATTTTGAATCATATTATTAAAGCATATTAATCTATGTCAGCGCTTGAGTTCAATATGCACCAATTGTCTAATGCATAGCTAGCATACTGTAGGTATTAATGTTAGCTCACTAGTACTTTGGTCAAATCTGCAATGGATGACAAAATCATTGTTATTTTACTAACTTGTTAGCACTTGCTTGTAATTATTTGTAGTCTAACATATAACTGATTAATTGCATTGTCGTTAAAATTTTCAAAATACCTGAATATCAAAACAGACTATCTCGGGAGAGGAGTGATGATACATGGTGAAATGAGCCCTAGTATGAAAGAATCTGGTTAGGATCCATACCCATTTCTCATAATAAAAAAGTCTGTGATTAAGAAATCATACAGTAATTTAAAAAAAAAAATCTTTGAAAAATAAGTTAACCTTTCCACACATTTTTAAACTAACATTTATTAAAACACTTGAAGGTGTTGATTGAAGGCTAAGAAAGTGGTTGTTGTCTTTGGTGGCCCTCGTGAAATTGCGCAAGAAGATAAAACGATTTGTGCAATCTTTCTCAAATGGGTCACATTGCATGAGAAAATGCATGTTAATGATGAAAAATGTTTGTCACGCTGAAGCCCTTTTCATTGTTTTCATGCCCTTTAGTAAACCAAAAGACAGCAAGGATGAAATGGAAAGCGATAAAGTGGAAGAGGATTCCTCCGACGAGGAGGAAATGGACACTGGTATTGTGAAACCCAAGACGCTGTCGGTGGAAGAAAATGAGGCAGCCGAGTCCGCGACACCCGCAATGACACGAGAGCAGGCCAGAGAATTAAGGCGGGTGAAAAAACTGAAGCGGGGCTGGATGAGAGGCATCCTGGAGCGCTAAGAAAACAAAGAAACATACATTAAAATTCACAAGTTGTCATTTTTATTGGTCTGTTTTACAATAAATGCATTTATCACTTCGTCTCACTGACTGAATTAACCCCCCTCTACTTTCCAACACACAATCACACCGGAAATCTTTTGGGCAGCAATTAATGTACTGCAGAATATCCAAAAAAGGGGCCAGTCAAGTCAGTTTTAGGTACACAGTGCATTAACAAAAGCTGCAACTCCTCGAACAGTTTCTCCAGGAGGGAGATGTTTCATTTGGTAAAGGGAGGACACAAAATCGACGCAGTTTAAAAGCAAATTCACATATCCTGGTGAACGGCATTGAATTAGACTTAGTCTGTTGTAATAGGGCAGACCAAAAGTGTGTGTGTGTGATATGATATGATATGACATTACAAAGCACATATAGCCTACTTCTTGGTATTGCAAAGGTTCAATGTCTCCAGACAAGTGCCGGTAGATAAGCAAGACTTAAGAACTGTTCTGGAACGGCTCGTTTGGGTTAACTCCTTGCCGCTGAAGAGGCTTTCGAGAAGACCGATAACTTGATAGTGACACCACAACTAGAACTGATACCGCAGCTGATTGGAAATCACCGATTAAAACTTGACTCAATAAGGAAAATGCGAACGACTTGACACACATACAAAGTCCATTATGGACCTTGGGAAAAATGAAATAACAGTCCCAGTTCATATCAATAAACAGTTGTTGATCATAAGGAAAAATATGTTGACCCACTTTGATCACTGAGAAGCAAAAATAAATAAATACATCCTTGATATTTGTTCATAAGATGCATTAATAATTCTACATGTGACACTGAATTGATTTTTCTTCTTGTGAGCCAAAGCATTCTGCTAAGAAGGGAAGTACAAAATGCTGACAAAAGGGAAGTCTCATCTGACTTGGGGTCAAAATGTGATCTTCTAAACTTGGAGAATCAGGACTTTGGGTTTTGTGACTTGAGATGAGGTTTTGTTTTCTTCCCTAATTCCAAATGTTTTTTTTTCAGTTTCAATTCACCTTGTTCAGCTGCTTAGTCATGTAGTCCAAGTGGCTCTTGAACCCGTTTATTGCAGTGATACATTCCAGACTCAGCTACAATAGGTGAAAACCTGCGATATACAGCGGCC
The DNA here is from genome assembly GCF_019802595.1 of Syngnathoides biaculeatus. Taxonomy (NCBI): domain Eukaryota; kingdom Metazoa; phylum Chordata; class Actinopteri; order Syngnathiformes; family Syngnathidae; genus Syngnathoides; species Syngnathoides biaculeatus. The sequence goes on along the minus strand of NC_084653.1, from coordinate 17,295,864 downwards.
ATAAAAAAAAAACAACTTTACACCCTGACACTTTAAACACATTAGAAATGTATTTAAACACAATATATATACAGTCAAATATAGAAAATACTGTGCATGCTACAATGTGTACTGTATCTGTCTTGGACATGAATATAGCGTTAAGAGGCAAGGTATGTTGGGTTGGTTGATTGGCGTCTACGTGTGAGTGTCAGGGCTTGAGCTGTGGCTTAAAGCAGCTCCAGCATCAGCGTGCCTGTTTTGTTTTAATCCTGGCATTCACTTGTACGGACATTGAGCCGGAGTAAGCATACAATAAAAGAAAAAGGTTGTGTAATTTAAAAGTTTTGGGGAAAAAAATGATTGCAATTTTTAAAGGGTAAACTGAAAATCATGTGTGAAAATTATGGGAGGAGCTAACCCCCAATATTGCAAATTTGGCTGCAATCCTCTCATGAAGTTGAGATTACATGAAGTTGAAATTTTTGATGGAAGGACACTGGTATCTAACTTTGTTTGGACAAAGACATGTTACATATCAATTTACTTATGAATCATGACAGTTGGATGAAAGGACCACTTGTACATCCAGTGGAAAATTGGTGAGTACACAATCTTAATGGTTTTGAAATATTATGTGAATGCTACTGTATGTGAAGGCCATGTGTGCTAGATAAATGCTATGGGCTATGTCCAAAGGTTATCAAAAATGCGAGCGTATTTTCTGAGTACGACATACATGACCAATGGTTTATTTATATCTGGAATATAAAATGCAAAAAAAAAAGGGAGTTCCCTAAAGTGATTACACTTGTATATCCATCCATCCATTTTCTTAGCTGCACAAGGGTCGCAGGGGTGCTGGAGCCTATCACAGCTGTCAACGGGTAGGAGGGATGTTACAGACACGCAGACGTAGGGAGAACATGCAAACTCCACACACAGAGCTCCAGGATTGAACAGCCACCGTGCCGCCTCAAAGTTATGTTGTTGCTTTTACAGTACCAGCACAAGAGGCTATAACTAAACGGCTAATAACCAGATGCGTGCAAATTTCCCTGCTGATGAACGAGCCTCAACTGTGACAGCCACAGCTTTATCCTGTCAGGTTGTCCCCATTGGGAGGTTAAAGAAGGACAAATTTGAGTGTGTTTTCTCACTTTTGTAGCACAACACATTGACATTTTGGCTTAGCTAGAACGAACGGTCTGTAATGCTAAGCACTGATGACGTCAGGGGCGGGGTCAAAGGTGTTTATTCCGGCTTTGCCTGTCAAAGCTGGCACATATCCAGATTTTACTTGGATTTCAAAAATTTTCTTTTTCAATTTTTTTTTTCAATTAATGTCCAAGATATATGTCGTAATAATATTACTTCACATTGGAGGGTTTATTGTACATATGAATTTTGGGGAGAGCCTTTCTTTAAGTGGCACAGGAGAATAGAAACATTGAAAATACACAATATGAACCATACGGACTACAGTGGTCAGACAACCACTATGAAAAACTGTCTACATTTTTAAGAAAAAAATGAATATTTACACTCATTATATACTATATGAGTATTTTGGAACCTTTAGCATTCAAATGTTTTGTAATGACAAGAGTCTATTAGCCGAATTATTTGATGTTTCCTGTGGAACAGTGGTGGGAGTGTTAAGATATTTTTGAACACTGTAATAAACGTATGGTAGTTTTTTTTTATAGCACCAATGATGTCTCCTTATGGTATAATGAGGTATGACACCGGACTAAAGAATTATAGCGCTTATCTTGATGCTCCAGCTGAAGGAGAGTTCAGGTTGACTGTGTGCCATCTTGTATCATTAACTTGTACTTATGCAAGTGAATAGTTAAAGAACATATTCATTGGTTCATAAATGTTTTTAAGGTCATTTGTATTAATTTCTCTTCCTATGGTGTTTAGCGGAGCTGCTTCCGATTTGTATTCATTTGAGAGGACGAAGTCTATAATGCCTAATTTCATGTTCTTGAGCATTTTTTGTGTTTTGTTACGATGAACATGTCACGTTAGTTGGTGTGATTAGGGTCGATATGTTTTCACTCGGATACATGCACTTGTATTTAATCTCAATGCATTTTCTTCCCCCTGTCTAATTACTATCATACTTCTTTAGAAATTGACAGTTGTGGTGTCGTCACAGCTTTTTGGTGCTACAGGCCATTAAGCTTTTTTTTTTTTCTTCTTCTCCTTGCATTTGGTTATTATCAACATGTCCGCCCAATTTCATGTTGATCTGTGAAACTGCTGAGCAGGCAGATTTTCTTTTTGCTAACCAGCAATATCCAAATACAGTCATGTGAACTGCCATACTACTACTGAGGGAGAAAAAAAATTCTAATTCCCACCCAAACAAAGTCTTAAGCCACTCTTTAAGTCTTTTCGCCTGGATATCTTGAAAGAGAAGGAATTCTGTGGGAATAGGGAATGTGCAAGTCTGTGAAGTCGGGAACGTCTACAACACAATACGATAGCGTACATAAAATACACAACAGAGACTATAGACTCGTCGATACTGAAGGTCTTTTATTTAAGACACCTCTTGCATTACAAACAGTACTGTCAATTTATATTTTCATGGAGTGATTTTTTTTTTCCTTTTCCTGATTCAATGAAACATCACAGTATGTATAAAGAAAGAAATCACAGAAAACAATTGGACAACACAAGGAAGATATAAAACATCTTACAAACAGCACAATGATACTTTTTTTTTTTTTACTTTTTTCAATTGGATACTTAGATTCTGACTGAAATTAAATGTTATCTACATAGGACTATGCTTGTGGCCTTTTGCAATGAACAGTTTGCAGAATTTTACATTTAAAAGTCTGGTAAGGAAATGGACACCAAGTTTTGTTCTTCAGGCGAGTCTGAACTTTGTACCAAAACCTGGTCACTGCCAACAAAAATTGCCCTTTCTACTAGATCGCTCACCCAAATGTCTCCCCCGCACACCTCTACACCTCCCCCCCAAAAAAGACTCAGGATGATAACCCTCCTGCTATGTTGTGAGTCAAATTGGCGCATTTAATTTAAATCACTGCCGTAGATGTTTAATCAACTGGAATCCAATCATTTAATCTCACTGGCATCCATTTGTCAAGCACGTTTTTCAATTTGCACGTGACACCCAGCATGCTGTTTCAGGTTTGTAAACCACTGGAAGGATTAACAGATTCTTGTAGATGCTGGCGTTGTACAACTTTAGATTTGAAATCAGCACAGCCTTTCATTAGGAGATAAAGATATGGAAGTCAATACTTCCTTGTGAGTGATAGAAATGGTAACATGCTGGAAATTCGGCAACTTTAGGCACCTGCTTCACGGAACAGATTGTGTATATGTGATATAGTAGGATTACGTGTCAGAGTAGATGGTGGGAAGTGTTTTGCACTGGTGAGAAAAGATAAAGTCGATGAATGGCATGTAAAAGAGCTACTGGTGTTCAACTGCACCCCTGGAGTCAGTATCACTTGCAGTGCGTTTCTTAGCTGAATACCTATAAATACATTTGTATCGCTTGAAGCCCTTTCTCAGCTTTGTTTTAGTCTGAGGTGTCACAAAAGCTAAAGATATTAGCGTCAAAGAAACTGTTCTGCTCGATCCTTCTTTTCATTTGGTCAGAAACTGTTTTTTGGTAAATCCAATTCATGTTCTACTGCTGATAACTAAAAAAACAGGAACCGATAGAAAAACATTTGTTTCTGGTGAGAAAGTCTACTTTCTTGTGGTAGGTCTGGCGTGTATACTGCACAGAATACTGTGGACCTTGAAAGAAGTCAAAATGCTGTAAAATAGCTGGCAGTTTGATGAAGTCAGGGAAAGAGTGAGAGATTTTTGGGCATGACATGATAGTTTCTGACACTCATATAACGTTTACATGTGGCCCAAGTCAAATTTGCCCAAGAACATTATTTCTGTTTCTGAGAAATGAACATAACAGGAGGGTTCAATTACTGTAAAATGGCACACACAAAACATATGTTGAGGCACCCCAGTTATAAAAATGCCGATCTTGCATATTAAGACCACATTTGAGGACAGCCAAGGTCAACACAGGCCGGTTTCAGACCTCCTACCTTACAAGAACTGTTACCAAACATAGTTATACACTTTTTCCAGCCACACCCCGAACCTGTGGACTTCAGTCTTGTGCAAAAACAATCAAAACGTCTGATGAGACATTTGGTGTAGTGACCAATGTCAATCACTTAAAGTGCTGGCGTAACAACAATCACATATGTGGGGGGGAGAAAAGCCCACCTTGGAGAACTGCAACGAATCACAAAGGTTGTGGTTATAATAACAAATAAGTAGAAATGACAATTACAGTAGGAAACATTGGTAAAAATATCCAGATGTTTTTTTGTCACCTGATGCAAAAATAGCTGTAAGGAATGCTTCAAGACACATCAGCGGATTTCCCTCTCTCCTTCCTTGCACACCACACATATGAACCTGGACTTTGGTAACTGAGACCTATTGAAGTGGCTGCATAGCTTGTTTTTTGTTTCTGTTTTGTTTTGTCCCTGGCAAAATACAACACTGCTGTTTTGTCAAAACCACCACCTGCATTACCTGAATAAATAGTTATGTGCATAAACCTTTGACCACATAAAAAAAAAGGAGATATCCCATTGTTGCTGTGGTTTGGTTGACTTTAAAAAATAAAAAAAAATCCCAACCTGTATAAACTAAGAACAATGGCTAAAAGATCCTTGAAGCACCAATGACATCACTGCAACGTTGAACATATTAACCCTCCTGTTAAATTATGCCAAGCAGCATACATTTTCATCAGAATTTATGTTGGTGGTAAACAAAATATGTATATAAAAAACAATTAACAAAAATTATACAAGACTTGCAGAATTTTATCAGATTTTTTTTCTCTTGACTTTCAAAAGATTTTCTAATTATAAATAAGGTGATTTTAAAAAAGGGGATAAAGGAAAACAAGGTTAAAACTTTGTAGGAATTTTCATCTACATTAATTTTTTTTTTTTTTTTATTAGGATTGAAATAAGTCCGTCAAATGAGTTGTACCCAAATCTTTTAAGTCCTTTTTTTTATAAAAGCACATTTCAACAGGAGAGTTAAAGATCTCCACTGTTTGGAGAACAATCATCTTTTAATGCCGTTCATCAAAAAATGTAAGGCTGCTGTCTCATAGTTAAAAAAAAAAAAAACATTAAAAAAAGGCAACCGCCCTGTTCTTTTGCAGCTCAAATTGTCCCCACCCAAAAAAAAATGTAAGATTTTCAAATCAGTTTTCTTGTGTCCATACATTCAGCAAGTCAAATCTTTGTCGGACCATAAGAGGAGGGGTAAGACAAACCTCTTCCTCATCTAAAGCGCAATTTTGGATTACAACTCAACTCTCACCTCTACTCATTGCTATTGCTTCAATCGCAAGCTTTTACACACAACTGGCTACGTGTGAAGAGGTTAGTAATTCTATAGCGGCCTGCAGGATGGAAATAGCAAAATAGAGGGATTACAGTGCCAAAATAGGCCCGTTTGGAACCTCTAACCTTCTGTTTGGGTTGTTTCATGGGTCAATAAACCCTGCCTCATGTTTAAGCATAAGAGAAAATTCAGAAAAATATTGAAATTGAAAAACGAAAACCCATTTATCTGCATTTTTTTTCAATTTTTTTTTTTAGGGGTCAGTTTGAGCCACAATAAAACAGCAGAGCTAAACTCAAGCAGCCCGCTTCGGTTCTGTTTGGAGGATATTCAAAAATTGGGTTGAAGTTAAAAAAAAAAAAAAAAAAAACAGCTCAAAATCAACCCATATTTGGGACCGGTCATGCTGATCTGTTAACATTTTTTTTGTGGTTAAATGTGGCGAGTCACAATGACCCATGAACTTTTTTTAGTGTACCAAAGAGACAACCACAACAGGAGGATTAAAAAAATAAAAAAACCTCTGCCTAATCTACAGTTTAGATTAGTTCACTGCTCTTGACTTGTTGCTAAAGGTTCAGTCGCAAGCTCTTGCCCTTGACTGGCTACATGTGAAGACGTTATTAACGCTGCAGTAGACTGTAGCTGATACATATTTGCTATGTGTGGCTATACCAAGCTAGATTGATATAATAATGTGTCTGTGTGAAAGGCAACTAGACAGCATTGGTAGGCGAAGGGCTGTTGTCTGTCTCTACCTTCTGCTCGGGCGAGCAGCAGAGGAACAGACGGTGGCCGAGACGCTTGAAGGCAAAGTAGAAGTACATGACGTGGCCCGCCGTCACGAACGACACCGAGATGATGACCAGCAAGCCGAAAGCCTCGGGGTTGGGCGCCAGGATCACCATGATGAAGTGCAGCAAATCCAAGAGGTAGTTCATGGAGTTCTGGACGCCGTTGATCACACCTCGCTCTGATTCGATCACATTCTCCTGGATGAGTTGAGTCACCGTGAGGTCAAAGGACCACAGGCCTGGACAGGAAGAAAGCGTCACGGATCAAAACTCAGGATCGCGTCAGTTTATGATGACGTTACATCTCACGTAGGGAAAATTACATTATTACTTGCATCAAGGGTTGAAGGTTCTTGGACTGATTTGCAGTACACTCACCAGCTATGGGTGTAAACTGTCGTTACGCCACGTGGTTCAAATGCCAAGTCTCATTTATTGTTCTCAAGTGGCACGATTGGCTCGCATAAAAGGATCTGGTCTCTTCTGAATGTAGCTATCGAGTATGTACTGGCTATCAGTCAACGCGAGTCCAGATCAAATACACTGATACCTTGATCTGAGTTTAACTTATTCTGTGAGCAAGCTTTTAATTTATTCATATATCAAATTTTAGTTTTCACAAGGTAGGTACTAGAATGTGTGTCTCGACAGTGAGAAAAGACCACCAGTTCCCAGAGTGAATGAGGAACGCTTTGCAAAAAAAAAAAAAAAAATTCTGATGTTCAACTCGAGCATATGATGAGTGTGCGTTGCTTACAGAATAGTCTGTGAATGACTATTACTTACCGACCCTCGCAGCAATGACGCCAGCAAACAGCAAACTGACGGAGATGTAGGACGTCGGGCCGGGTAGCTCCTCAGGCGGCGCGCTGGTGGCAGTAATGTTACTACCAGTAAGGGCAGTCAAGAGCTTATCAGCCTCAGGCAGACTGTAGGGATAAGCGTTCTGGAAAGGCGAAACACTAAGATCAAAGGGGCTCCCAGGAGCAAAGACTGAGAAGACACACAGCATGAGGCTCGAGAGCTGCGCCACGCCTGAAATGAAGCCAGTACGGACTAGGCCGCACTTCTTCCGGACCCAGGTGAAGGCGACTGTGCCGCAGATACCAGACACGGCCGAAGCCCCCATAAGGAGGCTGACAAGTGAGCCGCTGAGACCCTGCATGTAGGCGTATCCTGTGGTGATGCAGTCGAATCCTAGCACGGTCATGTAGAGGAAAGCCAGGGACATGCCAGCGAAGAAAATGCTCTGATTATAGTACGCCTTCCAGCCAGCCTTCAGGGTGCGCAGGGGTTCGGTCACTTGGCTGCAGCAGCTACGCTTTTTAGGGGGCTCAGTCTTGACCGCCACTGAGACTGCATTCATTAGGGGTTCAGAGGACTCTTCGGGACTTTGGCCTGTCTCGGATTCTGCAAAACAGAATTGGAGATTATCAACTACTCTTAGACCAAATATACTATTGAATTCAGTGATCTCGGAAGGGGTGTTTTTGAACGTACATTATCATGTTCAGCATGACTTGGGCAAGTTTTTTGAAGCATATATGGAAAAAAAGTCTGGGTCTTGTCGACTATGCTATTTTCATTTCGAGCAGGTAGCTAAAATGCTCCTGTGCTGCTGACCGAAATGACCATGGAATCGGGAAGTGCTCTCAAGAACTAGCTTTAGCGGTAGCCACAATTTTGCTCACTCCAGTCAGATGACACATTGACATTTGAAGGTTTGATGAAGAAATGTCTCTTCAATCTAGGCTTACATTTTGTTTTGGAGAAGGATGATTATGTGGTCATATTGCCGTATCTGAATTGAAGACAAACTCTGTGAGTTGACTAATGGGTCATAGTTGTGTAATTTCAATGATGACAGTTTTGTGTCTCGGACCCCTATCTTCCTGACCTGGAGAATAGTTTTGCTACCTGATGGTGACTTCCCTATTTTGGTCTTCCAAGGCCCTGAGTCGCCACGACTGATCAGTCTTGCAGATCTCTCTGACAGTGAGCTAGCCCCTTTAGATGATCACAATTTTTAGCTTCTTTAATGTATTGTTACAGGCTTAGACACAGGTCGGCTGGACCCTATTTTGGCAAATTCCTCCAGTAGTTCCCCGTGAAAAGTTAGAGTGGGGCTTGTGTCGACCTGGCCCCAACAACAATTCCTCCAATCAGCCACAAATTAGGGCGATGCATCTATCATAATTGGCCATTGGAAAAACTGTTTAAGACCCATCTGCTAAATTGGACAGGTAGCCAATCATTCAGATTCGAAACAGATATTATACTCCGACGAACTTCAACTAGAGACTTCGTCGAGTTAGCTGTTGGTGTACAAACATTTAGTATGGATACCTTTCATGGGGCTAAGTTGTTTGAGCTCCTGTTCATTCCGATCCTTCTGCCCAGCTTTGACAGCCAGCGCCGGCGTCTTCTGGTAGACTTTCCACAGCACCATGTACTCCAGACACATGGAGAACAGGTTCCAGCCCGAGATGAAGCCACAGCCGATGAAGTGCGAGCCGAAGGTCATTATCTGGCCCACCAACATGGGGGCCAGGATGTTGGTCAGCTGATCGATAATCCGCACGGTGGCGTTCATATCTGGTGTGTGAGTGAAAGATTTATGGTAGTTGGCTTCAAGGAATTACAGGTGCATTACAAGAACGAGGAGTCCTGACATAAAATGTAAAACCGCAGAATGAGTCCAAACAGAGGGTCAAAGTCCCACCTTGATATGATAAAAGATCACGTGAAATCCATATTTACAAATGATAAGCGCGAACACTGACCTGCTAACTTGCTGCTGTCCTGACCTGCCACAACCACCACCCAGTCCCTCTGGATGGTGATGGACATTGCAGTACTGGCAAGGTTGGCGATGTTGGCAATGCTGATTACCAGAATGTAGCAGACGGTCTGTAAAAATAGCAGGGTGTGGTATTTGTATCAGTGGGAAAGTTGAGCCATGTTCCCTTTGTATACGTACATCCATCCATTGATTTTATATAGCACGTCGGGCGAAAGGTGGGGTACACCGGTCAATCACAGGGTTCATACAGACAACGAGAACATGCACAAAGTACACAGAAAGGCCAGAGTCCAGATTAAAATCCCTCACCTCAGGACTGTGAGGCAGATATGCTAACTACTTGGCCACCATGATATCAATTTATATGGCGCGCTTAAAATCAGTTGTACCTTCTGGCTGTTTCGTGACAAGTGGGAGAATTTTTGTGACTGGGGGTAGCAGATGTGAGCGTGTCGATCCAGTTGAGCATGAAAGTGCAGCATTTCACGTTTCAGTTTCACCGATCAACACAGAATTTGGCGGGCATGACCATCATAACTGGACAAACGAGAAAGTCCAAAAAACGCGTGTCTGAAGTTGAAAACGGAGTCAGTCATTTTGGGTGGAAGCAGACATTCTGGATGAATTTCATAGGTTGTAATTACACATTCTGTATTACATTGTGCCTTTTATATCATTAATTTGGTTAAAATTTTGTCTTGAATTTCTTCACTGGTCAATATTGAATTTTGTAAAACTATTTTTAAGCGCTACGTGCAAAGCAAAGTTAAAATACACCAAGTACAGGCTGAGCTCAAATGAATGCGATTCCAAAATTACTCTCACACGGTTGAACGCATCAAGAAACTAACATTGAAATAATGCCTACGACAATAACACCTTGTTTAAGAGCAATAAACAAAATACTGTATGTTTCATACTCTCTGTACATCATGTACAAAGATCCAGCACAGCTGCTGCTGTCAGGTCAGAATAGCAACAACAAAAATGCATCAAGATGCCTGACCACATTTCACTGTCATATGACCGGCCTTGAAAAACCTGTTGACGTGCGCAGCCCTTCAATAAGACCCTCAAGAATAGTTCCACGAGTGTAAACACGCTTCTGCCTCTGGCAACGCTGTTGATGTTGTGTTTCTGCTATTGTTGCTTTGAGCAAAATTTGCATCGGTCTGTACGAGAACATGTGTTTTTATGATTTTATATGTTTGTAAATTATTATGGCTATATTTTTAGTCAGCGAATACAATAACATGAACTTTATAAATCAGGTTACAGTCAACTGTTTCATGTCAACCTTCAGTTAGAGCTTTTTAAAGGGTCAAAAGTTACACAGACGTGGAAGTGTTCATATCAGTTCTTGAATATCATCTACTAGGTCAGGTCGTTGTACAAGAGCTAAAGTGGTTAAAAAAAAAAGGCTTTGAGCGAGCTCATGCAGCTAGAATCTGAGCGTCTTACCAGCAGCCATCCGTTGTAGATCTCCACTAGCTGCTGTTTGAAACTGAAAACCACCATGAGGAGAATGCCGCACACGATGACGCAACTGTTCTGGATGACCAGAGACATCTGGGCCACTGCGGATGAGCAAAAACGGGTATTAGAGACAGACATGACCAAACACAACAGCTTGCCTGTCTGACCATGTTTATTCTGGTGGGCCCAAGGAGCTCTTTTCAATGAGTTTCCTGCACCCTGATCCATTCTGCTACCTTTTGTCTTTGCTAAATGTGCTTGACAAAAATTGTTTTATATCCAAAACCGATAGCACCCTCAATGGACTGTTCTACTAATATAGTAGGAATCACTTGGTAAATTAGTATTTAATGCATGAAGGTTATTGTTTATATTTTTTTCAACATTTGAAAATTCTCAAAGAGCTTTCTGACACCGGGGCGCACATTTCGCAACAGAATGCCTTTATGAGTCTTGAGGTTTCATCGTAACCTAAATAGATCCAACAAACCCTGTGGTAGCTACAGGAAGCAAAAAAAAAAGCAGCCCCTGAACATAATTGAGCCAATTTCTTTGCGTATGTCTATACCGTCTGTAGATATCAGTAGTTTTCAAACTGGGAGGGCATCTTTTTAATAACCTCTAGGTGGCAGTGGCAAATTGGAATGAAAGTGTTCAGGATTGTTCACAACCTCTAGATGGCGGCATATATTTGTAAAATGTTGAATTCCCCCCCCCCACCTATTTATGTATCTATGTAAAATGTGCACTATTGATTTTTTTACCATTTCTTTGGGGGGTGCATGATAAATGATAAATTATAGTAACAAGTACTTGTTTTTTTAAGCATTCATTGTACTTCATTTGTCAAATAAATGAAAAGCATGTGAGAACTTGGAATGTTTCCTCTCTTGCAGTGAGAATCTCATCTAATTTTAAGATGGTTGTCGCAATGATATGTCAAATGTCTTATTCAGTTTTAACCTGACTTCCGACATAATTGACTTTCTCAACAGTCAACATATACCGAACCGAAACGAAAACCATGACTACAAAACAATTTCAGGTGAACCAAACTTTGGACTCTGTGAACCGATCCACCCCTGGTGTACACAACGGTAGGCCTATACACAAACAATCTAATCCAAGAACTTGCCTCACCTTTGAGTCTCGGGTTCCTGTCCACCCAATCACCAATGATGGCCCCCAGCAGCAGCACGGAGCCAGCCACCACCAGACCATACACGGCCGTGAGCAGCAGGCTGTTGCCGTACAGTTCCACCAAGAACACGGCCACGGCAAAGTTCCACATCCGGTCGCCCTGTGAGTTGAAACATAAGATAAGAATGTCATTGTTTATCTTTTCTTTTTTTCTCTGATGGGTGTCCATTTTACACAGATTTTCAGTATTCATGCCCTGGCCCTATGGAAGTAAATATGTGTCACCAGGATTTGAAATAAAAAATGCCACTGAAAATTTTATGTAGTAAAATTCACATTATTCCCGCGACCCTCATAAGTGGCTAAGAAAATGGATGGATGGATTCACATTATTTCTAAGGGATCAGATTTTCAATAGCTGTATTTCAGTTTAACTTTTCAATCTTGAGAAAATTGCCATGTAAAAAAATTCAACCTTCAAAATTCAAACGCAATATTTTCAGTCTCAGTGTTAAGACCTGAAGTAACCCTGCCTTCTTAACACAGAAATTAGACAGTGAATTTCAGGCAGTGAATTGTACCCAGTTGAATCTCAGTAGACTGAAAATATTGCCTTTGAATTTTGAAGGTTGAATTTTTTTACATGGCAAATTTCTTAACATTGAAGTTAAACTGAAATATAGCTATTGAAAATGTGATCACTTTGAAATAACAATGTGGATTTTACAACATAAAATGTTCAGTGGCATTTTTAATTAAAATCCTGGTGGCACATATTTTCTTCCATACGGCCTGATCCCCCGTGAATGGCGGCAGTTCACTATAAATACATTATTAGCCCTTATAATAACACATGCACAACAAATGCATTCTTTTTAAAATCAGAAATCTATAAAAACATGTATTTGAACATTTCTTATAAGATAGGGATTGTGAAGAAAACATGTTTCCAATCATCTCAATGTCGTTAAAAGTGTAGACAATTTGCATTTTTTCATATTTTCACAGGAAACAAAGTTGACCTGCATGGTTTGCTTTAACCTAACCATAAAATCATGTAGGGGCTGGATCTGCTCCCCCGGCCCACGAGTTTGACACCATTACTGGAACACTTTGAATAAACAGGTTCACTTACCCAAGTTGACAGTGCATGTCCCACATAGATAAGGAGTTTTGCCGAGGTGAAGAACTCTTGAACGGATTCTGCGAGGCGGAGAGAGAGAGAAAAATACACTTAGGGAATTCGCTAAAAGATACGGGGATAAAAAAAAAAAAAACAACAACAATCGGATGACCACTGACACCGACCACAGCATGTTTTCTTGACTCGTGCGTTTTCCATGTTGAAAAAGATTTTTTTTGCAGATAAACGCAAAAACCTTTATTTGTCTTTTTTCACCCGATTTTAATGAGCTTGGCAACAATAAGGCCACCGCACAACAGTGCAAAAAGACAAGGAAAAAATGCACGCGACGGCTCTCTCTCGGTCCCGTTTTTCTCCTCTCCAAACTTAGCTATCACTGTAGCTGAAGTCGGAAAGAAATGCCTCGATGTGTGGCCGAGCGACGTCGAAAACAGCAGAAAGCAGCTCGCTTTTTGTGTTTGTCGTCTCCCGAACGTCACTGTGCAGCCTGAGCGCCTGCCTCCCCTCTGCTGCTGTGTTTACGTTCTGCTCGGATTTAAGGCTTCCCCACCCCCACCCTCCGCCTTCTTACACCTTTGAATGACGTGACCCAACCATGACGACGCTACTCGACTCCTGCACGCGCGCACACACACACTCACACAAAAGCGGCGTCTGCATCTCGCACAAATTTTATGTACATATTGGAAGATTTTAATAATCCATGCCATGAAAAAAAAACACATGCGAACCTTAACCAGTGTGTCTTGTCCACAACCAGGCTGAATAATACATTGGGTCTTTGTTATGGGTCAATGACGTATATAAATCAATTCGACTTGGATCATAACGGTGCGTATCTCCTGCCGATATCTAAAAAGCCCTAGGAGGGTAGCCACAGATTTAAAAAAAAAAAAAAAAAAAAAAAAAACAACAACAAGAACAAAGGATTTCATTGTTATTTCAGTGTTATGAATGCACGGACCTGGACATGTTTCTGTAGTCTTGCGGTGGTGAACTGCACAGCCCTGCTTATGTGATATGCTTATTTGTTTGAGATCATCCTAAAAAAAGGGAGGGGGGCTTTTATTCAACAAGGAGTATATCTACGAAGAAGGTGAAATTTGAAATCTAAATCTGAATTAGAGAACTGCCAACGATCCAGGCTCAGCGTGGTCTAGCACGAAAACTATAGAATGCCTCTGTAATTTCAAGAGCAGCAGAAAAGTCATTCTAAGTGTTTTTATATCATATGTTTAATTTGAATAAGGCTCTTAATACATTTTTAATCGATTTGATACAAGAGCGTTTCGTAGAGCATTCAGGCACTGAGCGATAAACTTGTACATTTTGACAGATGTTGAGGATGTGGAGCAAGCTTTCCGCTCGGTAAGAGTAATTTAGGTGTCGTGGGTGTGGCAACATATGTGGTGGTTTTCTTAAATCCTGTGTGAAAGAACTGAGACCTGTATTGCACTCCATTTTTAGCCTTTTTTTTCCCAGCAAGAGCAGGTAGCAACAGTCTGGATGGAGCGAAGCGTCGGTAGTCCCTTGCCCCAAATTCTGTTGCCAATTTCTTTGCCGCTTATCCTCACGAGGGTCGCGGGGAGTGCTGGAGCCTATCCTAGCTGTCAACGGGTAGGAAGCGGGGTACACCCTGAGCTGGTTGCCAGCCAATCGCAGGGCACATGGAGACAAACAGCCACACTCACGATCACACCTAGGAGCAATTTTAGAGTGTCCAATAAATGTTGCATGTTTTTGGGACGTGGGTGGAAACCGGAGTGCCCAGAGAAAACCCAGGCAGGCAAGGGGAGAACATGCAAACGCAAGACAAGTGGGGCCGGGCTTTTAATGCAATTCAACCTTTTCAATGATTTTAGAGTCATTTGAAGTGAGCAATAATCTGGTGGAGTGGATTCTGGATTTTTTTTTTTTTTTATTAATGGGACCCATAGAACGAGGGCAAATGGGATTCCATTTGACCAGGTTTGCTCCTGAACTGGCCGCCCACAAGGATGGGGGCTCTCCCTCATTTTTTCACTCGCAATGCAAATTTGTGCCAAATTAAATGCAAAAACAGAAGCGTTTTTTAGGATGTAGATGACTGTCATTATACGTCTGCTCCAGGGCAATGGGACTAGCATGAGTTGATCATCGATGACTTTATTTGATGGTGCGAGGGCTCTTATCTCCAATTGAACATATTGAAGACAAAAGATACGATCAGCGATTTCAGCCAGAACCCCGTACAGCCCCCCCCCCAACGCACACACACAAAACATCACTTCTATTCAGTGGAAAAAGTGCAACCACCATATAAATATCTTGGGACAATTGCTGACTCAAAGCTGAATTTGGAAGTAAACTGTGAGGGGCATGTGCAAAAAGGGGAACCGGCATTTGCAAGATGACGAAAACCTGCTTATCCTGCTTTTTTACGAAATCAATTCTATCGTTTTCTCTTATGTCATGCTTTGAAGCTTTATTCTGGAAGAACTGAAATTCCTGCAGCCAAATCGATCACTGGTGTCAAGTCCAAGACCTGGGGGGCAGATCAGGCCCACCACGTGATTTTATGTGGCCAATGAAGCCAAATCATGTGTGTCTTCCATGATTCTTGTTAAAGATGATCAAAATTCAAAATTGTCATATAAAAGACAATGTTGGGATATTTTTTGTGTTATCAAATAAAACCCATTACCCTTGATTCAATTCCAAAACTAGTTCATAAATTTTGTGTGTAGTTGATTGACGAGTCATACTGCAGCAGAGTCCAGGATCCCTGTACACCAGACAGTTAATGCCGGTAACTAGCTCCCGATAATTAGCTGTACTCAAGCAGAGATTATCGAAATAAACGAGGCAAAGCAATGAAATGGGTAAATTGTGATTTTTACCAGGAACGGAATGACACCTTTGGGAGTTATGGTGAGTTTTCAGGCACATTGGAATCAGCATATGAAAACTGGACAGGATGACTTGCATCATCACAAAATGCTAATTATTTTGATTATTAGACCAATTCATGAATCATACGTGGTGGGCAGACACAAATCTGATTTAAAAGCATATAGGAATGGATTTTCTACAACACAGGAAGGCATTGATATAGGGTGGTGTTTATTCAGAGATAAGGTGCTGAATCATCACTATTAATTATATACAGGATTTGACTGATAAAAAGTCAAATAAGTCTTTCAGCAGGATATTGAGTAATTGCTATTTATTCAAATACAAGCTGTTTGGCTCCAAACCCAAATCCAAATATTTGGGGTTTTACATTAAAAAGTGTGATCATACATTGTAATATGACATGGGGAAAAAGTTTTAAAAATGTTGAATTTTTAAAATGGTCTGTTTAAAATGTATTTTTATTTCAAAAAAATTATTAATGCTTAACTTTTATTTTTCAGTTTTTAATTTTAATTATTAAATTAAATGCAATGATTTTTAAATATAATTATATTAAATTATTATTATTTTTTAAACTTTTGTATTATTTTTTATTCTAAACTTTAATTTTCCATTTATTTGACTTTTATATCATAACTGGGGCGGCACGTTGAGCAGCTGGTAAAGCGGTGGCCTCACAGTTCTGAGATCCCGAGTTCAATCCCGGGCCCGCCTGTGTGGAGTTTGCACGTTCTCCCCGTGCCTGCGTGGGTCTTCTCCGGGCACTCTGGTTTCCTCCCACATCCCAAAAACATGCAACATTTATTGGAGACTCTAAATTGCCCGTAGGTGTGATTGTGAGTGCGGCTGTTTGTCTCCATGTGCCCTGCGATTGGCTGGCAACCAGCTCAGGGTGTACCCCGCGTCCTGCCCGTTCACAGCTGGGATAGGCTCCAGCACTCCCAGCGACCCTTGTGAGGATAAGCGACTAAGAAAATGGATGGATGGATGATTTCTCTAGAAAGTTCTTTCTACTAGAAATTCTCCTGCTACCTTGCATGCTGTTTGCCTAACTGGCTTCTGCCAGTTCTGGGTTCAAATGCAATGCTGACTGTGTTGAGAGTTCTGGAGTTCTTCCCATGACTAAGTTTTCTCCGGGTATTCCGGTTTCCAGCCACATCCCAAAAACATGCATGGTAGTTTAAATGAAGACCAAATTGCCCGTAGGTGTGAATGTGAGTGCAAATGATTGAATGAATAATTGGTTCATTACAGCTAGAATGAACCGAAATGAGTTGAATTCGTTTACTTTGCCCACTCGTGAGCAGAATATTCTGGTAAAGGACTCGGCTAACACTTGACCCAGCTTGTCTGACGAGTGGCCTGGGGCGAGTCAGCAGTCCATCATGGCTCACATTGTGTAGCTGTCAAAAACACAGCGACACCTACCTAACCCAAATGTAAAGAAGGATTAAGTGCTTGCTTGGAGGGGAGGGTGTCAAATCCCCACCACAGAAGATGATCAGCACCCGAGTGACCAAAATGCTGCACACTACTTTTTTTTTTGTTGCTCTTTTGAAACGTAAGCACGTTACTTACGGCCTTGGCACGTGCGCGGCAGTGGATGCAGCCAGAGAACAATAAACATTAAAAGGTCATCGTTGCCTCTGTTTTTATTTGTGAATGTCTTGCCCGGCTTCCAAGAAGCGACATGGTAAACATTCAAAAGCTGTTTGGGATCAATATATCGTATACAGCCCGTTGCGTAAACCCCAAACAGCTGTTTTTGTGCTCAAGTGCAGTAATTATGTCCCGTAGATGAATGCATATAATTATATACACATTTATTTGGAAAACTAGAGAATTGTATTTCTGCTACTGAAAAGCTTTATAATTCTTTGAAAAGTTAAGTTGATTAAGAAATGTAGTACTGTAGGTACAATTGTAAAATGTCTGCAAGGATTTAAGATTTTTTTTTTTTACTGCGGAATAATTAAAAAAAAAAGTGTACATTTTTGGAATGCAAGTCTTCCTGACAAGTCCTTGAATGCGCTCTTTGGCTTGAAGTTGGATTTTTTTTTTTTTTTTTGGTTGACAAATGTGGAAGGATTAGGTACAAATTTGAATTTTTCTGCATTTCAGAATTTTGTTGTGTTAAAAGTGAAGTTTGGGAAATGTGGAAAAGAGCCAAATGTGTTTTAATTGTCGTTTAAATTGGTTGATAAGTGTTTAAGTGTGAAGGATTAGTTTAAAATATTGAAAGTTTTTGCATTGATACGGGCAAATTGGTGTGGAAAAGGGTTTGTTTTTGTGGAATTTGGTTGAGGGTGGAAAAATGTTTCCAAGAATGTCCGAAATTGGCTGAACCATTTTAAGTTGCAATAGTTTGAATCAGTTAATGTAGGAAAGTATTTGAACATTTCTGTAGTAATTAATAAATTTTGTAGTAAAAGGTGGCACGGTGGCGCAGCTGTAGAGTGTTGGCCTAACAGTTCTGAGGACAGGGGTTCAAATCCCAGCCCTGCCTATGTGGACTTTGCATGTTCTCCCCGTGCCTGCGTGGGTTTTTCCCGGGCACCCACGTCCCAAAAACATGCATTCAGTGGAGACTAAATTACCCCGAGGTGCGATTGTAAGTGCGGCTGTTTGTCTCCATGTGCCCTGCGATTGCCTGGCAACCAGTTCAGGGTGTACCTCGCCCCCTGCTCGAATATAGCGGGGATTGGCTGCGCGACCCTTGTGAGGATAAGGGGCTTAGAAAATGGATGTTTCTGCGTGTGTATATATATTAAACACACACTTCCCTCTTGTGGCCAAAAGAACACATGGCAGTTAGTGTTTGTGTTGCAGGACGCTTTGAACTCAACTCACCGTTTCACAGGGCGATCACATCGGCCTGATATACGTACTTGTAAATTATTCACTGAAGGAAAATACTTCGTGTGATCAATTTTTTTCGGACCAAAGTGTCTTGTGAACTCCAGTTTAGTTTCACTTGGATAACCGCACTTAGTGTCTAAATGATGGGACAATTGTTTAATATTACAGAATCTTTGCGTGAAAAGGTATTTCTTGTGTGTGTGTGTCACATAGGGAAATTGTGCAATAAATCGATAAATGCATTAATACACTCAAGCAAACTCTGAAAACTTACAGGCTATGTGTATTTAGCTTCCTTTGTTATCCCCCCCCCCCCCCAAATAATAACCCAGGTGCTGTGATGAATGAATTCCTTTTAAGTAAGCAAACAAGTTGGTAATTACTCTATAATTAAAACTATTCGGTTATGTGCTGCAATGACAAAAATGGACTGAGGAGGGCAGAAAATCATGAGATACGTTGTACCCCCAAAAAGAAGAAGAAGCTTCAGGAGTAGAAGAAGAGAGAAGGCGTCATCATCATCAACAACACTTTGCTCTCCTTGTCATCATGCCTTCTGCTGTGATTATGGAAGACAATTTTGACAAACTATTGGATCAGTGTGAAACTCAAGAGCTTGAGGTATGTTACAAAAAGAGGGCTTAAACTTACGTTTACTTCAGTGCCAGTGTAGTAGCTTTGGTTCTGAGAAGCAGGAAGCTTGTCAGTAGTTTTAAAACAAAGCGAACAGCGGCCGAATATTCGAGGCAAATTGACATAATTTCATTTTTTTCTCCACTGAATTTTTTTTTTTTTTTTTACCTGTTAGTAGTTCGCCAGTTCATTAAAGAGGCGCATCGTAATGGTGGGCGGATCGATCCAAGCATCCACAACATGGATGCTAACGTTTCTATCAAAATACAGTAGACTTATACCAATATTGAAAAGTATTGTACATGACCCATTAAAATAACACAAGGTAACACAATGTGCGTAACATTTAAAAGCATTTACAAACAAAGCAAAGTACATTTAAAGTTCAAGTACAGTAAGTAAAACACAGTAGTATAAATGTGAATAGGAATTATTTACATAAATAGACAAGGGAAAAACCTGGACTTTAAAAAACATTTACAGCTTGTTCCAGGCATTGGCGAAGTTCTCCTGGTCTGGTTGGAACATGCAACTGTGGATATGTTCTTCAGATGATAGAAAGGTGTTTAATGGATGATTTGATATGACTGCTGAATATCAGATTGGAATCAATCCATTGTCTTTGGTTGTTTTGTGGTAGTTTCATTGAAGGAAATATTGGGTCATCCAGTTATTTGTGTTGGACAAAAACACAACACCTCAATTGAACTGTAGTCATCAGGGGACACTGCTGGATATACAACTACATGTTATCTGCATAGCTATTATAGTCACTATTAAAGTTCCGAAAAATGTTTCCTGACTGGTATATAGATCTGTTGTATCAAACACCGCACTGAGATCCAACAAGAACTTACACCTGATTCCGTACTGTGTTGAGGTTGGAAATGTAATTATTTATTTTATATATCAGCAGATATTTCATATGAAAGATGCAAAAAAGATGATCGGGACATCAATAGTGTATTATGTGTAGTAATAATAATAATGTATATTACTTTTATGTTCCCACAGGCGCCAGGAGGCATTGCGACCCCTCAAGTGTATGCTCAGCTTCTGGCACTCTATTTATTACATAATGATATGTAAGTTACCTGTGCCAGACCCCCCCCCCCTCCACACACACACACACAAAAAGACAAACTTTGCTTTCTGATGTGTGTCCATGTCAATTCTATAGGAATAATGCCAGATACCTCTGGAAGCGGATTCCCCCAGCAATAAAAGCAGTAAGCGTTATACTTCCCATCCTTTATGTCTCATCAAACAAAAGAAGAAAAAAAAGGACAAACAAAAAATGTTATTACGTCCTATATAGGTTGTTTTCTCAAGATGTCACCCGTTTTGATGCCTCGGGCAAAAAGCTGACGGTGGATCATATTGTTTCCCTGAGAGCGTTATTGGTACATTGAGTAGAAGAACGTTTAATAAGATGCCTATTTGCAGTACTGTGGGTTGCTCAAACTGACCTGGGGTGAACAAAGTTATTACAAAACGCCTAAAATGATCAGTAATCAAGGTGATAAAGCGCAAATTCTCAGCAAACAATGATGAAGGTTATGGAAAAAGGCGCTCAATCGTAAAGACATCACGACGGAGGAGCAGCGGGATCGGACACTTGTCTGTTCAAGACACTTCGTAAATGGTTAGTTCAGTCTTATTTTTTTATAGTTAAGTTGTTGTAGCTTATAAAAAATGCTCACAAGCGTTATTTGGGTATATAAGACAGCGATTTTGTGATATTTGCTTACGTAACGAAAATTGTGGTCTATCTAGATTTTAGTAACCTGTTACCTTAGCACGCATTAAGTGGAAGCCTTCGATCTTCAAATGCAGAATATCTTTCAGCCAGCCATCCTGGAAGATCTTGTAGGTGTCCATGGATTCGTCATTTTTGAACTGCTCTTTTGTAAATCCAGAGACATTAAAAATCAGGTAGTTTACCACGTCGATGTATGTCACGTCTGGGCAGTCGTCTTTCTCTGTAGAGAAATGTTAATGGAATTTCGTAAGGATCCCGTTTAATGGCAGCGATCTTCTCGTCATATCGACTGCGACTCTCAACCGTCAGAGTGTTGTAGTACGGTGAGCCACAGCAGTCAGGTCCTTCAA
Organism: Syngnathoides biaculeatus; assembly: GCF_019802595.1. NCBI lineage: Eukaryota > Metazoa > Chordata > Actinopteri > Syngnathiformes > Syngnathidae > Syngnathoides > Syngnathoides biaculeatus. The sequence goes on along the minus strand of NC_084653.1, from coordinate 17,274,593 downwards.
AACACCGCCGTTTGCAATTGCTACAGAACTGACTACTTGTAAACCTTTTAAATTTGCTGTCTTCAGCTGCAGTCGTGATGAGATACTGAGAGAAAAAAGCTTATTCTGGCTGAAAGAATGGTTGTTGATAATTGATGCGTCATTGTGGCGTGGAGCTGGATATAAAGATCTAGGGAAATAATGTGACGGCGTGTAGTGGTGTATGGGTAGTTAACCAAAAATGTGACGTCAGCAAAAACAACCCATAACAAACAGAACTACAGGTGTTCATTTATTATTCCACATAAGTGAATCATAAATGCAAGTATAACGAATTCAACAGAATTTAAAATACTCCGATCAGCATCGAATACAAAACACTCCAAATGCCGCCGTGCTTTATGATTATGGTTCAGTTTCCAATTGTGATGAGATTGTAAGTAGCATTTCCGTTGTTGCACACAGGCAAATCCTGAATTAGCAGCAATTTGGACAGTTGGCCAGCACATTTGGCAGCGAGATTTCCCTGGGATCTACACATCTATTGCAGCTTACCAGTGGTCAGAAAATATCCTTCCGGTAATGGAAGCCCTTCAAGGTATGCCTTTCAGGGTGCAAATGGGACAATGTGTCGATATCAATGTCAATATATTCATGTACGCCTGAGGAGAACACGCAAACTCTACCCAGAGACGTTTGAGTCTAGAACGTTTCACGGCGTAGCAGATGTGCCACCCACATGCATACACCATCCTGACCTCAGTAGAGCTGACCTGTTTCAAACTTTGGGGCTCTTCAGATTCTTATTTTGGAACCTTTGTTTTCCTCACCTAGCGAGATGACCAGGAAGTATTGTAAAATTGATTGTTTGAATTCTAAACATGCAGAGGAAAGGTGCCTCGGTGGAACCTTTCAGCCATCTTTAGCAAGGGTTACTCATGACCAATGGTCTCAAACTCATTTCACATCGGGGGCCGCTGTGGGCACATTCTAGCTGAGGCTAACCCGCAGCCTCGGCACAGATGCACGCAATTTAAATGAGAAATTAAAAAAAAACAGTATTATATATATATATATATATATATATATATATATATGGTTAGAGCACTGGTTTGATAAACCAGGGGTTGTGGGTTCGTATCCCACTGGGGCCTCCACTCCCTGAGAAGGGTTGCGTCAGGAAGGGCATCCGGCGTAAAAATTGTGCCAAACATATGTGCGTTCATCTGAGATGACACGCTGTGGCGACCCCGAAAGGGACAAGCCGAAAGAAACTTACTTACTTACTTATATATATATATATATATATATTATATATATATATTTTTTTTTTTTTAGCATAAGATAAGGAAGGAAGCTGGTGTAAACAAGTTGTATGCAAAACTACTCATGAAACTCTCCATAGCAACACCATTCTAACTTTCACTCAAGCAAAAATGTCTCTCTGCTTTCATCAAGTCTGTTCGCTGTCACAATCCCACCGTGATTGGTAGGTTCATCAGCTCTGCAGACAACACTATAAAGGGGCCATTCATATAAAACTTCATGGCCACACTATCATTTAATTGTCATAGTAAGGTAGGGGCCACAAAATATCATATTGGGGACCGTAATTGGCCTGCAGCCCGCGAGTTTGAGACCCCTGCTCATGGCCATTCTTTATAAAAGGAGATAAATTACCCAAATCTTTTATAGCAGGAACATTTACATTAACACCTCCAATGAAGTTTTCAGACAATGCAAAGACGCTTGAAAGTTCGAGTCTTTTTCCCTCCATCCATCCATTTTCTTTGCCGCTCATCCTCACGAGGGTCACGGGGAGTGTTGGAGCCTATCCCAGCGCTCAACGGGCAACAGTCTTTTTCGTTTCACATATTTGTTTTCCTTTCCGATTTTTAAAATACAGCACTTTTTCATCTTTCCTTGACCTGGTGAAGAGTTAAGGGGAGATAGCATAAAGATAAGGAAATTTGACTTTCCAAAGAGACCCTTGTTTTACGTTGTTTTTTTAATGCTCTATCGTATCCGTCAGCAGGGGGCACCAATTTAACACTACTTCAAGCCAGCTCGGAAGCCAAGTTGTATAAGGAAGTAAACAGTTATATGAATCCAGCTTAAAATGGCAAAACAAGCTTAATTTCACATGCAGACTGACCACATGCTGACAGGATTTGTTTGGCCATTTATTAGTTTTACATACACATGCAATATAATTACCGTACATATGCTTGCCAAAGTTTGCATCAGGTGACGTTCACTTGTGCAAGTTTTAATAATAGCTTTTCAGTCATGTTTACGGTGCCGCCTCATGTTGCTGTGCCAGAGGTGTGTCGATGCTGACGTACAGTTTGTCACAAGACATGGCAGGACGGTAATTGCTCGATGGACGCTTTGACAGATGTGAACTGAAAGAATTAATTTTAAAATTATGGGTCAAAGTAGTTTTAACCCTTCCTGTTACATTTTTTCTTTAAATTTTCATGGTTTCATTTGAACTGCTACATGTTTAACCATGGACAAATACTATCCTTGGGTCCCTTTAATTGTGCTATGTAAATGTAGTGTAAAGATATTGTTTTTATTATTATTGTCACTGTTGGGAAAACTGTTAAAATTATAGGTCCACTTCCATCACTGTTTCATTTTGCTCTGGTTATGTGATCATTTTGGTTGGAAATGGCCAAAATGTCCTTTTTCAAGCTATTCTAGTTGGTCATTTCCACCTGACTTTTGAGACGGTCTGAGTTCTCATTTTTTATTTGATATGTAAATAAGATTTCATTTTTACCAGTTTTTTTTTGTTTTTCCTTTCGGCTTGTCCCTTTCGGGGTCGCCACAGCGTATCATCTCAGATGAACGCATATATATGTTTGGCACAATTTTTACGCCGGATGCCCTTCCTGACGCAACCCTTCTCGGGAAGTGGAGGCCCCAGTGGTTAAAATATGGAAATAGCTAAATCTCTAATGGGTCCAATTTACGGCATCCACTTGCAGCGGCCAAGCATTTACAGAGATGGTGCATCCTTTGATGTGACTTTCAAACAATTGTCCATTGTAAGAATTTGATCACTGGATTCATCTTGTGACACAGAACACCAATTCGCTTAATTTGTGCCCACAAACCACTGAAGATGACTGAGGTGCGAGATATGGATCTCCTGATCCAAGTTTCTCACCATCTGATACTGACATTCCAGCCTTGATACTGATAATGACAATAGTAAACCTTGAAAAATGAGCAAATTCTGATTAATTTTCTATGTACACACATTACCCTTGATAGGAATGTTGCCCCTGCAAACATGGCCACCGAGTAGGTTTGTTTGTAAGACGCGTGTCAGGTTTCTATTCATACATGTACTTTTTAACATTATATCAAATACATAAACTCTCTGGTAAGGCTAAAGAAATCATCAGCCTTGACCCAATGTTGTCATTTCCAGCGTTAAGGATTTAGTTCACCACCGTTGAAGCTAATATTATCAACTAACTAGCGACATAGGCGCTAACAGCTTCCATGCTTGCTTATCGTGGTTTTTGGATCACTTACCTCTTCATTATTTTTTGTGAAAATGCTCAAATTCTCAAATGCTTTTGTTTGTCTGATGGGAATTTCATGGCAAGCCTGGGTGATTACTCCTGCACATGAGCGTCAAAAACACACCTGGATAACTTGTACTTGTTTAGCGGCAGAAGCCAGTTAGGCAAACAGCATGCAAGGTAGCAGAAAAATTTCTAGTAGAAAGAACTTTCTAGAGAAATCATCCATCCATCCATTTTCTTAGCCGCTTATCCTCATGAGGGTCACGGGAGTGCTAGAGCCTATCCCAGCTATCAACGGGGAGGAGGCGGGGTACACCCGGAGCTGGTTGCCAGCCAATTGCAGGGCACATGGAGACAAACAGCCGCACTGACAATCACACCTAGGGGCAATTTAGAGTGTCCAATTAATCTTGCATGTTTTTGGGATGTGGGAGTAAACAGGAGTGCCCGGAGAAACCCCACGCAGGCACGGGTAGAACATGCAAACTCCACACAGGCAGGTCTGGGATTGAACCCGGGACCTCAGAACTCTGTGGCCAAAGCTTTCCAACTGCTCCCCTGTGCCAACCCTAGAGAAATAAAACTTGGAAAAAAAATTACCATGATATTAATTGTCGATAAGTTTAATCGTTGACGTTGTTGTGACTAGTTAACTAATCTTGGAGCCCTAGTCAGTAATTTTTCACTTGGGTCAAGTTCAGGTGTGCGAATAAAGAACATGTTTGCCATTGTTCATGTTTATTTGAAGAAACCTATTGTTTTGCTCAAAAAAGTATTGTCAATAGTCATCCTATTTGTATAAAAATAAGAAATGTAGTTTAGGAATTGTTTGTTTCCTGTTCACAGCGGGGGGCAACAAACAACAAACAGCCTTCAAACAAACACTGTTTTACACGTTGTACACAGTTGCTTGTTTTGCTTCCTTCTACATCAGTCACATGCACCCTGTTTATTTCTCCGTCCGTCCACCCTGTACACCTCTCACTTTAGATGCCGCACACAGCCAATTGGGACATGTGACACATGCTGCAATGGGCGGGTTGGTGGGTTTGGGTGGGGGCATTTCTGTGAAAAGTTCCCGGGGCCAGCAAGCAAGCAGGCAGGAATGTGTGCTTTGGTTTGTTAGATCAAATGTCACCAGCTGTGAGGGGGGCAGTATAAAGGACAGCGCCGCTAGTTCATCATCCAGAGTAGATCTATAAATGACCTGGTCGTAGCACACACAAAGGATAGCAGAAAAAACTTTTCCCCAACTGACCAACAAAGAAGTTGGGCATTTATTTTCTATCATGGATCTTCAGAGGACCGGATCCTTGGTTCGCCCTCCAAGCCCCATGGACAGCCTGGAGAAGCAACTGAGCTGTCCGATCTGTCTGGACATGTTCACCAAGCCTGTGGTCATCCTGCCCTGCCAACACAACCTGTGCCGCAGCTGCGCCAGCGACCTCTACGACTCGCGCAACCCGTACCGCTTTTCCGGCGGCGTCTTCCGCTGTCCCACGTGCAGGTTCGAGGTGGTGCTGGACCGCCACGGCGTTCACGGGCTCCAGCGGAACCTTTTGGTGGAAAACATCATCGACATATACAAGCAACAGCAAGAACTGAGCGGCAACGGCAATACAGAAACATCTCTGAAGTCCAAAGAGTCCAAAGAGCCAAAGTGCCAGGAACATGAAGATGAGAGAATCAACATCTACTGCAAAACCTGCCAGGTCCCGACATGCTCCATGTGCAAAGTTTTTGGGCAACATAAAGACTGCGAGGTGGCGCCTTTAGAGAGTGTCTACCAGGCCCAAAAGGGTGAACTGAGCAATGCCATTGACAGCCTGGTGGCCAGCAACGGACGCCTCCAGTCTCTGCTCATCCAGATGGAAGATGCTTGCCGTGCCGTACAAGAAAATGCACAGCGCGCTAAACAAGGGCTAGCTGAACGCTTCGACCTGCTGTACGCTGTCCTGGAAGAGCGAAAGACCATCCTCTTGGAGCAAATCGGTAAAGAGCAAGACGAGAAGGTGGCCACGCTTCGGGCGATGTCCCAACGTTACGGCGAGCGACTCCAAGCCAGCACCGACCTCACCGATTCGGCCGTAAGGGCACTGGAGCAAAGCGGAGCCGCCGAGTTTCTTGTGGCGGCCAAAGGCCTCATCACGCGAACCAAGGATGCGGCCAGAGGCTCCATGGGCGAGGAGCGGCCCGAGCCCGGTTTCGAGAAGATGGATCATTTCGCCGTGTCAACGGAGCACGTTGAAGCGGTGCTGGCAAAAATGGACTTTGGCTCAGACGACGACGATGATTTTGATGATGCGGAAGAGGAGGAAGAAGAGGAATAATGGAGAATGAAGTATTGCTGGACTTTTATACTTGGGAAGGTCTTTTGACAAGTATGGCAGGGACTTGTGGATGTTAATGATAAAAAGTTATGGGGAAATATGGCATAGCATCACTTGCCAGTACTTTCAGTGCAATATTTACCATCAATGTTGAATACATAACTTTCCTTTTTATACTTTTCTACTTCTGAACCACTTGAATGTTGGTGTTAAGAGGAGACGTCAAGTTTTAGAGTAACAAATGTCCAAGATGTTTTGCTTTTGTTCAAATTGTAGCATATGGTTATTGACTTGCAATTTCTCACTTTGTCTTGGTTGACTTCCTTGAACTTGAATGGAACCCTAAATAAAGCTGCATGACATTAAATTGTGACCCATCATTATTGTTAGCTCGAAGGTTTGTATTCAGAGGCGCTAATGCCAGAAGCATCCATTGTTCTTTTGAAGCATTTCATCTAGAATGTGTCCGACGTGCTCTTACATAGGTTTAGGCTGGATTTAAAAATAAAAGCATTGCTATGTCCTGGCTGCTTTGCCTTTGCCGGTGAAAAGCAGGGGCTATTTTTAAGAGGTGAGAGGGTGAGAAGTGATAGCTGCCCTAGAATAGACTGCCAGAGAAGGACAGGCCAGGTCCTGTTTTCCCCTCCCACCACCTCTCGATAAAACATACTTCCTCCAACATGGGCATCTTTTCTCAACACCCTTCACCCCAACTCTGGAGCTGAAAAGGGGCGCACTAAGAATGACTGATACAGTTGCCGCTCTCTTCGTCACCCCGGTCGAGAGACTGCGATAAAAATATATGTCTGCTTCGGGACTGGGTTACAAAAAGCCCCTTGAGATGACCTGTTTGGCTTCGTTGCTCACTCGCCTCGAAATGGTTACACCATCGGTGGCAGTTTCATTAATAATCCCTCATGTCATGTTGCTGGTCTAAATGACCTGTTTAACATAATTGAATCTAAAAATATTAAAAAAAAAAAAAAAGCTACACAACTTCTACTAACCTTACTTTTCTCTTTGTATTTTACATACTCGTATATGGCCAAAAAGGCGGCACAATAGCAGAAGTCGTTGGAGTGTGGGGCTCACAGTTCTGAGGATCGGGGTTCAAATGCCGGCCCCGCCTGTGTGGAGTTTGTTAACCCTCCCCATGCCTGTGTGGGTTTTCCACGGGCACTCAGTTTTCCTCCCACATCCCAAAAACATGCATTAAATTGAGACTCTAAATTGCCCCGAGGTGTGATTGTGAGTGCGATTACTGGTTTGTTTCTATGTGCCCTGTGATTGTCAGGTAACCAATTCATGCCCAAAGATAACTGGGATAGGTTCCGGCACTCTCGCAACCTTTGTGAGGATAAGCGGCTCAGAAAATGGATGGCTAGACAAAAGTGTTTCTACCCCTCTGTTGAATGAAAGAAAAATGCACAAGCGTCACGAAAACATTTTCCTACAGACATTATGGTTTGCCAATATGGAATTCACCAAATTTCACTCTCACTGGTTTAAAGTAATCATCCATCCATCCATCCATCCATCCATCCATCCATCCATCCATCCATTTCTACCACTTATTTCACATTGTCTCCTACGGGCAATCTAGAGTCTTCAATTAACATACCATGCATGATTTTGGGATGTGGGGGGGAAACCGGAGTACCTCTGAGACAACTCACATTTTTACTGGGAGAAGATGCAAACCAGCCTCGGCAAGGTCGAATTTGAATCCAGTTTCTCAGAACTTTAAGGCCAATATGCTAACCTGTTCACCATCATGCCAACGTTTGAATTTATTTTATTTTTTATTATTGTGGGTTTTTCATAGTTCACTAAAATGGTTTTGCAAATTTTCCCTGTGCAGTGTCTAATAAGAAAACGGCATTGTACTTGCAAGCAGCCTCAGTATGTTCTGGTATGTTGACCTATTGTGGTTGCAAAGTAATCGCAAGACTATCAAGGCATTCTGGAACAAAATGTGCTACCCTGTGTCAGAAGACTTGGTGGAAATTACAGGTCACTGGTCTTCCAACGGGGACTTCAGTGTCATTAGCCTATCTATGGAATTTTGAGCTATATCTTAGCATTTGGTTATTGGAGTTATGTAAGTCAAAGGTAATGTGCTTTAGTTAACTACACAAGATGTAATTCTCTTTGTTTTATGTTACGTTTAACATTAAGGTTGAACTAGAAGAAGTAATAATTGCCTTGAAGCAAGGACTTCGCCTCTTTTTTTGAACAATTCTTCTGTCTGGCGAACTGCTGCTTGTTGTGAAGTTTGCGACCACAATCATAACTATAGTGTTTACCTGCAACTCAAGGCTAAAACAAACATGGCCGAGTGCCTGCTCGTAATCTCGAACAACTTGTTGGTCTGGTCACTTGTTAGTTTAGCTAATTTGTTCGCCGGTGAAAGAGTACATCATAAGAAGACTCACTAAGTTACCTCTTTGCTTTGTGTTTTTAAATTGGAGTTATAATTATGACCTGAAAGTAGATTTCATACAAATATTTACTGTAATTATGACTTCTGCATTAGCATGGGCTACCTAGACTATGGCACATTCTGAATTGTGTATCAGTTTGTCTACTATGCCACCGAAGTATTACATTCACAGAGGTTGGAGTTCAAAAGTGACATTCACTTTTTACAAAAGTCCTGTACGTTCAACAATGATGAGATGATATATCATAACCACTGTCTCCAGTTACCTGAATTAAACAATTACTAATTGACATTATGATAACTCATCAAGGTTGTACACCACGTGAGAATGTTTGTGTGTGTGTGTGTGTGTGTGTGTTTGTGTTTGTGTGTGTGTGGACAGGAAGCTCGCTGGATTGGAGTATGGGAACAACAGTCTTAACAAATCTTGTGATTTCTCCCAGCTGTCTTTTCTCATCCAACCATGTTATTGTCATGCCTGCTGGCCGCCGCACTCGACACAAGTGGGAGTGTTGATACACATAAACTACGTTGCTAGGAGGTGAAAAATGCAAGGCTGCAACCCCGAGGCATTAACGTGAGGGCCGCTAGAGGGAACGCATTTTGTCCCTTGGCCCCCTTCGCACTTAACTCTTATCTTTCCAAACAACAGCAGTGGGTCAGGCTGAAGGAAGAATATATTGAGGAGCTTTGACATTTGAGACACTCCAGCCACTGCTCGGTGATAGAGATTTTGCCTGACCCAGATTGTTAGTGTAACTGCAGGCATAAAACCTGTGGAGACAGAACACTGCCATTAAGTTATGTCACCGAGTATAAATGTTTGCATTTTAGGAAAGGTTTGACACTGAAACACGTATTTAAAAGTAGATGATATCATTTGGCTCTTTTTTTATACCATTATGTCAGTCTTGAGCTGAGAAGTGCCAACACTTGAATTATTTTTGTCGCTGTTTTTCAACGTGGCAGGACGGTTTTCAATTGGTTACCACGTCTATCTCACAGTTTGGGGTTCAAATCTCATTTGTGACTTTCCTTTGCCTGTGTGGATTTTCAGGGAATACGCTGGCATCTGTCCACATAAAAAAAGATGCATTTAAGGTTCATTGTGGAGTCAAATTTTCAAATGCAGTGGAAATATTAGTGTCTACTTTTGTTGCCAATACGATTAAGTTGTCATGATTTCATTTAGCTTTTTCATTATCTCTACAACTGATAAATCAGTTTGCCACACACTTTTGTCCATGAAGTCGTCGTGCTCTGTTTTGCTTCCCAGAAAGTACGCGACAAAGGGCATACAGACTCGTGGCACAGGCGTACACCTCCATTACCGCCGAGGATTTCGCTGCCTTTGTGGGCTACTCGGTGGAAGAAGCCGTAAAAGGTAAGTCCCGACACAAGAGAAGAGCCAAGGAAGATTAAAGTTATTTAAGATTTAAAATTATGGTGCGCTGGAAGTTGTTTTTAACTCGACTGCTTCTCTTTGAAGGTGTGGTGAGTCAGGGCTGGCAGGCAGACCCCACAACCAGAATGGTGATGCCTAAAAAGCCAGGTAGGTGGCACTCTTTCAGGTTTGAAATGGTCAACATTTTCACCCCAAAACCTACATTATTTTATTCCTTCCACCGGTGGTTCTCTGTGGTGCTGGTACCACTCAGGGTACGCAGGCTCTCTCTAATGGTCCGCGAAAGAATCAATTCCCAAGTACAGTTCAGTTCTATTTACCTTTTCAGTACAACACATTTGCATTTAACCTTTAAATGCATTAATTAAATTGTATTAATTAATTTTGAATGCATTTTATATATTTTTTTAATTTGAAATCCAATTAATTAAAGAATTTAAATGTTTTTTTTTTATGAAGGTGCAATTTTTTTCATTTTACTTAAATGAATATTACATTTATATTTAATGATTTAAAGGTTTATTTTAGTTTATTTAGCTTCATTGTTAATGTTCAGACTGTATATGATAGTGGCTCATTTAATACACACTACTATGTGTGTAAATATTTCAAAGCACACACTCATGCTATTGAATGGAGGCGTGTCCAAACATTTGATTGGTCGTCAAGTTAATTTTATTTTTAAGCAGTTCACAACAGAAGTTGTCTTAAGGTACTTTGCACATTGCACAGGTCAAGAACCAAATACCTCATACATAATACACAGATGCTGAATCACATGATGAAGCACTTTACGAAGGAGGTAAGGAAAAATTCCCTCTAAGGAACAAAACTTTGAACAAAGCCAGATTTTGTTAGGCAACTGTCTACCTCGGCTGGTGGCCTTCAGATGAAGTGACAGAGGGACGGAAGGTAGATAGTGACTGAAAACAGGGTAGAGGGTTCGAGCGGCTGGGGAGGGACAAGAGAACAATAGGCACAATAACTGCCGCATAAACACCAATTCTATACAATAGTCCCAAAATAACAGCAGTGGCGATGATATTGGCCTGCTCCAACACCACCTGCGATTACAAGCAAAATACACGTGAAGGCGTACCTTCAGAATGAGAGCATCAGCCAGTGGGGAAGCGAGACAAAAAGGAAAACAACTAAGTAGCATACTACATGGGTGGCGATAAGGTGTGAAGAGTTGAGAAAAAAGAAGAAGTAAAGATGTGGGATGGGTCGATCAAGAAAAATGGCACCACATTTTGAGAGCTTGGAAATGACTCCAACAGCAACCTCCAGCATGCAGAATCATGAACATGAACCCAAGTACAGATGCGACAAAGAAGAATTGCAAGGCCAGGCTGGAATTTGCCATCTGAAGGACAATCTCATAATGCAGTTTATTTCATTCTTGCCCCTTTTTTGTTACTACAATACTTGTCTTTCTGTTACACAATTTGAGGAAGACATATGCTCCACACATGTTCAATGTGAAACAAGCTTGCTCCCCAACCTTCCCTCTCGTGTGCCAGTGGTATGAAGGAGTTGCCTTACTCTGTCATGTGAATCTCTCTCGGTTGGGATTGAACAAAAAAGCGTCGTTAACAAGACACGGGTGGCGTGAGATCATATGCGGATGTTGACACCTGAGTAGAAACACGTGGGAGCCGTACTGGCGAGGTATAATCGGAGAGATGTAAAACGCGGATGACTCATTGATCCCCCTCCACCTTCCAACCCCTTGTCTCTCTGCTGTCTGCGCAGATCCTCCCCCGGTTTCGTCGGTTCCCAACGAGCAACAGTTGGCCAGACTCACCGACTACGTGGCTTTTCTGGAGAATTGATAACCCCAACCACCCTTGTCACCTTTTTTCCCCTGATATTTGTGCAGACTCATCATTATATTTTTGCTCATTTCTGATTAAAACAACAAAAACATTGAAAACGCTGGTCTTTTCTTGAGACGTAACATCAATATCCTTGTTTCCGCTCCTCCTCTAGTTCTTCATTCTCAGCTCTCTGATGTTTAACTGGATTCTTATGAGCCCGAATATGCATAATTTCCAGTGTTTTTATATTACTTTAACCCATTACTAGGATTTATTTTTTTCCATCCATCTATTTTCTGTATCGCTTATCCTCACTAGGGCCCCGTTGTGTTTTGAACCTGTTCCCATCTATCTTTGGGAGGAAGGCCCGGGGGGTACCCCTTGAACTGGTTGCCAGCCAATCGCAGGCCACATGTAAATAATTTTCAACTTAATTAATAGTGGTGATGTGGCGTGTACGACATCTCCCGACATACCCTTTCGATGTTCCAAGCGACGCACGATGTGCTAGCTTGCACAGTGACAAATAATGCCAATTATGCTGCACCAGAAGGTTGTTGCCATAGGAATGGAAACCTCAACCAAACGTCCCTCTGTACTGTACTTCATTATCAGCTCTTCTATATATAGCTGTATTATGAGCCATAGTATCTAATGTGAATATGGCACTTCAAAAATGTGGCAGCTGTTTTTCCAATATCACCTCTTTGGTTTTTACATTTCATTTTCTTTTTTAAATGTACAACTTTGAGGAGGGGTTTCACCATGTATAGAGCTCGTGCACGTGACATCACCATTTTCACGGCGCCATTTTGCCGGTCCAACGGAGCTGCTTGACATTGCGGGAGACATTGAACCGGAGGACAATATTTACAATACCCCAGACCTGTTGTGCTGTTTGTTGTCGCGACAGACAATACAAATATTCAAAGAGATCATTCTATGGAATACCAGCTGGAAAGACCAGAAAATGTCGTTGGATTTTGGCAATTAAACGTGATGGATGGTGCCCAACCAAATACACATGACTGTGTAGCGATCACTTCATTTCAGGTAGGAATTGTTCTTCTCAATCTGAAATTACCAAGAAGTATTTATAATGCCACGTTGGCTCATTTGAGAATAATGCGTCTTGAAAAAAAAAGGCTATTGCAGAGGTTTACGGAGGTTAAGTGTGGCCGCAATCGTATCCATTTATGTACGGGTCCCCTAAGGTGAGTTTATCTAATTTTTCCACATATCTTTCCACCTTCTAAAAGTCTAACGGTATCTGACAAGACTCGGCGTCATGCTATAAGACATACTGTATTTCCGTGTCGTCTCCAACCGACTTAGCATTGAACAATGCTTTGTTAGACCGGAAATACAGCGACGTAAACAAAAGTCACGTGATTTTATGACATAGGTGCACAAACTCTATTCCCAACATTGACTTTAACATATTTTTAAAAAGGAGCCCCCATAGCTCAGTGGTTAGAGCACTGGTTTGGAAAACCAGCGGTTGTGGGTTCCTATCCCACTGGGGCCTCCACTCCCTGAGAAGGGTTGCGTCAGGAAGGGCATCCGGCGTAAAAATTGTGCCAAACATATGTGCGTTCCTCTGAGATGACACGCTGTGGCGACCCCAAAAGGGACAAGCCGAAAGAAACACGCACTTTAGCATATTTTAAAAAGATGGTTAAAGTGCTTTCAATGTTGTTATTGAATCAGTATCTCCATGAGGTGGGTTTGAGATGTCCTGGCGAATGACGTAAATATTCTTGAATCATCCATAATTTTTGAAAGGAACAGGGTGGACGGCAATTTCAGTGACAGATGGGACAATATTGAATGTGATTAGTATGACTATGAAAATAGAATCATCGTGAGTAAAAGGACTCATTTTATCAACTTGTGGACTGTTGAAAAAAAATATTGTTTTTTTTTACATTTAATGTAGTTTAACCATTTGTTACACACATTAGTTAGCAGAGCAGTATGTGGGACATGACACAATGAATTAAGAGATAAAATGAAGGAAACACATTTTAAAAGATTTTTGGTGTTTGAATGTTTGGCTGAGTTTCATGATTATTTTATATTTTCACAAAGATGATTTTCATGAAGATGATACACCAAAGGCACTTAGTAGTCATTGGCTATATTTTTGCAGGTTTAAATTTTTTTTGTTAACTTTCAGCTTAACTGTGTTTTTTTTCTCTCACGTGTTTGGGTAGGAAAGAAGTAAATGTGTGTTTTTGAAGCCTGCAATGAAACGAGTATTATCTGTTTTCTCTGCCAGTATTCTGTATTCATTAATAAATAATTGATGAGTTTATCAAAAATGGTCGACTTCATCTTCAGTTCCGTTGTTAAGGCCGAAAGAATTTTCCATGTATCCTGTCGTGATGGCCGCATCCATCAAATTTCGTGTTGCTCAGCAAAACTTCTGGTAGGTGCAAATTTGTTCTTACTGTACTTTCCAGGAGTGTACAGTATTGTTGATTCCATTTTTCTCCCATTTCTACCAATGTATCCACATGACAGTTGGAGCACGCCATATAAATGTTTACGTGCACATGTACTGACTCATATATACTGACCCATGTCTGGCCATGTGTTGAAGCAGCAGACCTTCTTGACGCTGCACATGCCGGCGGCAGTGTGAGCGTGAGAAGTTACCCGACTCCCTGCTGGCCTTGGAAGATGTCTGCCAGGACTAAATTTGCTTTCTGGCGACACGTGCGCGTGAGCGGATAAACATATCGCAGCTCATAAGATGATGAAGCTGAACTTTTAACTTAGTATTTACTTTCTCGTTTCGTATTTTCTTTTTCAAAGCTGTAAAGGACGGCAGGTGTCAAACTAGAGAACTTGCGCACAGGATACGAAATGGTAAGGACCACCGGGTTGGGAGTATTTTACCAGATTAAAAAATGCCTAGTAGCTGCTATCTAGAACATATCGCCCATAAAATGGTCCAGGTACCAAATTGCCAACGTGCGCATGTCAATCACAAATGTTTGATGGAGGTATATAATGCTATGTTTAGTTTCTTGACCATTGGACAACCATGTGTCAAGGGTTACAAGAGAGACAGGGTCTTCCAATTCAGTTTTGTAAGATTGCTGACCCAGGCCACGCGTTAATCATTACTTTTCCAACATTAAAATGCACTATGGTGCGTCGCTGCAATCGGGTAGATTGTTGACCATTGGGCAACCACATCAAGTGTTAGATTTTACTTTTGCGACAATAAAATGTGTTTTGGTGCCTCGACGTTATCGCTTAGATCAGGCGTGTCGGACTCATTTTTCTCGCGGGCCACATTGTAGTTACGCTTTCTCTCAGAGGGCTGTTATGACCGTCAAGTCACAGAAATATTGAATCACCACTTTATACTATCACATAATTAAGGGAGGTGGCACGGTGGTTCAGCTGGAAAAATGTTGGCCTCACAGTTCTGATCCATCTGTGTGGAGTTTGCATGTTCTCCCCGTGCCTGCGTGGGTATCCTCCAGGCACTCCGGTTTCCTCCCACATTCCAAAAAACATGCAACATTAATTGGACACTCTAAATTGCCCCTCGGTGTGATTGTGAGAACGGCTGTTGTCCGTCTCTATGTGCCCTGCAATTGGCTGGGGACTAGTTTAGGATATAATCCGCCTCCTGCCCGTTGACAGCTGGGATAGGCTCCAGCACTGCTCGCGACCCTTGTGAGAATAAGTGGCAAAGAAAATGGATGGATGGATAAACAAGGGACTAGTTTTGAACTTGAACGTCAAAGGTAATACTTTGTAAACTGTTGTTCAAGTTACTGTACTGTAAAAAAGGTTTTGACAACAAAAACATACTTGCAAAAGTTTATTCCATATGCCAGTTTCAATTTTTCAAGCACATGATTTGCGTTCGTGGGCCACAAAAAAAATGACGATGGGGGCCAAATCTGGCCCTCTGGCCTGGAGTTCGACACCACTGGCTTCAATAATTGCCTCTTGGGCACGCATGTGTCAAATTTTAATTTTGTGACATGAAAATGTGTCCTGTTGTAAAGCGGTATGATTAAGCATTGGGCAGCTATATGTTGAGTGTTAATCATTACTTTTGTGACGTTATAATATGTTTCAGTACGTCCATGTGATTGTTAAAATTGTGTCACCATGTGACAAATCTTACTTTTGTGATAAAGTATAATTGGTGAGGGTGTCGTACTTCGGGTAACCATGTGTCAAGCACTTACCACTACATTAAAATGTGTTTCTATGGGTCACTAAAGTAAAATTGCTGACTGTTTGGCAATCGTGTTTCAATCATTAACTCAAGTCCTACTTTAGCGACGTTAAAATGTGTTTTGATAGAAGTGGTCGACGTGTTGACCATTTGGTGACCATATGTCAAGCGAAGCGTTATACAGACAAGCCAACTTTTCAATTTCAGCTCTCCACGACAATGTTTAGTGCGTGTCGTCGAGTCGTCACTAAATCACTTGTTTTCGGCTTTTGAGGAGGAGCTGGAGCCGCTCGCAAGAACCGATTAATCAAAAATGAGTGTTTCTTGATCATAAGATAAATAATAAGATTTAAATCTCTTTCGACACACGGAAATTTAACTGACCATTGGGTAACTTTGTGTCAAATGTTAACGCAAATCATATTTTTTGCGACCTCACAACGTCTTTCAACACGTTCACTAAGGTCATCTGAAAGACAACCCCCCCTCACCCCACCTTCCACGTCCCACTGCTGGGAGCTGTTTCTATTCCAAGTGAGTAACCCGATGCACTCAAACAAATTGACACATTATCATGGTCGTTAAAATCGATCGAGGCAATGTTGTGAAAGTTTGTTTTGAAATGAAGATTCTCGTCACGGCGAGTCCAGAATAACGTCCTTGTGTTTTGTCGTTGCAGTTGTGGAAGAGGCTTAAAATGAAAATTTGGAAATGGCAAACTGGGACTATAAAGGTAGGCCTAAAAGCAGGAGTTGGTGTTGAGGTCATATTTCGAGGTCATACATAGCCAGGGAACAAAAATGCCCCACAATATAATATTTCCTAGCTTTAAAATTGCTATGTACTGTACCAAGAAGTCTGAATATGCAATACCCACCCTTACATCTCTATGCTAAGTCATTTTAAGAAAAAAAAAAAGACAAAGACACAAAATTACCAAAATATTATAATACAGTATATGCTTTGAACAAAAAAAAACCCTAAATGTAGACAAAAATAATAATAAAAAGACGAGAACCATTAAACAATGTTTTCAATGCAGAAGCATTGGCAAAAATAAATTCAAGGTGGCATAAAGTCTTTATAGGGGAAAAATAAATTCTACAATCAAAATAAATATCTTCTAAAAACAAAAAATGAGATGAAAACTTTACATATAGAGATGTGTAAAAAGTATCAAACAAAAAATAGATATAAAAAATATTCACAAATAGCCTAAAATTTGAAAATACATGAATTATGTTTGGTATATTATATATTTATTTATATATATTATATATGTATTATATATTTAATATGTATTGCAGAAAAAAAAAATCAAAAACACTACAACTAAAATCCAAACCATTTTTCAAAAAAATAATTGGATTAAAAACATGACGTAATTATTTGTCAACCAAAAATGTTGAGGAACACACTGGACAAATTAACACAAATTACATTCCTGAGCTGTATTTCTGTACTGAGTAGACTCTTAAATGTGTTAACCGCCAAGCATTGTTTTATGGTTATTTTTTTTTTTCCATTGATTGACTCAGTGTCTTTTAAATAGTCAAGTACTGACATCAGCGACGTCATCAATTTAATAAAAACTATGACCTCGACTCAAGTACAGGATTGTGTTGTGTTTCAAATGAAAAGCACCAGGGGGCGGTCTTGTGCCGTTATTGGGGAGAGCCTGTCGTCGACATCCACAATGGTACAAAGAAAGATGTCGTGTATTTGTTTTAAAAAATGAGAGAAATAAATAAACACACAGGTGAGGCCGGATTTAAACCCGATTCCTCAATAGGCGAGGCAGGTGTGCCGATCAGTTGTTCACAGAGCCGCCTTGGGTGAAGATTTCAGAGAGAGATTTCATGTATGTTGAAAATAATAGCAGTGGGGGAAAAAATAAATCAAAAATTTAAAAAAATTAAAATGTCACAAAAAGGAAAGGAAAATATTTGACGAAATACACACAACAAAAATATTAGAAAAAAATAGAACAAATATTATAATCCATATATATACATGTTTTAAAGTAACATATTTGATGAAATACAGTATTAGAAAAAATATTAGGGCAAGAATAAAAAAAATCCACTGGGGGAGGGGCAGGGTGGCGGGGGGATGCAATTATGCAATGAAAAAAATGTAGCTATATGCCCTGCGACTGGCTGGAAACCAGTTCAGTGTGTACCCGGCCTCCTGCCCGTTGACAGCTGGAATAGGCTTCAGCACTCCCCTGACCCTCGTGAGGATAAGACGGTAAGAAAATGGATGGATGGATGGAAAAAAATATAGCAGTCACCTGGGTTGCCTTGTTTTGTGGCACTGTGGCATTTTCTACATCTTTTACTTCTGTGGTTTGCATCTTCTTTCTCAGTTTATGCATTAATCCATCCATCCATTTTCTTTCCGCTTATCCTCACAAGGGTTGCGGAAGTGCTGGAACCTACTTTATCAGTTTATTTATTCATTTTTACTGTTGTGGCGCAGAGTAGACGGAAGAAAGACAACCTAGTACTCTCAGAAATGCTAAATAAGGTATTAATGCTAATTATACATATGAAGTGGCAATACTCTGAAATTTGATTTATATGTATGGAATGTTGTTGTCGTTTTAAGGTTTCATCAAAAGTAGTTTTTTGTGGATGATGAACAAACATTCAGCCCCTTCTCCATTCTGTTTGACGGCACACGGAGGAGTTGTTTCATCTGCCAAGTCTCAGTCCAGAGCAAAAACTGCCTCACGTCCGCACAGTGAAAATGTTTCCATGTGGGAAACAAGATGAGTCACGAGCACAAGACCGAGGGGGACGTGGGAGACTCGGAGAAGAGAAAAGGATGGAGAAGGCGAGGGGGAAAGTGCTATGAGGGTCCGATAGGAGCCAAAGAAAAGTGGTGGCTGCTGGGTGGGAATTTCAAGCATGGGCCTTTTAATGCATCCTGTTAGCATAGATAGGCCCACCCATATTTGAAACAATGGATTAGGACCCTCCACTCCCCACCGAAAAAAAAAAAACAACTTTCCAGTGGCCACTACCCTGTCACTTTTACTAGACCCCAATTCTTGCATTTTGCCAAACACAAGACAGGGCAAATCAGTTTTTTAGTCTTAACACCGCGAGCCTGCTGGCACTTGAGATCCTGCGAGAGAGAATTTAACAGCCTGCTGCTGCTCAACGTGAAAGTGATTTGCAGCACTCTCCACGTTTATGGCTCTTGTTGGAAAGACGCAACGCCAGCAGTGTTAGTCATCGTCAGGACGGCTGCACGTTTGCCGCTCTAGCAGTTTGGTTTGGACTACAGAGGAGGGGGTGGGGGGAAAACAGGGGTGCTCTATCATTTTTAAACAGACACAACTCATCAGTGATCATTGGAATCATCTTGAAATTGTTAATTATTCCAATAAATCACTATAAAGAGTACATTTAGTGACGTTGGTGTCCACTAATTTCTTTTTATGCGTTACTGAGTAAAAGTCCAGCTCCTTTTGGCGGGAGCAATTTGATTTGGATGCTTTGTGCAAATACGCCTTGTGCGTCTGATAAGTGTAAATAGTTTTTCAAATCATCCACGTGGTGTTGGATCCTTAACATCCAAGTTCTCTTTTTTTTTTCTTTTCCAGCTTTCTAGGGTGTGTGACTGAGACTGAGTGACTTTTATGGGGTGGGAGTTCTGTTTGGGACCCCCAAAATACACATACTGTACTTAGAATCCATTTTAACTAGAATACACATGCTTTTAAAAATTGGATAAGTGTTCAGACTCTGGACTGAAATTTTGATCTCTTTGTACTTACAGTGAAGAAAATGAGCATTTGAACACCCTGCTAGAATGCAAGTTCTCCCACTTAGAAATCATGGAGGGGTCTGAAATTTTCATCGTAGGTGAATGTCCACTGTGAGAGAGATCATCTAAAAAGAAAAATCCAGAAATTGCAATATATGATTTGTTAACGCTTTATTTGTGTGATACAGCTGCACATAAGTATTTGAACACCTGAGAAAACCAATGTTAATATTTGGTACGGTAGCCTTTGTTTGCAATTACAGAGGTCAAACGTTTCCTGTAGTTGTTCACCAGGTTTGCACACTGCAGGAGGGATTTTGGCCCACTCCTCCACACAGATCTTCTCTAGATCAGACAGATGTCTGGGCTGTCGCTGAGAAATACAGAGTTTCAGCTCCCTCCAAATATTTTTATTGGGTTTAGGTCTGGAGACTGTCTAGGCCACGCCAGAACCTTGATATGCTTCTTACGGAGCTCTTGCTTGATTTTCCTGGCTGTGTGCTTGGGTCATTGTCATGTTGAAAGACCCAGCCACGACCCATCTTCAATGCTCTGACTGAGGGAAAGATGTTGTTCCCCAAAATCTCACAATACAGGGCCGCAATCATCCCCTCCTTAACACAGTGCCGTCGTCCTGTCCCAAAACCCCCAATGCATCATGCTACCATCCCATGCTTCACACAAGGGATGGTGGTCTTGGGATGGAACTCATCATTCATCTTCCTCCAAACACGGTTAGTGGAATTATGACCAAAACGTTCCATTTTGGTCTCATCTGACCACAAAACGTTCTCCCATGACTCCTCTGTACCATCCAAATGGTCTTTGGGAAACTTAAGACGGGCCTCGACATGTACTGGTTTAAGCAGGGGAACCTTCCGTGCCCTGCATGATTTCAAACCATGACGTCTTAGTGTATTACCAACAATCACCTTGGAAACAGTGGTCCCAGCTCTTTTCAGGTCATTAACCAAGTCCTGTTGTTTAGTCCTGGGCTGATTCCTGACCTTTCTAAGGATCACTGAGACCCCACGAGGTGATATCTTGCATGGGGCTCCACTCCGATTGAGATTGCCTGTCGTGTTTAGCTTCTTCCATTTTCTAATGATTGCGCCAACGGTAGACCTTTTTTCAACATGCTGCTTGGCAATTTCTCCGTAGCCCTTTCCAGCCGTGTGGAGTTGTACAATTTTGTCTCGGGTGTCTTTGGACAGCTCTTTATTCTTTGCCACGTTCCAAGTTTGAGTCTTACTGATTGTATGGGGTGGACAGGTGTCTTTATAAAGCTAACGACCACACGCAGGTGCATCTGATTCAGGATAATACATGGACTGGAGGTGGACTTTTAAAGGCGGACTAACAGCTCTTTGAGGGTCAGAATTCTAGCTGGAAGACAGGTGTTTAAATACTTATTTGCAGCTGTATCACACAAATAAATTGTTACAAAATCATGCATTGTGATTTCTGGATTTTTCTTTTTAGATGATCTCTCTCACAGTGGACATGCACCTACAATGAAAATTTCAGACCCCTCTGTGATTTCTAAGTGGAGAAATTGCAATATAGCAGGGTGTTCAAATGCTCATTTTCTTCACTGTATGTTCAATTGGATGAAGGTAAGCTTTCTTCAGTCCAGTCCATTGGTTTTTTTCTCTTCTAACTGCGTGTTTAGGGTCTTTATCCCATAAACAGATCCATGACCTGCGAGCGAGATTGAGATTTCATCGTACCATGTGGAGATTCACATC
Organism: Syngnathoides biaculeatus; assembly: GCF_019802595.1. NCBI lineage: Eukaryota > Metazoa > Chordata > Actinopteri > Syngnathiformes > Syngnathidae > Syngnathoides > Syngnathoides biaculeatus. Next base: position 17,253,336 of record NC_084653.1, on the reverse strand, counting down.
ACCCTTAGCCCAAAGCAGCCCCAGAACATAGAGAACGTACACCAGACACCTTCAGCGGGTATCTGTTTTTCCATAATGTTTTTATTTTCTTACTTGGAAGCCAGGGTTGAGATGCTAATTGAACAGGGAGTAATACAGGAAGTAAAGCGTTTATTGGGGTAGGATTTCGAGAATCCCGGGAGATGTAACATCTGGAAAAACTGTGCTCGGTTTAAAAAAAAAAAGAAGGAGGGGGGACACATCCATCCGCCTCTCACTTGGCAGAACAAATTTTGTTGGATTTTCAAAACTGATGACTCTCATTTTCTATACTTATCCTTTTTGGAAGAGAGGGATGCTGGAGTTTATCTACTTGTAACAGGTGGGACAACACAGCCTTGGTCAGCTGTCAATTGTAAAATGATTTTGAAGAGGTTTGCTATTTTGAGAAAAATGTGATTTTTGCTCCAGCCAATAATAGCGTTTTGGAGGGATCCAACGGTCTCCGTGAAAACCAATCCATTCTCTCTTCAAATCCAAGCGTGATGAGAAACCACATCAAGGAGACATCACTCTTGTGATCCATCACCTGGGGGAAGAAGAGGAAAGCAGATATTGCACCAGAGTCCATCTTGAAAGCGTTTGTACAACGTGTAGCCTGTATGAGCTAACTCAACACGTGGCGACTGCTGCGTCTCACTTGGAAACGGGCTCGGAAGTGGGCTCAGGTTCAGCGTGGACAGCTGCGAGTGATGCGAGTGAAAATAAGTCACGCTGGTGTAGGAAGGACATTTGCTCCACGAAGACGCTCACTGTTGAATGTGTCTTCCCTTGTACTTTGAGGAGCATTACGACAAATGAAATGTAATCGTGTTTTTATCATACAGTGAACACCTGCATGTATTTCATTGAATTCGTCAAGTTGTGCGTATTTTTGGGGGATCCTGTCCTCCATTATTCTCTCTCTTTGTGATCAGACCTAAACAATGTAAGCTATCAAAAATAGTCCTTCCAGATCATCCCGTGGCATCTTGGAGCCAAGCAACTATGTTGAAGTGAGGGGAGGAATTTCATTTAGTCAGACCTCGTGGAATTAAAAAAAAAAAAAAAGTTATTTTCCAGCATCTCGGGGCTGGTGCTGTCATGTTCAAACCAGACATATGGAAGAGGAGAGAAGGAGAATGCAAGAGAAAACAAGAGGGGACAAAAAAAATAGTGTGAGGATGAAAAATGGAAAGAACATGAGAGGAAAAATATACAGCACACGTGAGGAAAGATGGAAAGAATGTATGAGAGGGGAATGCGTTCAAGATGTTTGAAAATAAACAGTATCCCAAAGTACTTACACAAGGAATAAAACATTTTTAAAAAAATATTTAAATTATCTTCCCTATGATGCTGGATTAAGGACTTTCTCAAACTGTCCACAATCTGTCAGACTTGGGCCACATCTCTCTTCCTCCATTACCCTCAGCGTCGGTGTGACGGTCTGAGGACTCCCCCGTGCTGAAAAGTCTCCTTGTGATGACTGTGCATGCGTAACTAACAGGAGAACTCTGGGTACGTAGCAGACGGTTCCTGGGAAATCCCCCAGTCTCATAGTACCCCTTCTTCTATATAGAGGGAGCTAACATAGGTCATAACCTAACCTAACCTTTAAGCAAAAGTTTATAAAAAAAAAAAAAAAGATATACACATATATGTACATTCGCTGTGTTCGTCTTTACGAGACATCCATCGCAAACGTGACTGCTCGGCGACAAGTTGTCGAATGGCACATGTTGAAGCATGGATGGGGATGTTTCAGACTGGCCGTAAGTTTACAAAATATACGCACGTGCGCATTAATCACAAGGAGACTATGCAGGACTGGGAGCGCTCAGACCGTCACACCTGTGTCCCCTCAAGGATGTGTACTGAGTCCTCTCCTGTTCTCTCTGTCCATATATGACTGAGGACCAACCCCTCCCGGCAACTCCGTCATCAACGGTGTCCGGCTCACCTCAAAAGGAGAAGCGGTTGCAAAACTGTCAAAGTGGTGTTTTGTAAAAAACCACATGGAAGTCATCCTGGACTTGCGGAAATGCGGCATGGACCCGGTCCCACTGTTGGTCAATGAGAGTGTGTGGAGATTCGGATTTCTGAGAGTCCACATCACAGACAAACTCACCCGGACTGTAAATACCACAACGGTGGCGGAAAAAGGCCCAGCAGTGACTCCACTTCCTGAGAGTGCTCAGGAAGAACATTCATGTTGTTTGCAGTCATATAATGACAAAAATGGCTTTTAATTTTTAATTTGATTGGCAAGTAGAATAATGGTCAACGAGTTCACTTCTAGCACGTTATGTTGATCAAGTAAAGACGAGTGAGTAAGAGATGAAAAGCTGCAGAGGGACATTGTGGGAAATCACCTGACTTTGGGCTCAGTTTGGGTTCTCCTTCCACTGGTTTGGCCACATTTATATGCCAATAATCAAAACATGAAGCTATGAAAGACGAGAGGAATATTCCCACTGTTGTGGTTTCATTGATACATTTAACACTAACGTGATTAGTATTCGATAGCTAAATCAGTTTAACGAGATTATTTAAAAAAAATTAGAAAGTGATTATAACAACAGGTCTAATTCACTAACAGGGCGAATGCACAAATTAGTGCTTAAATTGTGTATATTTTGAAAGACGATAACCAAAAGAGCATACTATCTTTCCGAGCATATCTTTTATTATTTTGAAATTTATAACCAAGATGGTTGCGTTTTCACTCGTGTGAGTATTTGATGATTTAAACAAACCTGAAACCTGCTTAACCTTTTGTGTGTCACCAGCAAATTTTTAGCGCTCATATGGGTCATATCCAGAGGGAGGAAAAACTGACAATTTAAATTATTCTTAACTGTAAAAGTCCTACTTGGACTTTGACAAACTGATGACGTGGGCAAAAGGAATACACACACAGGAATGTAATATTTATTAGAAAGTCTATTTTATTTTGTGTTCTATACTCAGATGCAACACAGGTTTCAGTAAATGAAACAAAAACAGAGACAGCTCAACAAATACATTCTATCTTGAAATTGCTTTGGTTTGTTTGAGGCAGTGGATCAAGAAGTGCACTTCATGTATTTGCGTTCAAGCAGTTGCTAGCAATTTAACACAAGACTGGTGTACCCATTTTTTTTTTTTCGTGTGTGTGTTTGTGTTGTGTGTTCTGTGGCTACCGATGATAGGACTAAACGGGTATGAAATGACATTGAAACGAACAAAAAGAAGCCAAATGGTGAATGTGGAATGTCAAACACAACATGAGAAGCTTGGGTGAAGTGACTCGTGCAAGTCCTGAATGTACGTCACGTATTTTACCGCCTGCTCAACTACAAAACTCCTCTACGAAAAAAAAAACCTGACGACTTGACTGTACAAAACGAAATGCACATCGATACCATCTGCAAAAACAAAAAGACTTTAAGTAGCACCAGTAGATTGGGGAAATAAAAACAAAATTCATGCGGCAAATGGTGTTGCTTTTCATTTGTGATGTAAAAAAAAAAACAAAACAAAACAAAACAAAAAATGAATCGAAATGACCAGCCCGAGTTATTGGGGCGGGGTCGAGTTCATTTGTGTGGAATCCAGTGCAGCCTCCATTCGTACAGTATGACCAGTGTGGCTTGTTCTCCTCAAAACAGGTAAAGGCTGGCCACGGGTGCAATCCGTCTCCTATGTCCGCAATGAAGCGATGACCCCTTGGTTGATGGGCGCTGGGGAGAAATATGGCAAAGGTCAGATTTTCAATATTGTTTGGCAATGTACAACAACTTAATCCAGCTAATGTTGCTGGCTGTTGATCGTGCAAGATTTAATCCGAGGTTTACAGTAATTGTACTCCTATGACATAGTGTACTTGCAACATTATGCGTGCTTTGACTGGTAACACTGTGATTAAATAGAAATTTGACCCATATGCAAATGTGAATGCAAAACTGAACTCAATTTAACAAATGTACTGCACTAGATTTAAAAACCAAAATGTTTAAGCTGCTGCAATAATATGCACTGAACAATTCTGTGTCCTGTATCCAGTTTCTGGGATACATACATGTTTTTTTTTTCTTTAAAAAAAATTGAATATATGCATTTTTTAAAATGAAAAATGATTTTTTTTCCCTTTGAAAGTTATCCAACTTTTATTTTACAATTTTTTTTTCCTGAATAGCATATATATACAATTCATGTACAGCTCATATTTTACATTATCGGTATGTTTTTACATTTTTTCAAAATATATATTTAAATATATATTTGATCAATTTTTCAGAAAAATATAGTTTTATGACTTTTTCTAAAAGCCTATATACAACTTTTATTCTGGCATCATTATTCCACCCCCCCAAAAAAAAATCTATGCTGAATGCATAACTTTGCCGTGAATTTTTTTCTCAGAAATCAAAATTTTCCTTTCCTCCTACTTTTTTTTTCCTCATGTTAACTTGAAAGCGTGTTTGGGACCTTCCTTGAAAATGAATAAATCCTACCAGAGGGGAGACATCCTACCTGGTTTTCCACAAGCCTTTGCACACTCTTCATGTGAGTCGAAGCGATTCTGGTTTCCGCCGCAGCCTCCGTACCAGAAGCGTGCGCAGCTCTTACTGGGAGCGTCGTAGTGCCACTTGAGGACAAACTTGGCACATGTGCCCTCCTCTTTGGGGAGCTGGCAAATGTCCAGGGCTGTGGAGGCCGCTGTTGAATAAGACACATAGATAACAATTGTTGTCAGTCATTTCAAGTCAAAAAATATTTTCCCAGGAATGCGGGAATAACGTGTCATCTGTACATGAGACAACGTGCATTCAGCCATATCAATTCTAAGGGATCTAACCTGGAGCTGGGTGGAGCTCCACCTTGTCCACTTGCTGCGCCTGAGAATTAGGCTCTGGCACTGGAATGGCACATATTGTAACAAAGTTAATAGTTGTCAAACATTTTCTGGAAATGATCTTTGAATTGATCAGCACAAGATAGAGGACCAGAGTATAATATCATCTCCTCAATACACGTTAAAATATTCAAATATTAAGGCAATTTCCTTTTCTATTTTGCTGTAGAATGGAAGCCTTGATTTATTTGTGAATTTATCCATCTATCCATTTTCTTCACCGATTATCCTCACGGGGGTCGCGGGAGTGCTGGAGCCTATCGCAGCTATCATCAGACAGGAAGCGGGGCACACCCTGTACTGGTTGCCAGCCAATCGCAGGGCACATGGAGACAAACAGCCGCACTCAAAAATCACACCTCGGGGCAATTTAGAGTCTCCAATTAATGTTGCATGTTTTGGAGATGTGGGAGGAAACCGCAGTGCCCGGAGAAAGCCCACGCAGACACGGGGAGAACATGCAAACTCCACACAGGTGGGGCCGGGATTTGAACCCGGGTCCTTAGAACATAGAACGATTTGCAAAGGATTGGCTTCCATACCCGTCTGTGGTTTGTCCAGCGGCGTGTCTACTGGAGCGCTGATGACGTGGCTGCTGATGATTGGTCGCCGCAGTGCTGACTCTGTCAGCGACAAAATGACAAATGTTCAACTTCAGGCAACGTCACATTTGGAGCGCCTTAACGATGACGCAAAAGGCTTGAGGACTTACTGGTGGTGACGATTCCTTTATGGGTGGCGAGCACGTGGCCGTCAGCGCCGTGGCCCGTCACCACGGCGTGGTACGTCTGCCCGCTTTCCAACTTGTCCACGGAAAGCTCGGAGGCCGACACGTTGGTTTTGATGGCCAGGGCGTGGTCGTGCAGTCGCGTCACCGTCACTTGGAAGTAGACAAAGTTTTTGGGGTCCGGGTTGGTCCAACGCAGCCTGAAGCCATTTCGGGTCACGTTTGACACGTGAAGCTCGTCACTGTCGCCTGACGAGCCAGAAACATTTTAGTGTGGAGATTAACGAGTTTGACCTAAGATTATGAAGCAACAGACACTTGTGCTAAGATTTCTTTTTTTTTTGTATTTTTCATCTATTTCTGTAATTTAATACCAAGCATTTTTTTCTCAGATTTTACAGTATATGTATTTTTTTTTAATCTAGTATGGTTTATATTTAAATTTACATTTTGTATTTTTTCAATAATTATATTCCTACTTTCTCTTGTATTTTTATCTAGTTTTTCTGAACAATTCCATTTTGTAAATATCAATGCATTTTTACAGCTTGATTAAAAAATTTCTTCATATATTTTCTTGGAAAAATGTTCTTAAAATCTGATGTACAGGATGTCCCAAAAAATGTATACACACTTTAAATAATGATATTAGTCAATTATTTTACATCTTAAAAATTATTCAAATTATAATAAACAAGTTTACAATTATTTAAAGAGTGTATATATTTATTTTGGGACGCCCTGTATTTTTTGGTCATATTTTTGTCACAATTTGTAATATATATATTACATATTTGTATTTTTTTCATCAGATATGTTTGCTTTTTTCCAGACTACAACTGACAATATTTTGCGACATTTTTGAATTTCAAAATATTTTGTATCAAATATATTTTCAATTAGAATCTATTTTTTATTTATTTTCCAAGGATTTTGCAACTTTAGCATTCTCTCTAGTGTCAAATGTATTTTTTTAAATAATTTTGTTTTACACATTTCTATTTTAGTCTAATATTTAGTTTTGTTACAGTTCTGAGATTCTTGTAAAAATAAATTTATTTTTCCCTCCAATATTTATAATTGTCCTCTAATATTTATGTATTTGTTGTTTAGTTGTATACTGTTGATTTTTTTTGTACAATATTTGGATTCAATTTTTCCAGTGTCTATTTTTGTCACTTTTGCCATTTTTTTTTAAAATAATTACATTATTTTTCCAATGTTTTGGTATCTTGATACCTTAACATTTGTTTCTTTATGGTATTTTTTTTTTTACTATTAGTGTATTTTTGTCCAATATTTTGTTCTGGTAATGTATGTATGTATATATATTTTTGATTTTTTATTGAATCCTTATAGAAAGAAACATTTCTACATTGAGAAAGGACCATCCTGTACCTTGGTGCTTTTCTGGATGAGATTCTTGTTGCTTTTCATGATGTTTCTTCTGATTCCTGTCAACACAAATGTCGTGTGAAAAAGTGATGAAGGTGAAGAAATTGATTAGGATAATGAAAAATAAATAACATAACTCACTCCTGTTGGTGTACTAAAGTGGTAAAAGGGTTCTTTAGGGGCTGGTCGCTCTGGAACCACTTGCAGTGTTTGGACACTTCGGGGGACATGTAGAAAGCATTTTCAACTGCAAGAGGGAAAGTAACAGTGGTATTGGAAAATAATTTCAAAAAACATTTTAAATCCTCTTAGAATAAAAAATATTACATGCAAAAAAATTGGATCAATAAACAAATAAAATCCATAATTATGAAAAAAATACACAATTTACAAGTTAGAGTTAAGGTTATGTTATGTATTTCTGGATATGCTACTACGACTTATTATATGTAAATATTTGGGAAACAGAAAATAAGATACACAAATGGGGAAAAAGGAAAAACAAACATTTACAAATTCAAATATTTGATGAAACAAAATTGAGAAATTAAATGACAGAATATTTTTAAAAAAAGAGTAAATATACATCTGTAAAAATTACACAAATTATTAGTTAAAAATACATTAATAGTGTGAAAACTTACTGGTGATGTACTTCGGCAGCATCTGTCCAAAGGTGAGCAGGTGCTTGTCGTAAAACTGCGAGATGGTGTCCAGTCTCTTGAAGAAGACGTCGGAGGGCTCGCTGGCCATGCGGGCCAAGACGCGGCTGTCGCCGGCGCTCAGCTTTTCGCCGATGCCAAAGATGACCAAAAAGTAGCCTCTGCACTTGACCTCGGTGGCGATGTGCACCAGCCGCTCCTCGTCCTCCTCAATGCCGCCCGTCACGAAGAGCATCAACACCTTTCGGGGACGCTGCAGGGGCGCCTTTTCCAATACGTGCTCCACCGTCCACTCCGCGGCGGCTGCCAACGAGCGCCCGCCTTCCAGCTGGGGCGTCTTTTCCAGCAGGAACTTGACGATACCCTGCGCCGACTGGTGCTCGGTCAAGCCGATGTCCACGTGGACGGGTGTCTTGGTCTGGTTGTGGAGGAACTGGTAGGGCGCTTGCTGGACGACAGCCACTCTGGCGTGGTGAGCGGAGGTCTCGGGGCTGGAGGACACCTGGAGGTGCTCCACCATATGCGCGATGTAGCGTTTGATCTCGGTGAAGACGGCGGGGTACGTGCTTTCCGAACTGTCGATCACGAAACCCATGTCGATATCCACGTCGGCAACGAAGGATCGTCTGTCTCGACCGGACGACGGCGGCACATAGTCGCACATTTGGTCCGGAGCGCAGATGTCTGGAAAAGATCAATGTCAGTTCTCGAGATGGGTGCTTAAAAATTACTTAGCCCACCAAGCAGTGCCATCATCACCAAAAGCATAGTACGCCTAATTGTCCATCATGATTCCTAAAATCTCCATTTTAATATTATTTTAAGAACAAGATGTAAAGCACTGTAATGGTACCTTGACTAACGGGTGACCTGACATTTTTCCAAGATACCGTCTTTAAGTTGTGAGCAAAAATAGGACTTGCATGTTAGGTAACGAATGAACAATTCTAGCAAAAAAGACTAAGGTTAAGGTGTGTACTGGCACTCCGTTATGCATTTCTATAAAACTGAACGTAAATTACATGTTGTGTAGTTAACAAACTCATGTAATGCTAACACGTAGCGCCAAAGGTCAAAAATAGCCCAACAAAATTAGCATTGACGCTGATGTGTTACATAATCCTTCAAGCAACAGATATTCGGCGGTGCAGCAATGCATGTACACAGACCGATTTTACACTGTCGAATGCCATTTTTAATTAATTAAAAAAACATGCTGAATAGAAATAAAAATCATAATTTCAGTGCAAACTAAAGATCTTGAATAAGGCCTCTGGTGATCAGTGTGAAAAATGCTGACATAGTACATAGTTGAAGTATTATAATTTTAGGGTTTCCCTCCACATGTTCCAATGAACGTGCTCCTCTGCACTGAGATTTGTTTCCACAGATATCAGGCTGTCCTTTTATGTATTTTCTTGTTTAAATCAAATATTTTGAACTTAAATGTTAATATTTAAAAATTTCCATCTTTTTTTCTCTTAAAATGTGCATATTGGTGTCAAAGGTATTTTAATTTTAATTTGATGAGATTCTTTAATGCGCTTACCAAAACAGAGATGACAGTTCATGACTTTCCTCATGACTGAATCGAACTGTGCGCTTCCCGGGTTTGGCAAGACGATGACTTGGGCCAGTGCTGTATTGTTCACCTTTTAGTGGAAAAAAAAAAAATAGATGTATGGATGGAGAGATGGATATATGAAAAAAACAAAGCAACGCAAAAACCAAAACACAAAATAACCCCCTCCCAACAAAAGAAAACCCCAAAATAAAAAGACAACACAAAACAAAAAGACAAAATGACTGCCAAAACCCCAAACAAAGCAAAACAAAGCCGAAACAAAATCCCCCCAAAAAAAACAAAAACAAAACAACGCACAACAGCTGAATCAAACCAAATCCATACTAAAACAAAACAAAACAAACAAAAAAAACCATCAAACCAAAAATCCAAACCCTAAACAAAAGAAAAGTCAAAACAAAGCACAAAAAAAACAACCTCAAAACAAAACAAAAAAATCCAAGGCAAAGTGGGAACAAAAAAACAAAGACAAGCCTCCCAGCTCCCCCCCGCTAAAATAATAAAAACAAAATGTTTGTGCCTTGTCTCAATCAAGCATGAGCGTTACCTGCAAGGCTCGACTGAGTGCTCTGTCGTCACTCCTGACCAAGAACAAGGTGGCGATGCCGGCGTCATGGAGGCGCATCGCCGCGGTGGTCACCGCCTGCGTGTTACCCACCGAGCCGCCCACGAAGAAGACGGCCACCTTCCTCATAAGGAAGCCGCTGCGCACCCTCTTGAAGGTGTTCTGAGCCACGAAGCTCATGGCTGTCTCCAGGCTGCGCCGCTTGTTGGTCTGCAGCGTCTGCAGGCCCTCGACGCGCCGCAGCAGCTCCCGCTTCTTCAGCGCGTCGGCGAAGCGCACTTCGGTGGTCACCTCGCTGTTGTAAAGGGCGAGGGCCACGCGGGCGCCCCTCGGGCAGTTGCTCTCAGAGATGGTGATGCCGCGCAGCATGCGCAGGACGGCTTCGCGCATGTTGTTGAAGGCCGGCCGGCCCACGTCGTTGGACGCGTCCAGGGCGAAGGCCAGCTCGGTCGGGTACAGGGGACACTCCTGCTTGCCTGGGGAAGTAGACAGACGCGGGACTCTTGAAAATTCAAGATAACCAATATCAAAGTGGAAAAGGTCGTTTTCGGGAACTTACCATAACAGCATGCTGTCAAAGAAATGGGACAAAAATGAGTGAGATGTACAGTACATTATGCAGCAGGGATTGTCACAAGTGCGGTAGAAATCCCACCAGGGGTACACTGGCCCACTCTAGGGGTACTTAAGAATCACTCAAAGAAATGCTCAATGCATATATTTATAACTTTATTTTAATCCACTACATGTGTCAAGTATAATTCAGTTATATTTAACTTTCAAGAATATGCTTTCATGTCATATTGTATAAATGCTTGTTGGCAAATATTTATTGTTATACTTTTAGTTATTAATAGTTATTATTAATTAATTATTACTTATCAATGGCTATTTATTTATTGTTATACTATATTATACTGTATATGTCATATTTCAATTGAATCATTGTCACGTGTACTTTATTTTCCTCGAGTCAAAAATTGTGTTAATGTTTAAACTACACGGTGATCCAGTGGCTTACAATAATAAGAAATATGCAATGTTTAATTGTATTTTATACAATATATATGTTCCGAACATCCGTCCAAAACGAAACCCATACGAAGCGAATAGCCGGCTCAAGCGGAACAATGACGAATGGAGACGAGACGAGCCGCTGCTCACTTGGAGTCATGGAGTCACTTATTACACGCCTGCGCGAACTCATAGCGTCACCGCCTACCTTCGCTCGCGCCACTCCAAATGTTGTTGTTTTTGTAGTAATTTGTTTGCCATGGGCACAAAGAAAGACAGCGGTGCTATCAATAGAGAATGAAAGGGAAAGTTGTGCGAACCACAGTGGATTTAAGTACGGAAATACGTGTCCATTACGGCTCTTGCTAACTAGCATCCTATGGCAAAGGGTTATTCTGTGGCTAAATCGTCATTTTCGACTATCCTGAAGGATAAAAATGGAATAAAGGGCAGCTAATGTTGCCAAAGGAGTGACTAGCATTACAAAGCAAAGGCAAGAGATAGTAGAAGAAATTGACACTCTACTGGAGAATTACGCAGTGAAATCATGGAGGGGCGACTTTGACACTACCTCCACGCTCGAGTCCCTCCGATGACGTCCAATGCCGACCAAACAGGTAAGTGATAAGTTAGGTTTTTGAATTTGGGGGTCAAACGCAGGATGTGCATATTTTTACATAAATTGGAATTAAAACAGCAATGTACTATTTTGAGCTTGGGAACAGATTAAACTAATTTACACGAATTCCTTTGGTGAAATGGGTTTCTGAGGTTGAACAGCTTGGTCTTTGAACACTTCACAGGAACGGATTATGTTCAAATCCCGAGATTCAACTGACAGTGATGAAAATTTTTCCTCCTCCATTATGTTGCTGTATTTTAATGTTAATTGTAACATTTGTACTTGGAATGATATTTTTTAGGTGGCAGTTGGTGTAAAAAGTTAGAGAACCACTGTTAGAGCGCTAAATGTAAATAGCAATACTTAAAGGTGATGAATAATGGAAAAATTTTTGATTGATTGGATGCAAACTTGTTGAGTTTCTGGAGTGCCTAAATGAGCACTACCTCATTTAAAACTTAAAGCAATGAAGGAAATATTTCTACATAAAGCTAGAATTCATTCATCCTAATTTAATCATCAAAATGTATTTTTTCAAAACCTTTAAAATATTTGCTTTTTTAAAATTTGTGTATTTTTTGTCAAATCAGTACAAGCGATTTTGTTGTTTTTGTACTACTGTATTTTTAATTTTGTAATTAAATCATATTTTTTCAAAGAATATTCTCATTATTTTTCTCATTTTTATTTAATATTTAGATATTTTTCAACAACATTTATCAAGCCACTATTTTAGTGTACTTCCAATACATTCTACTTCTTCATATAATGTTTGTATTTTCTTTTTAATTTCTCATTGCACTATTTTAGGGTTTTCCCTCATAGTCTAATATTTCCACAGTTTATAAATATATTTTGTATTTTAATCTCATATTTATCCCCGTAGAAGAAAAGAGCAGGGTGAGCAGCGGCTAATTTGCACTAGTTGTAATTGTTGATCCATCACTGATGTGTTACTTATGACAACTGGCAACAGTTTTGAGTTGAGACAAAAATGCATAGTATGTCTGTCTCCTTTAAAGCTGTCAATGGGAGTGAATGAATTGTTTATGAATTGAACATATCAACTTACGACAATTGTCTCTGATCTTCTTGACGAGGTCGCATTGCTGATAACAAAGAAACAAGACACCACACGTAAACTCGATTTAAAGTAACAAAAGGAGGGATTGGTAAAGGAATACGTACCACAACACCCGGTCCTCTTGGTCCTTTCTGACCCTAAGGCATGAAAATGACAAACACCAATGTTAACATTTGGACAAACACATCAAGATCACCACATTTGGATGAGGTATGCAGATTAGGAAGAATTTATAAATGTTGCTTACGTAAGGTCCCGGATATCCGACCTCTCCTTTCTGTCCTGGTGTCCCAGCATTTCCAGAAACACCCTTGGGGGGAAGCGTAAACACAGTTTTTATTGTCACCATAATGTGACTGCAAAATGTCAATCCTGTATTTTTTTTATTAGTTTCCATTTTTTTTCTTTGACCTGTACATTTGTTTTTTTCCTTTTTATATTAATATTGCTGTATTATCTTTTCCAATGCTTTAACATACACATATCAATAGCATGATTTTGCAATTTACCCTCTGTCCACGATTTCCTCGAGGACCAGGTCCACCCTTTGTTCCTGCGTTACCAGCTTCTCCCTGCAGGGTTAGAAGAAAGGGCAATGCAATCACGTCGTTAGAGACCAGCTATGTTATTTAGTAGGGATGTAAATGTATTAGTACGGCATATGTATTTCGAGCACAAAACATTCAGCAAGTTTTAAAGGCGTAACGATTGGTTTAAGTCCCCTCGCTGAACATGTATGAATTTTGACGACGTCCTTACAACTAAGGTACATACACTACGTATTGAACTGTGACCTTTGGTGTCCCGTTACACTCCTACAGTCTACTAGTTTAGATGAGGTACAGGTAAAATCAATTCATTTTTTTATTTTTTCTCATTTAGGAGTCAGTGTTTTGCTTACCTTTGGCCCTGGGAAGCCTGGAAAGCCTTCATCACCCTAGAGATGCAAAGGAATATTTCCAGTCAAAGTCAAAATTATATATATGAAAATAAATACGTTTTCCCCCCTTCACTGTCTGAAATGAAATCAAACTGAAATTTTCCTATTTTACATCGCAAATAGAACAAGTTTAGTCTGATTTCATGTCAGAAAGTGGGGGGAAAAAACGTAATTTAAAAAAATATATAGGTCATGTAAACATTTGATTTCAGCTGTATTTTAGGTTTATGTTGCATTCTTTGACAGTATCAAACCCATACTGTACTATATATTATAATAACAGTCATTTTCAAAAGGATGTTTGCAGTACAACAAGGTGACAGAATGAACTTACCCTTCGTCCTTTGGGCCCTGAGATGCCAAAGCCATCTCTGCCATCTTCCCCCTTCAAGGGAAACATTCATTTGAGCTTCTGTATCTGTAATCTTTCAGCAACATTACACGTTAAAAAACACAAAAACATTCTTACAGACTCTCCACGCAGTCCAAGGGGTCCAAACACGCCTTTAATCCCTGGATCTCCAGGCTCTCCCTATGCATAGAATCAACCCCACGAAAGAGCAGGATGAACAGATATTTTTTTTTTCAAGCTAAACATTTCTCATCTGTTTTAAGTACGTATCTGAAAGTTTAATCAAGATACAGTGCTATTTTCTTTTGTTCTGTCTGCTTAGCAGTGATGTTTTCATATGGTGTTTTCCTCCAATAGATTAGAAGTGTGCAGTAACTTGAGAGAGAGCAAGGCTTGTAGCCCTGCGTGTTTAAAAATTAAACAAGGCTGTCGCGGAAAAAGAACGCAAAGCCATGCCAACATTGTGTCCAGCACCTACCTTGCGACCGACTGCTCCTCTTCTTCCCTTTTCTCCAGAAGCACCTGGGCGTCCCCCAGGACCCTACAAAGGAAAAAGGTCCCCACATATAAAGACCTCACTGGCTATAGTACTTGTAAATATACTGCACGGTGCATCCGAAAAGTATTCACTTTTTCCATATTTTGTTATGATACAGCCTTGTTTAAAAAAAAAATTCAAAATCCTAGACACAAAATTTTGGAAAAAAAGTTAAGTACTGTAAATACCTTGTAGATGGATTGTTACACATTGACAATTGATTTTTGTCAAAGAAGAGATCTATCAGGCTTTCTTACCCTGGGTCCAGGATTTCCGTCCTCTCCTCTGGGTCCCGGTGCACCATTTGGTCCAGATGGACCCTAGTCAAGAAGACAAAGAAACAAATGTGACAATGCATCAGATTCCTCTATTTCAGAGCGATGCAAGACATTTTTTCATGGTATATGTGATTTAAATGGAATCTACAGCTGCGACCAGTGACGAACAGACAAAATGGTTGCTTCAAACCAAAATGGCAGACATCCCTTTCAATTTCTTGTAGTGGGTCCTGGAGACTCTTTCGCATGTCCTCTTTTGATAGACAGGTTTATCTCATACATACAGGGGGATGATTGTTTTTCTTCTTCTAACTTTCCAGATACTGTCATTCTTACATCTGGATTTGAGCATTCACAAAACATTCACCAAGAGGGCTTACCCTGGATCCTCCGATTCCAGGTTCTCCCCTCACACCTTCAACTCCTGGTGGCCCCGCATTACCCTTGAGGAAAACAGTAACGTGTTTGAATGAGGTCACGTCATTCTCCCTCATCATATCCCCCCAAAAATACTCACAGCTTGTCCTGGTGCACCACGTCTCCCATCAGCTCCCTAATAAAAACATCTGAATGAGCACAAAATCACCGTATGGCAGAACCAGTGAGTGGTAAAATGTGTTACCCTTCTTCCTGGCTCTCCAGGTGCTCCCTTGTTTCCGTCCTCGCCGGGCTCACCCTAGCATTGAACAACAGTTAACAGTTAAGAATGGAAAGTGTTGCAAAATACGTTATAAACTGTATTCACTTGCGATTTCCAAACATTCAAAGTGACGACAATTTGCATTTGTGGAGCAGATTCAATCAAGAATAACATGAAGTACACACAAATGATTTGCTTTTGTGGGCCACATCAAAGTATGTGGTGGGCCGCATCTCCCCACAGGGCCATGAGGTAAAATCAAAACTAATGACTGCACACTTAATTGTACCAACACAATGGTTGGATTTAGTGTATGTATGTTGTGTGTGTGCGTGCATGTTTGTTATAGGTGTTTGACGTGGGTTTTAGTGAGGATTTTATAGTTTTAGATAACGGCAAGGAATTTCATACTTCATGTTTTAGCACTGCTATAATGAATGACAACTGTGGGCCTCTGAAGCTCTTTGAGACTCTTTTGTGATTAGGGGCTATGCAAATAAACCTGACTTGGCTTATGTAATGTGTTACTGATCCACATATGTGATTAGGGCGATTACCGCTGGTCCAGCATCACCAGGGTCTCCTTTGGGTCCAGCTTGAGCGTTATCCCTTCCACTTGTACCCTATCAAGAGAGAAATACCAAAATCAATAGCTGTAAATTGTATTTTACTATAAAAATAGACATATAGAATCATTTGAAAGCGTATAACATAAACTGTTCACACAACTCACAGGGTCTCCTCTGATTCCCATTTCTCCCCTGTCTCCTGCTTGGCCTTTGATTCCTTTAGGACCCTAGAAGAATTCAAATAAAAGATGTCAGATGGGAAATATTGCCTGGGAAATAATAATAATTAAAAAAAAAAAATCCATTACTCACTCTTCTACCAGGATGTCCTCTGTCTCCTGAGGGCCCAGCCACTCCACTCTTGCCCTGAAAAGAGCCACAGAGATCCAAATTCATTAAATTCCATCCATGTAACGATACAATACGATTCCATGACTAAATAGTAAAAGACGTCATTACCTCTTCGCCGTTAATACCGTCCAGGCCAATTTCTCCAGATTCACCCTGTGACATGTCAGCAGTTGGTTAGCATTTTTTAAACACGGCAGTCTCACAGTGAATTTGAAAAGGAAATGGAATCACCTTTTCTCCAGAGTATCCCCGAGAACCCTGAGGAAAGCGTACCAGAAATTATAGTTAGCAAAGAGTAATCATGACATTTTCAATGATAGGCCTACATAGTATTTACATATTGAAAAAAAAACAATAGCAATGAGAGTTCCACTCTGAGATTTGTGCGTCATCAAATTTTTCCATGGAGCGCCCACAGGCATTAAAGACAGCTCAAATCGTTTCAAGAGTTTTGTGTCTAATATGAGGCTCAAATTAGGGAGCAATTAGACCAATAAGACAATCAAATTTACATAACACTTTTTTAACACTGCCTATTTGTCAAAATCTGCCTAAAACGGCTGCTTCAAACCAATATGTGTGTAATGTGTCTTTTTAGTCATGACTTCGAGGCTTTTTTCTGGGTCTAATAATAAACATGCTGATTAATTTTAGTGTCTTTAACCTCAACTGGCTTCAGGTGCTGGATTAAAAAACATCAGACAGAAACATGAGTTTTTGACTATGGGAAAGACCTGCCAATAATAATAAAGCTACTAATTTAATCTCATTTTCATAAAGTTTCAAGTGGGCATTTCTACCCTAAAATTGTTGCCTCAAACATAACTGGCAGACTTCTTGGGTCGTTTCTGGCATGTATCCTTGAGACTTTTTTAGGGACTAATAAAGATAGATATTGCAACCAAATGTAGTACTGCGTTTCAAAATTAAACTAACCTGGCTTCAGGAACTGGAGCTTAAAACAATTAAGAGCACCCAAAACAGTGACTTGGTGATAATAAGTCATTTCAAGATGACCCTAATTCACCAGAACTGCGTAGAATCAATTCAATAATAATTTCCTTTACCTTAAAACCTCTCTGTCCGGGACAACCCTGGAAACCCTGCGTTCCATTCACACCAGGAGGACCTCGCTCTCCCTGTCATTAGAGAATTTAACATCACAGTATTTTAATACATGACAAGGTAGAAATGATAGAATTCAACAACAAAAAAGAAAGGAAAATAAATTGGAAGAAGAACTCCAAATCATTAGTTTTACAGGACTATTAAGTGTACTTATGGGAATGCTGTCAGACGGGGAGCACATGAGATGGGTTGTAAGGCAAAAAGCTTACCGGTCCACCCTCGTCTCCAGGATGACCTTGGCTTCCCGCGCCACCTTGACCACCCTAAAATACAATACAAAAATACAATACAATATCAGCATCTTTTACATTTGTTATTCATGGATGAATGCATTTATTTTTTGTATCAATGGTTACCTTAGGCCCTGAGATTCCTATGGACCCTCGGTCTCCCCTTGTGCCTGTACATTTGCATGGCACTCCACAACACTCCCTCTCTGCAATATTGTCCTACATAATATTAAGAAAACACACCGGGTTAGAGAATATACAGGATTTTGTACTACACTCCACATTCAAATTACCAATTCTTCCATTAGCTCGTAGTCCAAGTCAAGAATGTTGAGTCGTAGGGGTCTGGTGTACCTAAAGCCACGGCCAAATTCCAACAAGGCAGCTTCCTCAAACCTGGGCACTCGTTCCAGCCCGACCAGGATGAAACTGTTGACTCCTTGTCATAGATGGAACAGTTGTGTTTTGATGAATGAACCCCCTTTTTTTATTGTCCATGATACATTATATAGCAACCCGTAATACAGTACATTAGAGGTTTTACCCATCCCACCCACATGCTTTAAACACAATTTTTTTGTAAACCAATCTTTTAGGCACACAATATTTTTGCTTGCATGGAATGTCCAAAAAAATACTGCGATTGTGGTACTATATTAGTGTGTTAGATATGCACCTTCAAGAAGCACACAACATAATGAAGCGGTTGGCTGGTTGGCTCAACCAATGGTGAATCTGCATGTGAGTGTGTGTGCGTGAAGTGTGGCGTTGTATGAATGCGTTCATGCGTTTTACTATTCTCTTAGGGTTTAATACGCGATGAGATGACAGATTTCTGTGATATAGGGAGTTGATCATCAGTCACCTGATTGCCGGAGCTCCTCAACTCGCCGTTTCATTTCAGGATAGGGTGAATCAATCCCATCGGTCAGATGAATAACAACCTGGAATAAAAAATAATAATAATAAAACCCCTCAAATTTCATTTATCTACAGACAAACTGTTCCTCTTCAGATTCAATCTACAGAATGGTTCATGAACACAACTTTTAAAAAAAATACTTTCTTGCTTCAATCCACAAACTATGCATCAGTTCGTGAGCAATCTAGGCATGTCTGCTGAACACTCAGTTGTGCTAAATTTATCTCTCACCCCATATACAGTAAATCATTTGGTCCATGTGTCATGTATATCATGCAAAAGTATTGTTTATTTTTCCTCTAAATTACCGCTCTGTAAGGCTACCAAGAAAGTGTGATTAGCAAGTCTAATGTCATAGCCCTGCCGGTCCCTGTCCTGGCCTTACCGGTCCCCGAGGCGGCACGCACCTGCTGCAATCGGCGGAGGCGCACACCTGCGCCTCATCTCTAGTAATTACGTCCCAGTTATATAAAACCACACATACGTTCTGGCCTTTGCTAGATCGTTGCTTCATGCCTCGTTCCTGCACTCTCATAATCCCGTTCCTGATCTCCCGTGTACCGACTCCTGCCTGCCTACTGACCTGCCTTCTTTGCCTGACGTTCTTGTTACTGCTGCTCCCGTTGACAGCCTGCCTGATCCCTGACCCTGCACTGAATTAATACATTTCCCGAACTGCCTCTACGTCTTCTGAGTTGTGCATTTGGGTCCAAGCCGGTGTTCTGTTTGTGACAGACTAATTGTATTACTGTTGAAGAAAAGAAGGAATTATTAGCTGAACATTAATCAGGAGTAAAAAAAAAAAAAAGCTTGTGGTCCTATATCGATTATCCTGACTAGGGCTATGGGCGTGGTGGTGGCTATTTTAGCTAACTCTGGGCGAGAAGGTGACACCCTAAACTGGGTCACCAGCCACTTCCAGGGGCACATATAGACAATGAATAATGCACAGTCACATTCACACCTTGAGGAAAATTAAGAGTCCTCAATTAACCAAACGTGTGTTTTTGGAACATTGGAAGAAACTGGAGTATCAATTCAAAATCTATACTGGCACAAGTGAGTGGTCCTCAGAACTGTAAGGCAGAAGTTCGAACTAATCGTCCACCATCCTGTCCCAATTGTATAACAATTTATTTAAAATTGGGAGAGGAGGGATACTGAGTGGGCCAACTGAGCCTCTGAAGGGATGAAGTTTGTGAACTGAGGTTTGAGTCTATTTTGAAAAACCAAGAAATGTGTGTCTCATAAACAGACCTTGACAGTATTATCTTGTCTGGTTCTGAATCTGTCGTTGTAAGCTGAGATGGTCTTGCTGTTGAGGACGAAGGGGCCACGTGTGCGAAGAGCTCTAAAGGCATCCAAAAGCTTGTCTGCATCGTCAGAGAAGTCCACCTGGACTGGCTGCCCAGTAGAGTCAACAGCAAGCATGCCGATTTGAATGGAGGGAATTTGGCCCGATGAACAACTGATGGTTGACATTTTGATGATTCTCTGCAGAATGGCACCCATCTTTCCCAGGAGGTTGGTTTGGGCGCTGAAGATATTTTGGGCAGAAACGTCGAACCCCACTAATACCTCAAGGTTGCAGGCTAGAAAAGATAAAATAGTGATATGAAACAGCCACTATTTAGTTCATTATCTTTCATCTTTCATAAACTACTGTTCACTTTTCATTTTTCATTTAACAAATCTCCACTGTGTATGAGTTAAATCCTCCTGGTCACTATGAAATAATTAAATGTTATACTGTTATACACAATCAATACCATCCATCCATTTTCTTTTGCTGGGCATTCCCGGAACACCTCACAAGGGAGGCATCCAAAAGTCATCCTAATCAGGTACCGGAACCACATAATCTAGCGCCTCTTTGTTCAGAGGAGCTACAACTCTAAGCCTCTCCCGGACTGCGCTTATTACCATATCTCTAAGGGAAAGCCTGAATGCCCTGTGGAGGAAACTCATTTCGGCTGCTTATATCCACGATCCATGACGTACAGCTATATTCTACATATAAGTGTATATTCATTATTTATATATTCATGCATATTTTACTCACTTAATATAGTGTATTTAAACATTTTTATTCAAGCTTTTATTGTGCAGTATTCTTTATTTGACTGCAACTGAGATCTCCCATTATAAAAATACATAGTGCACCCAATCATTGCAGTGCTGTTTTTTATGGTGTACGGAGTCACGGCAAAAAATAACCTTTTGCGCCACTTGGATAATAAGTTGTATATCTTTTGCATTTGGGCGGAATTTTATTCTTCTCGTTTGCCCCGATTTCCAGAGTGGTGTCCGATGTCGGGTGTCGGAGCTGCAGTTTGGAGGAGTCCGTGTTTGGCTTTCGTGCAGTGCTATCCATGCTAAGTCATTTCATGCTTTTGATGCTACTGACCAGCTAGGAACCCTGTCTCTTCCGTGCATCAAATTCAGTTTCCTGGATAGCAGAGGAGAATCCTCTGCATTCCTGAATAACACTGACTGTGCTTGCAAATCCTTGTGAGGTTCTGATATCAATCAGAGCTCCTACTTCCAATCGCAATGATCAGAACTCCCAGCTGTTTGAGAGCCGAAGTTTGATCATAGATAGTCAAAATAACTACTGCTTAGCCATATCAGGACTTGTAAGACTTTTGATGTTGTTTTTATAGATTACATTTAAATTTACACTATTTTAATTTCATCTTGATGATGCTTTTTGTATTTGTTTAAACTTTGTTGGCATTTTCTTCATATTATTAATTCAAGTGTATACGCTGTTTGTCCATTATATCATTGGCCACATATCACAGAAAACTTTTATGGTTTTGTTGCACATCTGTCTTTGTCTGTTTATCAATCTATCATTATGGCTAAAAAATAATGCCAAAATATTTCTTACCTTTAGGAACTTCCTGTACACCAACACACAGCTTCCCTTTCACTTCGTCGTCTAAGGTCCCCAGGATTTGTTCATTTAGTTCGGAGAGCTCCTGGATGGTTCTAGCTCTGGCTACGGTGGAGGAATCACTGGCTAGGGTTTCTAACTCATTCTCCATGTCACCCACTCCAACAGCAAAGACTCTCACACCACTCTTCTTTAAGCCAAGTACCGCTGATTTGCTGTCATCAGAAGATGGTCCTCCTGTGATGAGCATGAGGATCTGAGGTGTGCCTTCATCTTTCCTACTGCCCATTCCCTTTGAGAAGTGAACATCTTGAATGTGCTTAATTGCTGCCCCTGTGTTGGTTCTACGTCCCCCTTTATAATCTGCACTCTCAATGGCACTAATAATGTCTGGTTTGTTTTTATAGGTGTTGAGGAAGAACAGATCTGACACGTCAGTGCCATAATGTGCCAGTCCAATCCTTAAATTGTCTCTGTCAGTGTAGAACAGATCTATTAATTCAGCAACAAAAGCCATCACTTTATTGAAATTATCTCTTCCCAGATTTATGGAGCCATCCACCAAAAACACGATATCAGCCTTCTTGGGGGCAGGCAGGCCTTGTGCTGGTTTGAGATAAGACAGAGAAGGAGAAAGGTTGTTTCATTAACTATTTTCGCAGTTATAACAAAGTAGTACTGTGTTGATTTTTTTGTGACACTCACTGGGAATCTCTTCTGGCGTGAAGTCATCTGGGATTGTCTTCCTCAGTCTTGCAACGAACCTGTCACTGATAGCTGGCAGGCCAGGGAACGTAGGAACCTGAAGGACATCTTCTGGGGACTTTGCAATTTGGGTGAGCTGTCTTGTGTCTGCTCCACTTGCTCCAATGCCGATACAGTTGACCCTGGATCCTTTTAACAAAGGCCCATAGAGAGACACATCCTGCGGGGAACGTCCACCTGTGAGAACCACAAGATGTTGGGAGGCCTCCAGTGGACGAACACCAGCAGAGGGCTTTAATTCATTCTGTATGACATATTCAATAGCATCAGCCAGGTTGGACGAGCGGCCTCCCATTTGACGAAGTTTTCTAACGGCCGTGATAACATCTGGCTTGGCATCATGTGAGTTCAGTGAGAACTCTGATTTGACTCGGTCCGCATACTGGACAAGAGCTATGCGCACTTGGTCAGGTCGCACATCAAGTTGTCGGACAAGATTCAGGATAAAGTCACGGATGTGAGCAATACCCGTGACACCTGTGTTGTCTGAGCCATCAATGAGGAAAATTATGTCTTTTCGCCCAACGTCTAACACATCTGCAAAGAGGAATAACGAGAAATTTTTGTTTCATGTTTAAGTAATCATTCAAGTAAAGTCAATTCAATATGGTCATCTTACCCAAGACCACATCTGGCGGGCGATAGCTTTCGATGATATCAATAGCAGATATTGTTTTCACTGAATCAATAAGTCGCTGCTCCACGGCTGGAAGCTGCTGGAAATTGTCAACTGTGTATGCAAGTTCAGGCTTCAAGGAAACTTTCCTCAGCTCGTCTGGGTCTGAATTCCTTGAACCAATGGCGATAGGTGCAACGTGGCTTCTCTTAAGTTGGTCTGCTGGAGTGGTAACATCATCTGTAGATCTGCCACCGGTGACTAGAATCAAAAACTGAGGCACTCCATCTTCGATGCGGCTTCCTGCGGACCTCTGGTAGATGTTTCGAGAGACCCACTCAAGAGCGCGACCTGTGTTAAGACGACTTCCTCCTCTGCTTCGAAGTTGTGTTACAGCTTGGCGGACTTCGTTTTTCGTGGAAAATTCATTGAGGAGAAATTCTACCCTGGCGTCGTCGCTATACTGTACAACTGATATTCTGACCTTATCCAGTCCAACATCCAGTTTCTCCACAACTCTTTTGATCATTTCCCGAATGGAAGGGAAGTCATTCCGTGTTGTACTTGAACCGTCAATGAGAAACACCACATCCCTCTTTTCTCCACCTGTGCTTGGTACAATTTCTGTATAAAGAGAATCCAAGGAAACAATATATGGTAATGATACATTTTACAACATAAGCTAAATAATGATAGAGTACAATAAATAACATGAAAATCAGCTTCATGTGAAAACATGTAGCTACCTTCAAAGACTGGGAATTGTGGGACCATCCTTGCAATGTCATCGTCGGATAATTCCGTAAGCGTGTTGATTACGTTTTCTTGGACTGTATCCAAGCTTGGCACATCATCTACAGTGTAGGCAAAGTTAGGTATGAAGGACACAATCTGCAGATCCTTAGGGTTCACATCCCTGGTACCGATGCTCAATGGAATAACTCTCGATCGCTTCAGAGTGGATGCTGGACGATTGATATCATCTGTTGGAGATCCACTTGAGACGACAACCAGAAACTGAGGTACACCCTCTTGTTTCCTGCTGCC
The DNA here is from genome assembly GCF_019802595.1 of Syngnathoides biaculeatus. Classification (NCBI taxonomy): domain Eukaryota; kingdom Metazoa; phylum Chordata; class Actinopteri; order Syngnathiformes; family Syngnathidae; genus Syngnathoides; species Syngnathoides biaculeatus. The sequence continues at coordinate 17,229,489 of NC_084653.1, read as the reverse complement.
TCGTGCTGCTGTCAGCACATCCTCACTCACAAACTGTAAGGCCTGGCCCAGGTTACGTTGTCTTCCACCCCGCTGCCTTAATCCCCTGACGGAATTTAAAACTTCTTCTTTGGTTGAATATGTGTTGAGATACATGTCAGCCTGCGGATAATCGCCAAACTGGACGATGCCAATCCGGATTAGATTTTCACCCACATTTAGATTCTCCACAACTCTACGGATGAATTCTTGGATGATTGGGAAATCCCGTCCAACACCGTCAGACCCATCTACAACGAAGACGACATCCTTCCGGGGACCTTGTGACTCTGCTAAAAAAAGATGAAAATGGTGCTTTAGTGACATTTTTGGGGGGAAAAAATTTTAAACAATGATTTCAATCGTTTGGAAAAATGCATCCATTAATGCCAGTACCTATTCTGTTATTACTGAAAGAGAATAATAATAATAATAATTAAACCAGACAACAGCATGTCAATATCAAGTACTGAGTTGTTGTGAGGGACTTGGCTGGCTGTGGTAACGAAAGTCTTGGTTACTGATAGTGTAATGAAAGCCTTTGCCCGACTTTGGTGTGGGCAGTGTGGCATCGATTCCCGCTCAGTGATGGTGTTGATATCTGTCCTGCGACAGAGTGGCGACCTGTTCGGGGTGTAGTCTGCCTTCCGCCTGAAGGTAGCTGGGATAGGCTCTGGCTTTCCCGTGACGCTTGTGTGGATAAGCGGGTTGCATAATGGATGGATAACTAAAGGAGACCATCATTTGGATGAAAAATACAATGTACAATTGGAAAAGATTTTGGTGAGAGCAGCACATTGGGACAACTGGTTAGACTGTTGGCCTCAGTTCTGAGGACCAGGTTTAAATCCCGGTTCCGCCTGAGTGGTGTTTCCATGCTCTATCCGTGCCTGCGTGGGTATTCTCTGGGTACTCCATTTTCCTCCCACATCCCAAAAACATGCATGAACTGGAGAGTCTAAATTCCCCTTCGTTGTAATTGTGTCACTGTTGACTGTCTCAATGTGCCCTCCAATTGGCTGGTACCCAGTGAACGGTGTATTCCTGCCTCCTGGCCAATGATACTTGGGACAGGCATCACAATTCCTGCGATCCTTGTGTGGGGAGAACTGGATCAGAAAATGGATGGACTTTGGTGGCGAAGTCAATATTGTGGTAAATAAATAGAGGTGTAAGTAGGGAAAGTGTAAAATGCTGACAAAAGAAGATTACACCTTGTTTTAAATATTACAGTTTAATTTATTCATACTCCTCCAAAATTGAACTCGAGACTAGTTGAAAAATAAATTGTTTGGGTTGAAGAGCTTGCTTACCAGTAGATGTTGGTGTCATGGACACAGCATTAAGCACCCTGCTTTTTACAGAGGGAAGCTCAGTGAAATCAGAAACAGAAACGACATGTCTGGGATCATGTGCCATCTTCTGCAGTTCTCTACGATCAGAGTTTGTAGTTCCGATGACAAACATGAACACACCCAGCTGTTTGAGAGCAGAAGCTGGTGCATCAACACTGTCAGACGACTTTCTGCCGCTTAGCAAGATCAAGATCTGCGGAACACCTTGCGCGCGCCTACTCCCTGAGGAGTTTGTGAAGATGTTGTCCCTGACGTATCGGAGGGCGACCCCTGTGTTGAGCGGTCTGCCTCCTCTGTGTCTGAGCCCTCTGACTGCATCCATTATATCCTCTCTTGTAGTGTACGTGTTCAGATAGAAATTGGCCTCTGCATCTCTGCTGTACTGGACCACAGAGACACGGTCTTTGTCTACGCCCACATTGAGTTTCTCCACCACTTGTTCAACAAAATCGCGCATGGTGGGGAAGCCACTCCTTGTTCCTTCAGAACCATCCAGAAGGAACACAATATCCTTTTTGGTTTCAGCTGAGAAAAGACGGGAGGGCAAAGGAGAAAATGACATTTGCAGAGAGTGACATGATCCGACTACTGATGTTTTTTGTAAAAAGCACTGCCTATTTTCCGTGTCAGTCTCTATTAAGGTACAGATAAACCTGAGTCGAAATCAGTTACTGTGAGTGGTGCGAACTGAGGGCGATGGGACAGCCCACCCGTGCCTAGTAAATGTTGTGCTTGTACACCTACCAATTACTTGCGGCGTTTCTGGCCTGACGTCAACCAACACAGTATCCACGCTGGACTGAAACTGTTGTTGGACACTGGGAAGGTCCGTAAACTCACGCACAGATAGAGCATATCTGGGATCGTGTGCTATCTTCTGCAGTTCTCCGCTATCGGAGCGCGTGGTTCCAATGGTAAAGATCACAACTCCGAACTTTTTGAGAGCAGAAGCTGGTGTATCGACACTGTCAAAAGACCTTCCGCCGCTGAGCAATATTAGGACCTGTGGGACTCCTTCAAGGCGTCTGCTGCCGGCAGAGACTGTGAAGACATTATCCCTCAAGTACTGAAGAGCTGCTCCAGTGTTGAGGGGTGTTCCACCTCTGTGCCTCAACGCTCTGACAACGTCAAGGATTTCACCCTTTGTCGTGTATGTGTTCAGATAGAACTGGACAGCCGCATTTCTGCTGTACTGAACCAGGGAGACACGATCTTTGTTGTCATCCAAGCTGAGTGACTCTACAACTCTTTGGACAAAGTCTCTCATAGCTGGGAATGAGTTTCTAGTGGCGTCAGAGCTATCCAACAAGAAAACGATATCCCGTCCCGTTCTGTCCGCTGTGGTAAACAAAACACGATTCATATTAAGACTGTAAAATGGACCATCTCCTCGAAAATTGTCAACTTAAGTCTGTTTCAATGTTTTTCTTTTAATAACAGAAACCTTTCGTGTGTTTGTAATTGACATCTCGCTTACCAGTCACTCTTGGTGCCGTGGGCGTGGCGGCTTTGAGTACACTGTTAATGTTAGAGGAGAGCTGTTCTTGGACACTGGGGAGGTCATTGAGCTCAGACACAGCTAGAGCAGCACCAGGGTCATGGGCTATCTTTTTCAGCTCGCTGCTATCAGAGTTCTGTGTTCCGATGCTGATTGTAAAGATGCCCTGCTGTTTAAGAGCAGAGGCTGGCGCATCAACGCTGTCAGAAGACTGCCCACCGTTAAGCAGGATCAAGATCTGTGGAACACCTTGCGCGCGCCTACTCCCTGAGGAGTTTGTGAAGATGTTGTCCCTGACGTATCGGAGGGCGACCCCTGTGTTGAGGGGTCTGCCTCCTCTGTGTCTGAGCCCTCTGACTGCATCCATTATATCCTCTCTTGTAGTGTACGTGTTCAGATAGAAATTGGCCTCTGCATCTCTGCTGTACTGGACCACAGAGACACGGTCTTTGTCTACGCCCACATTGAGTTTCTCCACCACTTGTTCAACAAAATCGCGCATGGTGGGGAAGCCACTCCTTGTTCCTTCAGAACCATCCAGAAGGAACACAATATCCTTTTTGGCTTCAGCTGAGAAAAGACGGGAGGGCAAATGAGAAAATGACATTTGCAGAGAGTGACATGATCCGACTACTGATGTTTTTTGTAAAAAGCACTGCCTATTTTCCGTGTCAGTCGCTATTAAGGTACAGATAAACCTAAGTCGAAATCAGTTATTGTGAGTGGTGCGAACTGAGGGAGATGGGACAACACACCCGTGCCTAGTAAATGCTGTGCTTGTACACCTACCAATTACTTGCGGCGTTTCTGGCCTGACGTCAACCAACACAGTATCCACGCTGGACTGAAACTGTTGTTGGACACTGGGAAGGTCCGTAAACTCACGCACAGATAGAGCATATCTGGGATCGTGTGCTATCTTCTGCAATTCTCCGCTATCGGAGCGCGTGGTTCCAATGGTAAAGATCACAACTCCGAGCTTTTTGAGAGCAGAAGCTGGTGTATCGACACTGTCAAAAGACCTTCCGCCGCTGAGCAATATTAGGACCTGTGGGACTCCTTCAAGGCGTCTGCTGCCGGCAGAGACTGTGAAGACATTATCCCTCAAGTACTGAAGAGCTGCTCCAGTGTTGAGGGGTGTTCCACCTCTGTGCCTCAACGCTCTGACAACGTCAAGGATTTCACCCTTTGTCGTGTATGTGTTCAGATAGAACTGGACAGCCGCATTTCTGCTGTACTGAACCAGGGAGACACGATCTTTGTTGTCATCCAAGCTGAGTGACTCTACAACTCTTTGGACAAAGTCTCTCATAGCTGGGAATGAGTTTCTAGTGGCGTCAGAGCTATCCAACAAGAAAACGATATCCCGTCCCGTTCTGTCCGCTGTGGTAAACAAAACACGATTCATATTAAGACTGTAAAATGGACCATCTCCTCGAAAATTGTCAACTTAAGTCTGTTTCAATGTTTTTCTTTTAATAACAGAAACCTTTCGTGTGTTTGTAATTGACATCTCGCTTACCAGTCACTCTTGGTGCCGTGGGCGTGGCGGCTCTGAGTACACTGTTAATGTTAGAGGAGAGCTGTTCTTGGACACTGGGGAGGTCATTGAGCTCAGACACAGCTAGAGCAGCACCAGGGTCATGGGCTATCTTTTTCAGCTCGCTGCTATCAGAGTTCTGTGTTCCGATGCTGATTGTAAAGATGCCCTGCTGTTTAAGAGCAGAGGCTGGCGCATCAACGCTGTCAGAAGACTGCCCACCGTTAAGCAGGATCAAGATCTGTGGAACACCTTGCGCGCGCCTACTCCCTGAGGAGTTTGTGAAGATGTTGTCCCTGACGTATCGGAGGGCGACCCCTGTGTTGAGGGGTCTGCCTCCTCTGTGTCTGAGCCCTCTGACTGCATCCATTATATCCTCTCTTGTAGTGTACGTGTTCAGATAGAAATTGGCCTCTGCATCTCTGCTGTACTGGACCACAGAGACACGGTCTTTGTCTACGCCCACATTGAGTTTCTCCACCACTTGTTCAACAAAATCGCGCATGGTGGGGAAGCCACTCCTTGTTCCTTCAGAACCATCCAGAAGGAACACAATATCCTTTTTGGTTTCAGCTGAGAAAAGACGGGAGGGCAAAGGAGAAAATGACATTTGCAGAGAGTGACATGATCCGACTACTGATGTTTTTTGTAAAAAGCACTGCCTATTTTCCGTGTCAGTCTCTATTAAGGTACAGATAAACCTGAGTCGAAATCAGTTACTGTGAGTGGTGCGAACTGAGGGCGATGGGACAGCCCACCCGTGCCTAGTAAATGTTGTGCTTGTACACCTACCAATTACTTGCGGCGTTTCTGGCCTGACGTCAACCAACACAGTATCCACGCTGGACTGAAACTGTTGTTGGACACTGGGAAGGTCCGTAAACTCACGCACAGATAGAGCATATCTGGGATCGTGTGCTATCTTCTGCAGTTCTCCGCTATCGGAGCGCGTGGTTCCAATGGTAAAGATCACAACTCCGAGCTTTTTGAGAGCAGAAGCTGGTGTATCGACACTGTCAAAAGACCTTCCGCCGCTGAGCAATATTAGGACCTGTGGGACTCCTTCAAGGCGTCTGCTGCCGGCAGAGACTGTGAAGACATTATCCCTCAAGTACTGAAGAGCTGCTCCAGTGTTGAGGGGTGTTCCACCTCTGTGCCTCAACGCTCTGACAACGTCAAGGATTTCACCCTTTGTCGTGTATGTGTTCAGATAGAACTGGACAGCCGCATTTCTGCTGTACTGAACCAGGGAGACACGATCTTTGTTGTCATCCAAGCTGAGTGACTCTACAACTCTTTGGACAAAGTCTCTCATAGCTGGGAATGAGTTTCTAGTGGCGTCAGAGCTATCCAACAAGAAAACGATATCCCGTCCCGTTCTGTCCGCTGTGGTAAACAAAAAAAACATTCACTGTATAACATAAACTCTCATCACGATTCATATTAAGACTGTAAAATGGACCATCTCCTCGAAAATTGTCACTTAAGTCTGTTTCAATGTTTTTCTTTTAATAACAGAAACCTTTCGTGTGTTTGTAATTGACATCTCGCTTACCAGTCACTCTTGGTGCCGTGGGCGTGGCGGCTCTGAGTACACTGTTAATGTTAGAGGAGAGCTGTTCTTGGACACTGGGGAGGTCATTGAGCTCAGACACAGCTAGAGCAGCACCAGGGTCATGGGCTATCTTTTTCAGCTCGCTGCTATCAGAGTTCTGTGTTCCGATGCTGATTGTAAAGATGCCCTGCTGTTTAAGAGCAGAGGCTGGCGCATCAACGCTGTCAGAAGACTGCCCACCGTTAAGCAGGATCAAGATCTGTGGAACACCTTGCGCGCGCGCCTACTCCCTGAGGAGTTTGTGAAGATGTTGTCCCTGACGTATCGGAGGGCGACCCCTGTGTTGAGGGGTCTGCCTCCTCTGTGTCTGAGCCCTCTGACTGCATCCATTATATCCTCTCTTGTAGTGTACGTGTTCAGATAGAAATTGGCCTCTGCATCTCTGCTGTACTGGACCACAGAGACACGGTCTTTGTCTACGCCCACATTGAGTTTCTCCACCACTTGTTCAACAACAACAATCGCGCATGGTGGGGAAGCCACTCCTTGTTCCTTCAGAACCATCCAGAAGGAACACAATATCCTTTTTGGCTTCAGCTGAGAAAAGACGGGAGGGCAAATGAGAAAATGACATTTGCAGAGAGTGACATGATCCGACTACTGATGTTTTTTGTAAAAAGCACTGCCTATTTTCCGTGTCAGTCGCTATTAAGGTACAGATAAACCTAAGTCGAAATCAGTTATTGTGAGTGGTGCGCGAACTGAGGGAGATGGGACAACACACCCGTGCCTAGTAAATGCTGTGCTTGTACACCTACCAATTACTTGCGGCGTTTCGTTCTGGCCTGACGTCAACCAACACAGTATCCACGCTGGACTGAAACTGTTGTTGGACACTGGGAAGGTCCGTAAACTCACGCACAGATAGAGCATATCTGGGATCGTGTGCTATCTTCTGCAATTCTCCGCTATCGGAGCGCGTGGTTCCAATGGTAAAGATCACAACTCCGAGCTTTTTGAGAGCAGAAGCTGGTGTATCGACACTGTCAAAAGACCTTCCGCCGCTGAGCAATATTAGGACCTGTGGGACTCCTTCAAGGCGTCTCTGCTGCCGGCAGGGACTGTGAAGACATTATCCCTCAAGTACTGAAGAGCTGCTCCAGTGTTGAGGGGTGTTCCACCTCTGTTCCTCCGCCTCAACGCTCTGACAACGTCAGGATCAAGGATTTCACCCTTTGTCGTGTATGTGTTCAGATAGAACTGGACAGCCGCATTTCTGCTGTACTGAACCAGGGAGACACGATCTTTGTTGTCATCCAAGCTGAGTGACTCTACAACTCTTTGGACAAAGTCTCTCATAGCTGGGAATGAGTTTCTAGTGGCGTCAGAGCTATCCAACAAGAAAACGATATCCCGTCCCGTTCTGTCCGCTGTGTAAACAAACAACGATTCATATTAAGACTGTAAAATGGACCATCTCCTCGAAATAGTCAACTTAACTTAAGTCTGTTTCAATGTTTTTCTTTTAATAACAGAAACCTTTCGTGTGTTTGTAATAACATCTCGCTTACCAGTCACTCGTCTCTTGGTGCCGTGGGCGTGGCGGCTCTGAGTACACTGTTAATGTTAGAGGAGAGCTGTTCTTGGACACTGGGGAGGTCATTGAGCTCAGACACAGCTAGAGCAGCACCAGGGTCATGGGCTATCTTTTTCAGCTCGCTGCTATCAGAGTTCTGTGTTCCGATGCTGATTGTAAAGATGCCCTGCTGTTTAAGAGCAGAGGCTGGCGCATCAACGCTGTCAGAAGACTGCCCACCGTTAAGCAGGATCAAGATCTGTGGAACACCTTGCGCGCGCGCCTACTCCCTGAGGAGTTTGTGAAGATGTTGTCCCTGGACGTATCGGAGGGCGACCCCTGTGTTGAGGGGTCTGCCTCCTCTGTGTCTGAGCCCTCTGACTGCATCCATTATATCCTCTCTTGTAGTGTACGTGTTCAGATAGAAATTGGCCTCTGCATCTCTGCTGTACTGGACTGGACCACAGAGACACGGTCTTTGTCTACGCCCACATTGAGTTTCTCCACCACTTGTTCAACAAAATCGCGCATGGTGGGGAAGCCACTCCTTGTTCCTTCAGAACCATCCAGAAGGAACACAATATCCTTTTTGGCTTCAGCTGAGAAAAGACGGGAGGGCAAATGAGAAAATGACATTTGCAGAGAGTGACATGATCCGACTACTGATGTTTTTTGTAAAAAGCACTGCCTATTTTCCGTGTCAGTCGCTATTAAGGTACAGATAAACCTAAGTCGAAATCAGTTATTGTGAGTGGTGCGAACTGAGGGAGATGGGACAAACCACCCGTGCTTGTAAATGCTGTGCTTGTACACCTACCAATTACTTGCGGCGTTTCTGGCCTGACGTCAACCAACACAGTATCCACGCTGGACTGAAACTGTTGTTGGACACTGGAAGGTCCGTAAACTCACGCACAGATAGAGCATATCTGGGATCGTGTTGCTATCTTCTGCAGTTCTCCGCTATCGGAGTGCGTGGTTCCAATGGTAAAGATCACAACTCCGAGCTTTTTGAGAGCAGAAGCTGGTGTATCGACACTGTCAAAAGACCTTCCGCCGCTGAGCAATATTAGGACCTGTGGGACTCCTTCAAGGCGTCTGCTGCCGGCAGAGACTGTGAAGACATTATCCCTCAAGTACTGAAGAGCTGCTCCAGTGTTGAGGGGTGTTCCACCTCTGTGCCTCAACGCTCTGACAACGTCAAGGATTTCACCCTTTGTCGTGTATGTGTTCAGATAGAACTGGACAGCTGCATCTCTGCTGTACTGGACCAGGGAGACACGATCTCTGTTATCATCCACATTCAGTGTTTCCACTACATTTTTGACAAAGTCTCTCATTGATGGGAACGTAGGTCTTGTGGCGTCAGACCCGTCCAACAAGAAGACGTAATCCCTTCCGTGTGCATTTGCTGTTGTACACAAAACATACGTTACACACGAAGTAAATTCCACTAAACCTTTGCATACATTTGAATCCTACGCCAAGTGTCCTGTTTTTTAATGGAGAATTTCTTACCAGTCATTTTTTTCGTCAATGACGCGGTTCTTAGCACTCTGTTCATCACAGAGAAAAGCTTTTCTCTAACATTTTTTAGTCCAGTAAAATCAAACACTGAAATAGCATCTCCCTTGTCATGGGATAGCCTTTGGAGCTCATTGATGTCAGCGCTCCGAGTTCCAATGCTGATTGTATAGACGCCTTCCTGCTTCAGAGCAGAGGCTGGTGCATCAACACTGTCAAAAGACCGTCTGTTATTTAGCAAGATTAAGATTTGTGGGACACCTTCACGGCTCCTACTTCCAGAGGATTTTGTAAAGACATTTTCCCTCACGTATTGCAGGGCAGCCCCTGTGTTTAAGGGTCTGCCTCCTTTGTGTCTGAGTTCTCTGACAGCAGCAACAACTTCTTCTTTTGTTGAGTAAGTGTTCAGATAGAATTGGGCTTCTGCATCTCTGCTATATTGTACCACAGAGACACGGTCTCCATCTCCTCCCATATTGAATGACTCCACCACTCTCTCAACAAAATCACACATAGCAGTGAATCCATTTTTTGTGCCATCAGAACCATCCAAAAGGAATACAACATCCTTTTTTGCTTCAGCTGAGAAAAGACGGGAAGGCAAATGAGAAAATGACATTTGCAGAGTGACATGACCCGACTACTGATATTTTTTGAAAAGCACTGCCTGTTTCCGTGTCAGTCTCTATTAAGGTAGAGATAAACCTGAGTCCAAATCAGTTACTGCAACTCATAAAATAATGGAAATGTTTTAAAGTTTTGTGGCTCGGTGACCCTAACCCTAAACCCTTGATTTTATTATTCACTGAGGTAATGCACCTCTCTGGTTTTTGAAAATGTTTTTTGAGTCCAACCTCTTACAATATTCAAGCCGTGAAACCTACATTTAAAATAATATTTGAAAAGTCTGATTTTATAATTCAATAAAAATGTCACTCACCAATTCCAGGGTCGGCTATGCTTTTACGAGACAAAATCGCAGAAAGTAAATGTTGAGTCACAATGGGTATATCAGATGTAGCATTTATAAAATGTACACTTTCAACACTGTGTGATAACTCCCCCATTTCTTGTCGATCTGCATCATTTATTCCAATGGTATGAAGGACAATGCCAGCATCTCTCAGGCTGTCTCGTGCCTCTGCAACATTATCGTCAGACTTTTTCCCACTCAAGACAATCATTGTCTGAGGGATTCCCTGCTTGGCTCTGCTTCCAGCTGATGCAGTGTAAACATAGTTTTTGGCAAAATTAAGGGCTGCACCAGTGTTGACTGTCGACCCTCCTCTCAATTTTACATTGCTCAAGTGACTCAGCAGAACATCCTTCTGTCCATAAGAGTTTAAGACAAATTCTGCTGTGGCCTCTTTGCTGTATTGAATGACAGCAACTTGTACATTGCTTGGCCCAATTTCTACTTTTTCAACAAATTGTCTCACAAGATCCAAAACAGTGCCTTCATTTACTTGCATATCATCAGATCCAGCAAGCAGAAAAACAACATCAGCAGGACCACCAAGTTCTAATTGCGTAACTGTGGAAGTACCTGAAATTACACACAAATAGTGTTAAACATGCTTGAAAGGGATCGTCTTATTCTTTCAAACAAACGGAAATAAAGATCTAAATCTTACCAACAGGAGGCGCATTACCAGTTATGTCTTCAAAATCACTCAACATGGCTTTGACAGATTCCTGAACACTTGGCAGATTTGTAAAACTTGTAATCGAAAAATAGTGTGATGGCGTAAAAGAGATGTTCTGCATCTCCAGTGTATCGGCATTGCTTGTTCCAATAGAGAATGTCTTTATTCCATTTTCTTTGAGTGACTGCGCTGGTCCTCTTACATCATCCCTGGATCTGCCTCCACTAAAGACAAACAGATACTGCGGAACCAGAGATGCGCGTCGGCCTCCAACCGATGCTGCAAAGACATTGTCTCTGACAAACTCAAGCGCTTTGCCAAGGTTGAGTGGTCTGCCGTATTTGTGCCCCATGGTTCGAATGGAATTGAGAACATCTGTCTTCGACGAATAAGAATTCAAGTAGAAATTAACAGTGGAATTGCGGCTGTATTGAACAACAGCCACCTGGTCTCTGCCATCAAGGCTCAAGTTTTCTGCCATTTGTTCAATAAATTGTCGTATGGCTTCAAAACCATTTCGTGAGTCATATGATCCATCGATCAGAAACACTACATCATTTTTCCTGGATTCTGTAGTAAAGACAAATATGTAAAAATAAGTCAGTCACAGTAATGAATCACTCGCAAGAAAATCATTTCTCATCTTGAATAATCCTCTTGAACTAATAAAACTATCATTGTAGAAACCATTCTACATAGAGTGGCTTACCAAAACTCTCTATTGGGACTGTCTGCTTTAGATGGGGATCAGGCTCTTTAAGAAGTGCCAAAACACCTTCCTTAGTAGTCAGGAGCTCCTTGTAATCGGTTATAGAAAGTGCATATTTGGCATCGTGAGACATTGTCTGAAGTTCTAGAGTATCAGCATTAGCTGTTCCAATGGCAATTAGGATAACGCCAATCTCTTTCAGCATTCTGACTGGCGCTCTTATGTCATCTGCTGACCTTTTATTGCTTAGCACAAGAAGGATTTGTGGAACGCCCTTTTGGAATCTACTACCCGCATCATGGGTAAAGATATGCTCCCTTAAATACCGCAGGGCTGCACCAATGTTGTTCAGTGCACCGCCTTTGTGACTCAGACCTCTTATTGTGTCGACAACATTATCCATTGAGGAAAAACGGCCCAATTCAAAGTGAATCTGTGCTGTGTTACTGTACTGAACTACAGCCACATGGTCATTGTTTGCATTGATGTGAAGCTCTGCCACTATCCCTAGCACAAAGTCCTTAATATCTTGGAATCTTGGTTCAGATTCATCAGATCCATCAAGTAAAAATACAATGTCCCGTCTCATGGAATCTGGAACCAAATAGGCAAGAGAATATAGATAGATGGATTAGGTGGGTAGGTAGACATTTACTGTAATCGGCCAGAAGGGAAATTCACTTTTTGGTGGGTAGCCAGCTAGGTAAGTAAGTAATAGTAGGGGTGGGTAGATGGCTAGGTGGGTGGATTGCAACAGAAAACAAAAATATATCAGGAAAGTATGTAGGGAGCTGGGTGGAAAGACAGATCGCTGGGTGGGTACAAACCAAAGATACAGCTCATTGGATATGTAAGCAGGTAGGTAGGTAGGTAGGTCATAGGTACATAGTTCATTTGCTTACCAAATACAGTTAGAGGCTTTGGTATGGTATGCCGAGGCACTCTTTTTACAAAGGAAACTAGCTGCTGATAGACACTTCCAATATCCTCAAACTGTCTCAGAGCAAAGGCATAGGATGGTATATGCGCAATGGTTTGCAGTTCAAGTAGATCGGAACTTTTAGTTCCGATGCAGAAAGTGACAATTTGGTCTTGTTTAAGAGCAGCAGCAGCGCCTGTGACCTCGTCTCGAGATACACCCCCGCTCAACAGAATCAATATCTGAGGCACACCTTCTCGGTGGCGACTCCCAGAGGACTCTGTGAAAGTGTTGGTCCTCACGTATTCAAGAGCTGCCCCAGTTTTCAGGGGCCCGCCACCTCTGTGTTTCAACTGTTCAATAGCTGTAAGAACATCTTCTGAATCGGTGTAGGTGGTGAAACTAAAATGCATCTCTGGATTGCTGCTATACTGGACCACAGAGACACGATCCCCATTCTCATTCACAGTGAGTGTTTCAACCACTTGTTTGATAAAACGTTTAATGGCTGGGAATCCAGTCAAAGTTTCATCCGAACCATCCACAAGAAACATGATGTCTATTTGTGGGGACTGTTCCACTAGAAACAAAAGGGGGAAACATTGTTAAGGATTTTTTTAAAAAAAGTGACATTACATACATTGTTGTCATAGCTTGGTGTGTACAGATAGATCATTCGAGATGCTTCAAAACAAGAACGGCAAGAGACATCCTCTGTAAAGAAACAAAAGTTGAACATAAAAGAGAAGACTCATCAAATCAAAGTTCGATGTCAATGATGTGATAATCATTGGCTCAAGCAAGAGCTTCAGAAAGAGAGATGGTGTGGAGCTGTCAAGATAAGGCTCTCCAATGAGAAAAGTGAGGAGGTGAGCCAGACAAGAAAAGTAAAATCAAGCTTTTCCGAACAAGTGGAGAAACTTTCAGGGATAATTAACTGATCAACAGACATTCTGAGGATGTTGATGCAGTTTCACTGAAGTTCCAAAAGAAGAAGAAATTGTTTCAAAACAAATCAAAACTAGAGGCAACTCTTACCTACAGGAGACTTAAGCACTTTTCCCACCTGGACAAATGACACAATATCTCGTTGGATAGACAAAAGTTCACCAAAAATGGGCAAATTAAAAATATAAGCGGAAGAGGAGGCAATTTCCTCGAGCTCCTCTTGTTTTGCGTTTTTCATTCCAATAGCAAAAGACAAAACGCCCATTTGTTGGAGGTCAGCTGCAGGTTCAGAAATGTCATCGTCGGATTGGCCACCAGTCAATAAAAACAAAATCTGAGGGACTCCCTGGACAACTCTGCTTCCAGAGGCAGTATTGAAAATGAAATCCCGCACAAACTCAAGTGCGGCTCCTGTGTTCCTCAGCTTCCCTCCTTTATGCCGAAGGCTTCTAACGGCATAGATGATGGCTCGTTTGTAACCGTGGGCCGTTAAGTTGAAGTAAATGCTGGTGTCATCACTATACTGAAGGACAGCCACTCTGACCTTATCATCATCAATGTCCAACTCTTCTACCATTCTTCTGATGAACTCCCGAAGAGCCGGTAATCCATTTCGAGAGGCATCCGACCCATCGAGAAGGAACACGATGTCCCTCTTAGTGCGGCCTGCGTTAAGTGTGTAAATTAATATAAAGATCATTCACAGACAATTGTGCAGAGAATGAAAGGTGGAGTAGTTTGTGAAAATCTAAAAATCATGTGAGTAGAGCTGTAAAAAGAACATCTCTGACTGAGACACAGAAAATATTCAGACTTCATGGTTTCTAGAATTTAGTGAGTGGCATATTGTCTAATGCAATACGCATTAAGACAATTGTGAAGAATCAGACTTCATGAAAACAGTTAATAGGATTCTTACCTATGAAATCAGACGTGGATCCTGTGGCATCTTTATTTGCATCCAGCGCAACAACGAGTTTTGATCGAATTGAGGGCAACTCAGAAACACGTGTTATCTTGTGTATGAAATCAGGTTTAAAGGGAACTGATTCCCACTCTGAAAAATTGGCATCACCCACTGCTATCCCCAGGAATACAATTTTGTGGTCCTTAAGAGCGAGAGCTGGGGTCTTTATGTCATCGGTGGAAAAGTTGGTAGCGAGAAGAATCAAAATCTGTGGCACACCTTCCAGCCTCCTGCTGCCAGAGGAGGAAGTAAAGATGCTGTGTCTTACAAACTGCAGTGCCGCCCCAACATTAAGGCTCTTCCCACCACGACCATGCCTTAAATTGTCAATGGCGTTCATAACATCACTCTCAGTCTTGTGAGAGTTCAGATAGAAGTTGACATTGGGCTTATCGGCAAACTGAACAACAGACACTCTGTCTTGGTTCTCACTGACATAGAGGCTCTCCACTATGCTCTTAAGGAAAAGTTTTACGTCTGAAAACCCGTTTCTGGTCTTTTCAGAGCCATCCAGTAGAAATACAATATCTCTTTTTACAGCATGACCTTGTACTATAAATGGAAAACATACATGGACAGTTTTAGGAAACCCTTGAGCAAACAGCAGAAGTAAGAGTTTTTCTTTCTTACCTTGTCGCAGGACGGTGTCTAGTTCATCCCTGGGAAGCGCCACGAAGGTATTAAGTTGTTGAGGAACAGTACCGAGCTCGCTGAATTCATTCACTTTGAAGGCAAATGAAGGGTTGTGCGAAATCTCTTCGATCTGCCTCTGGTCTGCATCTTTAACACCAACTCCAAATGGTACAACCCCCTCGGTCTTCAGGACACCGGCAGGCTCCTTCACGTTGTCCCTGGATCTTCTTCCGGTCAGAACGATCAAAAACTGCGGAACACTCCGCGCTCTGCGACTGCCATAGCTCTCAGACAAGATAGTATCACGCATGAACTTCAGAGCTGAACCCGTGTTGAGACTCCGTCCTCCGGCCAGTGTCATTTGACTCACAGCTCTCACAACCTCCTCTTTGGTCTGATAAGAGTTCAGGTAGAAATTAGGAGTTGGCCTCTCGCTGTGTTGAACCACCGCAACTCGCACTCTGTCAATTCCGATGTCAAGGGGTTCAATAACCTTCAGGATAAAATCCCGGACATAGGCAAAGTCTGACCGAACATAGTCGGTGCCGTCAATAAGGAAGGCAACATCCCTTTCAGATCCGGAAACCACTGTGGAAAACAAGTCATAAATAATAAAACTCAATTGTTGTTTTTTTTATGAAGGAATCATACACAAAAATCTGGTGTAGCTGAACGAAACTTCATTAACTGGTTCATCTTATGGGCGAACGTGAACTGAACTTAATGACAATGTGCTCACTCTAGTATCTGTGAAGATCTTTCAAACAAAAGTTCTTTTCATTGAAGTGTGCCAGGCTTTGTCAGGGAGTCCCAGGACAAAACCTGTCTGAACTCACTACATATATATGAATCTTCATTTGTCGGGGGGTTAAACACCACATGAGCAACTGATCCAGTGCAGCCACCAGTCGAGTTTACATGTGTGAGATGCGCTCTGGGGCACTCCGTACATGGGAAAAAAATATGTTCTTTGATTTGTATCAGAATATTTTAGTTAAAAATGTATGATCACACCCATATAATATGGAATTTTTGGGGGTAATATAAAATTGGATCAGATAAAATATTTTTGCAGCAAGTTGGTGCTGCTGTATAGCATTGGCTTCACAGTTCTGAGGACCGGGATTTAGATCCTGGCCACACCTGTGTGGAGTTTGCATGGTCTCCCCGTGCCTAGTAGGGTTTTCTCTGGGCACTCCGGTTTCCTCCCACATCCCAATGACATGGGAGTTGGAGACTCTAAATTCCCCCGAGATGTGATTATAAGTGCAACTGTTGTCTGTCTCCAGCTGGGATTTGCTCCAGCACTCCCGCGACCCTTGTGAGGATAAGCGGCTCAGAAAATGGATGGATGGAAAATATCTTAAGACAATCAGCCAGAGCTGCAAGGCATCCAAAGACATCAATGTCCTTTCACCAGTTTTTTCGTACTGTGGTGCAGGTTTTTTTGGTACAATAAGGAAAACTGTTGCAATTGTTTTAGTTAATTAAAAGAAAAACTGAATTCAAGCAATAAGACTTTCCTCATGTTTTTTAAATAGTAGAGTAAAAGCTGCAGATGGCTACGTGTGAACTGAAATCAGTGGCAACAATAGAAATATAGAATGGCAGTATTTTGTGGGTAATAACCCATCATATACAGGTACGAAAAAAGTGCAACTATGAAGTCATTCATTTTGGGATCAGTGAACGAGTTTGCAATGAAAATGAACTTTATCAACACTGCAAAAATCGCCCGCTAAATAGTCGCACTTTCAATATGTTTAGAAAGTGTTTTTTGATCAAGTTTAAATGTATCAGACAAAAAAAAAAAAACTCACCAGGTCCTTCAGTGACTGTTGACAAGTCCGTGTCACCGACGACCGCGATTAACTTTGGCATGATTTGTTCAGCCATTGCTGGCAAATAGGAGAAACTTGACTCATGATAAGCCAAGTCTGGAACAAAGGCTACCGTTTGTAATACGGCCTGATCAGCTTGCCCAGAACTGACCACAAAGGTCAGAACGCCTCCAAGAGCCAGCTTGTCAGCCACACTCTTGATCTCATCTTGGGCCGGACCACCCGTGATTAGGACCAGCACCTGCTGAACTCCTTGTCGCTTGCGTGAGCCCGCTAACGTACTGAACATGTTGCGAAGGGCGTATTCCATGGCCGCACCCGTGTTTAAAACGGAGCCTCCAGTCAGTCTGAGTTGCGAGATCCTGTCCACAACATCTTGCCTGTCACGTGGGGTGTTGAGGTAAAACTCAATTTTGGGCTGCTCGGCAAATTGCATGAGGCCAATTTGGACTCTCTCAGGGTTCACTTCCAGTTGATTGACAACATTAATCATGAAGTCTCGCACATATGGAAAGTTATTGCTACCGATGTAGTTTGAGCCATCCACAAGGAAGACAATGTCTCTGACCACTTTTTGAGTCTGCACCGTTGTTATTTCCACCACTGAGGAAAAGAAAAAAAATACCAAATTAACAAATATTAATCCAATGTTTTCTGAACCTGCATATTATGCTTTAAATACATTTTAAATACATTTCCAGAGTTTAAAACACTTTAACACACACAGTTAACAAAACACTATCAACATTGTTCGGTTAATTGAAGACTCTAATTTGTCTATAGGTCTGAATATGACTATAAATGCTTGTTTGTCAATATATTTCCTGCGACTGGTTCGTGAGTATCAGAGCGCATAAAAGCTTCTTTCCCCAAAAGTTATCTTAGGCCAGTGGTTTTCAAACTAGAGTGCACATGACTGCAGTGCAAGAGCCTTCCCGGTTTTAAATTGTCAGCTCTAGCGATGCTAGCCGAGGACCCTCCCCCGTTCTCTTCTCCGGGCACTCCTGTTTCCTCCCACATCCCTAAAACATGCATTAATTGGAGAATCTAAATTCCCCGTAGGTGTGATTGTGAATGCAAATGGTTGTTTGTTTTTATCTGCCCTCCAATTGGCTGGCAACCAGTTCAGGGTGTACCCTGCCTCCTGCCTGAAGCTAGCTGGGGTTGGCTGCAGCACTCCCATGACCCTTGTGAGGATAAGTGGGTCAGATAATGGATGGACGAACTCGGAAGAGCAACAGCTTTATCATACAGGGCAGTCTTGTAACTGGCTAAACTTGGATATTTTTCCTCACATCAAATTTGAGAAAGCATCTTACGGTAAGATGTAGATTTTTTGGGCACACTCTACAGTTGAAGTGTAAATACCAAAACAGAGGTGAGGTGAGTCTTGTTTTTCACGATTTATGAGTTTAGAGTTTTATTTGACATACATGCTCAATTTGAGAATTTTCAAACACTTCACTACAGTGTGTCAAATTTACATTTTGGGGGGGAGCTTTTAAGTGAGTTAACGGCTCTCTCTACAGCTATTCCAAGTGTTTTTTTTTACTCAATTTATTTCTATTTTTTATCCAAGATATTTATTGTGCTACATTTTTATAACTGTATAATATTGTTTATAATTAAATATTTGTTCTTTAAAAGGATGCACTTGAATTGTTCTGCTCTAATATCATGATATCAGTGACATAAATAAACAGTGATACTATCATTTACAGTATGGTGATAATTTGGGGGCGGTGGGTAATATATCATCCTAATCATCCTGGCGACTAGTCCAGGGCACACAGTGCATGTCCCTTGGGATAGGTTTCAGTTTGTGTGTGAACCTAATGAGGACTAGAGCAATAGAAAATGGAGTAACATGACATGTATTTGGAGTAGAAAGCCTTACCTGGCTCGGTGGGCACTTCTGTCACGACGACACCCTTCCAAGTCGAAAGTTTATCAGTGATTATCCTCGGGCTGCGAAGTAACATGCGGAAGTCATTCATAATGAACACCGCACTCTCCTCAAGGACAATCTGCTTTAACTCTTCCTTGTCGGCCTTCTTCGAACCGGCGGCCAAGGTCACAACGCCCATTTGCAGCAGAGCCCTGGCCGGCTCGCTCACATCATCAGCGGACTTTTTAGTGGTCATCAGGAGCACAAGCTGTGGGATGCCTCTTTGAAGACGACTGCCCTTGTCGGGCTGCAGCATCTCAGTCCTCACAAAGTCCAAAGCCGCCCCGATGTTGACCGACTGGCCTGGTCTGGGTTTGATTTGACCCAAAGCGGCCACTAGTTCCTCCTTCGATCCGTAGGAGTTGAGGTCCATCTCCAGTCGGGGGACGTTGCTGAACTGGGCCAAACCCACTTGCACACCGTCAGGGCCAATGGGCATGGTGTCGATGAACCTCCGGATGAATTCGCGTACGGCGTTGATAACTGTGGCACCCATTGTGCTGTCAAGGAGGAAAATGATGTCTCTTTGTCCAACGGCCAAGGCTGATGAGAAGAGAATATAGATCAATAGGAGACTCAGAGTTATCTACAACTTTGATGAATTCACCTTTTAATGCTAGTAGAATTGTTAAGGCCCATTATCATCATTAGCCATTTAGGTTCCTTTGTTAGGGTCACCATGTACAGAGCTTAGGCAATACCCAAATTTGAGATTTGTTTTCCCCACACTACAAAAGTCTACTATGTAAGATGCTCTCCTTGTAACAATGCTGAGCAAATTTATTGGAACACCCATTATAAAAAACAAGAAGACAGCATCATGACGTGCCCCTCCTCCGCCCCACCAAAATATTTCGGGAACAACTCTTTCAGTTTCAGGAATAAAAGTCCTTCTATTTGATAGATTGAGCATCAGTACCATGCAGTATCAAGCATTGTGGAGCATTTAAATACAGACTCCTTTGATTTCTGCCAGCTCTCAGTTGCCTGAAATCAACAGTTATAACTCACCAAACCAATTTTGTTTCTGTGAGGATTAACAGACAACTATGTAGAAAGTATTTAAACCAAATTATATTGGTAGTGCCAATAAAACAATATTTTTGTTATCCAGAAACTTTTTGATTTCCAGTTTTCCTAAATAAAACACGAGCAGATGATTACAGTATGTCTAGCTGGATACTTTAAGAACCATTGGACACAAGCTGTCAAGAGATTTCTAAGGAACTGCAAAATAAAAAAAAAAAAGGAAAAAAAACCTTAACACAGAAAAGTTACCTACCTTCTATGAACTCATTCTGTACAATAATGGTGCGCTGGAGCACACCCTGAACCAACGGCGACAGCTGGTCACCCACGTTCGCCAGTGTTCTGAAATCGGGGGCTGACAGGACAAATGACCTATCGGTAGCGACTGCTTCCAAATCTGCAGTGGCAGTGTTACCGATGACCACCCCAAGCATGATAACTCCAGCCCTTCTAAGGGCTCGGTCACCAGCACCGGTATCATCAGTGGATGGCCCAGCACTGATAATAACCACCATCTGGGGTATGCCCTCCTCTGCCCTGCCCCCTGCCGATTCGCTCAAAAGGCTCTGGGCTATTTCCTCCAAGGCCAGGCCCAGGTTAGATTGGGGACTCCCTGAGTATGTAAGTTCCTTCACAGCCTCCAGGACAGCTTCTTTGCTGTCATAGCTACTGAGATAGAACTTAATCTCTGGGTTGGCGTGGTACAGGGCTAAAGCCACCCGAACGGTCTCTCTGCCCACATCGAGGGGGTCAATGATTCTCAACACCAAATCACGCACGTATGGAAAGTTTGCTGCTCCAACGTTCTGCGATCCATCAATTAAGAGTACAAGGTCTGCGGAATCTTGCGCTTTAAGGGAGGAGAGAGAGAGAAACAGAACAAAATGGAACTTGTGAAAGGGTTAACGGTGAAAAAGTAGGGAAAGAATCTTGGGTGTCAAGTCACATTCAGTGTGAACAAATCATTGCAAAAAAAAACATCATGCTGCATGTCGGCTGAACCGAGGAGGTTTGCCCAAGTGATTCCAGGTGGTATCTGACTTTACTAGATTACTGCAAAGTGTAGATTACAATGTGGCATTTGGTTTTACAAAGACTTAACGTGGCTCGCAAAGTCGACCCATTTGCAGGTCTTGTTTGTTTAGATGAGTTAAGCTAAAGTTAGAATTTTACACATTCACCTGATTTGGGGAGAATGGAAGAGAGCATCCACTCCTCTCCAAAAATATTGGAACAGAGCACTTCCTGTATTGTTGGCGTAAACTGAAAAGATTTGGTCCTGACACCAAAAGATGAATATGACACAAAAGAGCGACAGTACTGGATCTGATATGTAACTTAAGGTGAACTCATCCACTTTTCATGTGAGCACAAGAGTTGGAACAGCAATTAATTGAACAATCTTATCAAACTTTATTGATAACGCTCTTCATGCGGTGAAATCCAACTCAGGTTGTGTATTGAAACAAACATACATTGAGTAGAACCTCAGATTTCATCAATATTACGTTCTTGAAAGTCTGACTAAAACCAAATCATAAGAAATCCAAAGCAATATTTCACATTATTCTCAAATGAGCTTTTATTTTGAAGGTCTGACTTTTGACGTGATGTCTTATGCAGATGTTGGCCTTGTGTTGCAAAGCAGACCCAGAGGGTTCTTGCTTTGAATTATCCGTCAAGTCTTGCATCGGGGAATACACCTTGCTGTCGGTGTAACCCTTCATACACTACTTATGTTGGGTTTCAGATGAATGTACGGCTTTTCTCCGAATTGAATAGCTGATACCTGTTTTTTTTTCTTTTTTCCAGTGCATAAAACAATGTTTGAAAAAGGGGGAACATTTTAGAAAATACATTAAAATTGGTGAATCATACCAAAACTAGTGCACACGAAAAAGGAGGTTCTATTGTAAGTATAAGCAGTGCAGAAATCAGAGAGATGGATGGATGTAACGTCGCTCTCGTCTCATATTCATCTTTTGATTTCAAACCCAAATGTCTTCAGTCAGAAATTGGCTCCGCTGCTCAAGTGCTCTTGGGCGAGACTGGATATATACAGTAATCATGATGTGGAAAACAATAGACTGGGGGAAATTGGCCTTTCCTGCCTCATCTAGGAATAATGATGAACAAAACACTGACATGCTGTGCGTATGCAGTACTACAGTGGGAAACTAGTATCTAATTTGATGATGACGTTGAAAAAATGTGTTTCTTGTACAAACTCCGTGGTTTCAGCCAACCATGCAGACTCGTGTTATGGACCTCAGATAAAGTGACCAGTAATGACCCGCTGGCTCATCCTTGTATGTGCTGATGTTTGTACTTAGTCAATTGGGTTCCATAGCTCGCATATTTAGTATGCCAAAACTTACAACCCCACAGCTCGTTTGACTTTATTATCAATTTCCATATTTTTTTTCCTTTAGAAGGCAATACTTGCTGAATTTGGTTAAATACTGTATCTGTATTTTGAAGTAACCATTCAAAAAATTACCATATATCAACTATGAGCCCATTTGACTTGTTTTTTTTTAGTACAGTACATCTTCAAGATTGTCAGAATGGAGACCAGGCAGATTCATCACTGTCTCAGATACACAATGTTACACCTAAAAAAAAAAATTAAATTAAAAACCAAACATTTAGACATTGTGATGGATACGGGCAAACATTTAAAAGACACATAAGCAAGTGGTGGTGAGTGGTTAGCAATTGTTAAAAGATCGCGGATTGGTGTTGAAGTTGTGATGTGCTTTTGTGGGATTAATATGAAGAGTTTGTTTTCAAAACGAGACATAGGCATTTTTTTTAGATTTACGAAACTCGCGCCAAAATTATCCAGCTCCGAATGGATAATTTTGGCGCGAGTTTCGTAAATCTGAAAAAAATGCCTATGTCTCGTTTTGAAAACAAACTCTTCATATGTATTGTGTGAGATTTTAACCCTCCTATCATCTTTCTGGTCAGTTTGACACCATTAAATGTCTTGAGCCATATTGAATGACTTTTCCTAATTCAATAGGGAGAATGAGTAGTCTTTGGGGTCAAGCTGACTCCAGGTGGAATATATAAAATATATTATTTAGGGCTAGGTAAGTTGGCAAAAAACAAATTAAGTAACTCCCATGTGAACTTAGGTTAAAAAATGTATACATATATATATATATTATGATTGTCTGGGGGTTCATGTTGCTGGGGTGAGAAATATGGAAGGTAACAGGAGGGTTAATTGTGATTGCTAATACTTTGTGTAAATAACTGCCATATTTCAAACCTGAAGTGACCAAACTATTAACAATTCAATATTTTCAATAGCAAAATAGGATTTGTTGCATGTGGACTCATGGCTCTCACACGCATCTGAGGGCTTTCCTCAACGTAAACATAGCAAGTGATGTTAATGTTTGTGGATAATGAAAGGTTACTGTAGGGTAAAGTGTATCTGATTGTGTTAATGATAAAGTCAGCCACATGTGCAACGGAGTCCGTCCGGCACATGCGAATTCATTAGTATGATAGTGGACGACTGTCCCATTTCATTACCTGTCCCTCCTCAAGCCAAAGGGGCTTTGTTCGGCATCAGCAAACGCCCTGACTGTTCCACCGTGTTCCAAGAACCCACTATTACTGTAAATCTTGGCTCAGATCCCGCAACGGCAGAAAAGCGTCTACATTGAACACATGACTTTGACAAGGTTGGCTAGGAATCTCGCTGAGCTCCCAGTTAACAGCGTCCTGAACATCGTCAGCAAACACCTTACGTCTGTTAGAACCACCAGCCCCTGGACTGCTCCTTTGCTAGCTGCTAGAAGCGCTGTTCAGATGGTGTGGATCAGGAAATCCAGGCCCTGGCCAGTCCCAGTGCCCCTGCTGTGATACGGTATAGCCTTGACGTACTGCAAGACTCCCTTCATTGTCGGGTAGCTGTTGATTTGGAACTCAGTTTGCGGGTTGGTGTTATGCACCAAAGCAAATTTGAATGGCCCCCCCTTTGAGGTGGTCCAATGCTTGTATCTGTACTGTACAGAAAAATTCTGACATGCTCAAAGTTCTCTTTTCCTATACTCCATGGAGAATTTACTAGGAAGTATACATCAGCTGCCAAATCACGTGCACAATCTTCAAAAAATAGGAATGATTGGTGTTTGGATGACAAAATTGATGACCACTAATTTAGCATCTTAATATGAACATTCTTCGCAGTTGTTTAATGATATATTGTAATCCCCTGTATATTTGCAACTCACTATTGACATTCACCCTTACATGTTTTTTCTGTGTAACTTTCACCCAACTATTGATGGTGTGCTGCTTTTCAAACACACTAAAATGCTAAGAGGCCAGCAAAGCTATCTATATAGGACATGAGTATCGCACTTGGTGTCAAGGAAGTATGCTGAAATGGCACATCTCAGATGAGAAATGAGGGTTAACCCAAGGAAGTTAAACCCGGGCTGTTATTGGAAGTTTGAGTCTTGGCTGTGTGAGCGTGTACACGTGCACTTCTGACACATTTGTTTTTCAAAAGCGAATTACCTGCAAGCCATTAAATTTAAAGGGTAATGCTGGAAGAAAATTTTGAAATAATAAAGTGTTAGAATAATAATTTGTGGTTCATTTATAGTTTGTACTATTAATGCAGGCATATATAAACACTTTGGAGGTGTCAGTTACTCGCTTCTTTTGCTCTACGCTGCAAGGCTTGGTCCTTTTCCGAGGAAATAACGGGGGATTATTGTAATCATGAAGGTCTGCAACCTGGAAGCCTCAAAAGCATAGTTAGTGTGGATTTCTGCCAGTAAGGTTCGCCTTGTGGAATCGACATTTTAGAGTTTTTCGTTTTTAGCGCACGTCGTCAAACAAGGAATGACAAAAATGGAACTGCACTGCTAATCTGTCTACCTGTATTATACATTGTTCCAATTGGATAACAATCAAACAAATCTCTTCAAGGGCTCCTAGAAAAGGCCCAAATGAGCGTAGAATAGCTGTTCCAAAGCAAAATGGTGGACTTCCTGTATCTTTCCAGGCATGGCTTCTTCAAACATCGTTGTGGGTCGGTTCATGATAGACCTGACTTGCAAACTTCATACAACTACAGTAAGTGGAACTGACTTGAGGGGCTAGAGGCTTAATTTTCAGAAAACTGTTAGCAATTGCGAGAGGGCCTCGCCACTGATGAGAATCACCTGTAAAATACAATTGCACTCACTGCAGTTCAACTTACCATCCTGAGCGTTGAGTTTTGGGAGAAATCCTGAGAACAGGACCCCCAGGAGGGCGCATAGCGGTATCAACCGATGCCTCGTCATCTTCACCAGAAAAACAGGGAAAAAGGAAAATTACAGTTAATTATGCAGCCACCTTATCAGAAAGGTCAGATCAGTCTAGACTTTGTTATTCAGCAGTTAATGAATTGTTTACTAAGATTTGAAAACTAATTCGTATTTAATAGGAAAAGGGATTAGTCCACATGAAATGACATTTGCTGACTGTCAAGTACATGCTAAATCAGGAGGTTGCCCCTCAAATCAAACCCTCAAATGTAAGGTCATTTCTCGCAAATTATCCATAGAGGCATTTTTGAAAATGACATGATAAGGCAAATGATCGATGTTTGTGGATGGCTGACGCAAAGGCAGACTGAATTTCTCATTCACACCCGTGGACAATTACAAATTAGCTCACTGCGATTTTTACATTCTTTTTATTTCGTATTTTTCTATGTTCCTCTGATTGGCTGGCAACCAGTTCAGGGTGTACACCTCCTCCTGGCCGATGATAGCTGGGATAGGCTTCAGCTCTCCACAGACCCTTGTGAGAATAAGCAGCTCAGAAAATGGATGGATGTATCTATATATATGGAGAACTTAATGCTGTCAGATTGAGAACATGCAAACTTCACTCAGAAAAGCTCAAACCACGCATACCGGAACACACTGTGAGGCAACAGTGCTGACCACTCTTCTACTGTGCTGTCTCGGAAAAATACATGTTTGCAAAAATACCACTTTGTGTGTGTGCATGGACAAGGTATAAGTAATCTGCTGGTTATGTAACATGCTGACAAGGACATATTTTGTATATTTAAGCAGGTCAGTAAGCACTCCCAGGGCAAGATTCCCCAGGCTTCAACTATTACAATTTGTGAAGTGTTAAGGAGGGATCGCAATGGGCCCCACGCTCATGTACATACACACACTCAACGGGGCGTACTGTGCACAAAACTTCACACGCAAAACAACCAAAACATTAACATTGGGAGTAGTGATGAATGGGCCATAAAAGCAAGATTTGGAATTCGCCCAAATGGCTGCTTCAGACCAAAATGGCCAACTACTTGTAATATTTGGGGAATTAGTCCCTGACACTTATTTTGGGGGGGTGGGGGGTCCTTTTATGACATGAGGACTAAATTGAAACTGGTGTCAGAGGCTGCATTTTCTTCTTTTCAAGCCAAAACGAGCCGTCACATCACATTTTCTTCAAATCTTTGAACGCATCATCAAATTTTAAATAAATAAATAATAATTTTTAAAAAGCTTGGAAATTTACTGTCGCCAGGCGGCACGGTGGCTCTGCTGATGAAGCATTGGCTTCACAGTTATGAGGACCCAGGTTTGATCCCGATCCCGGCCCCGCCTGTGTGGAGCTTGCATGTTCTCCCCGTGCCTGCGTGGGCTTTCTCCGGGCACTCCGGTTTCCTCCCACATCCCAAAAACATGCAACAATAATTGGACACTCTAAATTGTCCCTAGGTGTGACTGTGTGCGGCTGTTTGCCTCTGTGTGCCATGTGATTGGTCGGAAACCAGTTCAGGGTGTACCCTGCCTCCTGCCCGTTGACAGCTGGGATGGGCTCCAGCACTCCCTGCGACCCTTGTAAGGATAATTGGCAAAGAAAATGGAAAATGGATTGACTGTTGCCAGTCTTTCTCGGATGGCTTTTCCTGATTGAGGCTTATTTGTGCAAATTGCCTCGTAGGAGTTCAGGAAGACCAAAGAAAAGGTTCATGGATGTTCTGAGGGAAGATATGAAAGCACTTGGGGTTAGAGAAGGAGGATTCCGGAGATAGGCTAAGATGGAAAAAGATGACACGCTGTGGCGGCCCTTAACGAGACAAGGCGAAAGGAAAAGAAGAAGAAGAAGAAGCCTCGTAGGAGTTCATCAACGTACGAAGCCTGAAATTCTCCCAATTTTTTTTTTCTTTCTTAAACGCAACAAATACAGCCCCCAATACTTGTTTCACAGAATAAAGTACAGTACACATCCATCATGGCACACGCTCCAAAACATTTCAAGGACCCATTCCCAAAATTGAACAAGGAGTTGGCCTTTGTCGTTGGAACTTTGGGTGAATTCCCTTTGGAGTCGCCCTTGGAAAGTTAGGAGATAAAAAAAAAATCCCCATGATACCAGTTTCACCAATCAATACGACATTTTGGACATGTCTAACAGGATGCACAAAAAAGTCCCTGTGGCCAATCTTTAGGACGAAGTCAGCCATTTTTGTTTGAAGCAGCCATTTCAGGGGTAAGTTTGTCTATCAAGTACACATGTCACCCCCATCCCACCCGACCCCACCTCATCAGGGATACTGCATCAACCTAGCCCCGAACCCAAGCTGCACTGAGCATGCCCTGTCTGGGATCAGCTTCTGGAATGACCATCAGTTTACTAAACAAATCTTTGAAGATGTGTACACAATGCGGGACAAATTCCCCAACAAACGCCAATGATTTAAATGGCATGAGACTGAGAGAAAACATTTGACATCTCATTTTGGGGGATAGAAATGCCGCCCTTTGAGGCCACACAAATTGCACATACCAGAAATGGTCGCTGTCTATAAAGGTCATCCTTACTTTACTTTACTTACTATTCAAAAGTCTCATAATGATGCCCGGATAGAGAAAGTTTCATTGTTAAATAATTGTATCATTGGAAAAAAAAATTGCACATTGTCACATGAGATGAAATATACAGAAATTAATTATAGTAATAGGTCCCCATAAGAATAATTAACCAACTCAATGATCGAAACTGTAACTGTAACTCTACATTGCCACCTACTGACAAAATGCAAGCGAATGAATCAATTCCAGACTAGAGTACAGCCTCTCTCAGCTAGAGGATGTGACTTGGACAGGAGAGGAGGCTCCATGATAAAGTTACAAGCTCAGGGGGGAGTTTTCGACACAGCTGCTTCACGTTAGTCTGTCTGACAGGGAGCAGATGTGCGCTGGCTGGAAAACGGTGCCCATCGTCGGCCCCCACGCTAGACCTACCGGTCAGGTTTTGACATTGGTCCGGGATGGCAGCAATGGCAAACCAGAAAGCAGACATTTGAAACATAACATCTTTGTGTTTTCTCCACCCGACGAGTAACAGTTGAAATGCTCTCTGCTGATTTACACCCATAGCCACTGCCATAAAAAAAAAAATTGTAGAAGCTTTCCGAATGTTCCAAGTTTCCACACATCTGCGCTGCATCATGGAAGAAAAAAAAAGCAAGCACGCATGAGAGAGTGGAATTGTCATTAAACATGCTGATTTATAGTGTATTTCTTAAAATCCTTTGTTTAGAGTTTCTGCCAAAAACAATACGAGCATCCAGGAGGGGGGTGGCACTAAATTATGGGAACGCAAACTAGGAGCACACAGCAGTGTCCCTCTTTCTACAGCTTAGCTTTGACATCTTGCATCTTGTAGGACAATATAAGGCTACTCGTTGTTTTGTCTTTGTTTTCACTTGCATGTATTCAATTGATTATACAGTATCGTATGTATGTACTTATCAATCGCAATACAAAAAAGCATAAACTGCAAAGCGTGATAGATTGGCACTTGGGGAGGATGCATTAAACTTTAAATTAAATTTAAATTTAAAGCATTAAACATGCTTTAAACATTTGGAAAAAGCATGCTCTATTGTGTTGAGGTCCGATCATTTAAGAATACAGTATTCCTAATCCTCAAAATGGTTACCAAACCTTGATGCTAAGCTACACCTGTATTAAAGAACCGAACACAAAATCTATAAACGTGCCCCACCCCGATTTCATGTCATTGTGCGATACTTATTTTGAGAGCTAATTTTTTTCTAACGTTCCAGGAGGCATCATTTGGTGAGAGATTTCAATGCCAAGGTACTTCTACAAATGGCATTAATTTAAAAAAAATCTACAAATTTGCGTGACCAGTTTGTCTATCATATCTTCTACCAATTCTGTCTCTTTTGAGTGAGTTTGTCTTAGTACGAACCATGGAATTCGCTCCAAATTTTGCATCAAAATATCTGCGTTCCTGTTCAATTTCACACATAGGTTTTTTGAGACTTTTGTGTGTTCCAAATGGATAGACAACTTTTGTGTTAATGGGGGAAATTGGTGCCGGGGGCTAAATCTTTTCTAGCATTCAAGGGTAGGTGAGATCTGGCGAGGGGTTTCCTCAGAACCCCTAAAATACACTTCTATCAGGGTATATGCACTTGCAAAAATTGATGCGCTTTTGGGCGTGTTGAGGAAATATAAAAGTTTATTTGTCAGAAGAACCTGAAAAGAAGAATCATGATTTTTTTGGACTGTAAAACTGTCCAAAGCAGTTAATGTGAATGTTTGTCGATGTGTCCTGTGATTGACTCCATGACTCCGGCAAGTCTTGATAGTCTAGTGTGTCGCAGTAAAACACAACATTGACAGGTCTGAGCTGATCCTCCAAGCACTACTGGCCCACTCTCATCTCAATACCACCCCCCTTCATCCCTTCTCCTCATTCTCCTCTTCTTCCCCCTCAAAACACGACTCATCTGGCTAGCTGTGTGGAAAAAAGACATCTTCACTCTTTTCCATTCTCTTGCTCACTTCTTTCAAAGGAAGTAGCAAGAGAGAGAGAGACAGACAGACAGACAGAGAAACAGACAGATAGGAGGGGTGAGAGAGAGAGAGAGCGAGAGAGAGAGAGAGAAGAGGGTGTGGTTTTGGACGACTGCTGCAGTGGAAACATCTCGCCCATCCAAAAAGACTCCTCTGCAAAGCAACTGTTAGGATTTTTTATTTTTTTGCAGTTTCAAAGTGTGTAGAAAATGCAATTTATTTATCTCTGAAGTTACAGGCAACGCAAAAAAGCCAGGTCACCGTATTCCGACTTCAGCGTTCTGTTGTGTTCTGCATTTCATCTCGCGGCCTTGTAAATGCTAGCGCTAAATGCTAACCTTTTTTTTCTCGAATATCCCAATTGACTCATAACGGCCACATTAGTTTTTAATGTGAAATCAATGTGAGCTGTTGCTTGCGTGCAATGCAACATGGGAGCTAACCAAAAATGTTCACAATCCTTAGTCATCAAAATATACAATAGCACAATGCAAATTCTTCTTATCAAATTATTTTTGAGATAACAAAAAATTAGTCATTATAATCAGGATAAATTAAATACAAATTAAAAAATAAATTAAATTGATTTTTCAGAAGTTTAGAGACACTTGTTTAAGCATCTAAAATTATATTTAAAAAATAATTATTTTATTTTTCCAAGTAAGAAAATAATATATCTACCCTGATTAAGTTTAATCAGAATTTTGAGATTTTTTTTTTCAATTAAGATATTAAAAAATGGTCAGTTTGACAAGCTTGAAAAAAAAACCAAGACCAGCAGAATGTTTCATCTTAGTTATTATTAAAAAAAAACATTTTTTCTAGATTTTCTGAGTCAATGTCATCCATTATTTTTAATTAACAAAATAATGTGGGCAAAATAAATGCAATGAGAATTTTATTTATCTTTTTTCAAGATCTTCAAACAGGCTAATTTGACCCAAATCAGTCCAGGCGCACAAAAATACATTACAGTACAGAACCAGTCGAAAGTTGGGACACACCTACTAATGCAACAGCATTTGCAATGGTACAGCAAAGCGGAACAACATCTCAAGGCCACCTTTTGCATCGCTTTCAAGTGAGCCCCAACTTTTAAGTGCTGCTCACCGTTGGACCCTCGCTTAAGTATAGTTTGGGGAGTCCTAGTGACAGCGCGCTATATACATAAACTGACAACCCTGTGATTATATCAAGTATTACACTTGTGTGTGTCATGACTGGAGATCGATGCTGTGGGTGAAAATCAGCATGCAGCAAAATAACACTTAAAAGCTTACCCTGAACGGATGCGCTCCACACTATTTGCTTGTTAAGTTGAAGAAGATTAACCTATCAGTTGTAAATGATGGCAAGCACACTGGTGGGCATTATCCTCTTGATTAGGTCCGAAAGGTGGGCAAAGGGTTTCAGGACAGGCAGGCAGTCACCCTCCCGGTCTCAACCCAGAGGAGCTGTGGCGCTGAGTTCAAGGCTGGGATGGGACAAATTTCCAAACTCTTGGAATTCTGCCGCCTCGCTCTATTCCTCCCTCCCACTTTTCTCTGAAGGGAAAAAAAGGAAGCGGGGGGAGTGAGGGGATGGGGTTGGCTTGGGGGGGGGGGGGGTGAGCACTAAATGAAAAGCAGACTCATACTGCAGCCCTGTTTGGTCTGGATCTGAAGGCAGTGAGATGATGTCACAAATTTCTTTCTACCTCGGTTGTCATCTCCACCGTTCCTACCAACTTTCCACATGCTGCGGATGTTATACAAAAAGGTGTTTGTTAACATTTTTTTTCTTTGATCCCTCACTCTCGGACACACCTCTCAGCTTTCTGGATCCCAAATGAGCTTCACCAGCATTTTAGTTTGCTAAACAAACACACAACGTTCTGTTGCGCAATTAGAAAAATAGATTTTTATCGTGCAGGGTAACCTTCTGCTAGTACAGGTGTTTAATTAAGCCTCTGGCACTTTTGTGTGCGATTGCCTTTTATGGCTGGTCTATTTGTGCCCCGTGATTGACGAGTCCAGGATGCACCCCGTTCTTCACTGAACCACGAAAAGACTCTACTTACCCAGGCCAAAGTGAGGACTAGCGCTATTGTATATGGAAGGACGGAAGGCCCTGATAGAGCTGAATGTAAATATTTATTGGGTTTGTTTACAAACACTAAAGCTGGATATATATATATATATATATATATATGTGTGTGTGTGTGTGTGTGTGTGTGTGTGTGTGTGTGTGTGTGTTTTTTTTTCTGGGGTGAAGGATATGAAGTCAAGTTTAACTGTGTGCTCGTAAAGCTGTTTATAATTTGGACTGTCACGTCTCCTCTGTTCACCATCTTATCCTTATCCTCAATGCTAATGAGGATAAGATACATTAAATGTGAATGCATAAATTCATCAATGTATACTTATGTAGAAACAAAGCTTTAAAAAAAAAATTCTGCTTTTTGGAGGAAACATCCATCCAACCATTTTCTTCACGGCTTATCCTCACAAGGGTCACGGGAGTGCCGGAGCCTATTCCAACTGTCAATGGGCAGGAGGCGGGGTGCACCCTGAACTGGTTGCCAGCCAATCACAGGCCACATGGAGACTAACAGCCGCACTCAAAATCACACCTTGGGGCAATTTAGAGTGTCCAATTAATGTTGCATGTTTTTGGAATGTGGGAGGAAACCGGAGTGCCTGGAGAAAACCCACGCAGGCACGGGGAGAACATGCAAACTCCACACAGGCGGGTCTGGGATTGAACCCGGGACCTTAGAAATCTGAGAACAAACGCTTTACCAGCTGATCCACCATGCCGCCCTTTTGGGGGAAACATTTGTATGGAAATGATCCATTCCAAATCATGCGCTCTTCTATTGTGTATCAGTTAATGTATTTTTTAATCTCTTTTTAATCACAGCAGTTTGTCTGACAATTTTAAAAGTAGTCTATCCATGCAGGAAATTCCACCATCATGAATGTGCATCATAGTACATTTGTAATTACATAGTGGAGTGAATGAAATTCTTTGATGAAAATAGAAGAACATAGCCCAAGCACAAAAAAAGCATTTTTTTTTCTATGGGTTCATAATGATAATTTACAGTGTAGCATAGGGGTCGGATTCTGTTCACTGTGTTCACTGTGCAGTACGTTGTACATATGCCACCAAAATTTTAGCGGCAAGCATGGTTGAGCATAGGATTAACATAAATGGTAATGGTAATGTTTGTGTAACCCTTTATGAGGTGCTAATTTTTGAATATACATTCACACCGGGCGCTATTGGCCCGGGGGTGGCTGTATACTCCAAGCACACGAGCTGTCAACAGTAGCACTGTGGAGTAGTTAGATGAAAAACGGTGACATTTCCTTGAAGAGTAAAAAGAGGAGAAAATCAAATTACTAAAACTGTTCATTTTAAACACTATTATAGGGCACCTAATGAAATACTTAAACACATTTCAATAATGTATTTAATTTTTAGATTCCTGGACACCAAAATTCACGAAAGTCACTTTTCACAGTTTCACCAATCAACACTAAATTGGGTGAACATGTATGTCTGTCATGAACGGGCAGACCCAAATGCACGACTCGGGTAACAGGCAAGCGGTAAGGCGGTAAGGAGAAAGTCTTTATTCGTTCCAGAGTCGGTAACTGGGGAGTCAGTCAGCACAAACAGCAGGAACAAGAGCGACAGGCTTACAGGGTAGGTCGGGAGACAAGCGTGGGTTGGTACACGGGAGGTTGGTGTCAGGAATGCGGAAGTACGGGAACGAGGCATGCGAGGCGACGATATAGCAAAGGCCAGTTGTCCCCTGAGTCCTATAAGTACCAGGGTTAATCAGCGGATATGAGGCGCAGGTGTGACCATGACAATCTATCAAAATGGGATGCATGAAAATCTCAAGACCTTATGCCTGAAATTGAACAGGAAGTCTGCCATTTTGATGTAAAGTGCAACATATTAGGTAAATTTTAGAGTTTACACTGACAGAATACCACCAGTGAATTTGCTCAAATGATCTTTAATATTGATTGGCTGGTGACTAGTTTGGCGTGGACCCCGCCTCTCGAATGGAAGAATGAATGAATGAAAAGGGATTTTTAATACGTTAAGTCAAAAGGTGAAGCTCTCAATTTACCAGTCGATCTACGTTCCTACCCTCACCTATGGGCACAATCTATGGGTCGTGACCGAAAGAACAAGATCCCGGATACAAGCAGCCGAAATGAGTTTCCTCGGCAGTGTGTCCGGGCTCTCCCCTAGAGAGAGGGTGAGAAGCTCGGTCATCCGGGAGGGGCTCAGTGTCGAGCCGCTGCTCATCCGCATTGAGAAGAGCCAGATGAGGTGGCTGGGGCATATGATCCGGATATCTCCCGGACACTTCCCTGGTGAGGTGTTCCGGGCATGTTCCACTGGAAAAAGACCATTAGGATGACCCAGGACACACTGGAGAGACTATATCTCTCAGTTGGCCTGGGAACCCCTCAGGATCCCTCCGGAAGAGGTGGAAGAAGTGGCTGGGGAAAGGGAAGTCTGGGTATCCCTGCTAAAGCTACTTCCCCCGCGACTCGACCCGAAGACACAGTAGAAAATGGATGGATGGATGGATTTTTAATATGTCAGCACAGTGGGCGGCTGGTTAGCACATCTCTCTAAGAGTTCTGAGTACCTGGGTGTAAATCCGGCCTCACTTGTCCTGGAGCATGTTCTCCTTGGGCCTGATTGGGTTTTTCCAGCGGCGCCGGTTTCCTCCCACATCCCCAAAAATATATAGGAGGTTAATTGAAAACTGCATTCTTCATGGGTGTGAATATATGTGTAAATAGCTGTATGTATTTGCCTCTGCAATTGGCTGGCGATCAGTCCAGGGTCTCTCGCACAGAATCATCTGGGAAAGACTCATGAGAATAAGCGGTACGGAAAATGAAGGACTGAGAATGCTTTCCCCAAACATTTTATTGAAGGTGCTGTGTTTGTCAGAAAAAATGAAAAATAAGTTACCATAATCAAGACTGTTGACACCCAATAGCAGCCGTGCATTATGGATCATTCTCAACGGGGTCATGGGTCCCCTGGAGTCTATCCCAGCTGCTTAGGATAAAAGACATATATACAGTATAGAGAGAGAAACAGCCATTCACATTCACACGAATGTAGTTTTCGACGAACCTTAGAAGCATGTTTGGGGACTGTGGAAAATAGCGTCAACACCACCTATTTATCTTGTCCTTAACATGTTTCCACCAATAATGCTCTAAAGGTTCAATGCCATACATTTTTTTTAAACTCATCTATGATGTCCTTCTTGCAAAACAATTTGGACTGGAAACAATGAAGATGGCCTTTGTCAAGTTAACCAAATTGGTCGTAAACACCTGGCAAATGAGACCGCTGGTGTTCTCATTTTTATTCATTATGTAAATGAACTTTGCCATGTGTGGATCAGTGTTCCTCTTAACGGTGGACTCACGCTATTTACAGGCATACAGACTGGGCTGGACTCCGAAGAGCCAAAATTTGTGGATATTGGACAGCTATTATATTGGAGGGAAAAAAAGCATTTTCTTCTATTAACATTTTGGAGGTTGGGTTCCCCCAAGAAAATAAAACAAATGGATGGATGGATAAACATTTTGCAAAAAGAAAATTTACGAATAGCTGAATTTGTTGTGCGGAATTTCAATTATACTATGATCCACTGTATTTGAGCTTTGCTCTGATTGGTAGCACCTACAGCACATCGCTTCATCTATCATCACTTATATTTCTTAATATAGAGTGTGTGTGAGTGAGACAGAAATGGAGTGAGTGAATGTGTATTATGAGTGGCTAATTCTACTGCTAGCCTGGTTCACCGTAAAGTACAACAGAGGCCTGGAAGCTAGGTACTTTCTAGATACACCAACAATGTTGCTCACCATTCTCCAGGGCTACTCTTTTTTTTGTACAGTCACAGTATTGGTTGTAGGAGTTCTCAAAAATGTTCCCTTCCTTATTGTGGTGGAGGGGTTTGTGTGTCTCGATGATCCAAGGAGCTAAGTCGTCTGAGGCTTCACAGCCGGGGTAGGGTCACCCATGGCAAACAGGTTCTGGGTGAGGGACCAGACAAAGCACTGCTCCATAAACCCCTACGATGAGTAAAACGAATGGATTCAGGTTTCCCTTACCCGCATGGAGGTCACCAAGTCGAAGGGGAGGACCTTGTGGCCAGGCCTGTACCCATGGGGCTTGGCCGGGCACAACCCGTAAGGGTAACATGGGTCCTCCTTCCAATGGGCTCACCCCCTGTGAGAGGGGCCATAGCGATCGGGTCCGATGTGAGCTGGGCGGCAGCAGAATGCGGGGACCTTGTTGATCTGATCACCGACTACAGAAACTAGCTTTAGGGACATGTTCTTGGTTCCACAAAGAATTTTCTTTTTTTAACTACAGCTTGTATAGATTCTCCACGCCAACTGGCGGCATCACTGTAATTTAAGTTGATTCGATGTGTACTTGAATATTAGTTGCATATATAGGTCAAAACAATCTGATCGCCTTGTTTTCCTGCCTTTTGCATTACATCGGCAAATGCAAGGATGTCAAACTAAAACACAGATTCTTTTTCATTTATTTCATGTATGGACCAGTGGAAGAAAATAGCTTTGGATGGTACTGGACTTTGAGGTATCCTTTCATTCCAGTTCCTGAACATTAAAGACCCCAAGACTCAGAAACAAACAGTACTGGTAACTGAAATTGACCACAAAGAAGAACTGGTAAAACATCCCCAGGGAGGAAAGTCAGAATTTGGTGAAAGCACAGCCTCAATACTTTGTCATTTTCTCTAATTACGTTTGAGCCCCTTGAAATGGAAGAACTGCATAAAATGGCTCTCATTCCTGCCAAACCGTATTGAAACCACTTCACTTAAAGCACTAATGTCCAAATGTTTCTAGACCTACCGGCACCCGGACAGATTGCACAGCTTGGCGTAACGAATATGAAAAAAAGCCAAAGCTAAACAGCAGTGTGGTTTCTGAGCTCGGAAGAGGATTGCTGCAGGATTTTTTCTCAAGGGTGCGCTAAAACAGACGTTCGCTCCAGAGATCTTTGTGTTGTGACACCATGCTAACATCCGCACATCTGTTAGCTCCCCTCTGTCGTCAGGCTACGATCAGTGAAGGTAAACCCTCTTATCTTAAACAGGCTCTACAGTTACACTGTTCTTTATTCAACAAATGCAGGCAGACAAAAAAAAAAGAGTCAAAGTGTCCCATATGGAAGCGCTTAGAACACTGGCCCGTGTGTTTCCATGTTCTGTTCACTGAAAACCATTACTCATGCGAACATTTGCAGCAAAGCAATCCTCTGTTGTGGTGGTTGCTACTAGGCAACCGATGGTGGAGGATCCACTAAATTATGTTCTTAGAGAATCTGATAAGCAGGAAAATCCTACTATAAGTCCTCAGATATCCAAAAAGTCATCTAATAGTCTAATGAAAATGTGTTTTATTTTTTTTGTATTAACCCTGCAGTTTTGTTATGAGTAAAAATGACCCCTTTTGTTTGAAAAATCTAAGAATTAGTGTGACGGGGCTGGACCGGGTGCTGACACATCTGTGCTGGTTTCCGGTTGTGTCACAACCCTCCGCTCCATTCACTCCTCTGCTGGTCCTCCAGTTTTAATGCACCATACACCCGCCATGCTTCTCTCCCGGAGATTTTTTCTGCAATACATATCCTTTGGAGAGCTAGTAGGCCTGGGTGGGGGTGACGGTGGCAAGTCATTGTCGCTATGTGACCCTGTCACCTTACCCCCATCTGTTTGTCCAATTTGAAGGCATTTCGGTGTTGGTGTGGTTTCGCTCGCTCAGTGAACTGGGAGTTAGCTTCACTGGAGCTCCATCCCTCTTCGATGTGCCCGCTCAGCGACTCTGTACACCAGTTGACTAACATCAAAATAAGAATCAGCATTATTGGCTAAGTATGTAACAACAAAGATTTTGTTTCCAGTAATTGGTGCCGCCCAAGAACGACATACATGTTGAGTATGAAGAACAAACAAACTAACAAGAACGAAGAACAATGGACAAGTCCACTGAGAGGGATTTTTTTCCCCCCTTAAAAGACTCAGGGTTGTGCAACGTTGTCCAAGGAGGCAGAGTCTTCTCGGATTTAGCGATAGTCCAGTGTAATGATGATTGTGCAAAGGGTGTCAAAGTTCAAGGAGTATTAGTAACCATTCGCAGTCACAATCACACCAATGAGCAATTTAGAGTCTCCAATTAATGCATGTTTTTGGGATGTGGGAGGAAACCGGAGTGCCCGGAGAAAAGCCACACAGGCACGGGAAGAACATACACAACGCTGCACAAACAGGGCCGGGATTTGAATCCCTGTCTTCAGAATTTATAGGCAGCTGTTCGAACCACTCACCCACCATGTCACTTTTTTATTGCATATATTAATAACATTTTAAATATCTCTGAATTCTCTACTTTTCTGTATAGATGCATTACAAGTGGCAGTTGTTTAAAAAAACAAATGTATAATCCTTTTTTTGGGGGGAGGAGGGGCATCCTGCAAAGTTTGATGCTTATTTTGAGGATGCTCAGAAAGTAAAATAATAACAATATTAAATGAAATAATGAATCAGCCAATGACACCAGTTTCAACAGCTGACGTGAAATTTTAGGAAGCTGTCTATCATAAGAGGACACATAAAAAAGGCTCAAGGATCCATGCTCGACATAGAACAGGAAGTCATCCATTTTGGTTTGAAGTGACTGCTTTGGAGGGTTTGATGATTGTTTAGAGAATTTGACATTAAAGAGGGAGGGACACAAAAAAGGTCCCAACACTTCAGAAAGCTCACAAATCTTTGCAAGTACATACATTGTACATTGTAATGTGTACTGCATGTACCTTAGTAACTCAAAAAGGATTCTACAGCATGACAGCGCACATAAAAAATGTCTTAAGAATCTGGTCTTAACATCAAACAAAAATTCTGCTTGATTATAAAAAAGAAAAGAAAAAACAAGCATACAAATGTAATTCTCTTTGAAATCTTTCAAAATGTTTTCACAAATCTACAAGATGGTAAATAGTGTCCTGAATTGTCGAGGTGGCTTAGTGTAGCCAGTTGTGAAGAGACTTTGACGGACACCCTGGTTTGGCTGGATAACAATAAAGTAGTTATTGTTATTCCCCTCTGACTTATCGTTCCCTCAGTTCAAAAATTAAAAAAATGAGACAAGCGACCATTTTCTCTAGTGGTCTGGGAGGGGTTCTTCCACACTGTATATGTGGAAATTATGAAGAGCATAGCCGCATTAGTCATTAACTTATACTCAGTGTTTATACTCATACCAAAAATGACATGATCGCTTACTGTCCTTGTATTATGAAGACATTCGATATAGAGTCACCAGAGGCAAAGCGTACTGGCGTACACATAAATGATTCTTGCATGTCTCATTCTAAAAAGTAACACTGAGTCATATGTAATATACTAATCCAATAAACAGAGTAGCAATATTTTCTGGGGTTCAGGATAAGAGGTAAGGTTAAGTGAATGCTCAAACCACCGTTTATTTATACTTTACAAATTAGTGATGTCAGCCATTTTCTTTTGGTTGTTTGTCTAAATGTGCCAGTCAGCTAATAGAAAGAAGACAAGCAATTCTGAAAATGAATTGAGCATAATGGAAACATTCATCATTGTGGACAAACATTGTTATGACATTTCTCACAGTAATATAAATCTACACAATAGAAACTCCACCAGTTTGCAATGCTCCGAAAAATTTGCTGGCAAAAGTTACTTTATAATAATGTGATAATCTCTTCCATGCTATGTTCGTTAAAGATAATGGATGTCAATGCATGTGTAATGCATTCTGATCAGCTAAGTATGAGCAAATATAAATACTGTGTCAAAAGTAGTGAGTATTCACACCTAAAAAAATATGCATCAAAAATTGCATATTTTATTCTGCAATTCCAAACCAACTTCAACTATGAGGCAGACTAAACTGATTACACGGTGCATTGAATCGCTCTTTAATTTTTTTTTTAAAGTTGAACTCAGACCGACAAATAAGATTTTTTTTCCCCAAAAAACATCTACAATTGTTTAAATCCTTTTTGGGGGGACAGTACAAAATTCCAAACAGGTACTGACCTTGTAAACCTTGATATTCCGAGTGTACAGCCCATCTCGCATGTTTTCAATTTGTTAAAGGGACCTGGACACTATCCTAGCTGACTTGGGCCAAAAGGCAGACTACACCCTGGAATAGTCGTCAGTAGATTAGGGGGCATTTCGTCTAGAGACAGACGAACATTAAGAATCCACACAGTCATTGAGTTTCAACGAAATTGGGTGGAAGTCAGGCCATTAAATCCCGAAACCTTCAATGATGAATGGACTGTACATGACTCCCAAAAGGTGTTCACCATGATTAGCTTTTGGGTGTGACTTCAGAATAAACCCCAAATGCACTTTAACTATTACAGGTGAAATTCCGTTGACCCTCTGTAATCTTTTGATCTACTTTGCCAGCTGTTCAGTGTAACATTACATTTTGCACTTACAGCTCTCAAGCAAGAAACTCAATTGGAAAATTCATCACAGGACATCACAAGAAAATCTACAGGGGCGTTTCACTTCTATTCCTTTCTATGACTCTGTCCTTATACGTTTTGCAACTTGCTGTGGCACTAAACTCAGTGGCCACTGGGGTCTGGTAACATGCTGTCTCCAGGCTTGCAAATGTGGCAACTGATTTTGTGTCTTCAGCTTGTTGCAACAGAGATACTGGAAGAGTCACTGAAAGGTATAAAAGTCTTTGGAAATGTGTTGGATCAATATCTATCGCTAATGCCGTCCCACACCTTTATAGAAAAACAGCAAGAAGTGCAAAAAGTACAGAAACATTGATAGACGGGCATTCAAAAGTCGTTCTTGACCTCCACTAATCCCTTTCACACAACCTCTATTCACGCCTCTATCACACGTCACACAAGCTATTTGACGTCAAGTCCGGGTTAACCAAGACTCCTCCCTGAGCCGTCCGCCCTGGCCAAAATGAGTAATGGGGATGACCATAGCCTTCGTGAGAGAGGCCACTAAAATAAACCAATGGTCAGCCTTCCGAGATATTGTGTAGTGATGAATGTTCCAGAAGTTAAACCAGAACTGCATTCAAAAATACCAAAGGACAATGACAAATAAAAGGACTCCTAAACCGTGAAACCCAAAATTCTCTGGGCTGTTTTTTTTTTTATTTAACCTCCCAGCTGTCCTCGGCGTTTTGACCAACTATGTTGTTTTAAAAGAGCTCCACAAAAAAGGTAGGATAGAATTGGACACCTTGATGGTGCCCGGGCGTCAGATTAGCATCCATCCAAGAAGCTCCAGTTACTATAACTAGGACTCTCAGTGCACCACACACAGGGGAGCACAGCTTGCCTGTTCTGTTCAGTCTATTCCCATTGCTTGCCTTCCTCTCACGGAGTACAGCCTTCAAAAACTACATGTACAGTGGATTTTAAAAGCTACAAAACTGTGTTCGGATGCTAAGTATTTGTGATGAAACATGATAAAACAATGAGATCAAAATAAAATTGAAAATTCAATTGCA
Source organism: Syngnathoides biaculeatus (assembly GCF_019802595.1). Lineage (NCBI taxonomy): Eukaryota > Metazoa > Chordata > Actinopteri > Syngnathiformes > Syngnathidae > Syngnathoides > Syngnathoides biaculeatus. The sequence goes on along the minus strand of NC_084653.1, from coordinate 17,188,281 downwards.
AACTTTCATTTTTGTTTATAACCTGCACATCTCCGCTGAACAAAAAAATTATGGGGGAAATACAAAATAATCCCATTAAACCTCTTTTGACCCTCTTTTTTTACCCACTTTCTGACTGTGTTCCTGTTAAATGGCAGTCTGCACACCGGCCACCATTTCAAGATGCTCTAATAAATCCCAAATAAAGTCAAGATGTTCTAGTAGGCTATTTCTACCACACTTTTTTTTGTGGCAGAAGCCTGAAGGTTTTGTGCCAACAGGGACTGCAGTTTGGAACTGTTTATTGTTCCCTCCACTTTGACTAATGCCCCAGTTCCAGGTGAAGAAAAATAGCCCCTAAACATGATACCGCTCCCATCACGCTTCACTGTAGGTATGGCGCGACCATAATGTGTTTTCCCCGCATATACTTAGTACATTTAAACTGTTTTTGTTTTTCCTTGCCACTTGACATTAAAGCCCAGACATACATAATATGAAGGCTGGAGATTGTTGTCACATTTTTATAATAAACAAGCCAGTATTTGCCCAAAGAAATAATTAAACTCCTTCAATGTTGCTCTCGGCCTCTTGGTAGCCTCCTTTTCCCAACCAAAAATCTTTTACAAGTCTAGAGCTGTAATTTTGGGGATATAAAAATATTTTAAATTTAATTGTATTTTAATTTTACAAAAATAAAGTTGTTATTTTTTCCAGGATAAAGTCATAATAGTGTTGTATAAAAGCCAACAGTTAATGAGGGAAAGAATTCAAATTTGAACAATCATTCAAACAACTTTATTCTCATTGTATTACACATTTTAATTTGAAAAAGACAACTTTATTCTCCCAAAAAATTGGACTACATTAAAAGGAAAAAAGGAGTATTCATAGAGGGATTTCATATTTGTGTGATGATACTTCACAATTATATCTGAGTGGTATGCCAGCATTAAATGATACAACATAATTTGTTAAGAATGACTTTCTCTTCTCTCCCCCACAGGCTACAGCTCACGGTCCCCTGCATATCTGGGGATCCCAATTTAAGAACCTTATGGAAGGAATTGAGCCAGAAAGAGAATGGATTCAATTTTACATAACATCAAAATATTGAAAAATTTCTGAATGTACTCATTCAGACTCATTCAGGCCCATTTTGCATTGGGAGGCCAACAAACACAAACAACCATCTCCTTCATATTAAATCTAACAAATGGCTTATCATTCTGCTCTGTTTTATTTGGCTCAGCAAAATCAGCTGCTGCAGAAACTCTCATCAAGTAATCTCACAGATGTTGTAGTCCTCGTATGTATGTGCACACGTTATGTATTGTACACTTGACTCACAGACATTTACAATGACCAATACACCAACAGCTCTGGTGCAAAAAAACCTCAAACCTAAAGAACCCCTTTGGGATAAAGCGGAAACATCTTTAACAAACAAGAAAAGTACAGTTGCCTTGACGCAACCATTGCAGGTGGCCTTGACTGGAATGTATGCAGACATACTGACACCATGTTCAATTTTCACCATGGGTGCTTGAGACTTTTTCACGAATCCTGTTAAAATAGCCATGTAAACCCAATTACAGGTGGACTGGTCGAACTGGTGTTGGGGTTTTTCTTTTGAACATTCAAAGGAAGGAACTGGCCTTGCCGCTCACTTTTTTTAAAAATCTGAATAGCTGAAATAGTCATCACATATTGAAGCCATGCTCCACCCACAAATCCAGGTGTCATCATGTAATCGTCACAATTTAGCATCCAAGTGGGGGCGTAGGGTTTGGCTGGGGCCACGTGATATTGGGTCTCTCCGGCCTACCCTGGGTGCATGGGTTTTTGGCTCGTCTCAGTAGAGCTGGTGGACTGCCTCAATGTGCGACATGTATCGTCCACCGAGCAGCACTCGCCTGGCCCGGACCACACCTACCGATTGGTGGCGTGGGCACAGCAGTTACAGGAGACTTCTGCAAGTTATCCTCCTTGGGAAACGGTGTCAGTTCACTTGCATGTGTCTGGAAACACAGACCCCTGGGACGAAATCGCTGGGTGTGGAGCCACTCACTCATTGTAACAAATAACAAGCTTAACACAAGGAGGTTGACACACTCTTACTGTATCTCATAGCTGTTCTAAATGAAGAAGACTTTCCAACTTGCACATCTGTGACTCTTATAAGGAATAGTTCTTATAAACAGAAATGCCTCTTGTTCTTGTTACTTTGTTGTTCTTTGTTCTGCATGTCATACCAGGGCAGCACCGACTGCCTTCCTTGTGTGTTTTTACTGATTCTGATTCTGATAACGCAACTATGGGTATTCCGACACTTACACTCTAGTCCTACAGGTGTTTATAATATACATAGGCGCTCCCACCACAGATTAATTGTACAGCTAGGTCTACGACCCCTGTCCTCCATGTTTTCCCCTCCTGTCCCTGTCCTATCCAGTCCTGTCCTTCCATCAAGGTGTACCACCACTGAGCCAGTACAAGGTATGTCATGTTTAACTCTCCTCTGTTTTTTCTTTCACTCCCCTTAAAGGATTTAAAAGAATACAGAGAAACAGCAGTGGTAGTTTAAAAGGTCGAATGTAACACAATAAAACTGTTCTGGCATAAAAGGGATACTGGTCTTCTTTTTTCCTCGAATTAACAGGCGAACAGGACAAAAAAAGGAAAATAAGAAGGAGAAAGATAAACAATAGCATCCCTCATCTGTCCAGAATACCAGCTTCCAATTGAAGCTCATTTTGGCAAGCTCCCTCACGGAACTTAGTCATAGTAAACGTTTTGAAATTCTTGCCTTCAGCCCAAGTGGCCAATTCCTTGTTCAATTTCAGGCATAGGTTTTAGAGGCTTTTTACTGTGTTCTGTTATGATAGGCATCCAATTTCCACCCAGTTTCATGCCTACCTGTAAATTCGATCTGCGGGGGGATTTTTTTTCCAACTTTTCAAGTGATGAATGGGCGCACACATCTAGAATCCTCTCAAGGGTCGTCATACTTTAGGATCCCTGCTTCAGACTCACGTTCACTTGGGCAAATTAGTGGAAGCTGAAGCTCTGAAACTGACCCAAAATGACCTGCTTTAAGCCAAAATGGCCATCTCCTTCTTCAGACATGGTTTCGTAATAATTTTTTTTTTATCCTTCCGGTTATGACAGACTTCTAAAAAACTGTTTCCAAGTTGATCAGTGAACCTGGTGAAGAGGGCAATTATTTTGTCTTTGTTGTTTTTTACATGACTGTGGGCGCAACTGAGTGAATTGCAATGCGTTGCTTTCAGCACACCTAAAAAGAACAAAATTCAAATGTTTGTTTCTATTTGCATTTCACATCTGCAGGTTTCTTTCCATGAAGAAGAACAGAAATCGCTCAGGGACATCTCCAGAAGGAAGGCCCACAACTAGTGCAAATTATTTATACAGCCCCATTTGCTCCAAAGGGATGAACTCTGTCTTGAACATCTGCTTAAACACTCTTGTTGTGCTCGCATTTTGCATCTTCTCATGTCTCCTGAATCTATACTCAAATGACATCATTTGCAAGATTTCACACTTTGTTGGCTTTTTGCTCATCCAAATGTTTAATCAACAACTAGCTCGCTTTGTATGGAAATGTTTTTGTTATTGAAATAAACAATTGGGTCTACATTTTGGAAAAAAAAGATGTCAACTGCATAGCTCAAGTACAAGTCACCATATTCATCTTTTCATACATTGTAATTGTCAGCTTTATAATTATACATCAAAAATATTCCGATCCCCTTTATGGTTTGATTAAGTAAGGGAGAGACATCAATATGAAAAAAAGAAACTGTTGGAGACCACAAGAAATTATAACATGGAAATATGTTGCACACATGCAAGCGCATCTGCGTGCCATCTTTAGCGAACCAAAGTCCTTTGATTTACTTCACTCTCACATGATCTGCACTGGTGGACAGCCCACGGATTTTTCTGCCATTTCAGTTTTCTGCTGTGTTGGTGTATTTGTGCTGGCACTGCTAAAAATATTGACACGTGGAGCGTTAGAAGCTGCCATCACATTGAAATAATCATTTGATTCACAAGAGTTAAACAGTAATGTAAAATAGTCTTTTTACAGTTTGGGGTTTCATGGTGAGTCATCCAGCTTTATAATATTGAAAACTGACATTTTTTATGACTCTCTGTTGAGTCGTTGACAATATCTCTTCGGCCAACAGTTACTCTTGAAAGAGTGTTTTAGCACAAAGTGGCTGACTTCTTATGTCTTTACCAAAGTGGCATCTTGACACTTTTTGTGAGTCTACTCGTGATAGACATGCCTTCAAAAATTAATGTTACTAAGTCAAAATGGCTTTGAGGGATGATGGACGGACGGGATGACACCATTGGGATTCTGGGCAGGGGTTATTGTTTTCATTGGTGCAACAGTAGCTTCAGAGGTAAGATTATAATGGGCTCCCCCTATTGGGGTATTTTTAGCTTTGTGCTTTGGATGTTTATCCTGTTCAACAAGACATAATCCAGTGCTCAAACCAAGAGTAGATTCAAGACACCATGTGTCGGATGTGGCATAGCAGCCCAGGACCAAGCTCTCTGCACTGGGCAGCACATTTCTTTCCAGAATGCCTTGAGAGTCTTGGGATTTTATTGTTCCCAGCACAGATTAAAAACACCATGTGCCACATGTAGCAAAACTAGCTCCACAACAATTCATCCAAAAGACATTGTCCCAGAAGCATTGTAAGAAGCCCTTCCATGCTTTTGCACAATGTCAAATTTGAAATAATCGATGACAATCTTGAATTTATTATCTGTATTTCTATTTAAAAGACCTAAACCTCCATGCTTAAATGCATGTGAACAAGTTAACAGTGTCCAATGATACAGTTACAGTATCCTGGAAAAGAACGCTGTGCTTCTCGAGTCACGTCTTTGGAGCAAACTGTCTCTCTTACATGGGCCGTTGTGTGATGCACACATATTTCCACAGCCTATTTGAGGTTTGGAAAGACATTCTGGAATATTCCTTTGCAGTTTTTCCCCCTGCCTGTTGTACCTCCTACTCACACAAGAGTATATGACCAAGCTTCTTTCCCACAATGCCCATTTCATCACTGTTGGAGGTAAACTTACAAGCAAGATGCCTCAAAATGCACCATTTTTTGCAAGCACATGTATCCTGGTATCCATGTATTTATTTTACACGACCCCCTGCAATGCCCCCCATCCCCTCACCAAACATAACCATCACCAAAATTCACTTAGTAGCGACGAGACCAATTTTACCGTGAAGTTTAATGGACTGATCGAAAGTAGAAATCGGCCATTTTGTTTAAAACGTAGCAATTTTTTGCTAAATCCTACCAATTTTCCAGAAATGTACCCGAAATGAAAATTGAAAACATTTCAATTTAGAGTTGTACCCATTCTGGGTCCCACATTTATCGTGGAGAGAGAATGCCGTTTAAAGTCTTTTCATTCTGGAAGTTTTTTTCAGAAATAAGTTCATCCAAGGGGCCATTCATCATTTTTAAATGAATCAGTTTTACTAGTCAACACAAATTTGGGTGGACTTCCTAACAACAACTTGATGCACAAAAATGTCTCAACAGCTGATGTCTGAAACCGATGAACAGGAAATCTGTCATTTTGGTTTGAAGCTGGCGACACAGTGGAGCAGCTGGAAAGCGTTGGCCTCACAGTTCTGAGGTCCCGGGTTCAATCCCGGACCCCGCCTGTGTGGGGTTGCATGTTCTCCTCGTGCCTCCATGGCTTTCCTCCGGGCACTCCGGTGTCCTCCGACATCCCAAAAACATGGAACATTAATTGGACACTCTAAATTGCCCCAAGGTGTGATTTTGAGTGCGGCTGCTAGTCTCCATGTGCCCTGTGATTGGCTGGCAACCAGTTCAGGGTGGGTTAACCCTAACCCTATACAGCTGGGATAGGCTCCAGCACTTCCTGCGACCCTTGTGAGGATAAGCGGCCAAGAAAATGGATGGATGGTTTGAAGCAGCCATTTTAGGGAAAATTACAGGGCTCATATTCTATACTCCATCAAGATTGGAATTTGCCCAAATGATGCCTAACTGGAAGAGCTTATCTTTTTGTATTTATTATCGTAATGTATTTAATTATCCGTAACAGTTATCCATGACTGAATATATTGTAACATAGGAAGTGGAGCTTTTCACATATAAATGAATGTGTAATTGTATCATCATTGTTACAGTATTTCAGTTTGTTACAGGACCCCAAAGACACATTCTCTAACATTTGTACCTGAGCGTCGCACTTGTACGCTCAGGTCTCAACAACCCATGCCCAAAATAGAGCTAGAAATAACCCCTTTTTGGTTTGAAGTGTCCCAATTTTGGAAGATTTCCAGGGCTGGTATATGTTTTGCCTATGCCATCTAGTATGGGCAAAACATGCTGTCAATTTTTGATGATTATCTCAAAGATTCACAATGAAAAGTGGAACAAGGACCTGTTTGTCACATCACAAGATGTTTCCGTCTTTGAATGTTAGCTACAGAAAGAAAATAAGATCTTGAATCTTAGATTAGCGCCCTCAACAAGCAAAACAAGGTAACATCTTTGTACTTATATATAAAACAAACCAGTTGTATGCTTCATAGTCATTTTTCTTGTTCTCAGATCTGATAGTGTTCATTAGTACTCAACTAAATGACTTCAATATGGTGTCTGATGATATCAGTCTTTGAATTAAGTAAAGCACCCGTCACGACTGTCTCGCTGGTTGACTGAGCTGAGCGACAACTACATGCAGCTTTAACTTTTGTTGTAATCGCCACCATGTCCAAGTGTTCTGTTTGCATCTTCAAACCTTCACCACGAGCTCCCACAAGGAAAGTCGACTCTGCAAAAGAGTCAGCGCAGTTGGCTCGCTTCTCTGGTGGATCACGTCGAATTCTGCCAAGCAGCCTCCCACCCAAAAAGCTCCCCCGACGCAACGATTCAACCGAACAATGGCCGCTATTGAACGCTTACTGTGTGTGTTCAATTGACAGCTGGAGTCTATTAATGTTCAGGCCAGCAGCCATGACAACGACATATTGCCAACATACTGTGTATGCTAATTAATGCAGCAGTCTTCTTCCGTCTTCCTTCCAGAGAGAGTTTGCTGTCCTTAAAAGGCCCCCCTTGGTTTACAGATGTGACTCACTGCACAGTCGTCTTTTCCACCTCCCTGATTTACCTTGAGATGTTAGAATTTCCATGGAATGACTTTGGCTTACTTAACATCTGGAATCCATTTGGACTCATAGGCCTTACAGATACTGTATATCCTTTCATTTCCCCTGAATATGCAATGTTGATTGGTTTTTTAAAGTAATTAGGAAATGAAGCATGACATAAAAGCATCTAGTTTGGATCGCATGGTTTTGAGAACCCGCAGCATTATTCATTTGCTCGTACATATAACTTCGGTATTCACGTTCATTTCCGAGGTTTTGTTACATCATGGCCAAGGCATGACAACCACCTTCACGCGCGAGTTACCAAACACACTTTTGCTACATTTTGGTACTATACTTAACAGAAAACGCATGCATACATCCACATTTTGAGCTTCAAAAACATACAAAAGTGTTTTTTCCCTTTTGGGTTCTGCTTCACACCTACTTTTTCACACATTGGCAGCATACTTGTTGCCAGATTGATTATGCCACAAGCATTAATCAATACGTCCTACCATGAATGGGACCCAAGAAATGTTTGTATGCAAACTTTTTCTTCCCCAAATTATATAGTATTGTAAACATGACTAGAAATCTAATTCAATAGACCCCAAAAAATCTGATAAGCACAGTAGTTTAAAAGAAAAAAAATCACCCTTTTCACTTGGTTTTATGGCCAGCATTTAATTGATTTTAGTAATCCTAACCAGTTTTTCACCCAGAGATGGCGCTCTGGTTTTCACATTGGTCTAACTAATATGGATAGGTTTCCAGTGACGTCACCACCATCCTTAGACCACTCAGATAAATTAACGATGGAAAAAAACTTCACGCTTCACCTGTTTTCTCTGACCTCTTTGACTCACAAGGTGGCGTAATTGGAAACCTATCCATTGCTAGCTCAAATTAGTTCTGCTCACCATCATTAAATCCATTTATTTTCTCTTTGGTTTACCCTTGTCCGGAGTCCTGGTGAGGTAGAAACTGTTCCACATGATTTTGGGCGAGAGGCTGACTAGACTCTCGACTGTTCGCCAGCCAGTCATGGTGAATTTTTATCAGACTTTACAGTATGCAAAAGTTAATCTGAAGAAAGTGTTTGGATTAAATGGTGTTGTTTTGAGAAAAAGAATTCAAAACATGATTCTGGTAAAACACTGTTCTTTAACTTTGGTTTCCATCTTCTTACCACTTCACATTTGTTTTTTTTTTTTCTTCTAAGCAAGGCTCTTTCCAAATAATTTTAGATATCATTGTCCCATCCATCCATTTTCAAAACTGCTTATTGTTTTGAGGGTTGCACTTAGCTGAAGACAATCCCTGCTGAGTTCAGGTAAAAAAAAGATAGATTAAAACCTTGACCAGTCTATATTCATACCCGCACTAAGTGGGAACTGAACCCTACTCTGTGTACGCCAAAGTCAGACCAACTGGGCATATGCCAATTGCCTATTGAGCATGTGTCGAGCTAAAGTGTGCAAAGCTAAAGCAACCTCACTGGAATTGATTTAGTCCAAACTTAAAACAATAATGTTGTCAGTGCCAAGACAATGTTTACTCGAACAAATGTATGACTATCAACATGGGGTTGCTAGACAATGGGTTTATTTTGTCTCTGAAGTGGAGGCATGCTGTGGTGTTCCCGGGTCCAGCTGGCAAATGAGGGATAGGGCCAAGTCAAAGCATTTTATACCAAAGTTGACCTGGAATGTTCTATGCTCCAGCAATGGTGAGTGTGGGAATGAAGTCAGGAAATGGGCCCAAGCAGGTTGGAATGGGCGGAGGAAGGTTTCACGTGTGTTATGTGACTGAAGAGTTAGAATGAAGGGTCATGTTTATAAGACAGTGGTGAAGCCAGCTATGATGTACGGATGAGAGACGGTAGCATTGAGGAGACCACAAGAACCAGGGCTGCAGGTGGTGAAAATTAAGATTTTTAGGTTCTCTCCAGGAATGACCAGGTTGGATAGGATTAGAAATGAGCTCATTAGAGGCACAGCCAAAGTTAGATGCTTTGGAGACGAAGTTTGAGAGAACAGACTTTGATGGTTTGGACATGTCCATAGGAGAGAGAGGGAGTATATTGGTAGAAAGATGATGTGGATTCAGCTGGAAGGCCTGAGGGGTCAAGGAAGACCAAAGAGAAGGTTGATGGATGTTGTGAGGCAAGATATGAAGGCAGTTGTTCTTTGAGAGGGGAATGCAGGAGATAGGCTTACATGGATAATCATCACACACTTTGGCCACTCCTAATGGGACAACCCATACGGACAAGAAAAGGAAGACAAAGATTGACAAAGCACATCTGGTGATGCAGACTGTGTGAACGCTGAAGTTCCTGTTTCATAACAACAGCTGTGCGCACTGTAACTTAAAATATAATTTGTCCTCATCTCATCGTTCCCAGCGTAGCCTATACACTATAACAACTGAAAAAGGAAAAGATTCAATTTACACTTCCCTCTGAAGGTATTGCAAGCTTTGTTTTTGCTTGGGACTAAAAACATGCAGCTCAGCATTTCAGCCCGACAAGTTATTTGCATATCGATCGGAGGCCCGATTTAGAAGCGGTAGCATTTTTACCAATTTCAGGACTAAACGTCCCCACTCAGATTCTGATTTAAGTTTTATACATGAAGACCACACTTACAGTTTGAGTAGTGTGGTCATTGTGAAAACCAGAGCGATGTCTATTGTTCAAAAGATTCGAGACAGAAACGCTCTGCTCACAATCCCTAAATTGGTTACATTCAACACATTCTTTCTCAACCATTCTTGCTCTGGATGCATGCTTTTGGTTTTATTGTTCTGAAAAATACATGATCTTCTACCCAAACCTATATGTCTTACAGTGGGTTGGACATTTTACCATTTTTTTCTGTGTGTGTGTGTTGAGGTGGAAGGTTTTACGAGCAACATTTACGCGAGCAGAGGTTTTACTGGGTGTGGATTGCATGATGTTAATGGCAATTTTTAGTTTGAGGGTGGCCAAGAAGGCCAGAAAATACAGTTATAAAAGCAAATGTGCTCTTTTTCTAAAATTAGCTCGTTACAGCTGCAGTCTGGCCAAACCAAAGTTTGTGTAAAAAAAAAAAAAAAAAAAACATCCTCGTAATTTATAACACTTTGAATTTTCGTCATAATCATATAAAAAAATTACGATGGTTTTGTTTAGAAACCTCACAATCAGCTGTTGTGTGTGTTGGATGTAATACAAGAACCTCTCCTTGGTGCATGCGCTAATGTTTGTAAGCCTGCATGTACCAAACAACTTGAGAACTCCCATAGTTTCATGCTGTTTGACAGGCTATTCCATGACTATATTCCACTGGGGAGTGTTGCTTTAAAACAACATTTGCTTCCAGGCTTGCAGTGTAAAGGTGCTACTGTCTGGCACTTAAGTTAAATAAAACATGTTTCGGGGGGTTCTTCAACACGCCAAAATTGTGATAATGACACACATGTATTTATTTAAATATGATAAGCTCCGATCCATTGACAATTGCTCAACGTTGATCAGCCGTAACAATAGAATAATTGAGGCTGATTTGGGCTCATTTGGGCAAAATTCCCAAGTAGGAGTTTGGCAAAGCAAAAATGGCTGCTTCAAACGGAAATGGACAACTTCCTGTTACAGTTTCAAGTATCGGTCTTTGAGACTTTTTCAAGCTTCCTGTTGTGAGATTTCCAGTTGACTGGTGAAACTGGGGTCGAGCGCAATTATTTGGCATTTTTTTCCAATGGACACATTCATTCGATGTAGTAATACATGATAACAAAATTCAGCCCCAAAGCCTGTTTCACTTAAAAGCATGACATTTGCCAGGTGTGTTTTGTCATGAGTAAAAATACCAAAAAAAGTCTTACGATGCTACACACACAAAATAATGTCAACAAGTTTTGTTTGAAATCGTCCTAAATCGTGACCAATCGCGACTAAATTTGAAGAACCACATGTGTTACACATATGGATGACACTTTTATCATTTCAAACGGGTAGAGCATGTGGGCAATGTTTGGCAACTCGGCATGTAACAAAACCCTCACAACTCTGTTTCACAACGCCAGAGAAGGATAAAACACCAACACGGACCGCACACATCTGAAGCTGTTTCTGTATAGTCCTTATAAACCTAAATGTAAGATCTTACAGCAGGGGTGTCAAACTCATTTTTGTCGCAGGCCACATTGTAGTTATGGTTTCCCTCAGAGGGCCTTTCTGACTAAAAACCATGAAAATCTTTCGTCCCATCATATTTACATGTGAAATTTATGAACTAGTTTTGGAATTACAAATATTGCTGATGTTTGGGTACACAATAATGCTTGCAATACCTCAACATTATCAGTTATGATATGACAATTTGATATTTTGGTACAGATTTGTCATGATCCTGCCGCTCCAGCCTGGGCCGTGCGGATGTCCGCGCGGTTGCTCTGATTGGGAGGTGCACACCTGCGCCTCATGCATCCTGATTATGCTGTGTATTTATATGACCCCGATGACAACTGGCCGGCGCCAGTTCGTTGAGCTTCATGTCCCGTTCGAGTGCTCCGGTATCCCTGATCGACAACCCGTGTGTACCGACCTTGGCCTGTTCTTCGACCAACCTTGTAAGCCTGACTCCTTTGATATTTCTTCCTGCTTTGATCGTTCTCCTGTGTACCGACTCCTGCCTGCCTGCTCACCTGCTCTCTTCGCCCGACGTCCCAACTACCGATGCTGCACCGGACTGCCTGCTTCTCCTTGAACTACCTTGCATCGTCCGAGTCCTGCATTTGGGTCCTACTCTCGTTCCGATGCTACGTGACAAGATTTTAACAAAAATCACGGAAGTTCATACCCATAATTTGCCTTCGCGGGCCACATAAAATCATGCGGCGGGCCAGATCTGGCCCCTGGGTCTTGAGTTTGACACCTGTGTCTTATAGGAAAAATAGCATCCATCATTCACAATAGCGCTGGTTGTTATTCGGGTTGCAGATGAGCTAAAGCCTATCCTTGTGCATTTTGGATGCGAGGCAGTACGCACTGTGGACCAGTTGCCAGCCAATCGCAGGGTGTATATAGACAAACCACTATTCGCACCGCAGGACTATTTAGTTTTTCGTGAATGTACCCCCATTTTTGAGAAGCACATGGTATGATATATTCTACAAACCAAACGCTGTACTGCGGATTTATCATGTTATCTTGATTCTTTAAACTGCTTTCATATGTAAGAAAAACCTCCCCTCCCAGCTATTCCTCATTGGATGCGTGGAAGGAAACTTTTAGCCTCCAAAAGCTATAAAATGGAGGTTTTCTCATAAAACCACTGGATATCATCCACGTTGCGTAACAAAGATCCTTTGAATACGACACTGAAACATCTCTGTTCCAGTCCAAAGGCGTACTTCTCGAAATGTTTCATGTACTGCACGGAATTTGTGACCTGAATCACCTTTTGCAACCAGTAGCCAATAGCTGTCGGTATTATGGTCTATATACACAGCATATGCTCAAAGTGTATGTTTTGATTCAAGTTCTGCCTTTCCTGTAAACATCCACAAAGGCCAAGCCAGTGCGGGAAGACTCCGTGGTGCACATTCACGCGTGCACTGTTCGAGGAATGTGACCGTTTCCTGCAATTATGTCTTTGTCACAACACTTTCTATCTCCTTGCTTCTTGATAATTAGCATCAACTCCTATGCTCATTGGGGAAGATGGAGGGGGTAGAGAGAGAGTCAGAGATTCCATATCGGAGTTTACATCTAAGGATACCAATCTGAAAAAAAACAGGAAAAAGTCAGCGAGACAAGGAGACGCCCAAACATCAAGTTAATTGGTCATGAAAAAACATGCCTGCAAGCTCGCCAATTTTTACCGAGCGCCTGTTTCCTGGTGGAAATGTATCTATTCCAAATACGTACCTCACAACACCCCCAAACTCCCCCACTGGAAGATTAAGGGAAAAAAATTCCAATGTCAACGGGTGGACATGGCTATCAAAATGTTAAGCATGTAAAAGTCTTAAAAAATGAACAGGAAGTCAGTCATTCTGGTTTGACGCTGAGCCACTTTGGGTGTATTCCGGGCATCATACTCCATTAGAAAGTAGGGGGTGGGGGGAATTGCCCCGGACACAAATTCCCAAAATTCATATGAAAATGGGTGGAGTTGTCTATCTTAAACGGATTGACGAAAAAGTCTCAAGGACCCGACCATAAAATTGAACAGGAAATCAGGCATCATGGCTTAAAGCGCAGACGTTTCTGGCAAATTCCTGGCCTCATAATTGTTTTAGCAGCGCGGTGGGCGACTGGTTAGCACATATGCCTCACATTTCTGAGCTGTGGGAGTTTGCATGTTCTGCCCGTGCCTGCTTGGGTCTCTCCAGGTGCGCCAGTTTCCTCCCACATCCCATAAACATGCGTAGCAAGTTAATTGAAAACTCTACATTGGCTGTAGGAATGTGCGTGCAAAAGGTTGTTTGCTTATCTGTGCTCTGCGATTAGCTGCCGATCAGTTCAGGGTGTACCCCTCCGCTAGCCTAGAATCAGCTGGGATAGGGTCCAGCACGCCTGTGATAAGATAGACGGGAAATGGATGGAAGGATAATTTTTTTGAGAGTTGAAAAAAAATGAGCCCTAGACACCAGTTTCAATAATAAACCCAAAATTGCTTTGACAAGTCTATCAAATCGGGACTCAATCAGAAGTCTCAGGGACATCAACATGAAATTGTACAGGATGCCTGCTTATCATTTGGGATATTTGAAAAAAAATTGTCACACTAGCCTCCATTCATTCATTTTCTGAGACGCTTATCCTTACATGGGTCATGGGAGTGCTGGAGCCAATCCCAGCTATAATCGAGCAGGAGGGAGAGTAAAACCTGGACTCGTTGCCAGCCAATCGCAGCCTACATAGAGACAGAGAACAGTCGTACTACCAATCATACATTAGGTCAATTTAGAGTCTCTAATGATTGCATGTTTTTGGGTTGTGGGAGGAAACCGGAGTGCCCGGAGAAAACCCACGTAGCCATGTGAAGAACATCCAAACTCCACACGGGTGGGGCCGGGATTTGAACCCCGGTCCTCAGATCTGTGAGGCCACTGCTCTCACCGTGCGACCTAAGTAATCAACAGTTGAGCATATTTGTATAGCACTTAATTTTTATAGCACTCAGTTACAAAAGGGTCTCAAAAGAACACCTCCTAATCTAACACCCCCACCACCACCACCACACTCACATAGTCTGGCGCTTTAAAATGTTCAGTACGATGGGAGAAAGAGTTCATTTAAAGAAAAAAGGTGCCATGAGGTAGACGCTCTTTGTGGTTTTGCCTCAGGAGCTGGCCCAGTTGGTCGGAGCAGAATGCTCACACAAATACAGACACAAAATTGGGTGTACATGTTTAACATAGCAACATGTTAAAAACAAAAAAAGTTTTCAGGACCCCAGTGTGAAATTGTAATTATTTTAAATTTAAGATGGTACATTACAATTCTTCGATTTTTGTTTTTGTATAGCATTGTTTACTGTTGGAATTTGGATTGTGTGATCTTTTGTCAGTTATGTTGTATTTGTTTGTGATCATCTAGGGTTTTTATAAACATTATCCGCTGACCCCATATTGGGTTCTTCTTAAAGACTTTCACAAAGGCTAAACAATGATGTCACTACAAAGGTTGGCTGTCCCATTCCGGTCATCCTGTAGGTGGAGCTAATGCACAACACAGACATATTGACAACTGCCAAACATCTGAAAGAGAAGAAGACATCCAAATAATCACAACTTTGTCAAGGGTATAAACCATGCATTAAGTCACGTACTGGTCTTTAATGCCAAAAGCTCTGTGTTCATTGTATTTAAAAAAAAAAAAAAAAAAAAGGCCCTATGTGGCATTCATCCCCCGACTCCCATCACATATCATGTTTTCTAGTCTTGCAAGCTGATCATAAATGGGCAATAGTCACACGTTGACGACAAGCAAGTGCCACAATAAAAATCTGCAGATGTGCTGTCAGAGGAAAACACATGAACACACACACCCACACACACGTTAACAACAAACACAGGAGGGGTCGACAGGGGGGTTTATTCAAAGGACAATATCCGGGGTTATATACATTAATTTATTCATCTTTTGTTCCGCTTCTATCACACATTGTAAATACTGTAAATGTTTTGGGGTTTTTTTACTTTTCTTTATTAAACACCTAAAATCCAGAACAAAATTCGGGCTACATTTACAGATAAAGAGAAATATATTTGGATTCATCTTTTGTTTTTGTTTTTTTTACAAAGGATACAACTTTTAAAAATAACTTTTTCTTCAAGGCATACAACCTTTTTTTCTTACAAATATTCAAAGACCCTGAACTGGTTTCCAGCCAATTGCAGGGCATGTGAACAAACAACCATTCATACTCATATTCACACAAAGAGGCAATTTAGCAAGCAAAAAAGATTTATTTATATTGTCCATTTCATACATAAGCGAATGTTCTGTACATTTAAAACAAACAAAAATCATCCTGTAAACATTTAAAATGAAGAGGAAAAAAACGCACAACTGAAACGACGTGCAAGTAAAAAGTGAAATACTGTGCAAGTGGAAATACTCTAAAACACTGGTGTCAAACACAAGGCCCAGCGGCCAGATTCGGCCTGCCACATGATTTTATGTGGCCGGTGAAGCCAAATCTACAGTGTCATTCTTGTAAAAATCTGTACCAAAATTTCAAACTGTCATATATCATAAATGATAAAGTTGAGATATTATAAGCATTTTTGTGTTACCAGTTGATTTCTACTATTGATTTCTGATACCAAAACTAGTCCATAAAGTGAGGATGTAAATATGATGAGACAATTAAATATTTTTATTGCTTCACAGTCATGACGGCCCTCTGAGGGAAACCGGAATTACAACGTGGCCCGCGGGAAAAAATGAGTTTGACACCCCTGCTCTAAAACAGGAAAAAAAAGAAGAGTTTTTTTTTTTTTTTAAATCTTAACTTGAAATTCTACACACATGGGGGTGATGTCACATTTAGAGTCTTCACTTTAGCTGCCATGGAAGTTTTGGGGATGTGAAAACGCCACACAGGTGTGGCTTGAAATTGAACCCAAGTACCTGTAGTGCTTTGCGAGTTTGGACCCTACGCGTGTTCACGAGTCAAGGAAGATATGACCAATGATTCGAAAAAGTTAACAGCAAATGGATTTATTACAAAGGAATGTGCAGTACAGACGTCCGGGTTTTGTCTAGGTATCTGCCGCACACGAGACGTATGTCTTCTGGCAGGATAGCCAAAGAAGAAGACAAAAGCTGCCCAGTAACACAAGGTTTTTATATGTTGGGTCCATGGTAGAAGTGGCTCCCCCCCCGCGCAGTCAGATCCTGGGCCGGGATGGTAATTTTCCACTCCTTATCTGGTGTCGTTCGTCTCCACGGCAATGCCTGGGAGAGGAGGATGGCGCCAGCCGGTTTTCTGCGTACAAAGACCAAGGACAACCACCGGCTCCACAACACATCCTTGTCTGATTAGCAAATGGGCAACACTTTATCCATTGATTAAATGTATAGGGTCATATTTCAGCAAATAATGAAAGTGCAATAAAAGTAAAATAGTCTTCATACCTCAGGACTGTGAGGTGGATGTGCTAACCAGTTGTACACCTTAACGCATAAAAAAAAAACGAAAAACACTGTCAAGAATTAGCCCAAGTTTTGGTATTTATTTATGTATGTATGTATTTGTTTGTTTGTTTGTTTCAGGATGTAGTCCGCCTTTCGCCCAATGTTAGCTGGGATAGGCTGCGACACTCCCGCGACCCTGGTGAGGATACGGGGTCTAGGAAATGGAAATGGAAACTTATTCCATTTCAAATGTGTCCCAGAGACACAACAGGAAATCTTAAGTTAACGTTGAATGAACAAATGGGAAAACGGGACTGCCGACAGCGGGTCCCGTGCCTCAAATTAGCCTCTTTGAAAACCTAAACTAGTGAGAAGGAAGCGGAAATCGGACTAATTGAGAGTTGAGAATACACGAATACCACTGACGTGTATTTTTATGTTTAATTGTACTTTTCTGTTGTCACAGCAAATTAGAAGCGTTGTGATGATTTTACACTTCACCTAAGAATGAAAGCACACATGACAATTATAGGGGAATTCAAACTTGTGTATGAGCAACATCAAACATTACAAGGAGGATCCAGCTGGCCAGTCAATACATAACCCGACATTGCTTTCCTTTTGATGCGCGGTCCAAGTACAGTGCCTTCAAATACCGTATGTCAATTGAAGACAGCGTGTTTGTTGTCCCCACCCCCACCTTTTCTTGTTCTTCCCACCCTGCAGTTAACAAGACATGTGATTAGAATTGCCGTCGGCCGTTGCTTGCTTTGCCCCGGCAGTCATCTCGGTGTGCCTTCAGAGGAAATCCCTCCTTTGAGGCTTCTCGGTCCACAAGGTAAGAGAAGTTACAGGTTATCAAGATGTCATTGTTTGCCTTGCTTTGTAGATCATCCTATGGCATTTGTAGTATTATATACACACAATATAATGTCATTAGCCATTCTGATGATGTTAGGGATCATATTAAACCACTTCGAAGTTTAGAAGTCTTGAACAAAAAAAATAAATAAAATGCTAAAATAAATAAATAAATTGAATTACAGTTTTTCGGATGGCCTTCTTTATGTTATTTTCATTGTATATGTATCTACTTTTATTTGCACAGACCTGACATGACCCACACGAACACTGAATACTATATTATAAATGATCATTGATCATAGCGGTCATATCTATCTATCTATCTATCTATCTATCTAAAATTTTCTAGAAAAGATAAAGCTTTTTCAAAATTTAAACTTACTGTCAAAAAATATGCAGCTTTTTTTCTTGAAATACACTATTTTTAATTGAAATATGTAGATTGAAATATCAATTATTTTTCAGGATTTGTCTTGAAAAGAAACTACACAACTTTTAATGGAAAAAAAAATTAAGTCAAAAACTATTTTTTCCCTCCAAAGGGACGTTGGAGCTCATTCACCACGTGAAAGGTTAAAAAAAAAAAAAAAAAAAAAAAAAAAAAAAAAAAACGGCCCCAAACTGTTTTGCTCATCTATATGAAAACGGCTGGACATATTAATTATAGTAGGATTCAGTACATGGAAAATTTTTATCTGGCCCATTCCAGAAATTGAACAGGAATTTGACCATTTTGGTTTGAAGTGTAGCCATTTTAGCCAAGTTCCAGGACTCGTTCCTCAACAAAAACAAAACATGTCGATCCCAAGCTGCTGGTCAAATCCTGTTTTTTTCAGTGCTTTCACAAATGCACGTTTGCATGTTACTCAAGTGGACTCAAGTAATTCACTTTTACTTTACTTTTACTTTTACTTGAGTCCACCTTGATAGGTTCAAACTGCACATCTTGTGTGTCTACCTCGTTGAAAACTGTTACATTGGATTTGTTATGGATACGCTATATTTTCGTGCTGAGCCTCAAGGTTCTGTTAAAGGGATCTGTGTCTGTAATGCATTATCCCACCAAACAAAAAGATATGGGGTCTTCATGATAACACTTCAAACTGTTGTGGCCATGTAATGATTAACAGTTGTGGTGTAACCACAAAATCAGTGACAGTGCAGCACTGATGAATTATGATGTTTTCACTGGGATTGTGATCTCAAATCCACATACCCTTCTTGTCGTCTCAGCAAAGCCAATCAGCTGACGAGCAGGACCAAAATCAGCAGAATGCTGGGCACCGTGAGCGGCAGGGAGTTGGATCTATCCAGGCTCACAGACGACGAGGCCCAGCATGTGTGGCAAGTCGTTCAGCGAGATTTCGACCTGAGGAAGAAAGAGGAAGACAGGCTTGGGTAACAATGATGTCAAAATATTATAATTGACATTTCAGCCTTCATTTGAAAGCATCACAATTGGTTAAAATGCACAATCTGTAGGTGTTAAATGTAGCAATTTGCTTAGACTGTCAAAAATGTTCCATTTCCCTCCCATGATAAACATCTTTGTTGTGTTGTCAATGGTTTTTTTTTCTTGCTGCATAATGAAGGATTTCCTCGTCAGTTTGGTTACATTTTTCTTGAAATGGTAGACGACATGTTTCTGTTGACTTCTGAGCTAATTTTGCGGGACCCAATGTTCACCAATGCGTTCTTGGAAGTTTTTGCTGGAGTCGCTTGTTTTATAGTTTCTCTCTGTAAAGCTCTCAAAATGAAGTGCAGTCAATATGACAAGCAGAGGAAAAAAAAATGTAAGAAAACAGTGAAAGTGAGAGACAATGGAAAATCAGAGTGAACCATTGTCTTGCCCAACCATTTCTGTTACAGCATCCCGAAAAGGAAAAAAAAGACTAATCCGCCTCACAACCCACCTATGTAAACAATCATCATTATCCAATAGCCATGGTTAAAGAAAATCAAAGCAGAAGCGCTAAAGAAAACAACTGCATAATTGTCTCACCATAAGAGTGCGTCACAAATTAAACTCGGGATGGGTTTCTTGCATAAAAAAGCCGCAAGATTCTTGTTAAACATTGTTTTATAATCAGAAAATTTGAATGGGAGTCTCTAATTGGATTCTCATGTTTCATTAGAACGCCCTCTTTCTGCTGTTATAGTTCCACATGATGCTCAAGCAGTTGTGGTGGATTTTAGAAGTATCGATCAATAAATCAGTAAACAAAAAAGTCATTCTCAGCTTTCTGGAGTATTCTTGGGGTTTTTGTACCTTTTTTTTTTTTACCCCAACTTCTGTCTTCCATCTCGTTACGTAAAAAAAAAAAAAAAACGCTGTGAAATACAGGAGGATTAGCTGTTCGAGATGCTTGTCTCGTCATCAATTGTATTTATTGGTCTTGTTCTAGGCGGCATGGTGGCCCGACTGGTTAGAGTGTCAGTCTCGCAGTTTTAAGAACCGGGGTTCAAATCCTGGCCCTGCCTGTGTGGAGTTTGCATGTTCTCTCCAGGCACCCTGGTTCCCCCTACCCTCATCCTAAAGACATGCATTAATTAAAAACTCAAAATTGGCCCTCGGTGTGATTGTGAATGCGACTGGTTGTTTGTCTCTATGTGCCCTGCAATTGGCTGCCAACCAGTTCAGGGTGTACCCCGCCTCCTGCCCGAAGATAGCTGGGATAGGCTCCAGCACCCTCACCTTGTGAGGATAAGCAGCTCAGATAACAGATGAATGGATAAATGGTCTTGTTATAGTTCCGTTGCTATTCAGACTACCAGGAGGTGATGTGACTTTTCTTTTTCACCACGAGAAGCTGATTTTACACCATTTAACTCACATTACAAATGCAATCGGACATGCCTGGCTCCTCCCAAAAGAGCAATGTAGTCCGATGTGGATTGTACACAGAGATACAAGTAGTCTACTTTGACATTTTGTTGAGTGAAGTGAACATTTTTGAATATACAAATTTTCCTGGCCTTACATCCAGCGGAAATGAAACAAAGGAGGCCCATTTGCGCTAAAAGGACACAGAGACGATCAGTTGTCTGTGAAAAATCTGTTGCTTAAGTCTTTGCAGCTGTTTGAGTCGAAGTGAACGTTTAGCTGATGTCCTCACATTCCGAAGTTTTTCCAGTTAAGGAAAGTAAAAAAAAAACAACAAAAAAAAAAACACTGCCTCCTTTAAATCAAATATTAAGGATAGAGAGTATTGTTTGACGGTTTTCTTGCTCCTGAGTTGTCAAATCCTCAGACGTAATTGGAGGGTGATGTTATGCCAAAATGTGCAGCTTCTGGCAGAACATCAAAATTGGATTGTTGATCGTCCTTTTGGCCTTGTGGCTATTGAGAACAGACTCAATCATCCGCTATCTTGCTTCTAATTGATTCTCATTTGGCCAATTTCCCTAATATAATTATTAGGTACTATTTCCATAATATTATATATAATTGGAGTATTATAGTCACAAAGTATTACATTTATGTGAAAAGGCTGCTTGAAATCAAAATAGTCAACTTCCTTTTTTATTTCAAGCTTGGGTCCTTGAGACTTTTTCATATGTCCTGATATAGCCACCAAATTTCTTGTTGATCAGGGAAGATGTTATTGAGGGCTTTTTTTTTTGTTTGTTTCAAATATTCCAAAAGGGCGGTATGGTGGATCAGCTAGAAAGCGCTGTCCTTGCATTTCTGAGGTCCTGGGTTCAATCCCGGACCCGGCTGTGTGGAGTTCGCATGTTCTCCCCATGCCTGTGTGGGTTTCCTCCGGGCGCTCCGGTTTCCTCCAATATCCCCAAAACATTAATTGGACACTCTAAACTGCCTCTAGGTGTGATTGTGACTGCGGTTGTTTGTCTCGATGTGCCCTGCGATTGGCTGGCAACCAGTTCAGGATGTACCCTGCCTCCTGCCTGTTGACAGCTGGAATAGGCTTCAGCACTCCCCGTGACCCATGAGAGGATAAGCGGCTAAGAGCATAGATGGATGGATGGATATTCCAAAAGAAATTCATTTTGAAAATATGGCTGTTTCAAACCAAAATGGTCAACTTCCTGTTACAGTAAACGTCATCCATGGGACCTGGAAACGTTTTTGTGCATCCAGTTATGATAGACATGTCCACCAAACTTTGGGTTGATTGGGGAAGCAGTATCGGGGGCTTATTATTTTTTAGCACTATTAAAGAGATTCACCCCAAACAGTTTTCCTTTTCATCAAATAAAAATCTTTATAAGTTCCCTATTCTATGCAACCATCCCATTATTTTAATTTACTGTATCAGGCAGGCAATTAGTTTTCACATTGTTTAACATTGTGATTGCAAAAAAGAGAGAAAGATATGACCAGTCAAAGTTATGTCATAATGTGCCATGAATAATAAACCTAATTTGATACCAGGCGAGAACTAATGCTAGCTAAGTAAAGAACAGAACAGGAAAACCTCAGCCCAAAAACAAGATGCTGTCTGCAGCATGCGTCTTATTTAAATAATTCAATCCCATCTTGTTTACAGGATTTGTGTCGGATGTGATGTTTCAAATCAGACTAGAATTACATGACAGTTCATGGGGAGCAGCCAAATCATCCAAAGGTTTAGCAAAATAGTAACAAAGTAATGTATTCAAGTTAACCTATTGATCTAGGCAATGATCTGATAATCTGTCCCTAAAGGAAAGCTAAATGAAAAACAAGCACCCTCTTATTCTTCCTGGGTGTTCTGCCAGATTGCACCTATTAAGCCCCTGTCTGATGTCTGGCACTATTTGCCTGTTTTTTTTTTTCCTTCCCTTTTTAAAATTTTGGGCCCAGTTTTAGGGGCTGCATTTGCTGAAAGCGCTGAAGTCATTCATAAAAGAAACTTCGCCAAGTCACACTAAGAGAGAGGAAGGACATGTTTGTTTGAGTAGACCCTTTGCTTGAATTCTCAAGACTTTTCAGTAGAAAACCTCGCTGTGGTTCAAACAGCCAGTGGCCACATGTGCTCTGCAGTAATTAACTGGAAGTATTTCCAAAGTTGAAATGAATTAAATATACTGCACATTATCATAGCCACGTGGATTTTTTTTTTTTTTTGGGGGGGGAGAAAGCAAATGTAAAACTCAAAAATTCTTCAATACAGTATTGATTGCCTTGTACTGTACTGTATATGACTCCTTTTTTCTGAAAGGGAGATAAGGTCAGACCTTTGCTGAATGTTGTGTGTGATGAAGGTCCTACCCTAAAGAGAATCCTAAACATTTCCTACTGGCAGAAATGTATAGATGAAATAACTCCTCACAACACTCCAATTTCCTACCAGTAATTATTAAATTGTGTGTTGTTCTTCTTCCCAAGAGAGCTCAAGACCAAGATTGAGCAAGAAGACTGTAAAAGAGAGATGCTGGGTCATTGGGTGAATATGACCAAGTCTCACTGCATTCGCTGTCTGAAAGCTTTCAAGTTCCTGGTGAACAGCAGATGCCAGTGTCTGGACTGCCAGTTGTACATCTGCAGGTCCTGCAGCCGTTACAACAAAAAGGAGCGCGGCTGGGTGTGTGATCCTTGTCACATGGCCAGGTAAGAAATGTTCAACTCTTTGCCGGGATAGTATTTAGTAACTTGGTGACCCTGAATCACAAGAAAACCCTTTAGAAAAAAAGCAATTTCGTCCATTTGCCTCTGTCTGGTAATGTTGCTAAAATCATCAATGCAAAATTAAAAATTAAAGATGCAAGTACCATTTACCTGGTCCTCCCCACCTGCTTTTTGTTGGCAAATCCTCAAAATAATCATCAAACTTTGCCAACATTAGATCATAAGGAAAATGCTTGGGAACTTACCCTTGGCCATCCAATTCCATGATCGGTGAATCAGTCATCTGTTGATGGGTGGTTCTTGCGCTCCCTTCTGCAGAGCAAATTCTTAAAATTCTCATCAAACTTTGACACCACAAATTCCGAAGTCATGTTTGTCGAAGTACAAGACCTGGAATTGATTCCATCTGGATGCGTGCTGTAATGAGTAGGAAGCATTTTGGGTGGCCATGTATGGTTTTCGTCTTGGTGGAGGGCCAACTTGGGTTAATGAAATCTAGTCAGGTTACTGTATGTGTAGGAAAAATTCTACAAGACTGCATTTGTGTCCATTATTTCCATCTGAATCCAAGACCCTTCGCTGATAGTTTCTTTCAACCACAGCTGGAAAGTGTAAAGCTTATTTCACATGATAGATTACACATTACAGAGTTTCACATTTGACCACAACAGCAGCCAATCGTGTTGTGGACTTCTTCCTTTTGTGTGTTTACCAGTCATTCCCTGAAAATTAGTAAATCCTGTATTGTTTTCAAAAGGGTCCTCAAGATTGGCACCCTGGAATGGTACCACGAGAACCTGCGGGCACGCTTTAAGCATTTCGGCAGCGCCAAGGTGATGAGATCACTCTTCAAAAGAGTCAGTGGAAACAGCACATACTCTTCTGATGATGAAGATGCAAGTGAGTAGTCGTTATCTATCAATTTTCTAGAGAGCTTGTCCTCATTCGGATTTCACCTGAGCTGGAGTCTATTGACCAAGCTTATCCATGGACTGATCACCAGCCAATGGCAGGCCACATAGAAACAACCAACCATTCGCACTCACATTCACACCTACGGGAAATTTTGAGTTTTCAATCATGCTGCCACGCATGTTTTTGGGATATGGGAGAAAATTGGGGAAGCCAGAGAAAACCCACACAGGCACGGAGAGAACATGCAAAATCCACACAGGCGAGGTCAGATTTTAACCCAGGTCCTCAGAACTGTGAGGCCGATATCATAACCAGTTGCCCACCATGCTGGCGTACTCAGTATCATTACAGTGAATTATGTTGTGAGAGACACACAGCACATCTAATTGGTGTTGAAATTACGGATCCATGTGAAAATCTGCAGGAAGTCAAATAAGAGTGGAACTCAGCAAACACTTTCAAGGCTTTCAGCAGAGAGACTGAATCTCAGCAGCTGAGTCAAATTTCTTGGCAGTCAGTGGTGAAAATCTGGGGTTTTGGGAGTCAGTTGCCAAGTGGAAAAGAAAATAGATTGATTTTGTGCTCTGTTTGAAGGGGTGCAGTGGAGCACCAGATCCAGCAGTTGTCTTTTTTCTTGTAATCAAATTTTATAACCCATCCATTTACTGTATCAATTTTCTACTACTTGTTCAGGGGCAAATGGGGGCCAATCCCGACTGACTTTGAGCAAGCGCTGTTTTCGTATCGTTGACTGGTCACCAGTTAGTCACGGAATGCATTAAAGATAACCAATCATTCAGTCACACATGAACTAAAATGTGTAATAAAAATGTCATTCTGAACAGTAGTAATACTACAGTGCACGGAAATCGTTGTTTCGACCATTCTCTTGGAGAGATTCATAAACCTGGTTTATTTCAAAGATAAAACGGATGTACATTTTATAAGTGCACAAAATGAACCATGCATCAGTTGCACAGAAAATCACTGTTCAAAGAACATAGCCAGCAAAATGTGAATTTCACAGTCCAAAAAACATCATTTAATTCACTATACATTTACTGAATATGAATATGAATTTTGCACTTGGCTTTCACCTTGGCAAGTTCCATTTTTACAACAACAAGTCTGTTCCTTTTTTTGTGTCTACACTCCTCCAAAAAGATTGTTCACAAAGATACGTCCAGTGTAAGCTTGCTCATACTTGGAAGGGGTTGCAGAGAAGCCGACCAGGAAGTAGCATGCATGCTTTTCCCGCTTGTTGAGCTATGTGCTGTCTCCCTTATAGATATGTGCTGTTAGTTACCCTTATAGATATGAACAATGGGTAGATTTCACAGGCCCCTTTGATCTAAAATACAATAGTTAAGATAGTAGGGGCCAATTCAGGTTATCTGGTTCGCAGTTGAATGTACAAGATGCAGTCTGTTTTCACTTACACAACAAGAAAAACCCCAATGACTGACATTATTTAACAGCTGGATGCAGAACTGTAACTTCAGTTTGGCGCCGCATCACCATGACAAATAGCACAACAATCAAAATCAACTCTTTTTACATTTGTGAAAAAGACCATGGGAAAGAAAATATGTCCACCCATCCAGGTAAATCCCAAGGATTTATCGAAATCCTAATGGGGGATGATTGAAGCTACTCAAGGAGCTAAGACCTCCAAAAAGCCGATGTGATTTGCGTGAGCGTCTTCATTCTTGTGACATGGAGTCAGTTTTTTTTTTGGATAACAAGTCACACATTAGCGGTCTGCCAAATCTCTGATGGGATTTAATCTTTTCCATATTTTCCTGTTCCCCCCACCCCGTTCTGGCTCTTCACAGCTGCAGTCCCAGTATCGGTTGTGTCTCTGTGTTGGAGCGAGTCTCAGATTGTCGACTTTTTTTTTCCGCTTTAGTCCTGTCCTTTGGAAATATCGTGTGTTCTTGCCACTGGTGGCGGGAAATTATGAAGTATTAATACTTGATTCCTGTACTTAAGTACAATACTTAAATTGAACAATTTAGTATTTTTTTATGCAACTCCCTTTTTCATCATCTGCGGATCATGACAAAGTGAATAAAAGACGAGAGATAAAGTTAATTGTGATTGATCAGAATCATAAAAATAATCCCCATCTCTGGCCTTGCACTATTTCAAAAAAGTGTTTGATGTTGGGGAGGCATGCTGGACCTTCTTTGGTTTGAATCACTGAGTTTAAAAAAATTATAACCGATCACCGATCTGGTCACAAGATGGAGCAATGAGTCTATTTAAATGACCTGTTCATTCACTGTGTATGCTTGTGTACTAAATTGTTCAAAAATATATATTTACAAAATCTTTGTTCATCTATTTATGTCAGTGAGGCACAGTGACAGAGAAAACAAATTAATGCTCTTCCATTAGATGGCAGAAAGTATATACAGCAATTAATGTATCTACTTTTTGTGACATTTTTGTTTGTTGGTTTTGTTTTTTTTTTTATTGTAAAGTACCGCTAAGTGCCTTGGCTCCAAAAACATTGGAATTCACTGCTACAGTCAGGTCATCTGTTCAACACAACGGCAGCATGTTCAATGTACCACTAGCTTGCTATGCGAGGTAACATTTTGTCAGTGTTTCTGAAAACTCGAATTAAAGGTTGAAAATGGGGCTAGAGAGGGATTATTTTTTTCACAGATCATTTTACTCATCTGCCACTATTGGGAATATACTGACATTTTTTTTTTTTAAATGTCAAAAATTTCTGGGTTGTTTTTGGGCTAAAATTATAAACATTCCCGTGAAGTAAACAAATCAAATTTCTTTTTCAATACTTGTACTTCTACTTGAGAAAAGAATGTGAGTACATTTGTCATCGCTGGGACTAACCTTGGGACACTCTATAGCAGGGATGCCCAGACGTTTTTACCCCAAGATCTACTTTTCAAGCGGCCAGCCTCTCGTGAGCTATCAATGGGGGATGGGGGGGGGGTGATGCTCCCAATAGTTTGTTATCAACATTATGTGATATATTATACTATATATAAATATATATGTATATTTAAAATCCATAATTAGCTTTTTGTGCACTGTATTGTCTGTGATTTCATCCTGGATCAGGCTGTGCCAAGGTGGATTTTTAAAATTACACACCATCTCATCCTGGAGTTTCTACTTTGGCTTCAGACCGGACCTTTCCCACTCGAAAAGAGACAATCTTGTCCAGTTTAACTACTTTTTCTTTGATTATTCACATACTCCAACAGTCATTAAAACAACAGCATTTCTTCTTTAACTTTCTCCATTAATATCAAAAGCAAACATAAGCAGCTCGTCTAGCTCGTCTTTGCTCTACATTGCCCAGATTGTGTTGCAAACTAAAGCAGCGGTGGGGGACACTGTCATTGTAAAACATATAGATGGGCTGCGTAAGTACTGTAACATTTGGATTTATGAGTGTACTCTTTAAGAGCGGGGATGGGGGGGGCTGTAAGGTAAACTAGGAAAAAGAAAGTGTGGCAGAGCAGCGGTCATTGTTAGAGAAAGTTCCGTGTGCTGCCTAAAAGAAACCAGTGGCTTCTTTTCATTTTTTGCAGTACCTATGTGAATTGTGCCATTGGATGTAACAAGCAGTCATCCCTCACTCATTGAATCACATTGCAAAATGCCACAAACTGAATAGCGGTATGTTATACTTTCAATTTGTATTAGATGTTTTTTTTCGCCCAATGCAGAATATCTGCAAAGAGACCCCATCAGCGGTGCACAATTGCTCACGTGCTTAGAGGGAACATTGGCTGACGTTTTTTTTTTTTGTTTTTTTTTTTTTTTGGCACGCCGTCCCGCTATCGACCAAGACTGCCTCACGATCGATGCATTGAGCACCCCTGCTTTATATGACGAAACTACAATTGCCATTTCTGCAACCTTTGTTGACTTGGAGTTGATTAATTTTAATTTTACGTAGCCCTGACAGTATGTCACAGTAAAAACTGAGCATGCAAATCAAGCATCCTTGTGAGATCATCGATACCCAAATGAATTATGAAGATGCAGCTGTGTCCCGGTACTACTTAGACCAAGTCACGGGGTTGGGGAGGGATGCAGAGCGAGCTACGGTTGGCAGGGCTTAGCTGAGCAGACCTTGTGATCATCCAGTCACATGTCTGCTTGGGAATGACACAATCTGCTCCCAAAGAAAAAACAAGATTCTATAATGTTTGTTGAGATGAAATCGCTTTTGGAGTGAAGTGGTTACAAAATACAAAAAAATGAATTAGATAAAATCCAATTACATTCCTGAAAATAAATATACAGTGATCATCGGCATGTCCAAAGCAGACATTCATGTGACCACCGGGATTAAATGCAACTTGCATGACTTCACACATTTACTGTGCTTTCATGCTCTATGCTTTCTTTTGTGGTCCGTTGGGCCCCAAAAGCTTGGAGGGTACATAAAGGAGCACAAAGTGTTTGTCTTTCATGTTTTTTCTTCATCCAAATTGTCTGAAAAGAAGGGGAATTGTGGTTTGTGGTTCCGGGTTTAAATCTCAAGTCTTGGCTACCCATGTGGAGTTTCCACTCTAGCACATTTCAAAAGCATGCATGGTTCGTTGTAGTGCCTAAATTGTCCATAAGTCTGAATGTAACTGTGAATAGTTCTCTTTGTTTCCTGTACCTAACTCGCCACTAGCCCAAGGTGTACCCTTGGACTTCTCTTGCCCAAAAGTCATCTGAAGTTCACAGAAGACTTTTAATTGTCCAAAGATTTAAATGTGAGGAGGAATGATTGTCTATGTAACCTGCAACTGAACCAGTCAAAGGTGTACCCCGTTTCTCTTACCCAAAAGTCAACTGAATTAAACTGAAGACTCTAAATTGTTTAAAGGTGTGATTATGAGTGTGAAAACTTGTTTTCTATAATTGTTCTGCGATTGTCTGGCTATCAGTTCAGTGTTTACTCAGCCTCTAACCTCCAACATCAAATGAGTCTGACTCCAGCTCACCCACAACTCTAATGAGGACAAACACTTTCCAAAGTGGATGTTCACTTTGTTGGCTGTAACACACAACATACCAGAGGATGAATCATCCCTTTATGTATTTTTCCCCAGAACTTCAAAAACACAACACGCAGAGCAACCCCGAAATCCACAGTAAGTACTAAAGATCCAGAGATCATTTGTCTCTTGACTACAAGATCAAAGTTTCCAACTCCCTGAACCCTGCACCCCTTAAGGAGACATATTGTGCAATTTAGTTCAGATTTAAAACAGTTCCCAGGTGTCTGAATAAAAGCCATTTTACATTATTTGCTTAAAATACAGACAAAACTATATAGACGCACTGATAACATTTTCTCCACCAGCCCTTGGATTTGAAGACAGTTGCATGGATGCCGCAGATTCACAACGCTATAACCAGGTGCGTGAGACTTCAGAATCTGGGAGGTCATGGTCGAGCTCCTCCATTTGGACTTAATAAAATCATTCTTCATGTTTTTAGTCTTTCTGCTCCAACCAGATGAAAAAAAACAAAAGGCGTCTTACTGTTGACCCCATCGATTTTGGCCTGGACTGTGACTATGTTACCGAACTGAGGCGACACTCTCATCAAGTATGTGCTGTGCAACCACATCCAACACATCTGCATGAGTTCCACTTTTTCTTACAGCTTCAATCAACGGGCCCCATTAACGTGTAGATTTCTTGATTTTTTTTTTTAATCTTTTTTATGAAAGGAATCTCAACCAAATTTTGTATGTTGGGGGAATTTTTTTTTTTTCAAATTTTCCAAACAATGAACAGGCCCGCATACTCCCTGTGAAATTGAAACTGATGAAAAAAAATTGAAATGTATTGCCACCCGTGTCTCTAGGATCCCTGTTAACAATTGGGTCTCATTTGTGCAAATTCACGAGTAGGAGTTTGTCAAAGTAAAAGCGCTGGAATTTGTCCAAAATGGTTAAAATTCAAGCTAAAATAAAAGCTATCTTGTTCAATGTCACACATGGGTTCTTGGGAATGTTTCTTGTGTCCTGTAATGATAGACATGCCGACCCAATTTCTTGTTGATCAGGGAAACTGGTGGTTTTTTTTTTTTTTTTTTCTAATTTCTAGGTGTTGCAAATGAGTGAGTTTTGGGACTCCTACAATACACACTTTCACCTGGATACTAAATAATGGTGGCTCGCATGCTTCAAATCTTGCTCGCATTAATTTCCGCATTTGGAGTTGTGCATTTAGCTGTTATACAGGTTTGAGAGAAATTTCTAAAAAATGTCCCTTCTAGACTCCAGACTTTGCTGATGTCATGATGATGAATGGTGGTGTGAGGGAGTCTGGTATGGCTTCTGTTTTCCATCGATTTTTAAAAGAGCAACACAAGAGTCTGGATGTTGGGTCCGACCCTAGCTTTACTTCACAACAAGGTAAAGTGTGGAGATAAGTGTAGGATAAAAATGTCTTTGGAGATGATTTTTCCTCATGCTTGCACCTACGTTGTTTTTCTAGATGACATTGCGTACTTGGACAACCGAGCCTTTCCATCTCGCTGCATGTCCCGACTCAGCTACTCTTCTTGTGGCAGTGGGAGTGCTTGGGGACCTCCGGGAGGTGGCAGCAGCTTCATCCTAGGTGCTGATGATGTTGATTCAGAGGAGTATGATGAGCTCAGACAGGCCTACCCGGTCTACCAGGGTCATTTGGAACCATTTGACCACATTTCCCAGGAGAGTCTCAACTGCCCCAACCACCCACAAGAGGTAAAATCTCTTTCACGATCCAGCTGTGTTGCGCTGTACCCTATCCTTGTTTATTTTGGTCCAAGAGAAGTGGCCTACACCCTGGATTGGTTGTTTGTCAGTCCCAGCACACATACTGTATAGAGTAAACACACAACCATTCACACTCACATTTAAACCGATGGACAGTTAGTCTTTGCAGTCACACCATCTTGTGTAATTTGAAGTGTCTTCAAATGACCTTGTATGCCTTTTGGCAAGAGAAGTGGAGTACTTCCTGGACTGGTCAATCGTCAGTGAAAGGGCACATGTAAGAAAAAGGACCATTTACACGCATATTTACACCGATGGACAATTTAGAATCATCTTGACTTAGGGCAAGAAAATTCAGGTACAGTATATCTTTGACTGCACATATATACAAAGAACCATTGACACACACACACATTGACAGCAATGCAAATTTCAAAGTCTTCAATTTAAACAATTTTTTTAGGTATGTAAGACGAAAACTCACACTTCCTGATAAAAGAACCTCACTGTATGTTATTACAAGCTATGGCTTCTTTCTACACTGTGTAGTCAATTTGTCTCGCAGCAAGCTGGGGAGCACAAAGGAAACACAAACTGATTCCAGAGCAAATGTGAACCTGTCAGTCATCAAAGATTGTTGTGATAGCTCCTATTGGCTGCAATAGCCGTTCACAGTCAAACAACCTCTCCATTTCAAGCGGCGAAGAGGAAAGCTCTGGATAAACAGATAAAGTTGTGCTTTAAAACAAAAAAAAAAATGCCAGAAAAATGGCATTGTTAGGAAACATATTTTACTTTTTTTAAAATCCAAATTTATTTAATTCCTGGTCATGTTTGATGTCATTGAGCCACTCCCCCTATCCTCTGTTACGGGGTGTGCAGTGAGTATGGTCATTAGGATTTCAGGCAAACTGGAGCCTATCCCAGATGACTTTGTGGCAAAGCTGAGGTCTGGTCATCAGCCAATCGCAGGGCACATCTAGAGAACAAACCGTTCATATTTCTAGGACTATTTAGAGTCTTCTGTGAACCTAACATGCATGTTTTGGGAATGTGGGAGCAAATCAGCTGAACTGAATTGGAAGAACATCTAATTGGCGAGATTTGAAATCTAAATCCCAGAACTGTGAGCCAGACATGCTGACCACGATTCCATGGCACTGCCCCTATCTTTGCTATTTGCGTCCCTCCTTCATAATCTTGTTCTGTAGATCACTGACCTGAACAGACGAATGTCAGCCATCGAGAGCCTTTTAAGCCACTTGCAGATCACTGTGACCTCGGACCCGGTAAATACTCTATTGTGGTTTTCTTAAAAGAACAATTATCTATAGGTTGTGACATTCTATCTAAAGGGGGGTTGACTGTTGTTCTGGCAGGATACCAAGTCCCCTCAACCCCAAGACAGCACCTCTCCTCTTCTCAGCGGGGAGGATGTGGACATAGAGGAGCATCAACTCAGAAAAAAGCTGATCGCAATGGCAGGCGACATAAGCGACCACAGCCTGAGTTCAGATGAGGAAGACTCCAAACGGTCACTTTTTTCCCAAGAGATCTTGGCGTCAGAGATAGCGACAAGTCGAGGAGACAAAAAATCCACCAAAGTACCTTCTAGACCTACTTCCAGAACAAGTGTGGTGGTTCCCAGACTGGATGAACTGACAAACTCTCAGAAGGTAGGGATGCATGTGGACAAAAACACAATGTCAAAAACAGGGAAGAATCTCAGAAATTCCCATATACAGTGTTCCCTCGCTACTACGCGGTTCATTTTATGCGGTCTCGCTATTATATGGATTTTTGTGTGTGTGTATTTTTTTTTACAATATAGCAGGCTAAGGAAAAACCCCCATTGAGTTCTACGTCCGAATTGGCTAAGGGACTGTAGACCATTGTCAGTCACCTTCATTACAGAATGCATTCAGCTTGCCAGATTTAGATAATTGTTCGATGCTAGCAGTGTGTCTCTTTAGTGCTTAATAGGAAGACGAAGAGGACAAACTCTTGTGGTGTGTAAAATGTTATTATTACTCTGTGATATGCTTGGAAAATGGTCTAGCCCAATAACTAAATGTTTTTACCCTGTTCAAAATTTTGAATGACTAATCACTATGTGTGTGTGGTGGCATGGTGGATCAGTTGGTAAAGTATTGGCCTGACAGTTCTGAGGACCCGGCCCCGCCTGTGTGGAGTTTGCATGTTCTTCCCTGCGTGGGTTTTGTCCGGGCACTCCGGTTTCCTTCCACATCCCAAAAACATGCAATATTAATTGGACACTCTAAATTGTCCCTAGGTGTGATGGTAAGTGTGGCTGTTTGTCTCTATGTGACCTGAGATTGGCTGTCAAACAGTTCAGGGTGTACCCCGCCTCCAGTCCGTTGACAGATGGGATAGGCTCCAGCCCTCCCCGCAACCCTTGTGAGGATAAGTGGCAAAGAAAATGGATGGATGGATAATCACTATGTGTATGGTCAACACCAACTTGGGCCCAGTCACAGACTCCATGAATGAAACAACAAACAATCAAGAAGTGACCTGAAGCTTGTGCTGTTGCAAGACAGAACAAGAGGAACTAGTTCTGCTGAGTGTTTGTATGTCTAATCCCCCAAGTGGTGATCCATAGTAAATAAAGAAAGGACAAATGCTTGGAGTGAGCAGATAAGCAAACGGTTAGCTTAGTTCTTGTTCTTAACTGTTCATTTACCAGGAATAAATGTTTCGACATGGACACATGGTTATCTGGTCGACAAGGTCCTTTGGGCCAGTGTGTAAATGCATGCTGCTCTAAGAAAAGAGACAGAAATGCAGGACTTTTTGAATTATTTATCTTTGCACTTTTCTGGAATACTTCTTGGGTGATACCTTGAGACGCTCTCTCTTTTTTCTTACCTTCTTTTACTGTGGTCCGGCAATAACCATTTCTCAAGTCTAAGACTTAAGAATGTGTACTCCCGAAAAGGGTTTGGCATAAGGGTCATTCCACTGTATCGACGCTGGTAATGTAACTAGTCAAATATAGTGTTGCTATTTAAAAACAGGTAGTCAGTGCAAAGTCCATAACTGGACTGTAGACGGTGATATCACATTATTTGGAAGAGAATTGACTGCTGAGGCTTTTTTCAAATGTAAAATGTGTGCCTCAGATGTTTGGAATAAACTGCAATGGGGTCAATAAATCTCTGCGATATATAAAGTGCAAAGCATATAGTGTACATTTGAGTTGATTGGTAAGCCCCATTGCGGTCGAGGTACAGCTGTAAGAGTTCATCATAAACAGTTGATACACGAACCGCAATTATTTGTTTTTGTCAGCACTTGGACTCACCTGGTTTTATTCTGCTGCATGATGCAACACGTCAGAATATATAGTTACTCTTTTATGTTGTGGGTTTTTCTTTTATGCAGACAGACCGTTCAACACAAAGCGTGGAGAGTAAGTGCCACGCCCAAGAGGATGGCTCAATGTCAGCTTTCAAAGGTTCGACAGCGGTACTATTTGAGCTGGAGGACAAAATCGC
This sequence comes from Syngnathoides biaculeatus, assembly GCF_019802595.1. Lineage (NCBI taxonomy): Eukaryota > Metazoa > Chordata > Actinopteri > Syngnathiformes > Syngnathidae > Syngnathoides > Syngnathoides biaculeatus. The sequence goes on along the minus strand of NC_084653.1, from coordinate 17,153,841 downwards.
TCAAGCCGCAGCTGATGTTCGGAACACACAGACTCAGGTGAGCATAACATTTACAATAACGAACGCTTTTTCCAGTACAAAGCACAATGTTCAGGTCTTTCTATCTATTCAAAGGTGTCATACATTGAAAACAAGATTGCCGCTCTCAACCCTAGCGGTGTGCCGTTGGAGAAAAGACAAAAGGTAATGACGCTCGTTTTCAGTAGTGTTTATTCCAGGCTGAAGAGCCAAGTTTCCACTGGGGGGGAACAAACAATCTGCTGCGCCCGAGGATAATTCCTGGTCTGCGGGACACAATTGGTTATGATAGTGCAAAACCAAAAGTGCCAACAATAAACATCCCTTTTTATTTTAGTACTGTTTACAAAATATCCCTTCTGACCAGAAAAATGCATTTTATCAGAAGCCTTCTTTAACTGATACTCCTATGTGGTTGTCTTACAGCAGTATTTTCCCCATCAACTCACAAAATGTTTGCTATTTTGTGTTTTCATGTAATGGAGAAGGACCCTCTCCCTCCAAATGTAATTTTCCAATACATTTGCCTTTGATCTTTAAGAACTGTTTTTTTTTTTATTTTATTTAGGTCCAAATTTTCATTTTATGTGGAGTACACCCATTATTTGAGTAACAGTTTTTCATTTCCCTATATTTACGCACAGTGTTGATGTTCAAAGCCTGTCTAATGAAACAGTGGATCAAATATATATTTCAGGAATAAAACTTCTGCCATGTTTTTAATAAAAGCTATTTTTGTTCATTTATTTATTTATTTGATATTACTTATATTATTATATGTATTTATTAAGAGCTAAGTATTTTTTAAGGTGGTACATTTGTTGTAAAAAGTTTGAGAACCGCTGGGCTAGGGAAGGAAAGTTTGGGTTAGAGTTAAGGTTTAGGATACAGGTAAGGGGCTAGGGTGTAATGTGAGTGGTTATGGTTTATGGCAAGTGTTTCTTCACACCCTCTCATTTTTTCCACTCTTTGATTTTCTATAGTCTGGAGTCCCGCTAAGAACGAGAAGATTTTCCCAAATCTTTCCCACAAGTAAGAACCAAGAATTTTACCACCTTTTGAGCATGATCTAAGAGGCTTTGTACTTCTCTCAACCTAATTAAACCCAAAGAACATGATGGACCTTTTTTTTTAATAACGTGAACCTTTCCTTTCCCTTAAGCACATTCTGTTGGATAAAACTGTTCACTCTGGAGTAGCATTCCCAAAAGATATCCAGCCTGGAGACATTAGGTTTTATGGCGTTATGTTTGCTGTTAAGTTTAATTTATAAAGCTTTGGTGTTGACCACCAGAAAGCTCAGAAGTTGCCCTGCTTTTGGTCCCTGATCAACCACCAAGATGTACCATGTACAGTAGTTGCTGCATATTTCCAGGCCAGACGGACATATTTGCAAGGAACTCCCTCTATAGGGGCTCTCTGACCACTGCAGTGGTCATACCCGAGACAAGGGCAATACAAGCGGTATGTTCTCTCCGTGTTGTGCAAGGCGCACCAAAGGCTTCCTTTTCATCTTAAATAATGATAGCCTTGTAGTAGTAGCATTTAGTTCAACAAGAAACAAATGATTTTTAACCCCTTTGCTTTGTTATGCAAAAGACGGACAGCCACAACAGAGGATGTGAAGGAACGATTGTGAGAAGACAATTAGCTTGACCATTCTATTTTATTTTTTTATTTATTTTTAATCAGACTAGGATACCGTTGTCCGCTTGTGTCTCATTTGAGCGATTTCTCTGGTGGCTTGATATTCAAATTGAATTTGTTGTATGAACACGTTCGTTGCACAAAATATCCAACATCCATACTCAATATTGCTTATCCTGTTCAGTGCTGCAGGCCACTGGAGCCTCTCCCAGCTGACTTCTGGATCAAGCAAATTATGCACCCTGAACTGGTGAACAGTTAGTAGCAAGGCACATGTACTGTAGACACGGTCGGGAGTGGGTGGGGGACACGGTGCCTGCACCTAAGTCAGGTGAACGTACCACTACACCATCAGTGACTGCACCCCATCCTGATACACACAACAATGAGCTTTAAAACAAAAATCAACTGGCAGTGGCTATGAAAAGTTTGTGTCGAATATCTGAAAAATTTCTGCTTGCTGCAAAGTGAGTTGAATGAAATGGAAAAAAAATTGTCCAAATGAGAGCTCTTCGTGCTTTTGTCAAAGTACTACTAGAGGATTAGAAGACCCGGAATTTGTTCAAAAACAGCTGGTTCAAAACAAAATAGTCAACTTTCTGTTCAATTACAGGCACGGGTCCTGGAGACTTTTTCGTGAATACTGTTACGATGGACATCTTCACCCAATATGGCGTTCATCGACAGAACTGGTGTCATGGGGGTAAACCAGGGGGGCAATTGTAGCTTATTAGGGGGACAACTGCGTATTTTTTTTTCCCAGGCCTCGACACATCCAAAACTCACCATTTTTTTTTTTCAAGTATGGATATCCTGGTGCAAATACATATACCTTGGCTTTCTTGAAAATGACCTCCCCCCCCAACAGACACTCAAAATTCACAGTTGAAAAGTTTGAAAAAAATTGTAGCTGACACCAGTTTCACAGATCAACCCGAAATTGTGTGGATCAAAATGTCACAGCGACCCACGTGAGAAACTAAACAGTGAGTTGACCATTTTGGTTTGAGGTAGTCACTTTGTGGAAATTCCAAGGTTTGTATTTTGGCCACCAGGGAATTTTCCCAAACGAGTTACAATCACAAGCAGGTACCCGAGATAGATACGTAGATGTGAAAACATTTTCTATTTACCGTGAGCAACAAATATTATTTGCCAAAAATAGAATCTTCTCTGGAAAATAAAACCTTCTCTTTCACGTGCATCACCTCAGTGGCTGGTTTACAATCAGGCCTTGACTTGCTGATTTCAAATCAATTCTCAACATCCATTTCATTTTCTGAGCCGCTTATCCTCACTCGGGTCGCGGGAGTGCTGGAGCCAATCCCGGCTAACTTCGTGCACCAAGCAGGATACGCCCTGAACTGCTTGCTAGCCAATCACACGGCAAATGGAAACAAACAAAAACAAAAAAAATTGTCACGCTTAGATTCACAATCTAGAGTCTTCAATAAACCTACCCCTGACCCCCAAAATCACTCAAATCCATTAAATCTAACACTACTAAAATGTTCATCTGCTCCTGCCCTCAAATATGTCGCCGCTCCAAAATTCATCGCTTTCGGTAATTGTTCATGTCATGATTGTTTGTCTCTCTTCTTTCTCTTTCTTGCAGACATCGCTAATGAAAGAGGACACATGAGGAGAAGACTAAGCCTTGTGTGAGATTTTATATAAAGATAACAAATGCAACAATTCACTCTCCTGTCGGTATTACGCTTTGTTTCTTTAGTAAGGCAAAAATGTTCTTGGGTCAATTTTGACACATTGCTGCATGATTAATCATCAAATAATTTTACATTTTTGCTCACCTTTTAACGCCTTGTCATTCCTGGGACAATTTTTCAAATATATTTTAGTATGTAAATCCCATAATTTTTTTCTAAATATATTTTGGGGGAAAAAAGAAGAAGAAAAGTATGGCCGCCAGAAGTTTTTTATTTTTCCTGCATTTTGGAATTATTAACATGCAACATCACAGGAGAGTTGATCTTAAACGGGGAATCCAGTGCTTTGCATGAACAATGGATAGAATAGGTCATGTAATATCTACTCTATTTTGACAATCTTCGGATGGGAATGACGCGGAGTCTGATGAGCTAGCTTCGGCAGCAACAGCGAAGGCCATTAGGTGAGCTTCGCCATGCGGGGAAGCCGTTAACCGAGCTTTGGCATCCGGGGAGGCCGTTAGCTGAGCTTCGGCGGCTGGGGAGGCCCGCCACCTGAGCTTGCTCATCAGACTCCCTGTAATTCCTGTCCGAAGAACAATCCGTGGCTGCTGGACTGGAGCTCCGGGGGCCTTTGTTTACACACCTATGTCGCGCGTAGGCCTCCAAGTAGTCAGACTCCACATCATTCCACCCGAAGAACCATCTGAATATTCAACATTATTTACAGCCACAGGTTCAAATCTCTATGGAAGTATTCCTCTGTCTTCCCGATCAACCGATACTGCTATTTCTTCATCAGATGAGGATAAATCCGAGAAATTAGCACTGGGCATAAATGGTGTCCCACGTAATCAAGTGTTTGGAACGGCACGGTACGAGTCACATCTGCCCACGTACATCGTGTGAGTTGCGAAAATGGCAGCGCCCCTGAAAATTCGTAATTGTCGATAAAAATCTTCTCAGATCACTTTTAAATGAAAGAGGATTTAACATCACATTGTCAAAATAGAGTACATATTACATGATCTATTGGATACATTGTTCATCCAAACCACTGGATTTCCCCTTTAAGCAAATTAACCAATATAGAACACAATTAAGTGGGATTCATGTTTATTTTGGGCTTTGTACTATGTACTGTATGCAATTTAATATAATTTCATGCTATTTTAATGTTACTGACTTTGACATTTTATGCATTAACATTCCTTAAAATTGTTTGTCTTAATACAATTACATTTTTAAAAAATAATCATTCCATGCTCCCCCGTGTCTGTTTGATCCACACGTGCACTCAAGCAATTATTGGCCTGCGTGTTCTGGTTTGGCTGTATGTCCTGCTCCAACTGCATGACATTTTTAGCAGCGTGGCCTCCAAATGTTTGACGTTGTTATGGTGAAATAAGATGAGCGACAAAGCTCCCAGGAATTCCCCAGATATGTGAAAGAAGGAGGCGTAGGATAGATGATCTGGCCTTCGTCAGCCACAGCCAATGTTTACACAGCGACAGCTGCGAGGACGCCCAACGTTGGGATGGCAAACCAATGTACTCACCATGAAATTGCTGACTTATGAAATCATTAACATGGCACTGCAATATAATATTACCACAGTGTACTTTTACTAATATTACTAATACTACTATCTACCACTATTAACACTACTACTATGACCTACTATTAATGCTTCTACTTATACTGTTGACTGGTAACTTTGCTAACTTACTACTAAATCTTCCTACTTTTTGAACGACGTCTGGTACTATGTACTACTTCTACTTTGACTAAGACTACTACCTACTTACTAGTTGTACTACCTACAGTTAGTAGTACTGCTGGTACCTGTGACACAGCTACAATGCCTTTTAATGCTACTATTAGGTACTGCATTTCTTCCATGCTGCTGCTACTACCTCTTACTGTTACCAGTAGTGCGACTGCTACAAGTACTACTGCCTCCACCTTCTACTACAGTAAAGCAAAGCAAATTTATTTGTATAGCGCATTTCATACACGAGGTAACGCATTGTGCTTTAGGCATTTGAAAACAAAGAGATAAAACATTTAAAACGGCATAAAAACAATAAAAATGACAAGCAAAAGAAAAAAGACAATTAAAATCGTATACATTGCAAGTAATATGATCAAAAAGTGGATATATTCTAAAAAGCATGAGAAAAAAAGAAGAGTTTTCAAGCTGGATTTAAAAACATTCACACTTGGGGCTGACCTCACCTCTGTTGGCAACTTATTCCATTTGTGTGCAGCATAATAGCTAAATGCTGCTTCACCATGTTTGCTTTGGATTCTGCGCTCCGTCAGCCGATCTTAGAACTCTACTGGGTTTGTATTCCGTAAGTATTTCTTTCATGTATTCAGGACCTAAATCATTTTGTGATTTATAGACCAGTGGCAGAACTTTAAAATCTATTCTAAAGCTGACTGGAAGTCAGTGCAAGGACTTTAGGATTGGCGTTATATGCTCTGACCGCTTTGTTTTGGTCAGAACGCAAACTGCAGCATTCTGAATGAGCTGCAGCTGTTTATAACTCTTTTTGGGGAGTCCAGTCAGAAGACCATTACAGTAGTCAGGTCTACTTGAGATAAGAGCATGGATGAGCTTTTCCTGGTCTGTTTGACACACACAAGACTTCACTCGAGATATGTTCTTCAGATTGTAGAAGGCAGTTTTTGTGATTTATTTGATATGATTGTTGAAAGTCAATCGGAATCAATCAGAACACCTCGGTTTCGGACTTGGTCTTTGGTTTTTAAAGATAGAGAGTCTAGGTGTTTAATAACAGCAATTCTCTTTTCTATATTGCCCAAAACAATTGTCTCAGTTTGTTGTGATTTAGTTGAAGAAAAGTTTGGCTTATCCAGTTATTTATCTGATTTAGACAGTGGTGCAATACCTCAGTCGAACTGTAGTCATCTAGAGATACTGCTAAATATAACTGTGTGTCATCTGCATAGCTCCGGTAGTCAAAATTTTTGAAGACATTGACCCAAGGGTAGCATATACAGCGTGCACGGGAGAGGTTCAAGAACTGACCCTTGAGGGATTCCATAGGTCATTGCCATTCGCTGAGACTGAGCACCTGCAATCGTCACAAAATAACTTCTTTCCTCCAGGTTAGGGTTTTGACCCTTTTTCCATTTAGTCCTACCCAGATTTCCAACCTGTTTAGCAGTATATTGTGATCTACCGTGTCATTACTACTGCTGCTACTATTATGACTATAAATGCCGATTACACACTACTACCACTAATAGCAACTCTCTCTACTCCATAATATGACCTTTTTTGTAACGACTATTCTACCCACCCAAATGTGTGTTGTGCAATGGCGTGGGTGGACGAAATCCCAAATATTCATTGGTGGCTGCAGGACGCTGCTTCCCATGACCTCAGTGAGGTTTACAACTCCTGCGCGCACGTCTTCTTAAGCTTCTGCACTCTTTTTAAGTAAACAGGGAGAAGAAAACGTACCGATACTAAACGTCACTTTAAACTACACGCGTGTACACACAAAAACTGTCCTCCCCACTGTGCTCCCGTCACACTATTATCTCATTATTTTGCCATTTGTTCATTTTACTGTATACCTGTGGTTAGGCCACGGTTATCTTCCAAGGTTTTTTTTTGGCTTGGAATGAAAGTCCTCCAGCACATTTGTCCATTGTTCACAAATACTGTACAGTATTACTACTGTTATTTCGATAAACACTCCCAGTGCTACCGCCTACTTCTACTATTCATACTTCTACACATTACACGATAATACTTCTCATTACTACTGTGAGAACCACTACGACATGATGGCTACTATTACTACCATCTACTACTATCACTTCTAGTTACTCTTACTACTACAATTAGAAAAAGTACAACTAGTACAACCATATCCTATAACATATTACTTCCTCCTCCTCCTGCTACATACTCTTACAACTACGATGACGACTATTACTACTTCCACAGTTGGGGAGTAAATTTTACAAGATTACATAATTTAATTACAAAATAAATGTAATTTCAATTTATTAAATTACTCCGGGAACACGTGTAACATATCACTTTTTGGCGGAGCGGTGGTATAGTTTTGGCCTCACAGTTCTGAATGTTACATTGTTATTGTTTTATTTTTATTTTTTTGTTTTGCATGAATAATTGGGGCAGCATGGTGAAGCAGCTGGAAAGTGTTGGCCTCACAGTTCTGAGGTCCTGGGATCGATCCAGCACCCACCTGTGTGGACTTTGCATGTTCTCCCCATGCCTGCGTGGGTTTTCTCCGGGCACTCTGGTTTCTTCCCACATCCCAAAAACATGCAACATTAATTGGACACGCTAAATTGCCCCTAGCTGTGATTGTGAGTGCGGCTGTTTGTCTCTATGTGCCCCGCGATTGGCTGGCAACCAGTATAGGGTGTACCCTGCCTCCTGCCCGTTGACAGCTGGGATAGGCTCCAGCATGACCCGCAACCCTCGTGAGGATAAGCGGGAAAGAAAATGGATGGATATCACTTCCTGATGCTTGTGATTAGCTTTCTTTGGTCAGTGTTTTATGAAACATGACACATTTTTCCAAATATGACCTTGAAGTGCCACCTTGTGACCCAATCTAGGAGTTTGTTTGACATTTTGAACAGATTACACTCATAGTTACACTTCGGAATAGACAAAATAATGTCGGGCCTCATTCAGAAACGAGTGGACGCACACCTGATGGACAAACCTGGCATTTATAAATATCATCTTACCTCTCTTTGTTCATACCAGGTGTAGACATAAATAATGCGGGATCAGCCATTGAAAGTACAGTACCCTGCATCAAACACACATTTCTTAATCAAGATGCACAACGTATTGAAACAACAATTCAATTTTTCCATTTTCTTAGCCGCTTATCCTCACAAGGGTCACGGGGAGTGCTGGAGCCTATCCCAGCTGTCAACGAGCAGGAGGTGGGGTACACCCTGAACTGATTGCCAGCCAGTGGCAGGGCACATAGAGACAAACAGTCGCACTCACAATCACACCTAGGGGCAATTTAGAGTGTCCAATTAATGTTGCATGTTTTTGGGATGTGGGAAGAAACCAGAGTGCCCGGAGAAAACCCACGCAGGCATGGGGAGAACATGCAAAGTCCACACAAGCGGGTGCTGGATCGATCCCAGGACCTCAGAACTGTGAGGCCAACACTTTCCAGCTGCTTCACCATGCTGCCCCAATTATTCATGCAAAACAAAAAAATAAAAATAAAACAATAACAATGTAACATTGAGAGAAACAATCCACTGATGTTTAGTAGATAGACACCACTATCTAAAAGAATGCATGGTGTTTAAACTTTTCAGACAATCATTGGCGAACGTGTTGATACAGTTATGGAATGTTGAACCTCACAAAATCCTAAAATATCCAGACATGTACCTAAACGTTGCACGGACTCTGTGCAAACTTACTCCTTGACACGCTTATTTACTGCTTTACTGTATGCGTATGTACTTTACTGTATTTTAGGCGGATCCAAGGTTTGCACTTGCACAAAATGGACACTTGGGGGAGACATTGCCTTTATATTACACTTACTAGCTACAACATTTAGTAGGCTTTGAGTATTTTACGTCAGCAATGACAAATAACAATGAATAAAAATTGAACATTTTGACGAGCACTGCCCGAAGAATCCCAATTATTATGGTTTTATCGTACTGCTTCTTTAAGAAGAGCATGTCTTATTTTAGAAGTTGATGGTGATGCGGATCTTTTAAAAATAGAAGCGGACGCTGCGTTCAAAGGCCGTGGGAAATTTTACAACTACCGGGTCATTGTAGTCAACGTGACACATTTAGAACGCAAAGTACACTGGACTGGAGTACAAAAGTGAAACAATGACGTAGTTTTTTTTTTTTTTGCTACATCACACTGATGTCACATGGTTTACGATTCCGGTGTGGTGTTTGGTCTCACGGCGGAGTGTTTCACTCGACGATATCAGCATATTCCCACGTTCCTGAAGGCAGCGTGTGTGGAGTGACGATTTTGAAGTGAAGTTCGACGCCGGAGTTCCACTTTTAACTCCCCAAACTCAAGCTATAGAAATTATTGTATTGTTGTTCTTTCTAAACAATAGCCTCGGTTAAGTTTGTGTTGATTGTCGGGTCGGCTCGTTAACCACTGGAAAGGAAAAGTGCCTTCTCACGTGGGGAAGATGCGGAAATTTTAAATGGACCAGGAAGACGTCTGCGTTAACGGATGCATGACGTTGACGAACGCCGTTTATTTCATGTCCTCGCCTGAACTTGACGTGTTGGGCGATTAGTTAAGCGTTACCGAAACTTCCTCTTTTGTTGGCGTGGGGTGGGCAGGAACCGTTGGACCAAGCGCGACCCCCCCGATAAGTCGATAAGTCAACGATAAGTCCTCGCGTGGATTCAAACATGGGCACCCAGGGCACAGGACGGAAAAGAAACAGCAACAAGGACAGGTCCACGGCAGAGGACGATGCCTTAAATCTGATAGCCAGAGAGGTGAGTGGCATCTGTCGCCCTAAGTTGTAAAGAGGGACAAAAGTCAAATATGCTGGTGTTTTGTCCCATTAAGTGAAAAAAAAACAGCTTTGTAATCTCCTAAAAGGTAGTTATTTGTTTCCGAGCTCAAACTGAGTCACGAAGTCATCTACTATTGACCTCTGATGAGTCAGAGCCAACATTCTGGTTGACAGTCATCGTGTAAACTTCCAACACACGTCAACGGGATTTGAAATTCATCACACATTTTTCTCACATTAAATGGAAAACAGCCACTTCCAAGTGTCCAATTGTCAATTCCAAAATAAGTCATCAAACTCTTCTTCTTCTTCTTCTTCTTTTCCTTTCGGCTTGTCCCGTTAGGGGTCGCCACAGCGTGTCATCTTTTGCCATCTTAGCCTATCTCCTGCATCTTCCTCTCTAACCCCAACTGCCCTCATGTCTTCCCTCACCACATCCATAAACCTTCTCTTTGGTCTTCCTCTCGCTCTTTTGCCTGGGAGCTCCATCCTCAGCATCCTTCTACCAATATACTCACTCTCTCGCCTCTGAACATGTCCAAACCATCGAAGTCTGCTCTCTCGAATCTTGTCTCCAAAACATCCAGCTTTGGCTGTCCCTCTAATGAGCTCATTTCTAATCCTATCCAACCTGGTCACTCCGAGCGAGAACCTCAACATCTTCATTTCTGCCACCTCCAGTTCAGATTCCTGTTGTTTCTTCAGTGCCACTGTCTCTAATCCGTACATCATGGCCGGCCTCACCACTGTTTTGTAAACTTTGCCCTTCATCCTAGCAGACACTCTTCTGTCACATAACACACCAGACACCTTTCGCCAGCTGTTCCAACCTGCTTGGACCCGTTTCTTCACTTCCTGACCACACTCTCCATTGCTCTGTATTGTTGACCCCAAGTATTTGAAGTCGTCGACCCTCGCTATCTCTTCTCCCTGTAGCCTCACTCTTCCCCCTCCACTTTTCTCATTCACGCACATATATTCTGTTTTACTTCGGCTAATCTTCAATCCTCTCCTTTCCAGTGCATGTCTCCATCTTTCCAATTGTTCCTCTGCATGCTCCCTGCTTTCACTGCATATGACAATATCATCTGCGAACATCATGGTCCAAGGGGATTCCAGTCTAACCTCATCTGTCAGCCTATCCATTACCACTGCAAACAGGAAGGGGCTCAGAGCTGATCCCTGATGCAGTCCCACCTCCACCTTAAATTCCTCTGTCACACCTAAGGCACACCTCACCATTGTTCTGCTGCCATCATACATGTCCTGTACTATTTTAACATACTTCTCTGCCACACCAGACTTACGCATGCAGTACCACAGTTCCTCTCTTGGTACTCTGTCATAGGCTTTCTCTAGATCCACAAAGACGCAATGTAGCTCCTTCTGACCTTCTCTGTACTTTTCCACGAGCATCCTCAAGGCAAATAATGCATCTGTGGTACTCTTTCTAGGCATGAAACCATACTGTTGCTCGCAGATACTTCTGACCTGAGTCTAGCCTCCACTACTCTTTCCCATAACTTCATTGTGTGGCTCATCAACTTTATTCCTCTATAGTTCCCACAGCTCTGAACATCCCCTTTGTTCTTAAAAATGGGAACTAGAACACTTTTCCTCCATTCTTCAGGCATCTTTTCACCTGCTAGTATTCTGTTGAATAAGTTGGTCAAAAACTCCACAGCCATCTCTCCAAATTGCTTCCATACCTCTACCGGTATGTCATCAGGACCAACTGCCTTTCCAGTTTTCATCCTTTGTAGTGCCTTTCTGACTTCCCCCTTAGTAATCATTTCCACTTCCTGGTCCTTCACTCTTCCCTCTTCAACTCTTCCTTCTCTCTCATTTTCTTCATTCATCAACTTCTCAAAGTATTCTTTCCATCTATTTAGTATACTACCGGCACCAGTCAACACATTTCCATCTCTATCCTTAATCACCCTGACCTGCTGCACATCCTTCCCATCTCTATCCCTCTGTCTGGCCAACCTGTAGAGATCCTTTTCTCCTTCTTTCGTGTCCAACCTGGTGTACATGTCTTCATATGCCTCTTGTTTAGCCTTTGCCACCTCTACCTTTGCCCTACGTCGCATCTCGATGTACTCCTTTCGCCTCTCCTCAGTCCTCTCAGTATCCCACTTCTTCTTCGCTAATCTCTTTCCTTGTATGACTCCCTGTATTTTGGGGTTCCACCACCAAGTCTCCTTCTCCCCTTTCCTACCAGATGACACACCAAGTACTCTCCTGCCTGTCTCTCTGATCACCTTGGCTGTCGTCGTCCAGTCTTGCGGGAGCTTCGGTTGTCCATCGAGAGCCTGTCTCACCTCTTTCCGGAAGGCTGCACAACATTCTTCCTTTTTCAGCTTCCACCACATGGTTCTCTGCTCTACCTTTGTCTTCTTAATCTTCCTACCCACCACCAGAATCATCCTACATACTACCATCCTATGCTGTCGAGCTACACTCTCCCTACCACTACTTTACAGTCAGTAACCTCCTTCAGATTACATCGTCTGCACAAAATATAATCTACCTGCGTGGTTCTACCTCCGCTCTTGTAGGTCACTATATGTTCCTCCCTCTTCTGGAAATAAGTGTTCACTACAGCCATCTCCATCCTTTTTGCAAAGTCCACCACCATCTGCCCTTCAAAGTTCCTTTCCTGGATGCCGTACTTACCCATCACTTCTTCATCGCCCCTGTTTCCTTTACCAATATGTCCATTACAATCTGCACCAATCACAACTCTCTCGCTGTCTGGGATGCTCAGAACTACTTCATCTAGTTCCTTCCAGAATTTCTCTTTCAACTCTTGGTCACATCCTACCTGTGGTGCATAGCCGCTAACCACATTATACATAACACCCTCAATTTCAAATTTTAGTCTCATCACTCGATCTGATACTCTTTTCACCTCCAAGACATTCTTAGCCAGCTCTTCCTTTAAAATAACCCCTACTCCATTTCTCTTCCCATCTACTCCGTGGTAGAATAATTTAAACCCTGCTCCCAAACTTCTAGCCTTACTACCTTTCCACCTGCTCTCTTGGATGCACAGAATATCAACCTTTCTCCTAATCATCATGTCAACCAACTCCTGTGCTTTTCCTGTCATAGTCCCAACATTCAAAGTCCCTACACTCAGTTGTAGGCTCTGTGCATTCCTCTTTTTCTTCTGACGCTGGATCCGGTTTCCTCCTCTTCTTTGTCTTCGACCCACAGTAGCTGAATTTCCACCGACGCCCTGCAGGTTAGCAGTGCCGGGGGCGGGCGTTGTTAACCCGGGCCACGACCGATCCGGTATGGGATTCTTTAGATGAACGCTCATATTTGTTTGGCACAGTTTTTACGCCGGATGCCCTTCCTGACGCAACCCTCTGCATTTATCCGGGCTTGGGACCGGCCTACAGATTGCACTGGTTTGTGCCCCCATAGGGCTGCATTAAGTCATCAAACTCTTCTCAGTGGAGAAAATGTGACACAGACTAAAAGGTGAAAAACCACAATTGCTTTTGGGCATCCCCAAAGCTAGTTTTCTTTCAATCCCAAAATGAGTGACATATTTTTCGTATTGTTAACTCCACAGCGAAAACCTCCAGACAATTAAGAGACAGACACCAATTTGTTCTGATCATCCCTGAAACTAGTTCTTTTGTTTCATTACTTATTATGTTTCAAGCTTATAATAAGTGGGAAAAATCATCAGGTACCAACTCAGAATACACACCCTGGTGTACTCATTCAGTGACAAATAATTGCATTTATCTTCCTAAAGTCAAGCTATTTGTGCCAAGCTTGAAACTACTGATAAAAGTTCAGAACATACATGCACTGCTTTTTCCCTATTTTAATGAAAAGCAGCATTATTTTGTTCATGCCAAAAGCTGGTTATGTTTTGAACTTGAAATGATTCACAAAAGTAATCAAGTATGGATAGGTTTCTAATTCTGCCATCTTGTGTGTCATAGAGGTCGGAGAACACAGGTAATAGCTGAAGCGTGAAGTTTTTTTTTATATCGTTAATTTATCCGATTGGTTTAATTGAGTGTGGTGATGTCATTTGAAACCTACTCTTTCACCAGGATGTACTGTGATCTGATGTTGTCAGTCAATGCATAGGTTTCCAATGACGTCACCACAGTCCTTAGACAAATCGGATAAATTAATGATCGAAAAAGAACTTCACGCTTCACCTATCACCTGTGTTCTCTGACCTCTATGACACACAAGATGGCGGAATTGGAAACCAGTCCATTGTTTTGACTGTCCAAAGAGCTCATTACAGTGTGCTTCATGCTTAACACGAGTGGCAGAAGTCATTTGAACATCAATATACAACCATTTCATTTGATACTATGTAAAGTATGAAATTGTTTATTTTAAAATCGTCCTTCAAGATGATACATGCAGAATCGACCACTAATTTTGCATTATGCTTTCCTATATTAAGTGAAAAAGCTTTTTTTTTTTAATCACAAATGCTAGTTATATGTTTCAAGTGTAAAACGTGTCACTTTGACCTGCAATGTAACAAGAGTTATAGATATCTGTGCAGTTCATGAAAACATGAGCCTCCGGTGATGAAATTGATGTTCCTGTTAATGGGCAAAACACATGTAGTAGCTTGCACAACTTGCTTGATTACCACAATAAGGCAAAGCTGCAGTTGGCCCAATTTGCAAGCAGCTGTTTGTAAACGTGCTGAACTCAGGTTGGGGCAAGTTGGGGGAGTTTTATCGTTAATCTGATAAGGTCAATATTCTCAGAGCATTGAACCGACTCCAGCTGGCCCGATCTGGATTCAGTGGCTTGAGAATGTAATGCCCTGAATGAATGAGAATATTCACAGGGTTGATGAGTTAGATATGTTATAATTGACTCTGTAATTTATGGCGGTCTGAAGTTATGCATTCATAGACCAGGCGGTAATTGTTTCCATTTGGACTAAAGTTTCCGACAATGTTAAACGTGTACAGTATTCCCCCCTGCCACACTCCAAATGCAACTGAGAACCACCACTCACACAGTAGAAATGAACAGAACGGATAGAAAAATAACCTCAAGCCAGTGAGTCTCGAAAGCCGCCGCTGTGCACAATAGAAATGAACGGAATGCCTGGAAATAATCCAGTTAAAAATATTTCCACAATGTTAATGACCTCTATGTGACTGTGCTACCCACTGGCACACTTTGAAGAAGTTGACTATAGCCTTGCCTGGCTAAAAATGAGCTATTTGAAAATATTATTGTTTGTGGTAATTGGCCATAACTGTCACCATGCACGCTAGGAACTAACAGTACAATGAGAAATGATCTTGTGTCTGAGTAGTTTGGGGAGTTTTTCTGTGCCGAGAGCAGTAGCAAAGCTTCCGTGCTTTTTAAGTGGCACTGAAGTTAAGTCTCTCACTTGTGACTAACTGGGTGGTGGTCCAACCATGCTGATGAGTTGGCCTGTGCTGGTAAAGAGGTTAAAAATAGCATCCTGAAATGACCAGCTGTCGCAACACCCTGGTTTTAGAGGAGGTCTGTAGGGAAGGGGGTGGGAGTGGAAAGCTATACTGCCTGCTTGAAAATGGGATTGTTTTGTTGGCCTTAACCCTTGCGTTCATGTTTTCGTCTTTTATAGGGGACACATTATGAGAAGTTTTCTTTAATGGAGTTTTTTTTTTTTTAATATGAATTAAACCCAGACGTTTTACAGGAAAAGTTAGTACACAACAGTTTCACAATTAACATGAACTCTGTCTGAAATATTGCTATTATTTTTAATTGCCATTTCACAAAATCCTCACAGATCATATCATCAAAATGTGATTATAATTTTCAAGATTCACAGTCACTCACATTTGAAAAATCATTTGGAAAATGGTGTGGTCAGTCATACCCGTACATATAAAGTTACGGGAGTGGTCCACCAGTCATGCCCGCCGACATAAAGTTGCGGGTGTGTGTTCTGTTTGTACTTATGAGTGTACACCATTAAGAGCGGAGGGGGGCGGTGTCAAGTAAACTCGGATATAGAAGTAGGCTGAGCAGCGGCTTGTTGTTAAGACACCGTGTGCAAAAAAAAAAAAAAAGACGTCAGGCTGTGGTTCACTACGCTGGATCGCTTTTCATGTGCGCTGAGAGTGTGCGACAAGTGTGCAATTCCGCAGTGGCGCATCTTAGAGGGAACATTGGTATATTTCTACTTGTAACAAATTTTACGTGCGTGATTTGTCGTGCTCGACTGTGCAGATTTGCGAGTGCGATGGAGCGCGGGCGCATACGTGCCTGTCAAATCACAGTGACTGACTCATTAAAAAAAGGGGGTACGATGGTCCGTTTATCCCATTTATTGGAAAGTTAGGCAAAATAAGCCCCTTGCACTCTTTTCACCAATCAATACAAAATTTAGAATACAAATATATGTCATAACTAAATGAATGCACAGAAAATTCTCAAGGAGCCTATAATCACAAAATTACATTTTTGGCTTTTTTTTTTTACCTAAATTGAGAAAAAGCTGGCATCAAACTTAGATCATTTTAAGGATATGCTATGAAGAAAACAACTTATTCGCAGCTCCCCCAATTTTTTTCCCCAATCTGTGGAAAGTGTTAAGTCATATGGGTGTAAAGTGGCCTAACCTAAAAGGAAAATAGTAGCAGTGTTTTTTACCCTGGGAAAGTCCAACATATGTGGATAAGTGTGGAAAAATAACGCTGCCACATTTTTATGTAAGTTGCATCAGTTGCTTCACTTTGAGGTGGAAAGAAAAAAAACTAAAGGGAGGCTTAAAATGCCAGGTTGTCTGCGCTGTCTCACTGAGGAAGATGAGCAGGGCATTTGAAGAGTGGATTAGTCTGGAGGGGTTTGGTGGTGAAGTTGGAAAAGCGCGTCCATATATAGAGAACAAGCCAAAGAACATCAGTCCTTCATGCAGATACAGCGTGTTAATCATTATTGTGAGGTAAAAGTAAAGGTCATGTCCACATTAGTCAATAGAAACTGAAAACGTAAGATACTGCATTGCAGGACTGTACTGAAGGTTGTGCAGTTCCTGCTGGTCTATTTCCTGACTTGTGTCCGCCTAAGCCAGCCAGAACCGTTTCTCCTTAAAAGGACGTGCGTCATATTGAGTTGACTTCCTCCTGATGACATCATCATTTCAGATTGTTATCACAAACTGTTTCCTGTTTATTTGCCCAAGCCGGGTTTCACCCGCAGCTTGAGGAAGTTGGATGGCGCTCTGTAGTTTTGAAGTGGTCCCACTTTGCAGTGATAAACTGTGCATCTTGGGCCTGGCAGTCATACTGTACACTGCAGGTACAAGATTGCAGGATAATGTAAAGTCTCTGATTTAATGAAACATTCTCAAACAAAAATACATGAGGTAAAACGCTGTATTCAATAATATTTGCCACTTGAAATGTTTTCTGTTCAGTAAAGTGCAATGATGTTAATGATGCCCAAAAGTGCTTTTTCGGTTTTGGACTGAAAGACTTTTGTCACTGAAATAAATTGGCAAAAACGGGATTGGGCTTTACACAATCACGATTGATTAAATGCAAGTTTCCTAATAATTGGTATGGTAACTTATTTCATTGTTTCATTTTTTAGCCTTGGTATCCTTGTTTTCCATTTCAGTAATTGTCATTTTGGTACATCACTAGTATATTTAAGTGCAATGTCTTTTTTTGTTTGTTTGTTTTTTAAATGTGCATCAACAATATGTCTTTTGAATAGAAAATGGAAACATCAGTAGTTACTTATTTTATAGAAAGTATACCATTCATATATTTTTTTTGTTTAGGTAAGGGTGACATCGATATTTCTTTATTTTTAGGAAATTGCATGTTGTTTTTCATAGTGCCACTTCAATAGATAACCTTTTTAGTGAGGTGGAACGGCAGTATGTTTTTTTTTTTTTTTTTTTGCATCTATAGTTTGACTTCATTTTAGGAACGTGTGCAGACTTAAGAAAGGGTAAATGCAATCGTTTGCTTTCTTCGAAGGAAAGTGTTCTAGGAAACAAGGTCAATGTGCGGCCAGGGCCTGACTGACATATCAAGTAATCTACAGAACGTATGCTGATATGGTCGTAAACCTGCAATGTATTTTCTCATTGGGACTAGTCAGCTGCTTACAAGTTGTTTATTTTTGTCCTTCTGACCTGGTTTAGTCTGCACATTTGCTGATTGTGGGGGTGAAAGTCCCAGAGCTGCTCCCATGTTTTCAGTGTGGTCCTGTTGAATTTGAGTACCTTCACTTCCATTTCCCAAATTAGACTTCCTTGACAGAAAATATAGTTACAAGACAGTAGCTGAATAGGCATATATATATATATATATATACGCTCAGGTAATACTCTGGATTCATACTGCAATTCTAAATGTAGTTGTGTTTTAGTTAGTGTGATTTGTAACTGCTGCCTACTTGAGATCTTGACATGGTTCACAAATTGTACCGTTGCCTTCATTTGCTCCCTAGAGGAGTCACCCTATTAGAAGTCCCGAATCAGATCCATTTTAGTCCATTTAGGTCAATATAAATAGCTATGATAGATGCTAAAAAAATATGCTTTGCCATGCTCTTCAGCCTAGTTAGGTTAATTTTTCTCATGGTAGCTGGACTATTACATCCCTAGAAGAGTCACTCGTTTCCCAAAAATTATCCCAGGGTGCTATTGATACAGTGAAGAAAATAAGTATAGTTTTTTTGGGGGGGTATGATTTTTATTTATTTATTTGTGTGATACAGCTGCAAATAAGTATTTGAACACCTGAGAAAACCAATGTTAATATTTGGTACAGTAGCCTTTGTTTGCAATTACAGAGGTGAAACGTTTCCTGTAGTTGTTCACCAGATTTGCACACACTGCAGGAAAGATTTTGACCCACTCCTCCACACAGATCTTGTCTAGATCACACAGGATTCTGGGCTGTTGCTGAGAAACACGGAGTTTCAGATCCCTCCAAAGATTTTTCTTTTGGGATTAGGTCTGGAGACTGGCTAGGCCATGTCAGAACCTTGATATGCTTCTTCCGGACCCACTCCTCCTTTCCTGGCTGTGTGCTTTGGGTCATTGTCATGTTGAAAGTCCCCAGTTCCCCAAAATCTCACAATACATGGCCACGGTCATCCTCTCCTTAATACAGTGCAGTCGTCCTGTCCCATGTGCAGAAAAACACCCCCAAAGCATGATTTCTTTTTAGATTTTCTCTCTCACAGTGGACATGCACCGACGATGAAAATTTCAGACCCCTCCATGATTTCTACGTGGGAGAACTTGCAATATAGCAGGGTGTTCAAATACTTGTTTCCGTTTATACTAGCAAGCAAACTCAAAATAGGTGAAAAAACATTATTATAAATTGCTGTTGTAGTAGTAATTCTTGGTTGACAAACAAATCACGAGCATGTTTATTTTGTTTAAAAAAAATAAAAAAAAGTTTGATTGGAAATGCACAAGTTGGGTGGGTACTTCCAGGAATAGTCCACTCATAGATGTGAGTTGACAGAAGAAAGCCACGTTCACCGCAATTTACCGCCTGTCATAACATATTGTTGTATTGTTTTATACTGCACTGCACACCCTACCATCTTAAAAGGAGCAACAGTACTGTACTTTGAAAATGTGCAGGCTCCGCTAGTGACTGGTACCATGGAATGTCCCAGTATATCATGTGCTTCTGCATCTCTTATCAGAAGCTCACAGTAATAACGCTAATCTCAGCGTCTGAGTCAACAGCACGATACTTTGCTTTGCGTTGACACAATAGTGGCTGTCATTGCACACTTGGTGGGTGGGCAGGGAACCCAGAGACAAAACTATTTGCATATGAGCAATTGAAAAGACAATTTTTCCATAAAATGTAAATCCAGAAATTATACAGAGTATACTGTATTTGTAGTTTGTAGTACTTTGCAGTTGTCAGGGAAGCTCTTGTACTGGACCTGTATGTTCCTGTTGCTTGGTCATGCTGACTGACATTGAGGAAATGATTATGCAAAAACGGAGGGGTTTCTCTCCCACTGCCTAGAGGCAAAGAAGATACAGTGTTCCCCCGTTATTCACGGGGGTTATGTTCCTTACACCTGTGAATAATGAAAATTTGTGAATGAAGGATGCAGTATTAATATACCTAGGTATGATATGTACCATACTTTTGCTACCATCAGATGCATTTAAAAGTTGTAAATTTTCTCCAAAATGGCCATTCTACCTTATGTCCACAATTGCTGTGTGACTTGTCCGGTGATGTACACTTAAAAACACTGGTTACACTGTTAGCATGTGTGCCAGCAAGTGTTTCAGTGCATATGTTAGCTGCCATATGATGGCGCTCACGAGGCAGTGAGGAACAATTGAATTTCACATCTGTAAGTAGGAGAACCTTACATTTGCCTATACACCGCCTGTGTAGGCAGGCCATTACTGACGATGCAAATGTCAGCACACTCACAGTGTGACATCGCAACTAAAAATATCACACCACAGCAAACAGAAGAAAATAACTGGCAAATAAAACAAATAATAGCACGACTCACAAAATAATTTACTCAAAACATGCAGTTTAAATGCTATTTACATGCTCCCAGAATGCTTTGCAGCACTATGCAGGTCATTACTGACGCAATGACCAGCATACGCAGCCAATGTGTGGCAATGTAAGCTTCTTCTGCTTACAGATGGGAAATGCAATTGTTCTTTAACTGCCTCGTGAGTGCCATCATATGGTAGCTTACATACACGCTAAAACACTTGCTGGCATGCATGCTAACAGTGTAACCAATGTGTCAGTGTAGTTTGTTGGACAAGTCACACAACAACATTTGCAAATGTTGGAACTCACTGTGCACATAAGGTGCACCACATTGTAAGGCTTCATGTCTAATGTGGCACCTTGTCAATTGAGAAAAGAATTTAAGACCTCTATGATTGTGAAAACACTGTAAATAAAAATGAAAAAAACATGGAGACCAGAACGGTGAATCGCGAATGGGCAAGTGCACACTGTATAGCCACACACGTCTACCACAATGTTAGAGGAAGGAAACGCTTACACATTCTCTGAGGCGCATAAACAACTCACGCTTTGAGAGGTCCTTTTAAGGAAGAGGCCCTTTATTCGATTCATTGCTGAATGGAGCAATGGCCATGTTGTCTCAACAGTATTATAAATACAGCCTCCAATTCTCTGTACAGAGTTTATAGACACAACATTCAGCAATGTTATAGTATGGTTCTGATTTACGGTAGAGCTCAATGACAATGGATGACTGGTCACTGGTAACTCACAAATTTACAAATGTATAAATAAAATGTTCCATTTTAAAAAAGTTGTCCTTTCCCCCACACCCCACCCCACCCTGTTCCTGTCTTATAGGCTGAGGCCAGACTGGCAGCAAAGAGAGCAGCGAGGGCAGAAGCCAGAGAAATTCGCATGAGGGAGCTTGAGAGACAACAAAAAGAGGTAAACGGTACAAATATGCAGTTAGCTCATAATTGGACCTTTATCTTTCATAAAAGCATAATAGTAACGCTTTATGAATTACAAATAAGCATTTTCCAACAAATTTTAGTAATTATAGCAAGAAGCTAAGAGTATTGTTTCAGTTGTTATTGGCAGAAAAACAACACTGTTAGTAATAAAGATTATAGCAACTAACATCAGCAACAGTTCAGGGTGTACCGTGCCTCCTGCCCAATGACAGCCCTCCTGCGACCCTCGTGAGGATATGCAGCTCAGAAAATGGATGGATGGATGGATGGATGTTTAAGAAATATGGGTGGAAGCCAAAGTACCTATTGAAAATCCATGTAACTATAGGAAGAGAACACAAACTCCACACAAGGGCCCAAGCCAAGATTCATACCTTGACTCTCTGGGTTTGACTCAACTGTGAGGCAGATGCCGTAATCACTCCATCCACTGTTCTACCCAATCCCTGTCTCGTCATAAAAAAAAAAAATAATCGTCAGTATGTATGCTTAACTCTCACTAGCTGGTTAGGGTTTCGCATCACAGTATGTGGTTCACTGAAAAACAGTGTCTATGTATTCTTTGTGCTAGAGCAAGTTGATTGGTTTTCTTGACAAGTCTCTTTCATGTCAGATTTTTTTTAATCGTGTTCCATTTTTAATTCATCAATGCTTTAATATGTAGCATTGGAATTAAACATTTGTATGTAAACATCAAGTAAAGTTGTCAGTGGCAGTGCTTCTATTTAATGCTCTTATGTTTAAAGTTCTGCATACTTATGTTCTTACTTGCTTATTATAAAATGTTTTTTCGCCCTCTGGTTTAGTATGTCTGATCTGTACCACAGGGGACTTTTCTAACTGCCTATTATTAGCGTCAAGTAATCTCATATGTAGACAGACCTCTGCCCTCCTCTTGCTACAACTCAACTATAGTTACCACTATTAACGTAGCTTAGGCATTACAATGCCGTAAATGTGACTGCTTTCTTTTTGTTATAGCACATTTGCTGTGTATGTTCTTAATACTGTACGCAGCCTACTCCAGAGAGGTATAATTATTGTATTCAGTCAAAGCCCAGGTGCTGAAGTCATAAGCACAGGATTACTGACCATTGTTGTCGTGTGTGCATCTGTGTGTGTGTGCGTGTGGGGGGTGGGGTGGTGTCTGTTAAATCCTTTAACTCGGTTCTAAAGTAGCTTAGCAGGTTGCGCTCCTTGGTCCAAGCTACAGTGTTGCACTCAGCTCGTGTTGTTGACATGAGCAAATGGGCAAACGCGTGGCAGGTACTCTTAGGTGTTTGGTATTGGATGATTTCGACCTGGACGCAATGGATGATGGATTATTGATTTTTCTATTGGATTTAAATTTAATTTAAGTTTTCTGAATCCTGGTGGGAGTTAAATTGCTACGTTCACTTCATGGTGCAATCTGTCCGATTGGCCACGTTCTTACCTACTGACTGTTGAAGGATGCGGCTTATCCTGGTACCCTGATGTCGACAAAAACGGCCGGGCGTCTCCTCGCAGGGAGGAGACTGAGGGCGGCCTTCACAAGGCGCACTCGGAGCCCCCCTTTCAAAGAGGGCAGCACAGTGAGTTTAATATGTAGCGGACGTACAAACATGATAAGATGATTGTTCAACTTATTCCATGAATGGGCTTATGTGGGCACTTGGCTTTTGAGCTAATTACTGTCCAGACGTAGGTAAGCAATAGTTTTGTCTGAGATTCTGTGGGGTTTGGTGACCCCAACTCCCAGTCCCCAAATTTGAGAAGCTTCTAAACTATACAGAAAATAAAGGATAATAGCGTCTAAATAGGAGCACCAAGCGATCAATGGTGAGGTTGGTTTCCTGATTTGGGACAAAACATTGCCTTTAACTATCATGACGATGACGTAAATAATATCATGACCTAGCAAAACCACAATAAAACTATATAGTATTCCTGAAAGACCGACACTGGTTGCCTCACTGGCCTGCCTGCTGCCCCATTTTGCCCCCCATATTATTTTTGTATCAGTGGTACCACGGTGCAAAAATCTGAGACACTGACCTCCACTACCAAAATGGCTGATTCAGTACTGACACATTCTTGAACTTACAACTTGTCTACAGTAACTCATTGGTACAGGATTGACCTAACAGAATGTGCGCCAGAACATTGGATTCGCAAGGCCAATTGTGGTATCAAGGAGAGTGTAAATGAGGTCGTAAAGGGGATAAGCGACAAATCTGCCCCCAAAAGCCAGAATTACAAAGCGGTCAATCCATTTATTGGGCAAGCATACAGTACAACAGAGGTGGTGCTAGTAAATCTATTTTAAGTGTGGAAATGATAGGACAAAAATGTCAGCAACTTGCAATCTGGAGGAATTTTACAGCCACGAATAAAACTACTAAAAATATTCTTCATATTCGTATTAAGATACTTAGACTATCATGACCTGAGTTCAATTCACAATCTGCAGTTTGGAATGGAAAAAGTCCATCTAAACATAGGTGATGAACTATGGCCCTGCCACAGTAAGCTTTTACAAAGAGAGACCTCATGGGTCCTTATGCCAAACCCGAGGCCATGGCATTAGTTTTTAAATAAAACTAGTGATATCAAAATATTGTGGCCTCCTGGATTCATAGTACAGTATTCTGCTGCGTAACAAAGTAGAAAATCTGTCATAAAGTTACATTGCTTTCAATACAACAGTGAGTGGCGAGCGTGATACTTCACACCCGTCTTAGGGCTATTACAGCTGTGACACCACCCCTGAATTGGGAATGTTGGCAGAATAAATCTGCTGTATGCTACATGAGTGAGGCAGGAAAAAAAAATCCCAGCGTGAGAATGTTTATTAAGTACTGTAATCATAAATTTGTGAGGGGAAAAATATATAATAAGAGGGAAAATGTATGCTTTTCTATCCAGAGGAACCTCAATAGAGCCGATTCGTTATATCGAAGCACTTTTTTTGAGGCCACATGGCCCTGTTACTGTGCAGTACAAAACTATTCTTTTGCAGGTTTTCTTCATGTCCTAAAATGCTCAGTACAGTACAAAGGTATTGTAAATAAAGTGCCACCAGAAAGTATTCACCCTCCTTCAGATTTTTCTACATTTTAGACAGCTGTGGTTCAGTTGGTAGAACAGGTTGTCCAGTGACCACAGGGTCGTCACTTCAAATTCCAGACCCAAAAGTTCCACATGTTGAAGTTTCCTTGGGCAAGATACCGAACCGTAATCAGGTCTGGCAGTGCCTTCCATGGCAGTAGCTGCCACCGATTGGTGTGTGAATGCATGTGTGAATGGGGTGAATGTGAGGCTTTGTAAACCTGTTTGGGCACTGTGATGGTGTTGATAAAGTGATGTAAGAGTGCACTCCATTTACAATTTTCCCATTTTGCTTTTGGTTGGCTGATTTGAGTATAGTTTTCATTTAAAAAAAAATCATTAATCATTCCATTATGACAATGTAAAAACATTTGTGTAAAAGTATATAAAGTCTAAACATTCAAACATAATTGGTACATAAGTATTCACACCCAGGTTTCATCAAACTGGGATTTCTAACTCTCACTGGAGCAGTTCACAGCAGAGTGTGAAGCGGCTGGGATGGGAAAATCAGCACCTCTAAATCTGAGACCATGGTCCTCAGTTGGAAAAGGGTGAAGTGCGCTCTCTAAGTCAAGGATGAAATCCTTCCCCAAGTGTAGGAGTTCAAATATCTTGAGGTCTTGTTCACAAGCGAGGGAAGAATGCAACTGAAAATAGATGGGTGGATCGGTGCAGCGTCTGGAGTGATGCAGACTTTGTATTGGTCCATTGCGGTAAAGAAAGAACCGGTCGATCTATGTTCCTACCCTCAACTAAGGTCACGAGCTGTGGGTCATGATCGAAAGGACAAGATCCGAGATACAAGCGAGATACAATGAGTTTCCTCTGCAGGATGTTCGGGTTCTCTCTTAGAGACATGGTGAGAAGCTCTGTCATCCGGGAGAGGCTCAGAGTGGAGCGGCTGCTCTTCCGCATTGAGAGGAGCCAGATAAAGTGGCTGGGGGATTTCATTTGGATGCCTCCCGGCTGCCTGCAGAGTGAGGTGTTCTGGGTACATCTCATCGGAAGGAGACCCAGGCGATGACCCAGGACATGCTAGAGAGACTATGTCTCTCGGCTGGCATGGGAACACCTTGGGATCCCTCCGGAAGAGCTGGATGAAGTGGCTCGGGAAAGGGAAGTCTGGATGTTTTTGCTAAAGCTACTGCCCCCACGACCAGACCTTTGATGAGCGGTAGAACATGGATGGATGGGACCCCAGTGTTCGCTTGCAAAGCTAAGAGAACAGTCACCCATAGCTAACGCACTCCACCAATAAGGGCTTTATGTTAGAGTGGCCAGACGTAAGCCACTTCTCACTAAAAGGCACATGGCAGCACACTTCGAGTTTGCCAAAAGGCACCCTAAGGATTCACAGAGCTGTAGAAACAAAATTCTCATGTCGAATGTTACCAAGATAGAACTTTTTCACCTGAATTGGAAGTGACATATTTGGAGAAAAAGAGGGACACTTCATTACCAGGCTAACACATCCCTACTGTGAAACGTGGTGGTGGCAGCATCATGCAGTGCGGGTGTTTTTCTGCTGCAGGAACTCGGCGACTAATCCGTATAGAGGGTAAGATGACAGCAGGCAAATTTTTCAAGAGAACTTGCTCTAGAGTGTTCTGGAACTCAAGACTAGGCCATCAATTCACCTTCCAACATGACAATGATCCTAAGCATACAGCCAAGAAAACAAAGGTGTGGCTGAATATTTTTCAAGAAAAGCAGTTGAAATCTTATGAGTTGAAAAAGTCTGAGGACAAAAGTGATTTTATTTCAGGAAAAAGTAGCAAATGAGAGAAAGTTCTGCTCCTTATGGAAATCTCTCTCTCTCTCTCTCTCTCTCTCGCTCGCTCTCTCTCTCGCTCTCTCTCGCTCTCTCGCTCTCTCGCTCTCTCTCTCTCTCTCTCTCTCTCTCTCTCTCTCTCTCTCTCTCTCTCTCTCTCTCTCTCTCTCTCTCTCTCTCTCTCTCATATATATATATATATATACACACACACCAACATTTATACTCACATTCACTCCCATGGATAATTGAGAATTTTTAATCAACCTAACAAAATGCTATGTCAATAGGAGCTAATAACTATGAATGCTCCCAACCAAACCCATACCACAGCATCACTGAGGCCCATAAATGGCAGTAGTGCACCTGAGCCCTATTGAATGTACCAATGCCCATAAATCTTCACTTGGATTCAGGTCGCACATACGGGGCAGTCAATGGACGCACAACTGAATTACTCATGAAGCAGGGGTTTGTCCGTCAGTGAGCCACTTCAGGCACTAAGGGCGCACAAAGAGTCCACGGTTTGCGTCAAGATTCCTTTTCTATGGTGGAGACTAATTTGAATGTAAGTCTGGATGCCACTAACCTACACTCACGTAGTAGGTCAAGATTCCCCATCCATTTCCAGTTTTCATTTTGTTCAGTGAGTTTTTTGATGTTCCTGACTGGAACCTAAACCTATTGGCTTTTACCTTTTACTGGCTGCTGCTGATTCATTTTTTCCTGACTGTTTCTCTTTGTCAAATTTCTGTTACTATTTCATTTTTTTTGACACGTTCCAATCTCTCTCCTCTCTCGCCGATTGCTGGTGGTGTGTAGATCTTTCAGGTGCAGAAGGTATGCTCCTTCCTTCAAAGCGTGTGATTCAAGCAAGTAAATGTGGCAATTGTTTAACTGTTTCATGATTTTTTTTTTTCTTTAAAGAAATATTATGGCTTGAATCCCAAATCAGATGACAGATCAGACAGCAAATGGGGAGATATTGAGCAATGGATGGTACCATTTTTGTACTGTATTGGCACTGGCTTTTCACTAAGTTCTATGCACGTTTCCATCCTTACTTGTTTTAATTTGTAATTTGGGTGTGTGCCATTTACACTGGATTTTTCATTGTTTATGTTTAGCACTTTACAAGCTAACAGATCGTGATAAATCAAAGCTTGATCCCCTTTAAAAATCCTCTTAACGGAGCAGAGTTGACTATTTGGCTTCCAGTCAACATGACCATCTGCCCTATCAGTGTGAACTGCATAGGATTTGCCGTGTCTAATAACTCATGGAATGACTTGGTTTAAATTTCACCAGGAAAGTTTTATGATGTGAAACTTGTTTGATGTGAATAATTACTAACAGTGTCTAAAGCAATGTAACATTTTTCTAATGCGATCGCCAACATACAGTGCTCAACACATTTATTTAACCACCTATCCCAAAGACACCTTCTGAACAGTTTTAAAGTCCCTGTAAAGTGAAAATTATCTTTTGAATTTTACACACCATGGAATGACTGTCATTAAAAACCTTGAATAATTTCAATGATAAAAATAGATATATATAAATTGAAGCTTCAAAGTCATGTTCTCCAAGCTTTGCAAAGGGAAGATGTATTTGCGATTTATGGGTATACCTAGCTAGCAAACTTTGTTGCAATTGGACCAAATGACTAGTATTGTAGACGAAGGTGCTCGAGTTCTTATAAAGTCAGTCAGGGTCAAGTCTGTAACTGGGCCCACGTTTTAGCCATGTCCCCCAAAAAAATCAGGAAAACCAAAATGGTGAAAAACCGCTTAACGTGATTACGCCACAACTGAGTGCTGCATTGTTCTCAGTATTTTTACTGTTCCAGCAGTTAGAAACAATTCTATGAATTCACTTTACAGATTCTTTAATTCCTGAAGTAATGACTGAGTTAGACCGTGTCAGGAATGTTTAATAGAACAACGCAGATTGTTTGATGTGAGCAGTTACAAATGATTATTAAAGCAACGGAAACCTTTGGGATTATATCAACAGGATAGAGTGGTTAACAAATGTATTAAACACCATGTCACAAAGAGAGTGTCCAACATCATGAAGTGCTTTAATGTGAACTCTTTCAAATCTACCTCAATCTCCTGTGTGTGATCCGCGTGCGTCTTTGTGGCGTCTCCATCGCTCTTCATCTCCTTTTCCTTTCCCGCCCTCCTGCCATCCTCCCACCATGCAGGAGGACAGTGAGCGATACTCACGGCCCTCGCAGGCACACATGGTTTGTATCCCTCACTCTTGCTTTCATCTCATCCTTCCTAAATTTATCCAGTTTTTTGCTGTCCTGTAGTTATTTTTACCCAAATGGTTACTGCATGTAAAAAAAAAAGTGTATAGACATATGCATACAAATATTCGTTTCCACAAAGAAACTTCCTGTCTTGAGATGACTTTCCATGCTTATCGAGAACAATTTCTCAATCCTAACTTTTTAAAATCTTTTTTTTCCCTCACACAGCTTTCAGATGATGACGAGCGGATGTCAGTTGGAAGCCGTGGCAGCGTGAGGGTCAGTATCAAAATGCTTTTAGCACTTCTGAATTCAGTTTCTACTTCGTTTCCCTTGTCAGTGTGTGTTGTCAGGATTTTTTATTTAAAAATTGTTCTCTTGAAATGCCGCGCAGACAGACAGGACTGACATAGGAAAATTTATTATTTAAATGCTTGGATACAAATTGTTGGGTCTCTGGAGTGACTACCCACCTTATGTCTGAGTTTTAAGAACTGCCTGTTTCCAAAAATGGGTCTGAGCAAACTGCTCTGAATTTTGACGCATGCTACGGTGACACACAGTCCAACTTCGGTAGCTCGGCTGTGGACAGACACACTATTTTAACTGTATCTAATTTGCAGACTTGGTGATAAAATGCTGTCTATATCTTTATGGTGGCTCATGCACCTTTTTTAAGTCTATGAGATCAAGTTAACCAGTACCTCCACTGCTATCCATCAGGATAATGTTGATAAGTGCGATAGAAGATGGTGGGGTACACAACACAGCAGGTCATTTGGATGAAACTCCTCAAAACAGACTTTCAGTGAGGCTCTAAAAAACAGTGACATGTAATTCTTGTAACCCGTGATCATTTAGGTATTTTGACCAAGGCACGTCACAGATGTAATAAGACAGCTGGGAATTGTTTACAATTATTGGAAAATGTTTCTTTTTAAAGGCGAGTCGTGTACAGAAGTTGATGTTTTTGTATCTCTTGTACAGTCGGATCTTGATGCCATTTATGGTGCAGGGGTAAGCCTGATACTGTGGAATGGAGAGGTTTCAATAACATAATTGTGGGTGTGTGTGTGATTTTTCTTTTCTGGCTGGCTAACTGGCTGTGAAATTAATTTTGAGCTCATATAAACCCAAAACCAGTTTATCCGGGCATGTACGGTATCTACTAAGAAAATGTGTCATGCTGCTCTTTTGCACTATATTAATATCCTCTGACCCAATTGTACTGATTCTAATTGTGGCAATATCATCTTTGGTAACATTGTGGTTTTGTCTTGGGTTTTATATATTTTAGCCATTATCTTGATTGTTTATTCCCATTTTTACCAACCCGATTTGAGGCAACATGCTCATTTTGTATTATAAATCTCAGCACACCACAATCAGAAAATATGACGAAAATTATGATTACTGAAATAATGCTGATCTTTGAAGTCGTTTCAGAGAAGTTTGGCCTATTTAATTGAACACAAATCTGATGAACTTTCAGGAAGCCATGACGTCTTCTTTTGTATGAATAACTAATTATTATACCTTCTGCCATCTAATGGGAGAGCATTTATTGTTCTGTCCCTCACTGGCATAGATGGACAAAGATTGTTTAGTAGCCGCTTAGTAAGTGGAACTCATCTGTTTAATTCCAATATTAGGGATGAAAATCTAAAATCGTTTTTTGTTCCTGTTTGCAGGAATCCGATTCCTAGTAAACATTTGGTTGCTTGCCTCACATTGCTGCTTATTGATTCCTCTTACATTAAAAAAAAAAAAAAAAAATGACACACATCTAGTGTATTTTGTCAACTTTTAACTGCATGGCGTCAAGGCAGAAGGCCCCTAAAGTTTGGCCATTTTTAACACAAAATATGTGTTTAGAACACTCTGATGATCTGCTACATTTTGCAAAACTTAAATGTCTTCAAAGGTGAGATATTTCCAATGACGTCACCACAGTCCTTAGACCAATCGGATAAATTAACAATAGAAAAAAAACTTAACGCTTCACCTATCACCTGTGTTCTCTGACCTCTATGACACACAAGATGGCGTAATTGGAAACCTATCCAAATGCATAGCAGAAACATTTTTTGTTATCACATTAATAATGACAATAACTGTAATTGTATGCAAATCTTTTTTGTCATGTCCTAACCCATTGAGAATCAATGCAAATTGAAAGACTTTCAATATTGCTAATTCGTTATCAATTCCCATACATATCTCTTATTCGTATATCTTTGTCCTTTGGTTATTGTGACCTGATGTGCGTGGGTTTCTGGATCTTAGCATGTTGTCTTGGGAAAATAACCTGCAATAGCGTGATTCTATATTTGTTCATGAACACTGTCTTATCTCACACTGATATCATTCTTTGTCATTTTTA
This sequence comes from Syngnathoides biaculeatus, assembly GCF_019802595.1. Classification (NCBI taxonomy): domain Eukaryota; kingdom Metazoa; phylum Chordata; class Actinopteri; order Syngnathiformes; family Syngnathidae; genus Syngnathoides; species Syngnathoides biaculeatus. The sequence continues at coordinate 17,122,954 of NC_084653.1, read as the reverse complement.
AGGGCTCATCCGTGCTTTCGCATAAATCTAAGAAAAAGAAGAAACATAAGCACAAAGAGAAGGATGTATGTAAAGCTAAATGATTGTGGCTTGAATGATCACAAAGAAATTAAAAATCACTTTCATATTTGTCCTTTGCAGAGGAATGGCCATGATGATGAGTACAGTGTTCTATCCAGCTGGGTTAGTAGCTGTTTGTCAAACTGCTTAACTTCAACATGTCAACAAATTTTTCAAATTGATTTGTGAACACTATTGTGCACAGTAGAGTTGTGGTTTGAAAAAAAAACTAACATGTGAATAACTTGTACTCTAAAGTTGCAGACTTTAACAGAACAGAATATCCTGTTTCTTGCTTTTAGTGAAAAGAAAAATAGAAGTGCTTCTTCCCATTGTGTGGAATATGTGTGTGTGTACATAAATTTTGTTTCCTTGATTGAGATAATGCTGACCTTCTACTTTGTGTGCTGGATTGTGGCTAATCCTATAGGCTGGATTTGATCAAAAATTCCCTTTGAGTAATACTGTAAGTGACACTCAAAAGAATGCATCATTTCATGCTCGTTGCTTTATGGCAATTATGAAAAACTGCATTGGATGACCTATTGTAGGATGTGAACTGCCACTGTGAAATTGGGTGAAATTTAACATTCTACAATGACGACTAATGTTTCCCCATTATTTGAGGGGGGGGTCTATATTCATACTCCCCCACTATTAATGAAAATCCGCGAATAATGGAGGCAGTATTAATACACACTGGTTGCACTGTCAGCAAGCATGTCAGCATGTGTTTTAGGGTGTATGTAAGCGCTCATGAGTCATGAGGCAGTGAGGAACGATTGAATTTCACATCTGTAAGTAGAAGAAGCTTACATTGCCCTACACACTGCCTGTGGAGGCAGGTCATTACTGATGATGTTGTACACGGACACACGGTATCACATCAAAACTAAAATTATAACACCACAGCAAATTTTAAACCATTAAAAGAATGACTCATAAAATAATTGACACAAAACCTGCCCTTTAAACACTATATACATCCTCCCAGCATGCCTTGCGGAACTGATTACCTTCATAGTACATTCTCTCACCACAAGCACATCTATTCAATATTTGGCTGTCAGGAAACATTAACTTGAAAATATGACTTCTGAGGACTTGTAAAGATATTGACAATTTATTACATTTATTGACCACAGAACTTTGGCTGGTAGACCTTCTGTCGCCGCTGTTACATCCAATTTAATCTGATTCCCTGTTGAAAATGGAGCCCCTGCATCCGTGGCTATCTGTGGTGCAGTAACTGCTTATAATGAAACGTAAAAAATTGTACATTTGTCAGCCAACATATGCTTCTTTCCATTCATGTGGCTTACCACTGCTACTTCTTCCATGTATGATACGTCGAAAGATTCTAAGCAAAGTTGGTGTTTCACACAGCCATGGTCAGGGTCTTTCTGTGTCAAAATTTGAAACCTCTCTTTAGATAGCCACTTATTTTTAAAATGGTACTCTGGTGGCATTGTGTTCGCTTTGCAATCGTCATTCGGTGAACCACTAAACACTTGCCAACGTCGTCACCAGTCAGACCTTCTGTATCACGCTGTACACCGGTGTATTGTACGTAAGCGCACTGTATGAATTTGAATTGTAATTATTTATTTTAATCACACTTTATTTACTTCATTTGATTTGTTTTATCAATCTAAAATACTGTCTATGCAGGATATCCCTGACTTTTCCCAAAACATTCATTTAAAAAGGAAAAGGATCTGGAAAATGCATTTTCCAGGTTTTCCATGGCTGTGTGAACCCTGCTGTATCCAACTAGTTGGGAACAAAATCATTTTTTTGTAAGCTACTTTTCTGCAAACTAGATGTTCTGTAGGATTCTGACATAACACTTTGACTAATTACATAATACTGCCCCCTCATCGAGTTTCTCCCCCGGGTGAAGACCCCACCAGATTTTTTCCAATGGGCAAAGACCCAGCATTTTAAACCTTGGATCGACTACACAGAAACAGTACTGTGTGAAAGCCAAAAGTTAAGCAGATTTGGAAGCAGAGACCAGCTTTTAAGAACGTTAGCTTCTGATGAGGGGAACATATTTGATTGCCCACGTGCAGCAAGTGTAATTTGGTGGCTTGATGATGAAGTGCATTGTACTCAGGTTGAAGTGGTCATTCCAACCAGAGTAAGCATTTTACACGTTTGGGGGCTTTTCTTTCATGTTGCTAAATTCAGCCTTGTCTCAAAAAAAAAAAAAAAAAAAGAGTGAGAGGATTGTTGTGTGTGTGTGTGTGTGTGTGTGTGTGTGTGTGTGTGTGTGTGTGTGTATATATATATATATATATATATATATATATATTTTAATCCTTTATTTTGACAAACGATTGTCAAGACATGTTTAGACAGAACTGTTTGAAATTGTGGCTGGCCCCTTTTAAAGTCTTAAAGTCTTCATGATTCTGAACTCACCCTTGATCTAATGCACTTTGACTCCCTCTTTCAGGCATCTTACGTCCCCTCTGACTTTTATAGCCTCAATGGTGTGTCCACTGGCAGGAACCTGGGGTCAGCTGGTTCCTACCAGGTTCGTATGAAACAAAACGCACAAAAAAAAGAAAAGTTCTCCCCTCATCTTGCACTTTTTTCAAGACACTCTTTTGGCAACATCACACTTGATCAGTCAAACATGTCATATGCATCATTTCATTGACTTTTTAGGGACTCACTCGTCATTCGCGCACATTTGGCTCATACTTAAGCAGCCGATTCGTAGCTTTTTGGCTGCACGGCAAAGGATCTGAAATTCAGCACTGCCAGTCAATTACTTTTTAACTCCATGAGTAGTTTAATAGTTTAGTCCAGCTGTGCCTGTGGTTTCTTATCCTTGAATAGTAATATATCAAAATGGAAACATGCCGATGCATGAGCATATAGCGAGTGTGTTGTGTGTTGTCTGTCATGTTGCATCAAATACAGACCTCCTTATATGAGGACAGTGTCTGCTCTGGGTCGCGGCGATTCTCCGGCTCCAATTCTGGCTCCCATGTAAGTTTTTTTTTTTCTTTTGTTTGTTAGGTTTTATTTTGGAGCATTGTGGTGTTTTCGACCTCGAGTGTGAGCTTCTGAAATGATAAAGTAATTTTAAGTTGGATGTGGAAAGTTTGCATTTGTTTTGACATGAGTGTGACAGTCTTTTAACAGAGCGTAGGAGATGTTTGAAACTGTTGTTCATCTTCAGTGTGTGCACAGTGTATGCACCAAATATAGTAAATGCCAGTTATTCCTAGGAGAAATGAACTGACCCCTGCACCAAATAATGGGGGAAGAAAAACACATAGATTGAAACCAAGACTGAGAAAGGCCTTTTGATGGGAAAATTATTTATTCATAGTAAACCGTTCGTCACATGGACGACTGGTGACCACATCTGCCTCACAGTTCTGAGGACCAGGGTTCCAATCCCAGTCCCACCTGTGTGGAGTTTGCATGTTCTCCCAGTGCCTGCCTGGGTTTTCTCCAGGTTTTCTCCCACATCTCAAAACATGCATGAAGAGTTAATTGAAGACGAAAAGTGCCCGTAAGTCTGAATGTGAGTGCAAATGATTGTATGTTTATATGTGCCATGCGATTGGATGGCATCCACGTTACCACTCATCCAAAGATAACAGGGATAAGGTCCAGCACCCCTGCGACACTTTTGGATAAGCAGTAGAGAAAATGGATGGCTGGATGGATTGATACACTACTTAGAAACATGCCGTGAGCAATGCTGATTCGCTGCATGGCTTTACTTACTCGTCAATGGTTTTTTTATATGGCATTTGCTCTTAACACCACAAACTGTCATCTTTTCTTGCAATCATGACACTATATACTACTGCAACACATAGAATACCAGTGTGAGGTCTTAACTTGTCCAATTTACAAAGGGTTTTTATTTCTCACCTTCATAGTTAATGTGATAAACTAAGACATTACCACCGAATCCACTGGTGTCAAACGTAAGGCCCGGGGGCCAAATCGAGCCTGCCATATGATTTTATGTAACCTGTGAACGCAAATCGTGCGCTTCCATGGTTTTTGCTAAAATCTGTGGTTAAACAAAAGTTTATTCTCAACTTCTGACTTATTCTCAACTTGAAAATCCGTGATGATCTCAAATCAAATTCAAATCCAAGCACACCAGCAACTACAGGGATCTTTGTCATTTGACTGAGTTACAAACCAATATTTTACAGACAAGCAGAGCGAGGCCCTTCTCCATGCCTACTGATTGGAAAAACCTATTAAACGAATTATCAAGCGATAATCACACCTCCATCATCAGTTAGCTTGAGCATGCAATGAGGACTCTCTATAACAACCCTTGCTGAACTTAACTCCTCCCAATATCCAAAATCTCAGCCAGTGAAAAATTTTGCATTTTTTTTTTTTTTTTTTAGCATTCTTTTTGAACACCAAATACTACTCTCCTATTAACCAGAACTTTGGTGACATCTAATGGCATCGAAGTACTTTGTGAGTTTTAGAACAAATACAGTAATTGAGGGTAGGTTCCACCGGGAAAAAAAAAAAAAACACATACGTAATTTTAAGACTTGCAAACAAGGGTTCACTGTTGTTCCAGTTGGGGCATCAACAAAGCATGCGTGTGGCACTAACGTGACCGTGTTACTCCAGCTGGCTAGATGAAAAGTATAACCATGTGTTTTCTCAGCAGCCTGTAGAGTACGGTAGCTACCGCAACTCTAATTCCAGAACCTCCAGCCGGGCCAATTCTGTCCATACAAGTCCAGTGGTGAGCCCTCTGGATAGCCTGCCTTTTGTGCCAATCATTGAATACAGCTACCGTTGTGCACTTGCTTTTGAAAGTATTAAATCCTTTGGTGGTGGATGGTTGTGCCAGTTTTGTGTGGGTTGATTTTTCTTAGTGCCCAATGTAGTTAATTTGAATGGACTTTAGTGACATCTTGTGGCATCAAAGTGCACAAAAACAGTTGAGTCTTTCAACAAATAACTTGGGATAAAGTTCCACAGGAAAAAATAATAAAACACAAATAGGTAACTTAGTGGGTTCACTGTTGTTCCAGTTGGGGCATTAACATGGCATGCGTGTGGCACTAACATGTTCATGTTACTGGACTTGGCTGGATGAAAAGTGTAATAACCATGTGTTTTTTCAGCAACCAGTAGAGTATGGTAGCTACCGCAACGCCAACTCCAGAACCTCCAGCCGGGCCAATTCTGCCCATACAAGCCCAGTGGTGAGCCCTCTAGATAGCCTGTCTATTGTGCAAACCATTGACTACAGCTCCCGTTGTGCACTTGCATTAAAATCCTTTCCTGGTGGATGGTTATGCCAGTTTTTTTGTGGGCTGATTTTCCTTTGGGGCCAACATTGACTTGATTTGTTGTATCTCATCCCCTGGTGACCAATCTAGGATAACTGTGGCTCTGTTGCCAGTTTGTTAAGAAGCTCTTCCAGTAGCAGAGAACTCCCAGGAGATTTGGACAATGTTACTATTCCTGATTTTTCTGACGTGAGTCTCATTTCTGTCTGCAGGAGGCTGCAGCCTTTCAGATTGCTCTTTTAGTCTTCTGCATGTGCAGCCTTCCTGTGATGCACTTAACCAAACAAGGGTTTGCATTTGTCTTGTCTGTTTGTTGATCAGTTGGTTGATTTGTGAGGACAGATTTAAATTAACTGTCAGCTCAAAAACTGTAGTTTATTCTAAAATTGCTGCAATTGGCTGACAACCAGTTCAGGGTGTGCCCCCCACCCCAAGATAGCTGGGATGGCCTCCAGCACGCCCGTGACCCTATTGAGGATAAGCAGTACAGAAAATGGATGGAACCTAAAATTGCGTTCTTTAATTTCTTGTTTGATATACTTATCCTAGCCCATAGTTTTATATTTACAGCTGTTGTATCTTAATATTTGTATATGAATTGTGAAAGGGGAATTAGTTGGGTCTGGAGTAGAACAGATCAGAGTATCAGAAATGTGGTCACCTAATTTTCATTTGATCAGTATCAGTCAAAAAAGATTGGACCTCGTTTTCTTAACAAAATGTAATCTTGGTGAACATAATGTCAAATGTACAGTTCAGACAATTTGGATAAGTTGTTTCATAATGCATTCCAGAGGTACGTCAAGTATGAAATGAATCAATAAAGGGAGTATTTTTTTGCTGCCGATTTCCTATAATGAATGTGTACAAGCGATTTTAAATTCTCTCGGATTATGACGATTATATTTGGCAATGTTTCCGCTGTATTTGACACAAGGTCAGATCCTCTACATGAACAGTAATTTGGTTGATAGGTGTTGAAGCGGTGCCTCCTCATCTAAAATCACAAGTGATTTTCTTTTTTCGTGACTTTTTTTCTTCACACTCTGTGCTACCATAATACATCTCATGGCCCATCACATCGACGTAACCCCCTGGCTCCGGCCTTGGTAATTATGGTAGCTCAACGTTGGCCCATTGGGGAACTGGGTGAGCAGTGGCTTCATTAGGTGTTTTGACAAAACACCTCGGACCTATTTTTTAAGTTGGGGGGAAAGAAATACATTTCGCCATTGCAAATACGTGTGATACTGACGAGTGACTTGAATTACGGAATTGGAGACTGGTTTGTTTCGCTGCGTGTGGTTCTGTGCCCAGTGGTCTACATGTCAGCATGGCTTTGCTCTAATTTCCTTTTTATCTGTCTATACAGGTAGATGACAGGGATTATCTTGAGAAAGTAAGTGCAACAAGAAACACTGAACTACCTTTTTTTTTTTTTCCTTTTCTCTTGTTAACTTGTTAATGTAATTTGTTTTTAGGGTTCTCGAGCGGCTTCTGCATTAACGACGACAACTCTCGCCTCTCTCGGTGCGACTTCCTCACGAAGAGGAAGTGTAGAGACTTCCATCACCGTAGATGCTGAAACTGCCACAAGAGAAATTAAGGTACTGCTGCAGTCCATCTGTGTTCTCTCTACAAACATGTCTGTATCGTCCCTCCTGCTTCGCTTCTGCTGATCGCTCTCACTTTTAATGCTGCTCTTATTCACTGCCGCTGCTCTTTTCACCAGGAAATTCATGAACTCAAGGATCAAATTCAAGATGTGGAGTCCAAGTACATACAGAACGTAAAAGAAGTGAAGGTATAGGACAGACGGACTAATTGTGAATGTGAATTAATTTGATTTAACAACGTTGAGAAATAACACTCAGATCTGGGTTGTTCTTGCTAGCACCATAACGTAGGGTTCTGACATTGCACACTTTTATTTATTTATTTTTTTGGGTGTATGCACCTGTTGTGAGAAGCTAAAGGTCAATACCCCCATGGTGATGCTAGAAATGGTAGCACAGAGTTCCCTCAACTACATTGCGATTTATTATTCTTACATTGGCTGTATTGCCCATTTTTAATACTATAATTTTCTTTGGATACTTAATGAGATTTCTCAGTTTATCATTTTTCTACTGTGCCAAAGATCAGGACACCGGGACACCGTGTCTTACTTCCTCCATTTTCCCCCTCCCGTTTACAGTCCCAAGTCCACCATATCAGCATTCAGGATTCAGTCCGACAGCCTCTCTCCTATTAGAGGAGCTTTGTGACATTGCCGCGCCGCCGATCTCGAATAAAAAAAATTTCCATGCAATGGTGTATCGGATAAAAAAACCCTCTCCGCTAGCCGTGCAGTGACATGACATTCTGTGGTCCGGTATCCTCAGCACACATATAATGAACGGCAAAGTTGACGTCGCGCTTAAGACTTTAAGATTTCAGATCATTTCAAGACAAACACCAGGTTACTAAACCCAAAATTCGTCTCCTATGTCTTAGACTAAAACAAGGCCGGGTTTAAAGATAGTCAAGTCTGAGATCGAGTCCCAGACCCAGTTCTATTATAACACAATGGCAAACTAATTCCCATAAAAAGGCACTGTCAACAACTCGTGCTAATACCTCTCCCAACAGAAATGTCGTCAAGGCTAAAATTCATAGTTGAGATTAAGTGTACATTATGACCAGGTTGACAAAATCCATAAACCCATTAATGGTCTTTATACCATGACCTATTTGCATAATCATTCACTGTTCAATTTAGTCTCCTGTCAAGCAAGTATGCTCATTGCTTTAATGCTTTCTCTTGTTGTGTTTCTTCCAACCTCATCTTCTTGCACAGCTTTACCGTTAGAGGAAAATATTATAAAATAAAATGTAATTTGGCCAAATTTAAATTTTATATACTGCAACGTGTCGGTACATTTTTACAGGATGCCTTAAAGGAAGTGGAGGAGAAGTATCGCAAGGCCATGGTGTCTAACGCCCAGCTGGACAATGAAAAAAACAACCTGATGTACCAGGTGGACACTCTGAAAGACTCATTGATAGAACTAGAGGAACTCCTTTCAGAGTCAAGGCGGGAATACGAGGAAAAAGTCAAGGTATGGCATGCATGGAGTGATAACTTTCAACTGCAATTATGTCTTCCCCTTTCTGGATTGTCATTAGAATAGAGGAAAAAAATAGAACTTTATTTTCACTGCCACAGGAACAATCAGTGATTAAAGTCCTCCGGATTATCCTGGAATTCTGGATTTTTAAATTTTCTTGAAAATTGTTCCGGAAAATTGAGGAAAAATTGCCTAAAATTAATCCGGATATTAGTTGACAACATTGAACGAACATTTGTTTGAGTTTGTTGTTTTGCTTTCACGAGCATAGCCATGTTGAGGCACTTGTAACAGTTCGTTCTTCCCCTCGTGTTTTCTGAAGACGTGTGTTTATTTCATAAACGTTAACTAAATAAGTCTGCTCCAAAACAACTGGTATTCACCCGGAAACAGGAAATGCATGTTAACCGTGCTGAGCATGTATGGAGCATTTACGAAAGTGCATGTTCAGAACTGCTTCACGTAATGCGAGCGCATATACGTCAACAGTCATCAACATCATGAGGACATGTCAAAGGAAATTCACTTACAGCAGGGGTTATCATCGCGTCCATCGCGAGGCAGTGTGACAGCGTAAAAAAAAAAAAAAAAAAAGTCTGCCATCCACCTCTTCGCTTGATTCAAGTGTGGCCAATACGTCGAGCGCATGCACATAAAGGCGCGTTCTAGCAGGCCGGCCTCCTATTTACGGCAGTTACGTGGTGCCCAATTTTTTTTTTTTTGGGTCAGGACTTAGAAATTTTGCTTTCAATTTTTGTCTGAATTTTGTTCACAGATATTGCCAGAATGCACCACAGCCATCCATTTTTTTTTTTTTATTTCCCGGGGAGCATGCCCCTTGGCCCCCCTAGTCCTCGTATTTTTATTTTCAGGAATTTTCACGAAAGTCCACTTTCATCTCTAAACAATGGAAAATCAATTAGACATCTTACAATTTGCAGCGTGAGATAAAAAGAAATATATATACACACAGTTATCAAGACAATATTTTTTTAAGGAACGTATAATTGTTCAAATTTGGGAGAATAACTGGATTATAAAAGACTAAAAAAAGCATTTAAGAATGAAATGTGCTGCTGAGTGTCAAAAAAAAAGTCATGTTTGTCCAAGCCACTTATCTTGTTTTTTCTTTCCAACAACAAAAATACGTAAATCCAGATTTCCATTTCTTAAATTTCTATAGCTTTTTGAATGTAGCATAACTTTTTTTCAGTTTCACGTTATTACAGTGACTGCGGGTTTTTGTGGATGTGTATATTCATTCACTCCTAATCACTACAGGACTTTGAACGCGAGAAACATGCCCACAGTGTGCTTCAGTTCCAGTTCAATGAAATGAAATGTACACTGAAACAAAGCGAGGAGCTTCTAAATGTGAGTATTTACATGACAGTGTAAAAGATTGTCTGTCCCTCTAAGCAGAGGCAGTGGCCATGAAACGCATGCTAGGATTTCACTTCACGCAGATTTTCCTTTCATACACAAAATATCTTTTTTTTTTTTCCTTTACCTTCTATTCCAACTGTCTCCTCTTTTGCTCCTGTAGGAGATCCGTCAGTTGCGTATGAAACAGGAGGGTTTTGCTAGGGAGATAACTGATCTGCAAGAGACAGTGGAGTGGAAGGATAAGAAAATTGGGGTACGACCCACTTCTGCAGCTTTTGTGTTTTCATCAGCTTCGGCCAGCATGAAATTGGCCTTACTGTTCCACTTTCTCTTCTAACTCTTGCAAAATGCTTTGCCTCTCCTCTCTATTCTGCAATGTAAATCTGCTCAGGCCTTAGAGCGACAGAAAGAATACACAGATGCAATCCGAACTGAGCGAGACGAACTCAGAGAAGAAGTGGTGAAGCTGAAAGATATTCTGAAGGTATACTGTTTGCTCAAGATGTCAGAATCAGTGGTGCGTTTAAAGTTCTATGGCAAGTTGCAAAACCTGGTCACCATGCTATACCCAAAGAGGATTTTTTGTTCAGTTCATTGTTGTTCATCACTTGTATGTGGTTCCAATTTTGTAGCGATCAGAAAGACTCCAGGACAAGTTTGTTTTTGAAGGACCCTTAAAATGGCCAAAATGATACTAAAACGGCCACTTCATACCAAAATAACAGATTTCCCTTTCGTTTCACGGCATTGTTTCTTGTAAAATTTGTCCGTTTACTCACAATAGATGTGCCGACTAAAATCATGTTGGGATTGGAGCTTTCCCCCCAAGTGATTGATCTAAGGAAGATGCAATGAAGAAATCTCACTAAAACTCTGGAATGTTGGTGGGCATGTCTGATCACAGGATGAATGTAAAAATCTCAAAGACTTGCCAGTTATTGGACAGGAAGTTCGACAATTTTACTTTGAAATAGCCATTTTGAGCTAATTCAGGGGCTCGTACTTTGACCAACTCATACGAGAAAATTTGCCTGAACATATAAATCTTGATCAGCAACAGGTTTCTTAGACAAAGGAAAGCTGTTGATTGCCATTTTTGGGGGGCCCAAGCCATTTTATGTGCGTGGAGCATGTCATGAAAGTTTGATCTTTCAAAGATTTGCCATGAAAAGGCATGAGTAGTACTCATGAAGTACTTTTGCACCCCAACTAAACATTACGGTATTTACCTTGCTATTTTTTGTGCAGAATGACTTAGTGTATGAATTGTATTATATATTTAAGGCTGAGAATACTTCACTGTATTTTGTCCAGAAACACGGAATAGTACTGGGACCCGATCTGAGCATCAATGGCGATGCTGATGAGACAGAAAGCGACATCACAACCAGTGGAGACGCCGTTCCCCAACCGACTCAGGGTTCGCCGGCCTCTCCGCCGGAGGGGAACAGCATGCTCGGTAAAACGCACTTGGGAACCAAGCATCTTTTCTCTTTTGCATGGCTTTTCAGCAAACCAACTGAAGATGTTTACTTCCAAATTTTCACTATGAGTACCTCAATTCCTGTAGTTTTATAATACACACTGATTTTAAATGGACTTTTTGTTTACATGTGTTTTATGCATGAGAAATTATGGTACACTGAGTAAAAAAAGGTCATTTATGGCACAAATTAAACTCATAAGTCAAGATGCCACTGTACATGACATTTTTCATTCTGTGCTCATTTGAATTTTAATAAATGTTTCTTTATAGTTGCATCTTCAGTTTTTTTAAGCCTTCATGATGCTTCTTATAATACCACTGATTTGCCTTAAACAGCTTAAAGAGGAACTACACACTGCTGCCATTAAGGGTGGTCAAGCAGCCCTGGATCACATACCGAACAATCTGTTACATGTATCAGTTATTTCTTCATGTGAATTTTAATTATATCAACAGCACATAGTGACGACTCAACACTTCTAAAAGCAAGTGTGTGTAGTTTCTCTTTGACAGACCTTGCATCATTTTCTGGAAGAATTGTGATTTTCTGTGGGGGGGGGGAATGTGCACGTCAACCTTTACAAGAATATATTTTTTTTATTCTATAGTTTTTTCCCTCTATATCCTCAGAGTACATTCCCAAAACATTGTGAAAGTTGTAGTTTGTGGTATTGGCTAAGGTAAGTGGTGGTGCTGCTGTATTGACACCACACAGATGTTCTGCTGTTTGTTGAAAGTTTAATTGCTATCTTTTCCCTGCCTTCTCTTGCACCTCTCGTGCTTTCCCCATGGTCCTTTTTCCTCTGCGGTTCTCTGAATCAACCAGGAGCTTAGCCTTCTCTTCTGCTGTCGCTCTTTTAGTGAAGATTACTCTTGAAACTGGTGTCTCCCATTTGGCGTCCTATTACAGTCTGCTCTTCATGATTTCTCAGGAAGGTCAGAGGAGACTCAGTTGAGAAGTAGTGGAAAGGAAGAGTTGGATCAAGAACGTCGAGAAGTGTTTGAGGAAGACCAGACGAGCCACCTGAGTGCCGACAGGCTCTCTAATACTTCTGAGCAGTCAAGCTCAATTAAAGAAAATGACAGTAGCCAGGACTTGCAAATTGAACTGCCAGTCAGAAAAGCCAGAGAAGAAATACCTCTCAATGCTATAATTCAGGGAAATGCAGCAAGTACTCCTGAAACCCTTCCACAATTGAACCCTGATTTGGAAACAGGAACAGAAATAAATGACAGTGACCTCGAAGAAAATTCAAATGACATTGAAAAGCCAAACAAACGTGAAACCAATGAGAACATCAATTTGATTACATTAGAACCACTTGTACAAGCTGTCAAAGACTCAGAATCACGTCCCCAAGAAGAAATAAAAGACAAAACAAGCGGTGAAGTAGATGTTGATAACCCGAAATCAGGTACTGAGGAGGAAACAAATGAGGACATCAATTTGATGAAATTAGAACCAATTGTACAAGCTGTCAAAGACTCAGACTCACATTCCCATGAAGAAGATAATGATTCTGGACCCTGTCTCCAAGTAAATATCATGGATTTTGAATCTTTTCCCCAAAAAGATATACAAAATTCTGAATCATGTGCCAAAGAACTAAAATATTCTCAACCATCTCTCAATGTACAAGGAGCCCAATATTCTGAATCCTGTCTCCAAGAAGATGTTAAAGATTTTGAATCACATCTCCAGGAAGAAGAAATAAAAGATCAAGCATTATTTTGCAACATGGCTGCCAAAGATTCTGCATCCTGCCCTCAAGGAGATATACAAGATTCCAAATCCTATGCCCAAGTAGATGTCAAAGAATTTGAATCATGTCCTCAAGAAGATAACCTAAAAGATCCAGAATCATGTCCGCAAGTCGATGTGAAAGATTGGGAATTGCTTCCTCAAGGTAGTGTACAAGATTTTGATTTATGTCACCAAGTAGATGTCAGAGATTCAGAATCCTCTCAAGAAGATACAAAAGATTCTGAACCATGTCCCAAAGAAGATGTAAGAGATTCTGAACCATGTACCCAAGTCCAGAGTGTCAAATATTCTGAAGTTTGCTACCAAGTAGATGTAAAAGGCTCTGAATCACATTCCCAAGTAGAAGACAAAAAAGATCCAGAATTTTGTCTCCAAGCAGTGGTCAAAGATTTTGACCCGCATGCCCAAGAAGACATAATAGATCCAAAATTATGTCACCAATTGGAAGACAAACATTCTGTATCACGCCCTCAAGAATATACACAAGATTCTAAATCCTATAAACAAGTTGATGAAATCAAAGATTTGGAATTTTATCCCCTAAAAGACCTAACAAATCCAGAATCTTATCCCCAAGTAGATGTGAAAGCTAATGAATTATGTCCTCAAGAAGGCATACAGCTTTCTGACTTTTGTCCCAAAGTTGAAGATTTCAAAGATTCTGAATCAAATCCACAAGAAGACATAAAAGATCCAGAATCATGTCACCAAGAAGGCGGAAAAAATTCTGAATCGTGTCCCCAAGCTAAAGATATAAAAGATTCTGACTCTTGTATCCAGGAAGAAGATATAAATCATTCCAAATTGTGTCCCCAAGTACCAGTTGTCAAAGATTCTGAACTTTCTCCACAAGTAGTAGAGCCTGAGTCCAACATGGAATTGCTCCATAAAACTGCTGAGGCAAGCAGTGACGAGGGAGAAAAAATCTTTACCAAGCCTCATAAGAATGTTAAAAAGAAAAAGAAAAAGAAGAGAGGCAAAAAGAAAGCAGGCCTTGAGGAACAAACTCAACACGGGGACAAAAAGGAAGAAACTGTGACAAATCAAGAAATTATTCAGATAGCAGGCGCGGGAGTGGCCTCAGGAAATAATGGGTCTGCCACGGAATGTGGCACTGATGGTCACACCACTGAGAGCCTCGTAGATTCAACTGCAGGTCAAGTAGCTGTATCTGAAAAGGTGGAACAAACAGAAACCTCAAATGTTCATAATTGCAAAGAGTCCCAGCTGGAGCAAAACATACAACATTTAGAAGTGGAAAAAGTAAAGCCAGATGAATCGGAAGCCTTGAATCAGACTTTTTCTCTCACTTTACCACTCAGTGGGACACAAACGGATCACAGTACCAATAAACAAAAAGAAAGTTTGGAATCTGTGGAAGTCCAGGAAGGATATGTAACGGGTTCTGAGCCAGAGGTTGTTCACAGTGTTTGTGACTCCAGATTAGATTTCTCCACTAACGTAGAGCTTCCAAGTCAAGGTGACATAAGCCCAACTGTTGTCCATAATGAAAGTGAAATAAGTTCTGAAACTACAAACTCTAGTAAAGAAGACTCTGTAGCCAGATCAGATATCGAAGGTCATGGTGAAATTCCTCACCTCGAGCCTTCTGAATGTCAGAATCCCGTGTCTGTGCTGTCTACCCATGACATTGGTGACAGTCTACAAGATCCACAATTGTCACCATCTGATCCCTCTGTTGCCGTGAATTCTGACACCCTCAACAAGGTGTCTGAGAACGTTCTTGAAAAGGAAACTTTTACAAGCCAAGAGCCAGAAGTAGAGAATGTGGACAGGTACAGAAAGGACTTCAACTCAGTCGAGCTGGAGAACTCCTGTGTCCTCGACAGGGAGCAGATCCTTGTAGAGGCACGGGCTGAACCTGTTGCTGAAATCGAGAAATTGCTGCATGAAGAGCAGGTTGTTGAAGATGCCTCCGACACAAAGGTCCCGACACCACAATCTGAGAAAGCAAGATGTGAGGTCAGTAATGACGAATTACCGCCTGCAGAGGAACCCGTGGAACATGAAAGGAGTCAAAGTGTCCATAAGGATGAAGTGCTCACTGGTCTAGAGACCTACCAACAGGACAGCGTGGAAGATTTTGACGATGACGACGAGAAAGGACAGTCCTTTGATTTTGATGACATGGATATAGACGCAGCCATTGAGACACAGTTTGATGAAAATCTGGAGCAGCCAAAAGTTGAGGCTGGTTCGGAAGAAGTCCGATCAGATGAAAACAATGCTGATATTAACAGTTGTATTGAAAGTCCAAATGATAGAGAGGCGTGTACACCTGTAGCCACACCCGAAAATCCAGAGCAACTGGACATTGAGGTACCCGTTGAAGAAGTCCTTATAGGTGAACACGATACTGTTAATATCAGTAATACAGAAAACTCAAAGGATAAAGAGGCCTGTACCCACTTAGCCACACCGGATAATGGGTGTAAACGTAATTTGGTTGACGTGGAAGATGACATGCATAAACAAAGCCACATGACGAAGGATAAAGAAGAGCCTTCCAACACTGGAGTTGCAGAAATCACAGACAAAGACCAAATCCCCCTTCGAGCTGCATCCTTACCAGTAGAAGCAGCATTGGATGCCAATGAGAAACCGATAGACACAAATGCAACCCATAGCAACATGGACATGCCCCTCCCTGGAAAAGATGGGAAGAAAAATGGCAAGAAAGGCAAAAGTAAGGGCAGGGATGACTGCAAGATGACTTAGCGGTTGGAGTTCTCAAGCAATATGCAGTGCAATGTTGATTTTTATTTTTTCTGTTCAAGCGGGAAACTGGGTAGCACTTTTTTCCTGACTTAATTGACATCTAGTTTATCAATGGCCATGATAAACCTTTGTTTCAGTTCTACGTGCCCAAAAAAGTTATTAGAATGTAAATTGCAAGCTTTTTCAACAATGGTGTTAGATATGACAACACTTTTTGATGATTTTGGATTCAAAAGTGAAAATTATTTCTGCTTTTTCAGAAGCAGCTCCTTAACAGTTCATGTGGACTACTTTGCTCCTAGAATTATCCTTTTTTATGTTTATGTGAATTGTTTTCCCATGTTTGTCACATCAGTTTGTATTTGTATCTTATTTATGCTTGTATGGTAGCTACTGATGAGCCTAATTGGAAGGTGGTTTATTTGAGTTGAATAAATTAACTACTGTATAATTATGTACCATAGCTTCATGAAGTGAATGCTCGTAGTTGATCTTCGTTTCAAGTGCCATCATCTTCAGATACCTATACACAGTTACAAACGGTTTTGAGATTGTCATAATCACGGTAGGGCTCTGTGCCTGTCCACCTCGAATGGTGGGGTTCACAGTATTAGGGGCTTCCCCGCCGCCGGAACTTCCCTAGCCACCCTTGTTGCTTGAGTTCACCTTGTGTTCCCTCTGAAAAAAAAAAAATTAGCAGGGTACAAAAGGTTTCCCTAGGATTATTTCAATCCTCCTGGCGGGAAGGATCTTCCAAGAGCTACCAGGAACTCCTTGAGGGGAGCCGACTGTGTTGACAAACATGCAGTGTTATGCAAGACTTGGGGGGGGGGGGGGGGGGGGGGGGAGTATTGAAGTACATTGAAAAGCAAAACTTCAAAAACACAGACGTTTACGTTGTCACACTGAGCTGTAAACCACGGTGGCAGACTCTCTGGCGATGTCCGCCGCTGGGAGGTCACCATCATGGGCTGAGGGGTGGGATCCACTGCCCCCGCTGCTCCTTTCGCAAGGTCCACCGCTGGCTGAGTCGGTTCCACTAAACAGCTAAGAAGCGGAGGTCCGACCCCAAGTGGGTGTGTGCATCTGCTGATGTCAATAAATATGATTTATTGTTCTCGAGTTCGTCGTGGAACTGTGTGAAGTTTCAGTCAATGCAATATATTCAAATTTATTGAGCTGTACCTGTATATTTTGAAATTGACTTCCTCAATGAGAATTTGTTCTCAATTGCCTCACCTAGATAACGGGTCAGATTTTAAAAGTATAAAAAAAATTAATTTATAATAAGATATATAATAAAACATTAACTTGAAAGCTTGAAATAAATTTTTTTAAATATCTAGTCGGTGTCAGTATTGAGCAACATAAGGCCTCATTTATTTAAAGAACCTTGAACTCACTAGTGTAATGGATCTCAGGAACTCAAAAGTTCCTGGGCTTCTTTTCTGTGGAAAAGCCCCATTTGGGGGGGGGGGGGGGGGGTTGTGCTGTAGTTATGTGCTGTGTGCCCTCTCCTGAGTTTGTATGCATGATAACTGACCTCCCTCACGCTCTGCTCCATCACCCCTCCATGGATGCCTGCACTTTTTGCATGCATCTGCCTACCAACCCTGACCCAGCTCCCCTCACACCGCGCCTTTGGCTCCACCCACTCTTGGTATGTTCATTTATTCCTCCTTGTGTAGTTTTGATTTGTTCATCCAAATACATCCCCAACATTGTTTGTGAATTGTTACATTTATTAAATCAAATCTGTTTTACTTCCCTCTGCCCCCGCAGAGATTCGTCTCAGGAAACTAGTGGACGAGCGTGAAAAAATGATAGAGCAGGTAAGTTGTCGACATCCGAGAAATAGAAACCATTGAAAACATTTAGAGTCCACTACTCCGACCACGTTCATAACACTGCTCGGAATCATTTGGTTTGTCACATGGGAAAGGTTGTTATGCGTGCGTTTTGCCTATGCGTGCACTTACAGTATAACTGTAAAGACCTTAAAATCTGGCCAAAGGTTTCAGAAGTTAAAATGTCAAATTTAGAGGTGCTATTATGACTCATCTTAACCACCCCAAAAGTTGTTCATGAGGAACTTTTAACCACCTGAGCTCGTGCACGTGACATCACCATTTTCACGGCGCCATATTGCCGGTCAAACAGAGCTGCTCGACATTGCGGGAAACATTGAACCGGAGGAGAATGTTTACAATACCCGAGACCTGTTGTGCTGTTGGTTGTCACAACAGACGAGACAGGAATTATTGTCAAATTCCCAAAAAGTATTTATAATGCCAAGTTGCCTCATTTGAGAACAATGCATGTTTAAAAAAAAAAGGAAAGTGTGGCTGCAATCGCTTCCGTGTACGTTCCCTGGAAATGACTGCGTCCTCTTTTTTTTCTTTTTTTTTCAATCATAGTTAATGAATGAGTTTGTGTAAAACCAATGGTCATTTATTTAAATATTGGCATTTGTATTGAACACGAGCGGAAAAGATCAATGGATTCCAGCAAAAGTGTCGCTGAACACACTTCCGCATTCACAGGCCGTCAAAACTGTCACTATGTGGGATTTATTCCTGATGAGAACAGATCCAGCAACAAAGTATTCGTATGCGTCCAGACATTTCTATGCTTTCAAACTTTTCCGTGTAAATCTCGGCGACTTACTCAGGAGATACATGTGTAGATCCAGTTGTCCAAGACAAGCGCAAGCTGGTTAATAGTCCAATTTCTTATTGGCGAAAACATCGTTTCTTTCCACATACCGTCATTTATTTTCACCTTCTAAATGTCTGACGGTATCTGACAAGACTCTGGGCGTCGTGCTACAAGACATATTTCCGTGTCGTCTTCAACCGACTTAGCATCGAGCAATGCTTAGCTTGACCGGCAATATGGCAAGGTAAACAAAAGGCACGTGGATTTTATGACATAGGTGCACGAGCTCTATACACTAGAGACCAGAACAGAGCCCAGGAGGCGGGCCCATATCATAACTCCCCGACACAGCTCAAGAGTGAGCAGTTGTAATGACCACGACGGAGCTCCCCAGGTAGGGGGAAGAGGAGGACATAAGACCATGCTGTGCAAGTCAAAATAAAATTATCATTAAAAAAGTTGTTGATAACAAAGAGACAATTATTAACTATCACAAATTGTGCGGGGTGAAATTAGTAAAAGCTCAAAATTGCGCAAGTTAAAGTAAGACGGGTGTAAGTCTGCCGAAAATGCATTTTGAAATGTGGACGACTGTGAAACTGCTTTTTATCCATTTTAGTTGGTAGTTCTGAGCTTTCATGTTTTTGTGTTTTTAGATCAAGAAACTTAAGGCTCAAGTGGACCACAAGAGCCAGAAAAACGGCACAAATGGCAGCTTGAGCACAGAGGGGGAACTTTTGGAAAATGGGAATGATCCCAGCATCAATGACCTTCAGAGTAAGCGTCCACATTAATGTGCAGTATTGCTTTCTAAGGTTTAATATAATTTTGGTTTGTTTTTAATCAGGGGATTCCAGCAGGCAAATTAGCGATATGAAGTTCAAACTAGTGAAGGCAGAGCAAGACGTGACTGCATTGGAACAAAATGTAAGATGCCAAATGCTTTTTTTTTTTTTTTTTTAAAAAAAGTAATTATTGTGGCTTGGTTTCCAGCAATTAAAAAAAGAAATTTTGTTGTGCAGGTGAGCAGACTAGAGGGTCAGCTGAGCCGCTACAAGTCGGCGGCGGAGAATGCAGAAAAGGTGGAGGATGAGCTCAAAGCTGAAAAAAGGAAACTACAACGAGAGGTACGACGTCTTAGTCAACCCAGAGAACCACCTTTGCCAAATGTTGATAATTTCCTCTTACAAGTTTAAACCCTAAATAAAGCCCAAAATATGATGCCAAATTACTTTATCTTACATAAACCTAAACATTAAATGGCTTACAGATTTGATTTTTGAGAAATGTCACCTTTACAATCTGTAAAGATAATTACAGTGAACCCCAATTTAGTAAAAACCCACTAAAGATGGAAATATACTTATTAAAACATTTTTCAAAAGTATTCCTTAGCTAGTTCTCTTTCAGATTTCTTTAAGCTGTTGGTGACTCTCCATGTTGAGGTTTACTGTAAAACTGAAACAATCAAATACAATTAAATGCTGTATTTTTTTAACATCATAAACCCATGCATCCATCCATTTTCTTTGCCGCTTATCCTCACAATGGTCGCGGGGAGTGCCGGAGCCTATCCCAGCTGTCAAGGGGTAGGAGGCGGAGTACACCCTGAACTGGTTGCCAACCAATCGCAGGGCACATGGAGACAAACAGCCACACTCACAATCACACCTCGGGGCAATTTAGAGTGTACAAATGAATGTTGCATGTTTTTGGGATGTGGGAGGAAACCCACGCAGGCACGGGGAGAACATGCAAACTCCACACAGGCGGTGCCGGGATTGAACCCGGGTCCTCAGAACTGTGAGGCCAACGCGTTCCCAGCTGATCCCCACCGTGCCGCCACATCATAAACCATCCATCTGTTTTCCGTATCGATTATCCTCACTAGGGTCGTGGACGTGCTGGAGCCTCCCCAGCTATCTTTGGGCAAAACCAGGGTACACGCTGAACTGGTCAGCAGCCAGTCGCAGGGCACATATAAACACACGTTAACATCATAATGTTCAACCAAATCACGTAATTTCATCAAGAGAAGTCTGTTCGCTTGATGATAGATAACGTGTGAAATGCCAAGATTATAAAAAAAACTGCTGCTACTTGAACACACAAGCAGCAAAAGTACATACAAACAGCATACAGCAATACTTGTGACATATATTCCTATTGCTCCGTGAGAACGATGAGTATTACTGGAGTGTTAGTTGGTGACCTTCTCTGCCCTTACCTCTTGCTCTAAATTACCGTAATTTCCGGCCTAACACCCACGACTTTTTTCACACGCTTTCCACCCTGCGGTTTATGCGGTGATGCGGATAAATTGTGCATTTTTTCTAACGGCCGCAAGGGGGCACTCGAGCGGAAAAGGTAAGCGTGAGACCGAATATATGTGCCGAGGAAGTGACTTCTACCAGTCCGACCCTGTTAGCGCTGCGCTAGCGTGTTACTGCCGTGTCTCAGTGATTTTTACCAGTAGGTTTTTTTTTTTTTTTTTCTAAGCGTGGCGCTAGCGTTAAACTCTCTGTGTACCGTCTTTCTTTGTAAATATGTCGCGTTTCAATGTGGGCACTTGCGGCTTTTACACGGCTGCGGCCTATGCACCAAATGGTATTTCCTTTACAAATGTACTGGGTGAGGCTTATAACCAGGTGCGCTCTGTAGGCTGGGAATTACGGTATACAGAATCTCTTCCAGTAGTGCTCAGTCTTTAAACATTTAACATGTAACTACCTAATCTCTTCTGAAAATATAAAAAATATTGAATGAGGAGATGAATGTTTAAGGTGAATGTTGATATGTAGTATTAAAAATCTGTGAGATTGCAGGGTTAACAAGTGCGGAACAAACTAACCTGCTCGGCATTGACCCCCCCCCCCCCCCCCCCGCCCTCTTTCTTTCTTTGTCTGCCTTAGTTGCGGTCAGCACTGGACAAAGTGGACGAGCTGGAGTCCAACAACTGTCACCTCAATAAGCGACTGGAGAAGATGAAGTCCAGCCGCGGGATGGCGCAAACTCCGTAAGGAATATCATCTTTTTCAAGCTAGCTGTGTGCCATCTCTTTCTGTGCGCTATAAAATCAGGAAGCTGTTTTTGAGCTTAGCCGCGACATGAAGGACAATGCCGGCGAGTCGGTCACCTGTCGGATGTTCTCCTTGCCTTTTATTCACTGTAGCGTCTGTCTACTTGTTTTTTCTTAGTGTGAATGAGTGTGTGCTTTGTTTTTGTAAATTAAAGTGGACATTTCAGGGGTTTCTTTTTTTTTTTTTTTTGCGCTCACTGCATTTCAATGCCAAACTATTTAGATGATAC
This sequence comes from Syngnathoides biaculeatus, assembly GCF_019802595.1. NCBI lineage: Eukaryota > Metazoa > Chordata > Actinopteri > Syngnathiformes > Syngnathidae > Syngnathoides > Syngnathoides biaculeatus. The sequence goes on along the minus strand of NC_084653.1, from coordinate 17,101,132 downwards.
TGAAGAAATGTGACAACTGGGACTCAAAAGAAAGCAGTGAAGACGTCAAAGACACTGGGGGAGATTCTGATTCACTGTTTACACACAAAAAAAAGCTTTAATTATGAACATGTCATCCAAACAAGAGTTACCTTTGTGCAATAAAGTGTCAAAACTTGTGCTGCAATTTTGCTAGTCTCACCTGTGACTATTAGCGCCTGAGAAGTCACTGTCTTCTGATGAAGGAATGTCCTTTTTTTGCGGGGGGAGGGGGGGTTGGTCTCATCATGCCTGAAATTTGCTCAGTTGCATCCTGTGTGAAACTGGGGGGCGGTGTCTTGAACAGAAGATTCACATCAGCACGAAATTGGATCTCTGTCATAACAGGAGCGCCCTCTGCTGGTAATGGACTAGTAAGTGAAAGGTCAACCTTTGCATAGTCTAGTTATCGCTGATGTTTAATAAAAAAATAGATAGCGCATTCATATCTAGCGGTGTGTCGATTGGTTGAAGCAAGTTGGCCGCCATCTTGGTACTCCCAAAACGTGTGGAGGAGATGGTTTACTGGTTGGATTATGCCAGCGTTTTCTCAATTTGGTATGCAGAATTAAAACTGGTCGTGTGAGCTTGACATTTTTTTCCGTTCTAGTAACATGAAGGATTTTTAATTCGACTTGGTAACCAAAAAAAAAAAAAAAAAAAAGGTAAGGATTTTTAATTTGACTTAACCAAAAAAAAAAAAAAGGCTAAGTGCAAAGCAAAGACAAACACTGTGACTACCAAGAAACCTTGAATATTACCGAGGGCCCAATTTCCGTGACATTCCCAAAATACGCTGTGAAGCACTATAATCATAACATAGCAAAAAAACTAAGCATTTTTTGTCATAAAAACATTCCAGTTAAGTCAAAATTAGTTGCAACGTAAAAATTGTGCCAAACATATATATGCGTTCATCTGAGATGATACGCTGTGGCGACCCCGAAAGGGACAAGCCGAAAGGAAAACAACAACAACAAGTTGCAATGGGAAAATACATGCTAAACGCACCGTTCATTTGTTGTCTCTGCGAGGTCCTATAGATGGGGTTTCCAATTCCGCCATCTTGTGTGTCATAGAGGTCAAAGAGCACAGGTGATAGGTGAAAAGTTGTTTTTTTCTCATTAATTTTATCAGATTGGTCTGAGGGTGATGGTGTCATCATTGGAAACCTATCCATTTCAGACAGAAAATTTCAACTTGTTTCCTTGCATTTGAAAATCAGATTCAATTTGCAGAGTTATGAATTAAAAATTTCACAGAAAATGTGTTTTCTTGCTTATCCACTGATGAAGTTTGGGAAAATATTGACATCGCTTTTTTGCAAAAAAAACGTCGGCCTCCAAAAGGTGAAGCAGAAAGTGAACAACAACCGTAAAAACTTTGTTCAAGTGAATTAAGAAGAATTAAGATATGAATTAGAAAATTAAAAAAAAACATCTACCAACAAACTTTAGCAGTGTGAAAGTAAATCTTTCAAACTTACCTGTGGAATGTTTTCTCACAGCCACGAAACTGACTGCACAGGTCGGCATGGTTGCTTAGGGAGTATCAAGATGACGGATGCCGATTTCCGTTTTGGTGGCCAATGAGCCATCAAGTCTTTTTTTTTTTAGATCAGTCATAACTTTTTTTAAACAGTACTGTACTCGGTTGTGTATAGTTTAGTTGCATTCAACTTTTAGGTGCATTACTGAATCCTTTACAACCTATTTTCTAATATTTATGGCCATGAAAAAGTGGATTTCATTGCTGCTTTTTATTTTTATTCACATTGAAATCACATTTAGTGATACCGTATTCCAAAGATAATTTAGCCGCACAGCACGCGCCTAAAACCTCCACCATAAGTTTAGCACCTTAAAACTGCCTCAGTGACATCTTCATGGAACATTACAAATAAGATCACCAGTATTACCGTTTTCTGGAAACTTTTGTGGACATATTTGTTATAACAGGACAAAATGTCTCAAAAGAGCCAATTCAGAAATGGAACAGGAAGTCGCTCATTTGGGCTTGAAGGCATTTTGGGTGAATCCCAGAGTTCGTTCTTTGTTGTGGGGAAGAAAACAAAAACCTGCCACAGAAACATTTTTTTAGCCTTCAACACTACCAAAGTCTCAATCCCACTTTGTCAAGGTCAAAATCCATTTGAGGCCACCTGTCAGTTTCATTGACACTCAGAGAACGTTCGGTCCTGGATTCGCTGAATCATGCGGCGACCGTAAAAGTCTCGGTAGTCGGTTGGCAGTTCGTCGAGACAGCGCAGCGCCCTCTCCAGGCCTTGGAGGGCTCGGCTGGCGGCAACGGGGTCTTTGTTGCCGTACGCGTCCTTTTTGTCGTAGCTGTCGGCAGGTAGCTGGCGCCAGAACACGTTGACACCCACGCCGAACTGTAGCGCCAGGGTGTTGTGGAACCACAGGGCTGCCAAAGAATACGCAACAATTTTTACTGCTGCTTTTGGTTGGCCGGCAGCCAGGCCAGGATGGACCTGCCCGCGTCTTGCCACAAAGTCTGCTAAACGAGGCTCCAGCTCACACGCGACCCCGATTAGCGACCACAATCGCTACAGAAAATGGATGGAAATAAAAAGTTTTACGGTCTTACCGGGAATAAAGAGCAGATCTCCCGGCTCCAGCACGCACTCGTATCTCGCTGCCTTCACAAACTCTGGATACGAGTTCATGTCCGGTGAGTCAATCTCCAGGACCTCAGATTTGTCACCTAACGGATCAGAACCAAGAAAACATCAGATTGTATGGGGAAAAATAAAATAAAAGTAAACTTGACTGAGGAAGTAAGTTCTTTTAAACTCACATGATCATCTAGTAATCGTAATTTACAGTGCCTTGTGAAAGTATTCGGCACGCTTGAACTTTTCAACCTTTTGCCACATTTCAGGCTTCAAATATAAAGATATAAAATTAAGATTTTTTTTTTTTAGTCAAGAATCAAAAGGTTTAGAGGGACGGCCAGGTCTTGGTAGATTTGCAGGTTCAGGGTCACAGAGCAGGTGCATCTGTACGGAGACTTGATTACACAAAGTTGGATTCTATTTATCGGTCAACATCGCATCATTCAGACATCGTCACTGAACTTCTGGAGTGAGTTTGCTGCACTGAAAGGGGCCGAATAATATTGCACGCCCCACTTTTCAGGTTTTTGTTTGCTTAAAAAAAAGTTTAAAGTATCCAATAAATTTTGTTCCCCTTCACGGTTGTGTCCCACTTGGTGATTCCTGACAAAAATATATATATATTTTATATTTTTGTTTGAAGCCTGAAATGCGGCGAAAGGTTGAAAAGTTCAAGGGGGCCGAATACTTTCGCAATTCGCTGTATATTTTAGCGTAATTCTGACTGCCGTGAGCATCGTTTGAAGATGAGTAAAGTTTAAAAAAAAAAAAAAAGGAACCCTTGCAGATGGGAATGTACCGTATTTTCTGCACTATAAAGCAGTTAAGTCTTTCATTTTCTCAAAAGCCTCCTTATATATGGATCAATATTGAGCCTTTAGTGCAACTCCATCTAATAGATGCATAATGTAACCCCAAGCCTCACTGTCGCGTCTATTCTATGCGCCTTATAATCCGATGCGCTTGACATATGAAAAAAGTCTTAAAATGGGCCATTCATTGAAGGTGCGCCTTATAGTGCGGAAAATACGGTAATCTTGTTTTGTGCGAATGTCTGTGTCATAACAAAATGTTTCTTTCATTTTGAATATGCCACCTTTCAATTAAATGTATTGAACTTTACGTTCAATACAACTGAACTGGGCTTACTGATTCTTTTTCGCACCATTAACGTGAGCCTGTCTCCAATACTTTAAGAATCGCTGACATATAGCAAAGGAAATCACATTGTACTTGCCTGTCAAGTATAGGTGCAATGCATCCTGGGGACTGTAAAGGACCACTCGCTTCCTCCCCGTCACCTGAGCCAGAAGGTTATCCATCACCTGGAAAGTTGGATGCTTGAGACTTGAGAGAGTCCGGATAAGAACAGGACAGGTTGTTTCCCACCTGGCTGCCGCACTCACGTCGTAGTGCGTCCAAAGCTGTAGACGGCAGGAGCTGATCCGGAACACGCTGGAGAAGAACTGATCGGGCTCAAAGAAATCCGGGATGTGAAAGTCCTCTGCGAGCTCAGGGAACTGCTTGCACAAATCAGCAGGTTCCTGAAGGTGGGGGAGGACAATAACCATCACATTACATGACCGATGAGGTGTGAAACCTCTTCTAGGATCACCAGAACAGTCCAGTGGCAATAATTTCAATGCCCCGAGAATGAAATGACCTGGATAAATGAGCATATTCATGGATGAAAAGTCCTTTTTAAAGATACACGATAATTTACAGTTCAACTGTAGTTCCAATACATTGAGTTTTTTACATCTTGGTCAAAAAATAAATTCAAATTCAAATGCTGATTCTACATTATTTGTGCAAACGGACGATCAGAGGTGTTCAAAAATTAAGAGTGCAAACATTGATGAATCAAAGATTTGTGCCTCAAACGTGTACAGACGATTTAAACACAAATGTGTGCATATGCACGGTGAGTGAATGAAGCCATTGTCTCCGCCTCCCAGTTGAAAAGATCATACATCAAAGATAAAAACAATTTTTTTTGTGTACCTTTCGGACATCTTCTCCAAGGGAACGAAGGTAATAGCTCTCGTGCTGGAATGAGACTTCAGATTTGAGCTAGCGTAGTGATGACCACATGGAGCACATCGATCCAGATGTACCTCGCACAAGAAGAAGTCGGCGTGTTTCTCCTCAGAGGTCCTCTTCACAAACTCATCGAATGGAAGAGTCCTGTCACCCACCGCAAGGCACGTTGACCACGTTCAAGTATTGTCTTTGTACTACTGTCTTGTGTTTTTTTTTTTTTTGTTAGGAAACAACATGAAAGCACACCTGTACACAAAGTTCTTTTGAAGAAAGTTCATCTGCGGCACACTGGAGACGTGGATTTTCACTTCTTTGGCGCCTCCTTTCTGGGCAAGATAGTCCACGGTCCACTTGTCCACACAGGGACCCAGACACACGCCTCTTAGCACGGCCGGTTTACGCTGGGGGGAGGGAAAAAAAAAAAAAACTTTAAATGAATAGAATGCTAACAACGCGTGAATCCATATTGTTAACTACAGAATATCTTGTGCCTCAGTAAATGTGCTAAATTGCTAAAAAAATGCACACAGGTAAGGCGTTAAGATGCTAAAAAAAAAAATGACCGGTGCCAGTCAAATGTGTTACTTTGATTAAACACAAACGATAAACAGTCTGCTTTCAGATATTTACTATTTGAAATTCTGACACTAACAATTTTTAGTTAAACAATGGCTTTAAAAAGTCACTGACGAAAATTGTTGCCACGTAATTTGATCATCTTTAGTCTCTCACACAACATAAAGCAACCTGAGTACTGAAAGTGCTCAGATAAATATTATGAATTACATGTGATCCAGCAACAGTTGATGTGCTAAAATTGCAACCTTTTTACGAAAAGAAGTTATATTAATAGACGATCATGAGCATTTTGCATCATAGTCGGCTCAAAGTTGCCCCAAATGCTGTCAGTTTCCAAGCCATCATACACATATAGCAACAGCTGCTAACATCATGCTAACAGTGGTTGTTCAAGCAGGCCCATAATAATAATAAGGAAAGAAGTTGAACATTTTTACCGCTGGATATATATTTCGTAGAAACACATCCCTGTTAACCTCTGTAAATACGGGAACGGGTATTTTCTTTTGGGTTTCCATTTGAACATAAATTGTATAATAAGTGGCATGTAGTGTTTTGTGTCACATTCAAAATCTTCCGTTAGAAACAACGCTTTTAGCAGATGTGCTAAGTAGTGTGCCCTAAAGTCTCGATTCATCCGTAAATATATTAATTCTAGCTATTTATTGAAAGATAATTTTTCTCAAATATTTACTTGCCAATAAAGCCGAAGTTGAAATACAATGTCAGATTCGGGATGTGTTTTTTTTTTTTCAAATAACAAGACAAGTTCCTGTGCGTCAAGGCAGACTAAATTGTGAACCATAATCTGAAATAATCAACACTGACACAAATTAAATTCAGATATTTTAATATATGTTTAAACGTGCGTTATCTACTGATAAAGCCAGTTTACAAACTAATCGGATGATACAAATTGACGGACCGGAAATCATTTGAGAAAAGATGGCGCTCTTCATCCTGAGAAGTTGTAGATTGCCATTGTTACGGGGCTTTAGTCGCATTACAAAACACGAAAACGTCTGCCCAAAGTGGTGTATAAAATCCCATTTAAGTGTCCTACCGCCCGACGGGATCGGTGGGGCGGTGGGGGTGCAGGCGTACAGCTCCGATCGCGGTAACCACAAACCCCATCAGAAGGTGGTGGTGGTCGGTATTCCCAACCCGTTTATCTGGATCAGGACGCGGGTCTACTACTTCCTCATCAGAACTTATTTTGATTCAGAGTTCAACATCGGGGAGTTCACTGAAGGTGCTAAACAGGTTAGTACAATGTTATTAAATGTACTCAAGAGTCCGGACCGCATCTTTCCGTGTTTACAAACCTTTTCACGATTACGTCACGCAATACTTCCGGACGGTGAAGGCTCGAATTTTTCTCCGATTGCATAATTACTAAACTAACATTTCTATGAGGGCGGAAAACAGCAAACTTAGTTGAATGATGATGTTAGACTTCTGTAAGGTGTTCAATGAGAGTCGTAAGGAAGATATCTTTGGTAAATGGGTTCCAAGAGAAAACTGAACCTGGACGTACCCTGCAGGTGGTAAATGTTTGCAAAGGTCATGCCAAGGGTCATTATCATTTTGCTATCTTGTTTTTACTGACAGGCTTTCTTCCATGTTTCCAAGCTGCTCTCCCAGTGTCAGTTTGCAGCTCTGGAGGGTTTGGTGGCCAGTGACGTAAGTCCGCATCAACACTTTTTACAACCCTACATACACTCCCCGTATGACAGCTCAGCAAAAACAAAACTTAGTTGGAATGTCAGACCTGAAGAGGCAGCAGATGGCTGAAGGGTTAACTGCCAAATCCATTTTTTGATTGATACAATACAATTTTTTCAAACTTTTAAGGAAAGCATCACCGAAAACCACTTGTGTTTTCACAATATCAGACCCGAGATGGCGGCAGGAAGGTGTGGGTTCACGGCTTGGTCTTGTTTGATGCCTCCTGACCAATACAAAATCATTTTTACCCCATTGTGTTTCAAATTTCAGATATTACTGTAAGCGCTACATTGCAAGAACACTGTTGATTTAGAACCTTATCAGACGTGTTGGGGTGGCAGGTTGTTTGAGAAGTATGAAGTCTTGGTTTGTATCATTTATTTCTTCTTCAGACTCTCAAAATTGTCTTTCTACATTTTTTGGGTTAGTTAATCGGAAAGCTGGAGGAGAAGTGCAGCCTTCTCCCACCGAGCCACAAGATGGCGCTGTCCGCCCTGCCGGATGAGCTCATGTACACCACGCCTGGGGACGTGGGAATCTACTACGACGACAAGGGTCAGCCCGTAAACCAATCGAATCCTGTCGTGAGGCAATACTTTGTTTTTAGCTTTAAATTCAGGTTTTGATAACCTCGACTTAAAAATAAAATCCTCTCTCGACTCTGCATTGTTCATGATTTGAAATACTGTCATGTCATTTGTGTTATTTTGCCGTGTTGTCCACCAGGTAGAAGGTTTGTGAGTATTTTGATGCGTTTCTGGTACCTGACCAGCGCGCATCTTCCCGACGAACCTGTGGAGGGAACTCGTATCTTCCAGGTGGCCATCGGCGGAGAGGGCGAGGCCGAGAGCAAGAGGCTGCTAACCGCGAACTACGAGTGAGTGTCAACAACGGGAACACATGTTCGTTCCACACCCGCCATCAATGAGTTCAAGTTTTACATATGTTAGCATCCGACAACATAAAGCAGTTTTACCACTCCCATATTTTAACAGAAATGATCGTGTTATATAATTATATAATCTTACAGACAAATGCTATTTTTAACACACAGCAGCAACATATACAAACCATTAGGTTATACTGACAGGCATATATTCTCTTCTTTGTGCAAATAACAGCTATTACTTTATTATTTTATTTTATTAGTTTAGTTGAGGACCATCTAGGCCTGTTTTTCTTACTCTTAATGATGATGCATCTCTTCCAGTAGAGGTCAGTGTTTCCCAACATGTATACACAAACAAAAAAAAAGCTATACAGGAGAAACAAACAATGAGCTGCGATATTGCTAGGGTTCACTGTTTATTATCTCCCTTTTTCGACTTTGTACTGTTATTTTTCATTTTTCTTCCTCCTTTGTATGATTACAGATTTCAAAGGGAGTTTACCAAAGGGGTTGTGCCGGACTGGACCATTACGCGGATAGAGCACTCCAAGATTTTAGATTGAGGCACAATGAAAGAAAATCCTCTGGAAGTTCCTGGAGGAAAAAAAAAACAAAACTGAACTGTATATTGAATGAATTCAAAACATGCTGCGTACCGTCTGCAGGGTTTCAGAACCATGTCATGTATGTTCTACAATGATTTGTAGATGTAGTTCACATTTCCACTCATAAAGTGATACTTTTAATTTAACCTTTAAGAAATGTATAGGTGTGTGTGTGTCTTGCACATAGTCAATTTTGTTGACCCATCTGAAAAAAAAAAAAAAAAAATCGGATAATATTGATGTTTTTAATACTTGTTCTGAAAGTCTGTGTGTATGTCATTTCAATTTCTACTTGTAAAATTATCGCCTTGATATAGCCATTGTGAAATGTTAAGACTCCCGTAATTCCCGGCCTACAGAGCACACCTTCTTACAAGCCTCACCGAGTACATTTGTAAAGGAAATACCATTTGGTACATACATACGGCGCAGCTGTGTAAATGCCACAAGTGCCCAAGTTGAAACACGAGATATTTACAAAGACCGTACACAGAAAGAGTTTAACAGTAGCGCCTATCTAATGCTAACAGGACCGGTTAAAATAAAACTTACCGGTAAATATCACTGGGACATGCCAGTATCACAGCAGCAACTTGCTAGCACAGTGCTAACAGGGCCGGTAAAAGTCACTTCCTCGACACATATATTCCACTGGTCTCATTCTTACCTTTTCTGCTCGAGTACGCCGTTGCGGCCGTTAGAGAAAAATGCACAAATTAGCTGCAGAAACCGCAGGGTTGAAAGCATGTGAAAAAAGTTGCGGCTTGTACGCCGGAAATTACTGTAGTTGGTCTTGACAACTTGGAGATTGACCTACGGTTATGTTTTCAGCTACGTTTGATGAGATTTACATTTTAAACGCGTGTTCTAGAAGGCTTTTTAGTTGTTGCGTGATTCTGTTGATGAATCACGTGAATGACTGAAGTTAGTGGTCTCACTGAAAAGACGGCAAGCTTTTAGGATTCAATTGAATCTTGAGAGTCAGGGTTGCAAAGTCTCAAAACATTGTGGACTCCGATGATTCCAATAAAAGTGGACTCAGTTGATTCAGTTAAAACACGCCTACTGACTCAAGAGACTGTTAACCCAAAACACAGGGAACTGGGATGATTCAAATGACTGAGTCAACTCATCGTAAAAATCTGAATTATTTCTTCATGGTGCAATTGATGCTTCTTGTAGAATCAGATGACTGACCGACCGAGTTAGGCAGCTCACCAGGAAACTTCAAAGTTCCGGCCAATGTTGAACACTTAGATGATTCAATTGAACCAGACAACTCGGCTAACTGGCTGTAAATGTAGGGTTTCAAATCACAGTAAATAACTGGTGAAACAGGTTTGCTCGCAGATATGGTATTTACATGAGCTATGATGATAATCATTCTTTGTCATAGTGGTTTATTGACACACTGCACAATTTAAATGTTTCTAAGCGAACGTAAGCGGATGACTCACTACCCACAAAAGCAAAGACCTGCAAAGCAACTCACTCAGACGCTAACACCCACTATGACAAAAGGTAAATGTGGGAAACGGGCACCCACGGCATCACTTTTAAGCAGGTTATAATGTTTGTTTGTTTTTGTATATTCATGACATGCAGTGCTGGGATAATTTGTAAGCGTAAGCATATCTAATAATTATCTTAAAAGTGACATGTTTAATGCCTATCTGTGTTGCAAACATTTGTGTGTGAGAGAGAGAGAAAGCAATTAACTGCATTTTTTTTTTTTTTTTTTGCTTAATTGGAGTCTTTTTAGTCCATTATGGAAAAATATCAGCAATAGGTTTCCCACACCCACTACAGTGATATTACCCACTGATTTAAAAAAAAAAAAAAATCTATATATATATATATATATATATATATATATATATATATATATAATATATATATATATATATATATAGGCCACGAAAACTGAAGTCGCAATCCGCCATCTTGATACTCCCAAAACAACCATACCGGTCTGTGCAGTGACAGTTTCGTGGCTGTGAAAAAACATTCCACAGGTGAGTGACAAATATTTACTTTGACACTGTTAAAGTTTGTTTGTAAAGGGTTTTTTATTTTTTGATGATCTAAATTCACTTGAGCAAAGTTTTGTTTACGGGTGTTGTTGTTCACTGTTCAATCTCTACTTCACCTTTACAGGCCGACGGTTTTTTTTTTTTTTTTTTGCGAAAAAGCCATGTCAATATTTTCCCAAACTTCATCAGTGGATAAGCAAGAAAACATTTTCTGTGACATTTTTGATGAATTTCATAATACAGAACTCTGCAAATTGAATTTGATTTTCAAATGTGAGGAAACAGGCTTAAATTTTCTGTCTGAAATAGGACCTTGGAGAGACAACAAATGAACAATGTGTTTAGCATGTATTTTCCCATTGTGAGTCCTTATTTCCAAAATACATCTAACTGTTTGACTTAAAATTTATTGTTTTTATGACAAAAAAAATGTTTAGTTTTTTGCTATGTTATGATGATAGTGCTTCACGGCGTATTTTGGGAAAAGTTAACATGTCACGGAAATCGGGCCCTCGGTAATAAGCAAAGTTTCTTGGTAGTCTTTCCTTCGCACTTTACCTTTTTGGGTTTACCAAGCCGAATTAAAAATCCTTCATGTTAACAGAACTGAAAAAAAGGCAAGATCACACGATCAATTTTAATTCTACATGCCAAACTATGAGGAAAAAAAAATCCCGCCATAATCCAACCTGTAAATCATGTTCTCCACATGTTTTGGGAGTACCAAGATGGCGGCCAATCGCTTCAACCACTCGACATACCGCTCGATGTGTATGGGCTACCCATATGGAAGGAGACTTCAAATCCCATTTCAAATTCAAATACTATTAAAATTCTAATCCCAGGGGCACTCGTCTACTTCCATACATCCAGTCCGTTTTTTTAAGATCGGTGATATTACCACAAAACATCGTCATTGTCTAGAGTACCTGTGGGGGAAAACGCATGAGCGCCACCAACTGTACGGGAGGGCATTTGCGTAACCGTAGCCTCGTTTTCTATGCTTGAATTTTCTGACTACATTTATATGGTCTTCTGCCGTAACTACCGTGTTCTTTCGTTGTTCGAAAATAAATAAATACATTTTTAAAAAAAACTGTAAAACGTCGTCCTTGACCTGTTTACCAAAACCGTGCGAACATGGGCAGATTGGCAAGTTCTTCGAAATAAACAGCAGACTTCCTTAAATGAAGTGCACTGAAAGCGAAAGTATAAAAGAGGAACGTGCACATGGGAGCGAAGTTACTGCACTGACTGGAGAACACATCAGGTAATTGCGCGACAACTCGCTCGTTCTTACGATGAAGAGAAGGTGCAGAATTTAAAAATATTCCGCAGTTTTCGTCCAGGGGCGCAATATGAGCCAGTGGAGCCAAATTCAGCAGCTGGAGATGACACTCCTGGAGCATGTGGACTATTTGTATGATGACAATTTCCCAATGGACATCCGGCAGGGTCTGGCCAGCTGGATCGAGGCTCAGGATTGGTGAGTACGAGAAAAAAAAGAAGAAGCAGCTTTGTATTTATTTATTTATGTGTGTGGGAGGGGGAGGGGGGGTGTATTTAAAACAAAAGTATGTGTGTATATGTTCAAGGAAAAAGAGGTTCATGTCTTTGTCTTTGGGAAAAGTGTTTTGGGGGGGTCAGGGGAGTCATTTTTTATTATTTTTTTTTTAAAAAAGGATATTCATCAGGAATTTTTAAGAAAAATAGCTATACATGTAAAAGTAAAATCCACATATTTTCAAAAAAATGTACATATCTTCAAGAATAAGGTCATATATGTTGGACGGAAAAACAGTATGATTTTTAAAAACTATATTTTTTGGAAAAAATTAAATTTCAAGAAAATAAAATTGTTGTTTTAAAAATAATATTTCTTGGGAAAAAGATGTGTAAGTTTGGAAAGAAAAAAGTATTCCGTATGTTCAAGAAAAACCTTTATATGTTGGAAAACATTATTTTGGGGGGGAACGTATAAATGTATTTTTAAGAATAAAGTAAAGAATGGAAAGGTTTTTTCATATATCTATTTCCTGAGCAGCTTATCCTCACAAGGAGTCTATCCCAGGTATCATCGGGCAGGAGGTTGGGTACACCATGAACTGGTTACCTGGCAATGGCAAGGCACATTGAGACAAACAGCCGCACTCACAATCACTGCTAGGGGCAATTTTGAGTGTCCAATTAATGTTTTTGGGATGTGGAAGGAAACCGGAGTGCCCGGAGGAAACTCACGCCGGCGCAGGGAGAACATGCAAAAATCATACGGGGGCAGGCCGGGATTTGAACCCAGCTCCTTAAAACTGTGAGGCCAACGCTCTAGCCAAAGTTGTTTTATTTTACAAAAAGAAAAGAAAAGATCTCCCTCAGAAAAATGTACTTCCTTGGGAAAAGTTGTATAGTTTTGAGTGTATGCGTATTCCGCTTGAAAAAATATTATTCCCAATGTGGTATTTCTCTCTTAGGGACATGGCCGCTGACAACCAATCCATGGCCTCGGTGCTGTTCGCCAACCTGTTGTCCCAGCTGGAGGTGGCGCTGTCGCAGGAGCACAACTTCTTGCAAAGACACAACATGAAGCTCATACAGCAGCAATTACAGGTACGCGTGCCGCCTCCCTCAAATATTTGCACACCTCAGAGTATAAGGAATTTTTCAAGGCCACCTGTGTTGCTCTGATTATTTCTATAACTTCTTACGTTAAGTTCTCAGGAACACCAATTATATTCCTTGGTTAATTTGACAAAGGGCGAGTTTTAATTATGAATATGTGTCTGAAGTGTGTGTGTATGGTGGTGGTTGGGGGGCAGTCAACCCACTTCATTAATTGTCCAAAAGTGTTTGAAACTGGTTAAAAAAGCAAAATGTTCTCTTTTCTCAGAAATAGATGATGTTTGAAAACATCCAAATATTGCTTTTTTTTTTTGCATCGCTTCCCTCTTTAATGTTTAGGATCATCAAAGAAATGTAAATATCAATATCTGAACTGGAAATGGTGTTTTTAAATGTTGACTGAATTTATTAAGGAAGAAAACGTCTTCAAAGTTTCCTGGCCCTGTGTGAAAAAGTAATCACAGTAATCAAATCGTGAAATCAGTGAGGCTTTGACTTTTATTGGTCACAGCCAACCCTGATTATGTCCAGACCCGGTGGATCAAGAAATCCCTAAAACAGAACCTGGCAGAGAAAATCAAGTCAGAAAAAAGATCTAAAGAAGCTGCAACAAAATCACACAATCCAAATAAGTAAATAAAGTAATTGACATGCATCAGTCTGGAAAGGCTTGCAAAAGCTATTTATAGGGTTCAAGTGAACCATAGGGAGAGCCATCAACCTTAAATGGAGAAAGGAGTGGCCGGCCGACAAAGATTACCCCAAGGCAACGGCGATGTCTCATCCAGGAGGGCACAAAGGAACTCAGGACGCCTTCTGAAGAACTGCAGGCCTCTCTTGCCTCAGTTGAGGTCAGAGTTCATGACACAATAATCAGGGGCAAAAATGGCATCCATGACAGAGTTCCAATGAGGAAAAAAAAAGAAGATATCTCATTTCAGTTAAAAAAAAAAAACCAAAACATCCTACTAACAGTCAAATGGAGTTGTGGTAGTGTGATGGTCTTGGGCTGCTTTCTCGTTCAGGATCTTCACAATTTGCTGTGTGATTGGTGGAACCGTGAATCCTAACAAATGAAGGTATTGGAGCGGCCGAGTCAAAGTCCAGACTTGAATCCCATTGAAATCCAGCGGCATGTCCGTAAGGGGGCCATGACTTTTTCCACACAGGGCCAACTACAGTAACTTTGAATTTTTGTGCCTTCGTAAATTCAATCACTATTTAAAAACAACATTTATTTGATGATCTTAAACATTAAAGTGAGGAATTCATGCAAATACTTTCTCACAGCACTGGACTGCAAATGCAGTTTTTCACACAAACCGCAATCTATCTAAAAGCAACTAGAAACACCCATAAATCACAAGTTCCAATACTTTTGCTGACCTTAAAATGGTTGGCGTCAAGCATAAGGTGCTCTGTCGTGAGTTGTTTAACACTTTTAGATTTACAGTGAAGAAAATAAGTATTTGTACTTCTTCTTCTTCTTCTTCTTTGTACACCCTGCTATATTGCAAGTTCTCCCACTTAAAAAACTTGGAGGGGTCTGAAATTTTCATCGTAGTTGCATGTCCCCTGTGAGAGAGATGATCTAAAAAGAAAAATCCAGAAATCACAATGTATGATTTTTTTTTTTTAACGATTTGTGTGACACAGCTGCAAATAAGTATTTGAACACCAGTCTATCAGCTACAAAAATCCTACAAAAATCCACCTCCACTCCATGTATTATCCTGAATCAGATGCACCTGTGTGAGGTCGTTAGCTGCATAAAGACACCTGTCCACCCCATACAATCAGTAAGACTCAAACTTGTAACATGGGCAAGACCAAAGAGCTGTCCAAAGACACCCGAGAAAAAATTGTACAACTCCACACGGCTGCAAAGGGCGACGGAGAAATTGCCAAGCAGCATGTTGAAAAAAAGGTCCACTGTTGGCGCAATCATTAGAAAATGGAAGAAGCTAAACATGCCAGGCAATCTCTGTCGGATTGGATCCCCATGGAAGATATCACCTTGTGGGGTCTTAATGATCTTTAGAAAGCTGAGGAATCAGCCCAGGACTACACGACAGGACTTGGTCGATGACCTGAAAAGAGCTGGGACCACCGTTTCCAAGGTGACTGTTGGTAATACACTAAGACGTCATGGTTTGAAATCATGCAGGGCACAGAAGGTTTCCCTGCTTAAACCAGGCCCATCTTAAGTTTGCCAATGACCATTTGGATGATACAGAGGAGTCATGGGACAAGGTTTTGTGGTCAGATGAGATCAAAATGGAACTTTTTGGTCATAATTCCATTGAGCATGTTTGGAGGAAGACAAATGACGAGTTCCATCCCAAGAACACCATCCCTACTGTGAAGCATGGGGGTGGTACCATCATGCTTCGGGGGTGTTTTTCTGCACATGGGACAGGACGACTGGACTGTATTAAGGAGAGGATGACCGCAGCCATGTATTGTGAGATTTTGGGGAACAACCTCTTTCCCTCAGTCAGAGCATTGAAGATGGGTCGTGGCTGGGTCTTTCAAAATGACAATGACCCGAAGCACACAGCCAGGAAAACCAAGGAGTGGCTCCGTAAGAAGCATATCAAAGTTCTGGTGTGGGCTAGGCAGCCTCCAGACCTAAACCCAATAGACAATCTTTGGAGAGGGCTGAAACTCCATGTTTCTCAGTGACAGCCCAGAAACCTGTCTGATCTAAAGAAGATCTGTGTGCGCCAAAATCCTTCCTGCAGTGTGTGCAAACCTGGTGAACAACTACAGGAAAGATTTCAGATTTTTTTTTTTTTTTTTTAGATTATCTCTCTCGCAGTGGACATGCACCTACGATGAAAATTTCTGACCCATCCATGATTTATAAGTGGGGGAACCTGCAATATAGCAGTGCGTTCAAATACTTATTTTCTTCACTGTAAATGCCACAAACTGAAAGTTGGAAGCTGAACTTTTGTCTCATATTCATCTTTTGATCTGAAACCCAAATGTCTTCAGTGTACAACAAAAACAAAGGAAACAATTACCGTTCCAATACTTATTTTCCATTACTGTGTGTGTGTGTGTGTGTGTGTGTCTGAATGTGTGTGTTTAAAGGAGCTTATACAAAGTATTAAATAAATACCAGTTGGTGTGTTCAATACTTTTTCCCTGTGGGATTTCATATTATAATCTTGTTTTTTTTTTTAGTTTTGTTTTTTGTTTTTTAACATTTGAACACAGTTTGTCATGTTGACCTAGGAAGACAAAATAAAAAAAAAAACCAAGTAAGCAATTTAGTCATCTTCAAAACGTGAGTCACGTACTTCATTCAGATGAAAGAAAAAAGAAAATCCTTTCCAACCACAGAGGCTTTAGTGCTTATCTTAAAAGCGAGAATACATTCAAACCTAGGAAAGGAAGTTGACTTTCAGGTCTGCAGAAGTAATATACATTTTGCTCAAGTTGAGACGACCAGTTACATATCCTCTCTGATGTCTGATGCCGTAGGTGAAATATGCCAGTAACCCGGCGGCCATCGCCAGAGTGATCTCCACCTGCCTCAAAGAGGAGCGGCGGATCCTGACCAATGCGTGCATGCAGCAGCAGGTTTGTGTGTGGAAAGTCCCGAGCAAAATCACCTGACCTCAACCCTATTGAGAACCTTTGGGACCCACTCACAGGAAATACACAATTTAAACGCTTCCTTGTGACTTAGTAACAAGTTTGCGACATTTGTTTATCAAGCTACCCAAGCTTACAGCCATGCTACCCTGAGAAAGCCCGGAAGCTAAGTGGGTTTAGCCCTGGTTAGTACTTGGATGGGAGACCGCCTGGGAATACCAGGTGCGGTAAGCTTCTCTCCCTGTCTAGATGCAGATAGGTTGCGTCAGGAAGGGCATCCGGCGTAAAACTGTGTCAAACAAATGTGCGTTCATCTAAGATGACACACTGTGGGGACCCCTAACGGGACAAGCTGAAAGGAAAAGAAGAAGAAGAAGAAGTTTGTCAAGCTACCCAAACGATCAAGAATCATAGACATGGTATAAGCGCAACAGATGAGGGCATTGTCGAGGGAGATCGATGCGCGGTTGCCGAGGTTAACTTGATGTTTAAAGACGTTCGATCGGTTTAGCATTGTTTTCAAACAGGGTCGCACGGGGAAATCGCTGCAGAATTCAGTATGCCTTGAAAGGCAAATGAACATGGACCACAGAATCGGGACGATCCGGACAAGCGTGCAGGTACTCGATGCCATTCGTCGTCCATCTGTAAAAGCAAAGGTAAAACTGTAAAATTGTGCTCAGATGATGGACCAAGCAATCAAATACCTTGAGAACATGCAAGATGATTTTGATTTCCGCTACAAGACCCTCCAGTCTCGAGGTTAGGGTGTATACGCAAGAAAAGCACAAAAGCGTGACTTCCTACTGTGCTCATACGAAGGCGTGTTGATGTTTTCGCAGACCCATCAGAGAGGAACTCTGAGCTCATGAAACAGGAAGTAATAAGACTACAGGAAATACTCAACAGACTTGACTTTAAAAGAAAGGTATTTTGACCAGATGTACAACAACATCAGGTTTTTTTTTGTTTAAAAAAAAAAAAGGGTTAGAAAGTACTATTGCTCACGGCTGTTGTGTATTTAACCACAAGCTCATTCCGGTTCAACTCATTTGCCAGGAAATTTTGGACAAGATGGCCGTCGTCATCGAGGAGATCGATAAACTGATGAATTCTCAGCTTGACGCTGAGCTTCGGGACTGGAAACGGAAACAGCAAATGGCCGTCATCGGTAGTCCCGTGGTCACCACCCTAGACCATCTGCAGAATTGGTAAACAAGATGGCTGAGAGTGAAATTATATCAGCAGCATTGTTCCGGAACCGTTTTTTGGTTTTGGGGTAATTTGCCAACAAGTATTAAATAAAAATCCTGGGACAAACCTTTACAGATGGAAAGGAAAGGAGTCCATCAGTGGCAAGCAGTGGAAGGTCTTAGACTGGCCAAGTTGACCTCCAGACTTAAATCCTATCGAGCATGCATTTTTCCAGCAAATGAGGATACTGGAGAGAACTGCAAATGTAGCATCAGTGAACTTGTTTCTTCCTTCCCTGTTCAGGTTCACTCTGACAGCGCAGAGTCTGTTCCAGGTGAAGCGCCTACTGGACAAACTGGGGGAGCTGGTTTTGAAAGTCACTTACGAAAGCGACCCCATTCCCATCCAGAAACCTCAGATGGAGGAACGCGTTAAATACCTCATCTATCACATCATCAAGAGGTATGGGGAACTGTGAACTCGGAGGCATGAATTGTGGTTTAATTAATGATACGAGCTGTCGCTTTGGTCTGTCCTCAGATCATTTGTGGTGGAGAAACAGCCCTGCATGTCCACACACCCGCAGAAACCTCTTGTCATCAAGACTGGAGTGCAGTTCACAACTAAAGTCAGGTATATTGCCAGTTTGGTCTAACAAGGATAGCCGGGATTCAAACCTAGAACCT